>NC_041037.1:14884778-15513349 GCF_900634625.1 Parambassis ranga
ACCTGAGTTAACATTCTGCCACCATGACTAATAAAACAGCTCCTCGTCTTTGTTATACACTGTTATTTGAACTCAACAGATCTCTGTGTCTGTGGCTGCTCTCTGCATTGTACACCTGCACAACAATTCATCGCAATAACAAAGCATCTTTCCAGGCGGTAATTGTATCAACACTATGGAGATTTAATAGCATTTCCATCTAATGGAATCTATACCTTCCATATAATATATAAATAAAAAGGCTTAATGACTTTTGCATCTTGGGAAAATCAGCCTCATAACACCTCCAGTCAGACACAACAAGGCTCCAGTACAGTAATGTGTTGTGTGCCCCACTTAGCATCACGTAATTTAAACCTTGCCAACAATAAAATAACAAATCAGGCGAGCGAGTTTCATTACTGCACGCTCTCTGCTGTGGTTAATGCATATGAAGGATATTAGATTGTACTGACTTTCTTAGAAACTGAACCTGAGCATGTGTGACAAGAGGCTGGCACTAGGTGGAAAACAGTGCTCAACCATGCAGGGCTTAATCTAAAGCCAGAGGGCAGGTTTGAACAGCCTTTGTTGTCTTTAGAGCTTGTTGTGTCACTTCAATCAGTACTAGCGTTAACAAATTAAGACAGAATATATGCTAACGCCAGAACGAGGTCACGATAAACGCACACGCGCACACACACACACAACATACCTGTTGTTCTGTTCTCAATCTGAGCCTCACACATGTTCCTCTCCTTGTCTATTTCCTTCTTAATGTCACACATCTGACTCTGCATTGAAAGCACCTGTGGAGACAACACATCACATGTGGTTTCTGTACGATTCTTAGACCACAGGGACATTTTAAACTCTGTCAGCTGTTAGATGCATGCAAATGTTAGGTCTCAATGTGCAAAGTTTATGCAAAGTTTAAAACAATGTTGACAGTGGATACACACATTGAAAACAACATTACTGTATGTATTGTTGGGCAAAATGTTTGCAGTAATATGCATGTGTTTTAGTCATATATTAAACAGTTTTAGTATAATTCGGTCAGGTTAAGTGTAACTAAAGTGAATATTCCTCTGAGCTGTGTGTCTGTGTGATGTGGGAGGGATGCGTCAGACGTGACGTGTTTCAACATGAAGCTGAATCCTTCATGGTTTACCATCAGGTTTTACATGGACCCTATGCAGGACCAGATGATTTATTGCCCGTACTTAGCTGGATGAGTCTCCTCCTCTGTAGGAATTAATCAGACTGGTAGCATGTAGCTATTGTTAGCCCATATGACTCCAGCCTTTTTCCCCACACACAAGGTGACTCCCTCGATTAGGTTATGATTTATCTGAGTCCTCTGGCTCTACGTAGACTCTCCTGTGTACCTTCACCTGTTGGACTATGTGGTGTCAATGAAGGATCTGTGTTGCCATTAGCTGTGCGAGTTGGAGCAAACATGATCTTCATCAGATCATCATCATGATCCGTGTACCTGCATTCCAAAGCTGGAATATCAAGCTCCAGTGACACTGAGGAGCAGAAACGGCCCCTGAGGGTGCCACGGATGCAGACGTGTGGACCAGCCAGCGTGATGTTCATGGGGATTTGACCTCCAACTAAAAATTCCAGCATGATTCATACATGCTTCTCTACAGGAGACAGTTTGTGGATAAGGACGGTGGAGACCAGAGAGCACACAGAGACAGAGCAGACAATGGAGGACGTTGCCATGGTGCACTGCTGGGAGACCTTGTTGTTTCTCCCGGTAATTCACCTTAATCTTAGACATAAATAAAGCCATCAAGAGGGGGGAAGGGGGGGTATCAATATGAATGAGATTGAAAAACAATCCGTTTGGTCAGGTGTCATTTAAACAGATGCTGCCAGTGAGGAGAAGATGAACTTGGAGTGAGGGGAGACTCGTGTTAGGATGGGAGAGGAAGTTTCATTTACATTTTATATATTATATACATACATATATTTAATATATATAACCACACTAATCCATCTGCACCCCGTGGGAAGGACTGAGCTGCTCAGCCCCGCTGGGTCCTGTATCCATGTGTGCGCAACAACTTTTAAGCAACTTACTAAAAATCTACATGATCAGCTTTAAAATGACACATTAAGAGTACAAACGCGGCATGCGCACAACTTCCAACTCACAAGAAAAGTCAGTAAGTCACTACTTACGGGTTCCATCAGCAAGCAAGAGAAAAGGAGGACAATGCCTTTAGAAAATTTCACCAACATATCCTCCGCAAGAGTGAAAGAAGCGACACAGCAGACACAATCCACGGCAGGTTCGTGTGGCTTCCCTCGCAGCTTTTTGCGCGCTGAGTGGAAAGAAGTGTTCCGCTTCTGATGTCCTCCTCCCAGTTTTACCTTGACCAACCAACAAGTAACCAATGAAACATCATCGGTGAACGTAAGGAGATGAGGGCGTTAATGCGCGGAAGGCAGAAGGAGAGACGCAGTAATTCATAGAAAGACACATGCATTCCAGACACATGTGCTTTCTCTTCATATATAAAGAGGAACGGCTGGATCTGAGGGGCTTAAACGGTTGTCTCTACATTCACTAGAATATTAAAATATTCTATAACTATAGTTACTTATTTTCTAATAAAATCTTACTTTAATAAAGACTAGGAACAGTGGCCCCCAACCTTCAGGGCCCCTTAAAAAGTTGGGCTATCATTAGTTACAAATGATGGTACTTTTACTAAAGTATGTCCATACCTCTAACATGATCAACTGTTGTTCCACGCGTGAGTTTTTAAATGAAAATATGAGTGAAAGCAGATGAAACATCTTCCTAAAACAATGTATGCTGTTATTTTTCATACAGCCTGTTCATGTTCTTACATTACTCAAAGTGATTAATGACTTTAATTACATAGACTACTTCATCGTCTCACATTATTAGTGCATGTAATACTAAGATTGAATGTGACAAGTGCTACCTCACATTCTCTCTGTTGCTTTTTTTAAATAAAAAAAAATAGCAGAAAGTCAGTTTTCTGCAGTATACATTGGGTGTAAAGGCTATAAATAACATAAATCTGCAATGCAGTGAAGATACCAGAAGGTTGTAGTTCTCAAACTATTCCCAAATAAAGCAGCTATATGTCATTGGATGGAAATAGAGCATGGTAGGTCACAGCATGCTAACAATGTTAAAAATTCACCTGTTTTTTTGTATCATAGGTAACTCTGTTACTAGTGTTCTGTTAGGTTTTAAACACAGTGAGTTGTGCATTACTACCTAACATTATGGCACATAGCACATTCCTGCAGGAAGACGATAAAGTCTCAACAAAAACACATACATATATATTACATATAGGCTGGTAATATATGAATTCATGTTTGTCTGTCTGTCTGGTACATGCAGTAAATCTGTCTCTTTCACATGGTTCCTATAAGTAGCTACGGCTAACAGAGAGATAAGATAATGCTTCTGTATATGGTCAGTGATACATGGTGTGCACATCTATGTGGAAGTGGCTGTATGAGCTAATAAATCATCAATCTATCAGAAGCAATGTGGGAAGACTGAAAATGTTCTTACGCCATGAAACATGCAGTGTGTGTGTGTGTGTGTGTGACGAGGGCAGTGTGAAGAAATGAGAATAATGTCAGCCATGAGCAGCACATATCTCTGGCAGCAACAAACAGACCAAGGCCTTGTTTCAAATGCACTGACGTGGCACCAGCATGCGTTTTAGTAACTTTTGTCGGTGGGTCTGTGACTCACTGAGGCTTATGAAAAGCTTTGAAGGATGTCAGAATAACCTTCCACTGGAATAAAAGTCAAATGTTTGATGCTTTTGAGTCCTGCTAGGTAAATCTTTCTTTCAATTTCATGATTGACAATAAAGTTTTTTTTCCATTTTAGGTTTCCTGTGTTCAGCTCTGAAAATCCTGCTCTGCTTGTCATTTGTTAGAGATGTGATAAATAAATAGCAGCTAACTGTCAGTAGAGTGGTGATTACATCCACGCTGGCCGCTCCCCTATTCTGACAGCAGTGTTTTATTGCTGTCACAAAATTAAATTCTCATAAACCCCCTATCATAAAGATAATCTTTATTTCTTTGGTCAAAGGTTTCTTTTTCTCTTTTTTTTTTCTCAAATAGATGAATAAATCAACATGTACACATTTTTTTTTGGTGAGCCGCCTGCTTCAGTCTGTCTTCAGTAAAATGTAAAAGTGGGGTCATCGCGCAACAGTAAACATAATGACAATAAAAAATGTCTGATTTGCTATCATAAAAGCATTAACTGCTCAACATTAATGAGGGAATTACTTATTGCACACGATCTCTACGAAGACAACACACAGGCGCACAGGAGCTCCTCCTCACAAGCATCCTGTGAGGCTCAGTGAGAGTCTTCACTTGACCTACAAGCTGCCAGTCAACACCCCAGATACTTCCACAGAGGCTGTGAGGGTAATTATAAAGATGCATTGAACTCATTAAGCTGAAACGAAGATCAGAGAGTAAAATCATCTCCACAGCAGGGGAACCAAGAGCAATGTAAATCAGGCTGTGTGTGTGTGTGTTTGCTTTATGACCTGCTGAGACTCTAAATCATGAGAAAACAATGAGAGCAGAAGAACCATTTTGTTTTGTCAGAAAAATGTGACTGCAGCTGTAACGCGCTTCGATTTGTTTGTTAAATAGACTTTTTGTTTGTATTTCTGATGGGTTTTCTTTTCCCATTAATTATAAGAATGTCAGATTTTCTCCTCCATCATTTGTGAACCTCTAACACACTGTATGGGGAAATTGTGTGTTCAATATAATGCAGTTTCAGCTGTTTATGCTGTGAAATATCTGGTGTGTGTGTGTCTGGACTTCATTCATGGTCTCCATATGATAACAGTTACCACCGATCCCTTGACTTTCTTCTGTAGCGTCACCATGATGATTGTGTTTGTGCTTTCAAGGAATTATACACTGTAATGATTTACAGAGGGCCACTGTGAGACAGACCATGTGTGGGACTGCAGCTGCTTTAGTGAAGGAACGAGCAATAAATCAATAGAATATTAAGTCTGGGATTAGTGTAGTTTTGACCACTGGAGAGTTATTAAAAAATGTCAGTAAATCCTTTGAAGTCTTTCCAGTTTGTTTCAAACTCCAGATAATATATCAACAACTTTAAAGGATTAGGCAGAGAGTTTGATTTTAATTTCGGTCGTTGAAAATTAAAAGTCAGCATTGTCTGAGAAATGCTGGGCAGTCATCTGATATCTCCATCTCAAGGCTCTGACAAAAAAAATGAAAAGAATGGGTCTGGATGATCCTCATCTTGAAAGTGTCACCACAAAGATGAATAACACATCTACAGTTATCTAGAATAAACTCTAAAGAATCAATGTGTCAGCTTACTGTAGTGTGAAACTGCACTGCTCAAAAAATGAAAGGAACACTTAAAGAACACAGTGTAACTCCAAGTCAGTCACTCTTCTGTGACATCAGCCTGTCCAGTTAGGATCAAACTGACTGTGAATCAGTTTCAGCTGCTGTTGTGCAAATGGAACAGACAACAGGTGGAAATGAGGCAGTTATCAAGACAGCCCTATAAAGGAGAGGTTCTGCAGGTGCTGACCACAGACCATCTCTCTGCTCTCATCCTTTCTGCCTGATGTTTGATCACTTTTGCATTTGGTCAGTGCTCTCACCCCTAGAGGTAGCATGAGGCGGTGTCTACAACCCACACAAGCTGCTCAGGTAGTGCAGCTCATCCAGGATGGATCAATGAGAGCTGTGGCAAGAAGGTTTGCTGTGTCTGTCAGCACAGTGTCCAGGCATGGAGGAGATACCAGGAGACAGGCCAGTACACCAGGAGACATGGAGGGGGCCGTAGGAGGGCGACAACCCAGCAACAGGACTGCTACCTCCTCCTTTGTGCAAGGAGGAGCAGGAGGAGCACTGCCAGAGCCCTGCAACAGGACCTCCAGCAGGACACTGATATGCATGTTTCTGCTCAAACTGTCAGATACAGACTCCATGAGGGTGGTATGAGGGCCCGACATCCACAAGTGGGACTTGTTCTTACAGCCCAACACCTTGGGGGCGATTGGCATTTGACAGAGAACACCCGGATTGGCAGATTCACCATTGGCCCCTGTGCTCTTCACAGATGAGAGCAGGTTCACACTGAGCTCATATGACGGATGTGACAGAGTCTGGAGACGCCGTGGAGAACGTCCTGCTGCCTGCAACATCCTCCAGCATGACCGGTTTGGTGGTGGGTCAGTAATGGTGTGGGGAGGCATTTCTTTGGAGGGCCGCACAGCCCTCCATGTGCTAGCCAGAGGTACCCTGACTGCCATTAGGTGCCAGGATGAGATCCTCAGACCCATTGTGATACCATATGCTGGTGCAGTGGGCCCTGGGTTCCTTTTGATGCATGACAATGCTAGGCCTCATGTGGCTGAAGTGTGTCAGCCACATGAGGTTCCTGCATGATGAAGGCATTGATGCTATGGACTGTCCTGCCCATTCCCCAGATGGGGAACGTCCCCACTGGTGAAGATTCTTGACAAGACACTTGACACACTCAGACTGCTACATTACATAAGATGGAGCTCAGTGGTCACCATATTGACAATAATTATGGTATCATGCCAGCTATGGACCACATTTTAGAGGTCCGGGACGATGGTTTCTAAAAGTAGAGATCAGCATGTTCTAATGATTTTGAAGAACATCACCTAGCTATCACTGAGGGTTAATGCATCTTCAGAGAGCTGCAAGCATGAGGAGAATAGTTCAGCATAAACAGCCAGGCTTATTGCTGTGAAGCAGTGTGTCTTCTATCTGCTCTCACTCACCAGCAAGAAGAAAGGCCAGAAGGCTGTGTGCACATTTGAAACAAATATGAATGAATTCAAAGCTGTGAGAGTCAGAGAGGAGGATGCTGCTGTTATTATAGGAATACTAACGTAACATTAGCCGAAGAGGAGACGTTTTTTTTATTTTTTTGTCCTGATTCAATCATCTGAGCTGCATCAATCATTTTAAAATCCACTCCATCATTCACAGCTGCTGTGGCTGCAGGTAACTTGGTAACCTGTGCACATGCTGCTATCAGAGGAACTGATCAAGAGCAAGAATGCACATGTCAGGCTGAAATATAACAATAGGCAAACTGACGTCATTGCTGTGAAATGAATGGAATTTTGCTTGCAGTGGGTGGTCAAGGACAGATATATTGAAAAGGGAATGAAGAAAAGTCAAGTGACGACAAATCTGAATGAGCTTTAAGTGAAATGGACGGACAAAAGAAGCTTTAAATGAGAAGATTCTTTAGCTGTACTTCATGCCATCATCCATGTGGAGTCTCCTGAAACATTATGGAACCAAATGGACCCTCAGATGAATGCCTGATATATATTTTAATGTCCATCTCCCTTCTGTCTTCACTGACTGAACAAAACAGAACTGGAAACAATGAGTAAAGATAATATTCAAATGATGTGTCAAAATATGACCTTGCATGTAAAACAGGTGTATGTTCAATCAAATGATGTGTACAAGAAGAACAGGGAATTTCTATTTAGTATAAGCACAAAACGGGGAAGTTGGCAATGTGTGTGACGCTTTGCTTTATGATTCACGTGTGTATTATGTTGGTAGGTGCTGATCGGCACAAGTAAAACACAATCAGAGGATTAGCTGCTGAAGAGCTGAGTGTGCTTAAGGCCTCTCTGAGGGCCACGAGGTGATAGTACAGGGAATAAGAAATCCATAAAGCTGCTGCACAAACTGACGTCATGTAAGGACATGGATAAGTTATAGGCACATGCATCATTTAATGAGGTGGTGGAGCATGTTGTAAGTCTCATGACTCATGGCTACAAATCATCCCCATCATGGCTGCATCATCAGATTGACAGCACTGATTAGTTTCACACCTTGATAAGAAGAGGCAGTAAACATTTTAAATTAAATGGTGCTGGAGTTGAAGGAGGGGGGGGGGGGTCCCTAACACATCAGTGCTTTTAATTTTTTTTACCCTTACCAGAAAAAGTTTGTCCTATAAAAATGCATTCTTACTTTGTTTCAGTAGTTTTTTTTAATTATATATTTGTTCATTTTGCCCCCGTCACCTGATCAGAGGCACCTATGGTATGAATTTCTCATATCAACGCTGCCATCTAGTGGTTAAAAAGCGTATGACACTGCTTACATCTTATTGGCTGGTGAAAACGTGACGCAACGTATCAAACAAGGAAATGAAACCTACCGAAACCGAAGCTGTTGTATCCGATTTTTCAGACGAAATTATGAATGTTTGACCAGTTGACTTTTTAACTTTTAACCGGTGAGTTTGTTTCACTTCCCTGTCCTTTATGTTAAGACTGAATAGTTAGACATATATGAACCTGTGTTGCTCAAACTGTATCTCGTGTTTTTTATTGCAGGAACAGAAATGAGTGACTTTCCTGTAAACCCTCTGGTTTTGATTGGTATCGGGTCCAGCTTTGCTTTCTCCGGCCTGTTTTATCATTTATACCAAGAAAAGAAGGAAGAGCTAAAAAAATTAAAGGTAAGTGTGTTATTGTTACAAACTTCTGCCGCATGTATAGTTTAACAACAATTTAAACAGTTCTTCTTTTTATAGGAAATACCCCTTTTTAAACCAGATCAACAACTGGTCAAGGTACTGAGAGCAACGCCGCACAGGAGACTGCAATATGTTGCTGTTGAAGGTAGAAACTTAACATTTGAGTAAAGTTTTGAATAAGGTCCGTTTGTAGAGTACTTACAGCTTCCTTCATGTCTGTGTCAAGGTCTGGTCCAGGCAGACGGTGAACCTCTGGCCAGCCACTTTGTCCCACGATGCTTTGGTGTGATTCAGAAGATTGCAGTAGAAGAGCATTGGAAGTACTGGAACTCTCTCACCAGGACATGGTACATTCCTGTTAACAATACACACAATTGTCTATTCATCAGTCAGCTGTTTCTATTAATGACAAAACGACAACCTTCTTCCAGGAACTCTCGGACAACAAACAGGAAAGAGACCAACAACTCTGTGCCCTTCAGTCTGGTCAGCCCTGGTGCCTACATCAGTGATCTGTATGTGAAGGTGCAGAACCCTCTGGAGGCCTCTGGGTGCTTCCTGGAGAGGGTGCATTTCAAAGTGAGACATGCTGAGGAGGGCTTGGCGGGCATGGTGCTTGAAGGCCTGAGCGGAGAGAAACCGGTGGCAAAGGAGGAGAGTGAGGACCTGCTGCGGGTCGGGAGAGCTCTGACAGGGTTCGGAGAGGTGGTGCTGGAGGGAGGCCAGGTGATGAGGCTGCAGGCCCCACAGGACGGCCGCAAGTACATCTTGGTTCCCTCCGATCATAAGAGCTTCATAGACAGACACGAGGCATCAGCCAGCATGTGGAAGACACTGAGTGCTGTGACCGGACTCACAGGAGCGTCTGTTCTAGCCAATGTCATCTACAACTTAGTTAAAAAAGAGGACAACAGATCAAAGTAGGCCTGAAGAGGTGTATCCTGAAGAAGAGTCTTTTATACAAAAGGTTTATTTTTTTTCTTACTTGGATAAAATTAAAGTTTTGTTTTGATTGTAGCTAAGACTTCTACTGTGATTCTGTTTAGTCAAGATGTATTAAAACCCAGGTTTCCTGGAATTAATACTGTGAGTGAATAATCTACCTCTTTTCATTCAATCATTTTTACTGTACTCTGTGTACAATCAATCAGTATGCTTTTACAGTCTTCTTTAAACTCTGGTGCAGGCTAAATAAAGGCAGCAGTTTGATCCTGCGTGACACGATTCGTTGTGGACAATAATTAAACCAGATACAGACACTTCAATCCAAGATGAGGATCTTTATTTTGGATGCTGATGTTCATAGCACACGGCCATCAGATGAAATGTGTGAGCTTCAGTTGCACAGACAAGATCCTGATGGAGAACCAAGGGTTGAACCAAACCTAAATCTGTTAGTTTACAAAGTTCTTGGTGCTCCTTGTTATTCTCCGTCTTCCTCTGAAGACTCCTCTGCCTCTTCCAACCACTGGATGAATTTCTGAAGCTGTTGGGAGATAACGACATGGTCATCAGAAAGCAATGGACAATGGTACGTGTATACAGCGGCAGTTTAGAAGACGAGGGGTCTGCGCTGCTTCCATCATACCCTTGATGAGCTTTCCAACCAATCAGCAGCATACTATCTTCCTGCAGATTCTTTTTAAACTTGACATCTAAACACTTTGTGAAGATGTTTGTGGTGTGTTGCGAGATTGTGTGACACACGACATACCCCCTGGTTCTTGCGGAGTTGTCTGCTTTTTTCACTGGTGGCTCCCTGTGAGAACCAGCGCATTATCATCTCCTCCTCCAGGATTTCCAGCTGGTACATGTTCATCAGGACCTGGGTTTTAAATAAAGCAGCATATTCACACCCAGTTAACTAAACTCCATAGATATTCCAAAACTAATCTTACACCTTATGAACTGTGTACACTTGTAGTGTTGATCAATTCTGACCTTGACCATAGCAGCCCAGTGGCTTTCCTGCTCCAGGAAGTGTTCCTCAAAAGCAGACAGGCAGTCCAAGTGGTCTTGTGCTCTCTTTACATAGTTCTTAAACACCGGTGCCCATTTCTTCAATAACTGAAAGTAGGAAAAATAAAGATGATAAAAACGAAGCGCTGTCATGTCTACGGTAACTGAAAGGATAATAAAAGTCTGTGATCTTTACCGGCAGAAGTACGGTGACGTATTGTGACATGGTGAGTTGTGGGCCTTGCTGCTGGAAAGGGTAGTCCAGCACCACTTTGGTTAAAATCTGCATCACCTCCTTCAGACTGATATTGTAAGCATACCTGGGAAAACAGAAGGTGTCAAAATGAACAATCACCACAGTGGCTACAGAAGTGTGAGAAGGTTACTCCTCTCCTTACTTCAGGGAATTGATCTCCACCACAAGGTTTTCACAGCTGATGTTTTCTTCCTGACCTCTCTGCAGAGTCCCCAGGACTTCCATCTGGAAGACTACACAGCATATTAGCTCACATAAGGTAGCAACAGATTGCATCATTGTTACTCCAGTCTCCAGAAAATGAAAGACACATTTAAACCTAGTACTAAAATAAACTTTCTTTACAGAGATAGAATTAATGACAGGTTTTGTTGTCTGTGTTTTATCTCTTTAGCCAGTAGAGGGCACACCCTCACCTTTGACATCATCCATCTCCGGGGAGGGGATCACTGGATCATCAGGATCATCAGACTCACTGTCCTCACTGTCACTCTCAGAATCTGGATTCAAGACCAAGCCTGATAAACACAAAACAAAAAAACTGAACTGCTGGATCATCAACTATACCTTACAGCAAGTTTGACGAGATTTGACAATAAACTTAGATAAGTCTGGCTGCTGTCTGACCCCAGAGAGAGTGCAACAGCTCTTCATCCTCCGTGTCATCTAGACTGCTGGCCTTCCAGATGTAGCCTTTTCCCTCTACTCCAACTTCTGCTGGATTAAAGACTGAAGGGTACATGAAAATACAGAGTTAACGTCACAACCTGCAACATATGAGAGGTTTGACAGCACATAAATGAACACTCACCTTTCTGTTTGGTTTTGTCTTCACTTTGACCAACCTCCTCATTGTCACTGAGGAATTCATCGTCATCCTCCTCCTCTTCATCTGGATGGTGCATGGACACCACGGTGCTTTCTGGTAAAGAGATGTTTGGTCCAATCACCACCTGGAAAACAGTTCACTCAAAATTAGACCCAGGGATGCAGCTTGATTTTTCCTTGTAATATCTGAGGTTGTTGATTTTTGCTACAGTAGCTAAAATCATAAGCAGTCAACAGGTTGTCTTTGCACCTCAGAGGTCATTTAAAATGCTATGTAATGACTAATCATTTATAGACCTGAGGCAAAGAGTTAATATTGTTGTGAATATAAACACCTGACACAACAAATGAACATTGCAGGATTACAGTGACTATAATATTATGTACTGCATCTTGGTCGGATACAGTGATCTGGTTGCCTGGCAACCACAGGCTGTCAGTTGTGGGATCATATTCTCAAACGAGTTTGATTGCTGCAGCTGAAGCATTGCTTTAAGTGCTGATGTGAAGAATTCCTCTGAATTGCTGGAGAATCATAGCAATTCAGAGCTTTGTATGCCTCGGTGTGTCAGCCTGTCACCATGGTAACAGCAGAGGAGACTGAGGAGCCTGACGTGCCTAGCAACGGCAATCAAACTAATGAGAAAGGTACTGATTATGTCAAATTCTTGACAAAAAAGCTTGCCTCTCCTACCCCATCATTTATCAAGCTGTATCTACTTTCATGTTTTGAAAGTTTTGAGTAACACTGTTGCTGCTCCTTTTTAAACAGAGGAATAAAGAAACATTCAAATTAATTTGCTAACAAATAGTTTTAAAAAGTCCTTAAAATCAGTCCAAGCAGCCATCTGTAAAATTGACACCTGAAACATGGAAGTTATTCTGCAACTACACAAACATAAATATCACACATTTGTTATTTAAGATCAGAGATAAAAATAAATACATGTGCACTTACATCATATGCCAGGACACACTGTTTATTTAAAACCACGCCCTCCTTGACATCAACCTTGTCGCAAACCACAGACTGACTGATAACCACATTATTGGCAACGTGAACGTTGTTCCAGATGTAGGCATGGTCCAAAACTACATTGTCACCTGTCACAGTAAATGAGAGAAATATTAACTACTGACTACAGATCTACATCTGCACACTGAAACATGCACAATCTTGCAATTTTACTTGTGGTACCTTTTCAACTTACCTATGGTGCAGTTGTTACCGATGACGCTATTTGAGATGTGACAGTTAGCACCAATGCTGGTGTCACTGCCGATGAGGACATTCTCCTCCATCTGACTGCCGTGGCCTAGACTGACTCCAGACCCTCGGTAAACATTGTGGCGCGAAAACGTGCAGCTTCGTCCTTCCTGGTCGGTGAAGTTGGCCTCTGGGGTGAAGGGGTAAACCCATCGACGCACAAGATCAGATGACACAGAGTCATACATGAGTAAGTTGGACACTCGGACGCCATAACCATCCTCGGTGACGTGCAAATGGATCTGGTTGCCGAGGATCTAAACATAAACAATGAATCAGAATAATCAATAAATAAACTTAAATACAATCAAGATTTCAATGATATAACTATGGGTGTCCAGTACCTCCTCGTTGACCAAAATCCCTCTAACAAAGTCATTCCTAGTTTGGTAGTCAAAATTGTCTGTAAAAAGCTCAGCAACCTGAAAGAAAGAAAACGAAATGTTGCTAACACTGGACTGTAGCCAGTAGTGATGAGTTTGATCTCCGTTAGGGCTGAAACTCACCTGTGGGGAGCAGATGCTGATGTGGCAGTCTAGGAGGTCGTATCTGATTTCAAACTCCTCGCTTCCAATGTGGAAAATATTCTGTAAAACACAAACGGGGCAGCTGTCTGTCAGACCCCCCCAAAAAGTCCCAAGTAAACTACCATTGAAACTCATGGTTACCATGGGAAACTGTAACTTCTTCAGGCCGTGTGTCTTCTGATAGTGTAAAATCTGCTTGGTCTTGCTGTCCACTGCTACAATGACATCATCTTCCTCACAACGAGACCTATGACCTGGGGATGACTTCTTACAGATCATGGTCATCACTGAGCTGTTTTTCTCTATCTTTCGACGATGCCTTAAATATGCACACAAAGATACGTACATGTATAAAAGGCCTTCGCACAGGTATTTATTTTCTGATGAAAAAGTCTCTTACCTGTGCTCCTGCAGAGCTTGATTGATATCAATATTGGATACCACATCTCCATAAACCAGCACAAAATCAGAGCGCACAAGTGACTTAGCATCAACATCCCTGAGCACATCCCCAAGGGAGCGGTACAGGTCTGAAGTGATGATGTGGACAGTGTTTGGAGACGTAGGTCGACACCACTTTGACTTTCTGTCAGACACAGTATAATATTCAGATATTTTACTGAGAAAAACGTTCACAGATTAAGACTAACATACAACACACAAATAATCTTACTGCAAGTGTGCCTTGATTTTACTGGCCATCCAGCAGCAAAAGACAAATGTTTCCTGCACCCCCGTGGAAGTAAGAAACTCTAAGGTGTAGTCGATCATGGCAACATTGCCCAGAGGTAGCAATGCCTGTCATCAGGGGAAATGTGACAGATAAGGTTAGCCGTTTAATAACATAACAGGCCTCAAAACATTCGCATTTTTGTCACTGTTAAACTAAACAAACACAGCCTAAAATATTATTTCTTAAAGGTGCTCAGTTTTTATCAGTTAAAGTGTAGCTCAGGCTCACTGTTGACAGCATGGACACAAGTTAGCGACTATTAGCAACCACTTAGCTTAGCTCGCTGCTTACCCGTGGCTGGTCTTTAGTCACCGGGAAAAACCTCCGGTTGAAGCTATCAGCAACTAAAATGGCCTGCAGCGGCTGCTCCTCTTCCTCCTGCTCACCTGAACATTTTCTACCTGAAAGGCCGGAGCCTAAACGGCTCTGTTTTCCTCCCTTAGCAGCCATGTTTCAAAGGTGTCCCGGAGTGTCGTCAGAAATGACTACAGTGGCCCCGGCGGGACAATCTTATTGGAGAGCGGATTTCACGTGAGGAGTTTGCTCGTTTGTAGTCGTTCCGTTCTCTATCGTCAAAAGTGATGCTTTCAACACACATTGAACAGAATTGCAGTGAAGCTTTTTATATATTTTAACATGTATGTTGTGTTATTTATATATCTTCATAAAATGTTGCAATGCATGCTAAAAAAGGCAAAAACAGCATTTACAAAATATGCAATTTTTACTTCTGTCGTTTATTTGAGATGCATTGGACACAAAATCAATCTTATCGGCCTTATTAATATTATTATGTATATTATATAGAAACTTATGACAAAGGAATAATTTTTTTGTTTGATCTTCACAATGATTGGTCTTACCATAACTGCCATAGAACATCTGAAACAACATGTTAAACCTTTACAGACACAAAAACATCTAGCCCCTGTCTTCCAAAAGTTTAGACAAGAACCTTCATCCGCTGTTCTGCCAAAGGTCAACAGTTTATCATGATGCTCTTGGCCACTTCACACCATAAACACGCATGACAGGAAACTACAGGTGGTGTTTAGTTATCTTCTTGGCGTGCTCCAACACTGAGTTGCAGCGCAGAGTTTTTGCCATCCAAGAAGGAGGGATTCCCTCAAGTCCAACCTGGGAGAATTAAAAAGGTACAATTCATAAACCATCAGACATAAAACCTTGCAATATTCCTGAATATACTGTTAATAATGAGTTAGACCTGAGCCCCCAGACATGCTCCAATGAAGGATCCTCTGCTGCAGGTGCACCCCCCACAGCACATAGTGTCCCTGATGGCCAACTCATACTGCTTAGCTGTCAGGACTCCATGCAGTGCTGCTTGGAACGCACCAGGCAAACCTGAAACAGTGTCAGAGCCGGATGTGAAGGATATGAAATTTCACTGATCACTCTATTGGAGGCTAATATTATGGGAATAGTGAAGATACCTCATGTGTTTGGAAACACAGAAGGGATTACTTCCTTCGGGATTTTGGATAAATTCTCCTTCACCTGATGAATGTGTCCTAAAATCAATCAGAAATTAACAGTGAAATAATTAATAAATAAAAAGTAAAATACAAATCCTATCCACTGTTCAGTACAGGAACCATTCACAGAATGAGGAAGGGTTAACCCTTTAATCCCATAACTCAGTCCCATGACTTTACCACAAGGTAGCAACAATGCTGCAGGCTTCACATACCAATCACTGCTTTGTCCAGATCCTGTGGCTGCTTTCTGTTTGGGTCATTGAGCTGACTGAGGACCACATCCAGGGCATTCGGATCTGGACCATTTAGAATGAAATGCTCCAGAAACCTTTAAAAATATATGTGTCAAATGTATTTAGAAGTATTTGGAAATGTACACAAGCTGAAATGTGAAGCTAAACATTTCAACTTATACTTCTTCCCCATTTCATTTACTTTTCATTCAGATGTTGACCATATTCTTGCTGTTAACACTATAAATAATATGTGGAAACAAATTAGCGTACCTTGCTGCAGCCAGAGTTTCTGCCACACATGTGTCATTGTTCTGAGTGACACGAATAGCCTGTTCGACATTTTCCAGCAGGTCAGGCTGTCCTGCATAAAAAGCCACTATGGGAGCAAGTTTGGCTATTCCGTCAATCTGACAGTCAGCCTCACAGCCTGTAGAAAATATATACTGTTAAGAACTCTTTCTTAAGATTAAGAAAACCTTTATTAGTCTTTATAATGTCAAGCTGTGAAAAGGTACAGGAGCCTTACCTGTCTCCTCCTTGCCTGCATCCACGTTCTTCAGGAAACTCTTCAAGCTTGCCTGTCTCCACGGTCCCTCAATAGGCAGCTGAGGTCTTGGCCCTATTACGTACAAGTACAACATTTATCAGCACAAGGTTGGGAAGCTGTGTCTACGTTTTTTAAATAAATCTCCCACCTCCTTTTTCTCTGTAAGGATCATTGACTGGAGTGTCGTACTCTGACCCTGGCCCAAAGAATTTCAGCGTGCGCTGCTTTAGATCATCCACATTTAGACCTGTTCAGAGAGGTCAGACAGCTTAGACACAGGCAAATATACAGACACAGACCTTATATATGTGAAACAAGAGAGGAATGGATATGGTCTACCTCCACATACAGACAGGGACTCCAGCAGGACATAGGCCTGGTCTCCGTAGCAGCTCTGCTGGCCTGTCTGCCTCCTGTAGAAAGGGTTAGCAGACTCTGAGCGGAACTCTGGGTTTGGATCTTGATCCAGAATTGCCTGCAGCTTCTGGAGGTCATACACCCAGTGAAGAGGCTGGGCTGCAAAACATGTCACACAAATAAATACTGATCATATTCAGCAGCCCTAATGATTGTCATTATTGATAAAGAACAATTTCAAGTAAACCAAGCACTCAACTTAAACTGAGAGAACTTTGAAAATACAGAATACTTTTTTTTTATTAATGATACTACCTGCTGCATCTGCAACCGCTGATCCAACAATGGCTCCTATAGCCCTGTTGGCCAGAGTTGAAGCCATCTGCAAAGTCATGTAAAATATGATTAAAACTTAGAAGAATAAATCAGTCATTTGAAGACAAGGTGTAAGATACATTGTTTTTCTACATGTCTCAGTTACTAGAACAGTTTGTGTCAGGTGGTCTAATCATAAACATCAGAAGATGACCTGGTTTCATTACAATTATGACAAGCACGATTTTATGACATTTTGACAAACAGGTGGCTGAATGTTTGTTTACCTATTTGGGACAAATGTCTAAAGAAAGCGATGCTGATGCCGTTCGATGCTGTCAGCGCTCTGCAGCTTTCCCTTCCCGTGATCATGTGACCCGCCGGGGCACAGATACAAACACTACATGCTAAATTGCTAAAATACATGCTGAGTTTTAAACATATTTCTACAGTAACTACAGACAGCAGCCTGTGTTTAAATGCACGTTGTCTGCAGGTTTTAGCTGCAACAATGACCGTATCTGTCATATCTGTCATTATGGCCGTAGTTACGAAACATTGCGAACTGACTGCTAGCTAATAAAAGCTAGCTAGCTAGCTAGCAGGCATTAATATAGGATGACATTAAAAAGTCTTACCTTTGCCACGGTTTGTCGTCGCTCAGTGGACACTTGTTTCCACCTTTAATCTCTCCTGTGACTCAACAATTTTCGTTGTACTGATCAAAACATGTTGCGTTAGCGCCTTAGCACCGCCCACACTGCCCCGCCACCTCCGGTCACACTTCTAAACGTACTTTGTGAAAATAAAATAAATCATCAAAACATTGTGCCGAACAACGGGGGCTAACTAAAATTATGTATTAGCACTATTGTATTTTTACTTACAACATACGAAATTATGAAAAAGTAATAGATAAAAACAGGTTAGTTGTCTAGAAATGTCCAGTGTCAAACTTCCATTGCCTTTTCTAAAGTTGAAATTTACTCACATACACAAAGGTGACTGTAAATCGTAGAGCGACATCTACTGGCCAGCACAGGTAACTACAGCAACAAACGTCCGATCCATGGGGACCCCAGCTTGGAACTTAAGAAGTCTAAGGAAGCCCAAGTCCATACACGATATTATGCGGATGGTCATAATGTTCAGAACATCCATTGCACAACCATTTTGAAATGTGGGGAACATGACCTGGTAAACGACAGTCTGTAGTTTGTTACGAACAAAATATACTAGTGTTATTCACCCTTTTTGAAAATAACTGTCCACATAACCCATAAAATATATGCAACTGCACAAAGCTTTGTATGTGTACCAAGTTTTGTGAATTGTATGTTTAGGCTGTTGAAAATGTACATCATTCATTTTTGAAATTCTCAGTTTGGTGTTTAATTACTCCTAATATATGAAACACTTTCTCTTATTAATTCAATAGATGACACAGTAACACAGTAAATCACAGGACAGCATGACGTAAGAGACAACACACATTCCTGCTGACTGCTACACTTCACTACACACACAGAGCCTCTTTAAATGCTTCCTTCTAAACCTCCTCCTGCGTATGTGTTTATGTGTGTGCTGAGAATGGGACAGTGTATTATGATACCATGTAGCCTGTGTTTATTTATGGCTTACCTCTTCCATTTCAATTTGTAAAGTAATATCACATGTGAGGAACCTAAGCATACATGCACGCTCTGCACAGAACACACTTGTACAGTGTGTATCAAGTTCAGACGCAAAAAGATTCAAAAAACTGCTCCACCGCCCCCCAATCCCCCCACTCCCCCCACTCCCATAACTCCATGTTTCACTTTCTTCTTGAGTCAGGACTAAGTGACATCTATATGCCTTGGGTGTTCAGCAGGTGCACCACCCTCTCCTCTGCTCTTAGACCATGTCCCTGAGTGACCTAGCTCTACATTCTGGCGCAGCGTCGATGCCAGCAGAAGCAAATTAGACACCAGCAACCCCTCCTGACATTACTTATCTGTCCTACATCCATTATTTTTAGCTGAGATCCAAGCTTCTATCTTCACTTAATATGGGAAAAGAGTGCCTCATATATGCTGTCTTCCTTACATCCATCATATCCATCTTGGCATGCACAACCTTGCTGTACGTCCTTCACGTCTGTGTCTGGACTGAGAAAGAAACACAACAGGCTCGCCCCCCAACTCTTTACTTATATACACACACATACATCTACACACAAGGCTGTCACCCCAGCAACCGCCCCAGCCCTGCTTCATCTTTCCCATGCTCAATTACACCCCACATAGATACACACTATCACCTATGTCAAACTTAGCCCAACCCCTCTCACACCCTGTGCACCACTGACAGTTGTGGGGTTTTTAATAAGGTGGATGCAGGAGTTGGTCCTGCTCTCTTCTGGGTGACGCGGATTGGAAGGGGTTCCTCATAGCTTCACCAAACTATTACTTGTTTGGTTTTTTTTATTTAAAGTCCCCTTTCTTTAATTTCTTAAACTGTAAACACATCTACAATATTTTATAGAGCAGCCATGAAGTGGACCTGGGTGTTTGTGACAGTCCTGCTGTCCTTTGGGGGTCTATCACTGGGCAAGGAAAGTTTGGACTTCCCCGAATTTGATGGCAAGGATCGCGTCCATGACCTCAACGTCAACAACTACAAGTCTGTGATGAAGAAGTACGATGTGGTGGTGGTGTACTACCATGACCATCCCGGATCCAGCCGCGTCGCCCGGAAACAGTTTGAGATTGAGGAGTTGGCCCTTGAGGTTGGTTAATATGGGAAGAACATAGTGTAACAACCGCTCTAGTCAAAAGTTGCATTTAGTTGTATAATTTATTCAGGTTAAAAATAGAGCATGCATGTTGATGCTGCAGTTTGAGGAAAAAACACAGATTCTTATTGGCAGTAAAGGCCAAACTGTGTTTCTAAATCAAGAGGCAACAGATGTGTCTACTTTTAGATATTAGATATCTACATTTAAAAGTAAATGCAGGATAAGGTGCCACAGAGAAAGAATGGCATGAGGTGGAAAATAGCTCCGCTGGTTTCAGAAATGCTGATAAGCAAAGTCTGTGCAAATGTGTCACAAGGCTGTTGTGTGTCATCGGTGTCGTCAACCTGAAGCAAAGAGCTGAGCTGTGAGGGCACAAGATATCAAAGTGTGTGTGTGTTTGTGCATGTAAAGGAGATGCTGCACGTCCATCGGTATCTCGATCCTGCCAGCCTGGGTAATCAGCAGATTATTTACATTATACATATGACATGACATCATGCTTCAACACAATCTGTAGTGTCAAATTGCAAAACCACGCAGTACACACAGCAAAGCTCAATGCCAGTTTAGCCAGGAAAACTTCTTTTGCATCAAATAGAAACTAATTACATTTATAGAGCCACAATATCCAAGGTTAAAAATAATCTGCGATGAACATCCAACAAATGATATGGGCGATGACTGATTTATGGATTATACACACCGATCATGTAGCAACAATATTTTATGACATCTGGCATGCCTTCCATACAGTAGATGGACACTGGTTGCGTTATTGGGGGCTCTTTTTTAGAACTACCATGCAAAATGTGCACCAAAAAACAAACAAAAAAACACACAAAAGCCAGATTTTAAATTAAATTCAACAAAATAAGATTTATGTAATCATATACATGAAATAAGGTGACCACAAGGTATAAAAACAGACATATCTCTTCATCTCTGTATGGACCAGACTGCAGGCCAGCGGTGGAGGTACTGGCTTCAGTACAGTGCCAGCTCAGCTCTGCGGTATGATTGACACTTGCAGTACTGTACTTGTCAGCGGATCCCGGAGCGCTGAACATCACTGCCAACTCACCAAAATAGTCCCTGGGTGGGCATGGCTTCTTGCTCTATATTTATCCATAGCTGCTTTTGTGGTGGGTCCAGCTTCTTGACTAGCGTGTGTTTCTCCTTATGAATGTATTATGATTTACATTTAATGAGGTTTTATTAATAGTTGCAGGCAACGGCAAAAGGTGCAACATTACACAGGCAAGGCACTCTGAGTGTGTGTGTGTGTGTGTGGGGGGGGGGGGGGGGGGGGGGGGCAGTGAAAGTCAATTTAATGAAGACATGATGACATCAATGATCATTCATGATGATTTGAAATTGATTGATTGGCTGATAGTATGATCACATATTGTGTTGTATAGGAAGGTAGCTAGAGGCAGGAGGTAGATTTGAGCACCTGCATTTTCCACACTCAATTATAGTGCTGGTTAACGCCGACATACATTAGTGCACATGAGGGGCACACATCTCTTTGTTTGTTACTTTGGGTGGGGATACCATTTGCAACAGTTGCTACAACAAAACCTGTTTCACTATATGCTGCCATTCTATTCTCTTCTTTGGAAAATAATTCTGAATGTAAATGTGTAGACTACACCAGAACCAAAACCGACTGGTCTTCTTATATATTACTTTATATATCAAACATTCTCACTATATATATATGATGTTATTACCAGCTTATGTTTGGTAGTTGGAAACCATACGTGCAGTTAAGAAGCCGTTAAGTCCCATTCCAGATACTGAAGCTATTACTGAGGTTTAACTTTACATGTCGTTTCAGTTACTCTGAATGACCTCACCCGCATTAGTGCGGAGACACATTCCATGCACCAAGGTCCAAAAACAACCTTGCATTTGGAATACAAGCAGATTTTCATTTACTAAATCATGAAGTATGTCTTCTAGAAATGAAAATGATGCATACTCAATTAGATAAAGGGATGTACCTGTTACCTTCCATATAAAAATAGTTCATTTTAAGGTATGAGGTATATATATTAGCATCACTTAATGCTACAAATTCGGAGGTAGTTCTCTGTGCCACACCCATCTGCAACTAAAGTTCATGAAATGCTGAGAATTGAGTGCACCACAACCTGCAGGACAGCCTGGTTAGTCCTACTATTTATGCCAATAAAAGCAGCTGGTCCAGATCTCTGACACCAGCGTGTGCATGCTACGTGTGTGTGTGTATGTGTGTGTGCTTCTTACCCTTCATTTGCACTGAGACGGCCCTCGAACCACTTCCTCAATGCAGTCAGGCTGCGAGCGTGGCATTGCCATTGGTGGAACCAACTGTCAGTCATGAGGTTCAAATTTCATACAGATTTAGAAAGTGCATAAGCAGCGATCTGAAAAGCAGGCTTTTATGGTAATGAAACTACTAAGGTGTAAATAACAGTGTGGAAAGCCTTCAAATGCATGAGAAATGAACTGATAACTGCTTTTCCTTTAACAGCTTGCTGCCCAGGTCCTGGAAGAGTTTGAAGATGAAGATATCGGAGTCGGTCTCATTGATGCGAAACTCGACAAGGTCGTTGCAAAGAAGTTAGGTAAGCATGGCTGCGGACACTTGCAGTAGTTCATTATTATTGTGTGAATGTCCAAAAAAGCATCCAAAGAACACTGTAAGGTACAAAGAAAATCTAGCACATTTATTTATATAACCCCCCTCTACTCAGTCCACCAGGCTTAGAACATATAGTGACCCTTTCTGTAAAAGTCATGATGTCATGATCATTGTTAAAATGGCAACTACTGAGCTACTTCTTCATCTTGCCTGAAGAGGTTGTAGTCTGAGGGTGCCATGGGTGGGTGCAGATCCATTTTCCTGTCCATTCCCTTAAACAGAAATGCCACAGAAGCTTTTAGCATTCACATTTTCTGGCCTCAAACTTGACAAAAATACATTTAGTGTTGAGCTCATACATTAAATCCATCTACTCTTTACCCCAGGCCTTGAGGAGTCCGACAGTATCTTCATCTTCACAGACGATGAAGTCATAGAATATGATGGCGAGCTTGCAGCAGACACTCTTGTGGAGTTCATCTATGATGTTCGTGAGGATATAATCTACCAGTTAATAGCCTGCCTTATTTTAGCAAACTCTAAATACCCATTTTCTTTTTGAATGAGTGGAGCATGGCACATGAATCACTCTGATTCTCTCTGTCATCTCTCTGTTTTTCTCTGCGTTGCCCTTTTCTCCTCCTCCACTACCATCAATTCTTCCACAGGTTCTCGAGGACCCAGTGGAAATTATTGACAACAGTAGGGAACTGAGAGGCTTTGAAAACATCGAAGAGGACATCAAATTGGTGGGCTACTTTAAGAGTCACAAGTCAGAACGTAAGAATCTGTACTGCGATGGCATGAGCCTGTTTGCATCTCTTCTTTTACAGCGCTTTTAACAATGAATGCTGAAAAATGCATATTAAGTATGCAACATCTTATTTAAACTAGGACAAGCTTCATAATGAAAATGCTTTTGTTTTTAAATAGGTTTAGATGAACCCACAAACCCACAAACTAACAGTCTACACTCGTAGATATTTCATACAGGGACCAATATACTGAAACAACTTGATGGATGCCTGTAATATTTCAGATTTTGAGGCGTTTGCTGATGCTGCTGAAGAGTTTCATCCTCACATCAAGTTCTTTGCCACCTTCAACCCCAAGGTGAGTTCTAAATGTTATTAGTATCAGTTTAGTTTAGGTGTTTGTGTGAGTAAAATATCATACTAAGTACTGAGGAGTGTTGTGTTTTTTGCCTTCACATAGCTTCAGCCCACTGACCAATGTGAACTGATCATTTAAAAGTTGTCTGTTCACTGATTGTGCTAATCACAATTACAGGTGGCCAGGGCTCTGGAGCTGAAGCTTAATGAGGTTGACTTCTATGAACCCTTTATTGATGATCCCATCGTCATCCCTGGAAAGCCTTATTCTGAGGATGAGCTGGTTAAATTCATCGAAGATAATGACAGGTAACTCTCATTGGTCCATAAAATATTAACCTTTTGCATTAATAGCAGTGGATTACATTCTAATGAATCCTCATACTTTTAATTGTGTTTATTAAAGACCAACTCTGAGGAAGCTGCAACCACACAATATGTACGAGATCTGGGTAAGAATGTTTTTTAACCTCCCAACACTACAACACAAAATAAAACACACATGTTTCTTTCTTTGGTGGGTTCAGTGTTTCTCTTTATTCTTTCCACAGGCTGATGATGTTGAGGGTGAACATATCATTGCATTCGCAGAGGAGGCTGACCCAGGTAAAAAAAACAATTAGTCTTTGAAAATTACTCCTCATCACCCCGTGAGGCAAATTAAAGCTATTTGGTTTCAGTTTGACTGTGACCTTCCTCTCAACCCCTCAGATGGTTTTGAGTTCCTGGAGATCCTGAAGGATGTTGCTGAGGATAACACAGACAACCCTAACCTGAGCATTGTCTGGATTGACCCTGATGACTTTCCTCTGGTAAGAATGTGATGCAATATGCCCCTACAAATCAAGAAAATATTAAAGCTGCAAGCAGCATTGCAGGCCCTCGCACACCTTGCTATCTGCAGGGCCATCGCTGTCTCCTAAGAATAAATAAATAATAATCCCTAGGGTTTCAATAGGGATCTCGCACGTTTCGTGCTCGGGCCCTAAAAAGCATGACCCGGAGGAGTTTCTTCACATTTCTCTGTGTCCCTTCTGCAGCTCCTGCCACACTGGGAAAAGACTTTTGGAATTGACCTGTCCCACCCACAGATTGGTGTTGTTGATGCTGATGATGTGAGTGATATTATCCTCTTCATTACAATGAAAACAGATCTTTTGTGTTGGAAGAATTCATTACAGCACTAAGTATGTATTAGTGTTATAAATATTAACAACATAACCAAATACTGGGCCACCATTGACGTGCATTGAATTTCAGTTAGAAGCTGAAATGGTAACAGTTTTGCGGTGTCTTCAGTGTACTTGTGCAAATACAAACACAATGAAGGCTGATTTAAGAAAGCACATTTGTTGTTTTGTACAGGCTGACAGTGTGTGGATGGACATGGACGATGGTGAGGACCTGCCATCTGTAGATGAGCTGGAGGACTGGATTGAGGATGCTTTGTCAGGCGAAATAGATCCAGATGACGATGACGATGACGACGACGACGACGACGATGATGATGACGATGAAGATGATGACGATGATGACGACGACGATGACGACGATGACGACGATGATGATGATGATGACGATGATGACGATGATGATGATGATGACGATGATGATGATGACGACGACGACGATGATGACGATGACGACGACGACGACGATGACGACGACGACGACGACGACGACGACGACGACGATGACGATGACGATGACGATGACGATGACGACGACGATGACGACGATGATGATGACGATGATGATGACGACGACGACGATGATGATGACGATGATGATGACGATGATGACGACGACGATGATGATGATGATGATGATGATGACGATGATGATGACGACGATGATGATTATTAAATCATTATGTCCTAATCTACTCTTTAAATCTGACCAATGCAATTTCAGGAGTTAAAATGCGTAGCTCTGTGAAATCATCTTCTTTTGTAAGTTCTTTCACTGAACTCTTCAGTCCATTTTGATATCTTCTCTTCACCATCCTCTCTGCATCACACCAGCACTATATTCCATGACCAGTTCTTCACCACTCATTCATTATCCCTCATGTAAACACTCTATAAGATGCTGCAGAAACTTTATTCCCACATGTAACACTGTCTGGTGCAATAAAAAAGAAATTCTCTCCAAACCCTGCCATCTACTGCTATTGATTTTTATGTGATTAAAGTTTTTATTTTCTTAAAATATTTGAGGGGTTGCATTATTTTATGCATTATGTTTGAGTCCATCTGTGGAGTCTGCTGTCGTTTGAATGTGTTTTATATATGTTCACTAATTTACTTGTTTTTCCCAGTACTGAAGCGACTGAGGTCAGATACAAGGGTGCTAGTAAGCTTTTCTGACACGTCTCAAGTGTCACCCACCTTCTCTGTGAAGTCAATGTAAAGCTGTACACTGAAAATGTTGTACATCATATGGATGTTTTCTACGATGAATTATAACAGCCATATTGTATTTTTGTAAGAAGATAAATTTAAATTACTGTAAAGTCTTAAATAAATGACCGCTTGGACAGAAAACCCCCTACTGTACACTTTTTAAAGACGTGTATGTGTGTGCATGCGTGAAATATAAATAATAAGCCCAGTAATCTACATAAAAAGATAGGAATGGGTCATTAAAGGTCATAGGTCGTAGATGTGGGGTGCTGAGAGAAAGTCAGATATCATACTAGACTATAAAAGGGCATTTCCTGAAGAAAATGCAAGTTTGATTGCTGCAGCTGAAGCATTGCTTTGAATGCAGATGTGAAGGATTGCTCTGAATTGCTGGAGAATCGGAGCAATTCAGAGCTTTGTATGCCTCTGTGTGTCAGCCTGTCACCATGGTAACAGCAGAGGAGACCTCAAAAACCACTCCAACTGTGAGAGCCGGCGTGTGGAAACAATTCAGAATTAGAAAATTCTGAATAAAAGTTTGATAGAGCAGCATCTAATGAACGTTTTAAGACTAAAATGGAGACTGTAGCTTGCAATTTGTAGGAGGAGATACATTTGGCAGATGACCCTCGGTGAAGGGCTCTCTCATAGACTCCCATGTTACAAATGAGACAGAAATTGCTTAATATTTGAAAAACTATTTATTCTATATTTTCTGAAAAAACTTTTTGATAGTTGAATGGCTGAAATCGGTCAATGTATGCTGAAAACTTAAAACCTATGGAAGAATAAAAAAGAAAAAGAAGGAGGGTGAATAACAAGATATGTGTCATTCAGGGCGTTTGTATTAATTTTAATCACCAGGACTATAAAATACACCTGAAACTCCACCAGGGCTCGTGGTATGTTAACTGTCAATTTTGCACACTCTTACACACACTTAGGATGAATACAAGTTCACTGTAATATATCTATTTCTATAAACTGTGGGAAATTGAAATTTGCTGACTTTTACAACGCACATGGCAACGTGGAGCCCCTTTGTTTTAGCTTGGTTACGTTGCCATGTCAACAGTCCACTGATGTCATCAAAGGCATCAAAGGCATCAAAGGAGACAAAACAAAACGCGCTTTCCAAAACGCTTTCAGTTGGGTTCAGTTGTGTTCAGTGTTAGGGTGAACATTGCATTTGCTCCGCCGCTATTTACTTCTGCTGTCCCGTAGTTCCCTGGAACGCCTGCGCAATACGGAGATACGCCCCTTCTCTTTGCAAGCCATGTGGCCATGGTTTGGTAAATAAAGACGTCTGATAAGATCGTGATTACGGTACCTTTTAAGAACCACTTTTTTGTTGAAAAATACGCTACTGGCTTCTGCTGCAACATGTCGGCGGGTATCGGGAGTCTGCAGGAGCAGGTGGAATCGGTTCTGGGAGCGCTGCTCAAAGCGGCCACTGTGGAGTTAACCCAACTGTTCGAGAGCAGATATCGAGCACTGGAAGCGGATGTCAGACGCATAAAGGAAGAACCAGCAAAAGAAAGCACGGAGACGCTGGATAGTTTAACAAAACGCAGCATCGGAGTGCAAGTGGAAGAGGACGACATTTATGTGCCGTGCGAGATTTCTGGTATGTGCTGTGATTTCCTGATTCTCTGCATGACACGGCTACAGCACAACATTTACACAGTGCAAACAAGTCTAAAAGATATTTGGAGGATCCTAAAATCCCACAAGCATTGTATGCATTTAATGCATTAACTGCTTCATGCCCATCTGTACATGATGCATGTGTGTGTGTATATGCGGAAATGATTGCTCCTAAGGAATGTCTGTCTTAATCCCCTCCCCCTCTCTCTGCTCCACAGGTCCCCCTATTCTCCTAAATGGTGATTGTTTGGGAGAGCACAAGGAGATGGTGGTGGTGGAGGGGTGTCTCATTCCATCAGAAATCCTCAAGGCTGACCCTGAGTGGTCCCCTCCCAAAGACCTGGTCAGTGAGAATTTACAAGGGTGTAAATTATGTGTGGAATGAACTGTGACAGGAGTGGTGAAACTGATCTTACAGCAAGTCCCTCTTGTTGTTTTTGTACTCTCAGGGTGATCCTTATGTGGCCCAGTCTGTGTATATGGACCTGAGTGACGATGAAGGAGAGTCTGTGACTGATGGTGGCACTAACACAGACGTTGTTATGCATGGTAAGATCTTTAATCAAACCTTGACAGAATAAGTTGTGAGTGCTGATTAAATAAAGTAGCTTGGGAGGAATAAAGTACATCTATCTATCTATCTAACCAAAAAAAAGACATTTCAATAACTTCAACTCCTGCAGTGCATGCTGGGAGTAACTTTTAATATATTGATAGGCACTTTGTTTTATAGAGATTGAGTCATGGCATTTCTTTTTCTGATCTTGGTCACATTTTAAAAATTTTTCCCTTATTTAATCAGATTTCTGGTATGTGCTGTGATTTCCTGATTCTCTGCATGACACGGCTACAGCACAACATTTACACGGAGTGCAAACAAGTCTAAAAGATATTTGGAGGATCCTAAAATCCCACAAGCATTGTATGCATTTAATGCATTAACTGCTTCATGCCCATCTGTACATGATGCATGTGTGTGTGTATATGCGGAAATGATTGCTCCTAAGGAATGTCTGTCTTAATCCCCCCCCCCTCTCTCTGCTCCACAGGTCCCCCTATTCTCCTAAATGGTGATTGTTTGGGAGAGCACAAGAAGATGGTGGTGGTGGAGGGGTGTCTCATTCCATCAGAAATCCTCAAGGCTGACCCTGAGTGGTCCCCTCTCAAAGACCTGGTCAGTGAGAATTTACAAGGGTGTAAATTATGTGTGGAATGAACTGTGACAGGAGTGGTGAAACTGATCTTACAGCAAGTCCCTCCTGTTGTTTTTGTACTCTCAGGGTGATCCTTATGTGGCCCAGTCTGTGTATATGGACCTGAGTGACGATGAAGGAGAGTCTGTGACTGATGGTGGCACTAACACAGACGTTGTTATGCATGGTAAGATCTTTAATCAAACCTTGACAGAATAAGTTGTGAGTGCTGATTAAATAAAGTAGCTTGGGAGGAATAAAGTACATCTATCTATCTATCTAACCAAAAAAAAGACATTTCAATAACTTCAACTCCTGCAGTGCATGCTGGGAGTAACTTTTAATATGATGATAGGCACTTTGTTTTATAGAGATTGAGTCATGGCATTTCTTTTTCTGATCTTGGTCACATTTTAAAAATTTTTCCCTTATTTAATCAGGAATTATTATATTATTAATAATAATAAATTATTATTATTTGATGTAAATGGCCACAGTGCAGGACTTTGTATTCCCAGTCTGTGACTCATGTAGCTCTGAGCCGCTCTGCCATGTTTATTAAAATAACTCTGTTCTCTTTTTCAGTGTCTGCAGAGACGTGTACAGGTACATTAGACTGTGAATCCATGACGAGGTTTCCAGAACAGAAACCTATTGTGATCCAGCCAGATACAAGTGACGCCACTTCTGAGGAGAAAGTCAAGTTTGTTTGCCCGTTAATCCTCAAGACAGCTGCTCCAGACCTCAAAACAGAGACTTCTAAGGAGCCTGTTAAAGACGAGCCTCAGCAAGCCTGTGTCAGCACTGCCAAGGGCACTGCTTACAGTCCGTCCCCTCTGGATGGAACTACAACTCCTGAACAGGTTGCGGTGTGGGAACGGGTCCACACTCTAAAGGAGGAAAAAAACCACCTACTGATGAAAGTGAACCTCTGCCCTCCAGACCAAAAGTTGCTCCGTCCCTGTGCTGTCCAGCTGGTAAATGTGCTCACAATGGGGAGGTCAAAGATTAAGGTTGAGGGCAAGGCCTCTAAGGCTCACAGTCATCACCAAAACACAGGCTGGCCTCTACCCAAAGACCTCCGCCGCCATCGAGGTCTTCACACAGGCCACCGTCTCTGCTGCTTCAATAATTGTGGAAATGGCATTTGGCGTCTTCAACAAGTCGTAGCCCACTCTCGTGGTGGATACTCTTGCAATACTTGTGGAAAAACTTTCAAGAAGAGGAAGATTCTCCGTCGACATGAGCGCTTTCACACCGGAGAGAAACCATATAAATGTCCAGTGTGCTCAAAGATGTTCGCTCTGAGAAAGAGCCTCCGCCGCCACACCAGGTTCCACACGGGGGAGAGGCCACACACCTGCTTACAGTGCGGCAAAAGCTTCCGTGTGCGGGACAATCTAAAAACACACTTGAGGTTTCACACAGGAGAGAAGCCATACAACTGCGACACATGTGGGAAGATGTTCAGGATCCTGAGGAACCTGAAGAAACACAGACTGACTGAGTGTGAGCACTCTCCTTCATTCAGGAATATAGCTGGCCTGACAGTATAAAAACTAAACAAACAGCCGTCAGTGGGTGGTTGCAGTTGTTGCAAACACTACACCACTTTCACAAAGCATTTGAAATAGTTAAAGTTGTAACAGAGACAATCTGGAGCATTCCAAAAAGGATAAGTAATGCAGGTCTGATGTTTATGGGAAAATGTTTTTGTTTTTTTAATATGTAACACTACTGATGGAGTCTTATTACTTTCATGTTGTTTTTGTTCATAGTTCAGAAAGGGAGGTGAGCTTTACACAAAACATTTCAAGGTGTAACCCTTTGAAGAACACAGGGACAGGTTTACACATAGAACTAGGTGGAGACTTACAGATGGGTTGGACATAGTAATGCCAACCTTCCCTTTTATACGGTGTTCAGCCACTATCCATGTTTGTTGTTGTAAAAGTTGTGTTGTAAAAGGTGATTATTGTAAATGTATACATGACAGTCATTTAGTAGCCTTGTTGACTTTATATGACAGATTGTTTAAAAAAATAAATGTTGTTGGCAAAGACAGTGTTTTTGTAATGTTTTGCATTTAATACATGTTCTTGTAGCATTCATGTTTTTTTGGATCCACTTATACTTTATACTAACACCACTAATAAACACAGTTACTTAATACACTGCTCAAAAGAAATAAAGGGAACACTAAAATAACACTTCATTCATTACATAGTGGAATATGTTGCGAACAGAATAACGTAAACGTGATCAATGTAAATCAAAGTTATTAACCCATGGAGGTCTGGATTTGGAACCATACACTAAATCACATTACTGGCTGATCCAGCTTGAGTGGAAGTTCCTCAAGACAAGTCAGAATGAGGCTCAGTACTGTGTGCGGCCTCCACGTGCCTGTATGACCTCCCTACAACACCTGGGCATGTTCCTGATGAGGAGGTGGATGTTCTCCTGAGGGATCTCCTCCCAGACCTGGATTAAAGAATCAGTCCACTCCTGGACAGTCTGTGGTGCAACGTGGTGTTGGTGGATGGAACGAGACATGATGTCCCAGATGTCTCCTGGTGTACTGGCCTGTCTCCTGGTATCTCCTCCATGCTCTGGACACTGTGCTGACAGACACAGCAAACCTTCTTGCCACAGCTCTCATTGATGTGCCATCCTGGATGAGCTGCACTACCTGAGCAGCTTGTGTGGGTTGTAGACAGCGCCTCATGCTACCTCTAGGGGTGAGAGCACTGACAAAATGCAAAAGTGATCAAACATCAGGCAGAAAGGATGAGAGCAGAGAGATGGTCTGTGGTCAGCACCTGCAGAACCTCTCCTTTATAGGGCTGTCTTGATAACTGCCTCATTTCCACCTGTTGTCTGTTCCATTTGCACAACAGCAGCTGAAACTGATTTACAATCAGTTTGATCCTAACTGGACAGGCTGATTTCACAGAAGTGTGACTGACTTGGAGTCACTGTGTTCTTTGAGTAGTGCAGTTAATTTTAACTATTTTAACAACTAATTTTAACAATATTTTAACAACAACAACAACAACAATAATCATAATAATGTTTTTAATAATTCTATATTTAATAATCTTTTTAGTTTCGTTTATTTAAAAAGTAATTTTAGGTATACACAGCATTGTGTGTGTGTTTAGCTACCTTCTTATTCTGGTGACGTCAGCAGGAAGCGACGTCGGTCATTGCCTCGAAAGAAATGTTTTTAAGGTTTTCGGTGGCCGTACCTTTACGTTTTTCTTAACGTGTCTTTTATTCACGTTGTATGCCACCGTGGTAGTAGTTATTATTAGTAGTAACCATTTTTTAAAATATAACCGTATTATATTTCAAATGTTTTGCTCCACCGAGGCCCCGCCTCCCCGGAAGTACAAAGTAGTGCTTTCACTTGCAGCAGTGTGTGTGTGTGTAAGTGTGTAAATCGCATATGAAATACGCAGGACTTTACACACCTTTGATTTTTTTGATTTTTTTAAGAAAAAAAGGGTAAGGGTAAGGGTAAGAATTAAACCACCTCCAGTACTTTTACACTTAGCAGCTTGTGCTAACGTTTGTAGGTTATTCCAAACAAAACAGGAAAAAGCAGCCTAGAGCTAAACTCTGCACCAAACTCCTTACTCTCTGCTTTTCTCCTTTCACTTTCTGAAGAAGGACTAACTATGGAAGATATAGAACAAAGCCGGCTTGAAGAACTGCTGATGTGCCCGGTGTGCCAGGACATCTACAATGATCCTCGGCAGCTGCCCTGTGGACACAGCATCTGTCTGGGCTGTCTGGAAAACATGAAGGATCACGCCTCAAACAGAAACTACCGCTGCCCAGACTGTAGGACATCTATTGGAGAGATTGCACATAAGAACTACGCTTTGAATAACATCGCAGAAGACTTCAGGGTGTACAGGAGGAGGAGGGTACCTGCTGAAAAACACTATTTAAACTGTCCAGTCTCTTTGTTTGTGACTCTTAAAAGATGCAGACATGTATGAAGTATATGACTTATATATTTCCTAACATCTCTTAAATCAACTTTGGTTTATTTTGTGTGCAGGAAAAGCAGACAAACTGTGTGTACTGCGACCTGTGCTGGCAGAAACACATTCTAGCCATTAAAACGTGTCTGAAGTGTGAGGTGTCGCTGTGCAAAGAGCACGTCAAGGACCACCTCGAGCTTCCCGTGTTCACAGGACACCCCCTCGTGGAACCACTGGGAGACCTCCTGGAGAGGAAATGTCCGGAACACAAAGATGCGGTTCTGAGATACTACTGCAACTCGTCCAGGCGCTATATCTGCAACATCTGTGCCCTGGAGAGGAAGCAGCTCAACCTGTCCACTGAGGCCTCCTCTGTCCTGCACAGACGCCTGTTTGTGAGTTTGAATGACACTTTTTTGACACCATATTATGCAGGAACAAGTCTGTCAGCAGTACATCAGTTTCCTGTGTGTATTCATTCCACAGGAATACATGGACCAACACTTCAAAGTGCTTCAGGAGCAAATCGCAGAATCCACCAGCCCTGTAAATAAACTGCATTAAAAGACACTTGTGATGTCATCCCTACATTCTGAATTTCATGTATTTTCTTACACTTAAAAGCAGAGAATGAGCCTGCGCCTCAACGGTGTCACCATGGTCCTGCTCTGTCTCTGGTTCATAGTTCTGTATTATGGTAAGAGATGACAAGCACTATCTATGTCCACTGCGTGTTCTGTGAGTGTGAATTCACTGACGTCTGCTTCTTCTGCTTCCAACCCAGCCTACAACTTCTCTGTGGAAAACCATACACTGCAGGAATCGTTAGAACAGGAGCAGAAACGTATTAAATTTATCTACTCTACCATTGAAGGTAAGACATTGCAAGCTTAAGAGTCCAAAGATGACCAAAGCAGCATGGAGATTTAGTTCCTCCGATCTCTCTTCAGTAATACATGTTTTAATTTAACAGTAGAAGAAGTAGGTGAGGAGGAAACCGCCTGAATAGTTAGATGACCTCAATCACTGTAACTTCCTGGTTGTACCAGGGTTGATTTATTTATGTCAGCGTCTGATGATCCATCCTCATCCTCACAATGCATGACAACCCGCTTAAAACTGACGTGTCCATCCATCAGGACTTCCCATGTTGGACATGGACACGGTTAACCATTTCCTGCGAGTCTCCTCTGACCTCACAACTGTAAAGAGGGTGGGAACAAGGCTGAATTATCCTCACACAAACAACCGCTTCGACGAAGCCCCGCAGGTCCTCTCCACCCAGTGCTTCTCCTCTGGCACCCACATTTGGGAAGTGGAGGCTGAGGGACAATGGGACATCGCCGTGTCCTACAAGAGCATCCCACGCAAGAGCAAGGACAGCAGCGTGTTCGGAAACAACGTAGAGTCCTGGAGCCTTAAGCACGATGGAAAAGGCACTCTGTCTGTCCACCACAATAAAGGTCAGACTGCTGTTTCTGAAAGCTTGCAGAGCAGGTGGATAGCAGTGATGGTCAGTTTCGAGGAGGGCAGCATAGCTTTTAACTCCACCACTGCACAGCTACACAAATTCAAAGCCACACTGATTCAGCCTGTTTGTCTGGGTCTGGGGGTGTATGTGGTCAATCCACCCAGCAGTGCATCTATTGTCAACGCTTTATGAATCAATCTGCACAACATCAAGCCTACAAAACCACACACGTTTATACCTTTTATATACATTTTAAAACTGGTATATCACTGTTTTTTGGTTGTGGCTCATAATTTTCATGATTTTTTTAAGAGCCTTAAATACAATGTGTTTATCTGATTGAGCCTACAATGAAGTAAAAGAAGAAACATTGAGCATACTATGGTTAACTTGTCGTTTATTTCGTAACTGTTGTAATGCATTGCTGGACTTTTTTTTTCATTCTGCTGAACTACCTGGATAATTAATTTATGACAGAGGCTTTGTTGTCAGTTTCCTTGTTGAATTTTTGCTACTCTTGGTTAATATTTTTTATTTTTTTTCCCCTTGTCTTGACATCCTGTCAAATTGTATTTATTAATGTGATTAATTTCCTGTTTGCCTCTTATTAAAACAATGATGTATTCCCCATCTTCTGCTAATACCACAAGAGCTTCCTCAGATGCATTCAGGCTTCTTGGGTACTCTGCTGTAGCCTGACATTCCATTCAAGGAATAAAAAATCTTAAATGTCATTTTCTGAGTGATTGCTTTAATCCAGTCCATGAATGGGACACCCTAATGGAACAAAATTACAAAAATGAGCTCTAGGTGTGTTAACTATTAAAAAAGAAAACGGTGCAATGAAAAGTTAAACAAAATTGGTCTCACATTTACTTTATCCTAATTGAATAATGTCGTTTCTTTTTGCTGAACATCAGTCACAATTCAACAGCCACGGTAAATTCCAAAGAGCAGATGTACTCTGACACAGGTTAGGCTGCAACAGTAACCTCATGTTTAGCCTCCTTTGGTCATATTTTGTATATTTCCTAACAAATGTTTTACAATCCTACATCAAGAGACTAAAAACAAAAAATACCAGCTTGAGCAATTTGGCTCATTTATTAAGGAAACGTGAAGGTGAATCAGTTTTAACACTGGACTGATCAGAAATTCTTACAAAAACATGAAGGCAATAGTCAGCCTGAAAAGCCACTATCCTCAGTACAGATCATGCTGGAGCAGTGATGCTGCTGCTTTCTACTGCTTTCTCCACAAACAAGGCTTTTCTTCTAAAAAAAACTGAGGTAGAGTCCGACAATTCCTGTTCATCCTTTTTCTCTTTTAGCCTTTTTAACCAAATTGCAGTAAAAAAAAACAATCTATAAACTATAAACTGACCTGTGTGGTCTTATCATCGTTAACCCTCTCTCACACTTGTTGAACTGAGTCCTAGCTGCCTGACTACATTTGTATACATACTGAAACATAATACAATGCTAGCATGAAATGACCCACAATTAGTGATATTTATTGTCCTGTCAACCATCCAGTTTATGTTCAAAACAGAAAAGAATGTCACATATTTACTGAGAAATGTATTTTTTAACCATTTTGTACTACAACACAGGTTCTTACTTTAAAAAACAAACATGTTGATGCAGCTGCTCTTTACTTCACTGGTCCCATAGTCTGACCCCTGATGCTGCACCACGCCTTAAATATGTCCCTGAAAAACAAAAGACATTGAATTAAGAAATGAAATATATAAACAATGCACGCAGCTTTCAAACCTCTACACACCTGCAGTGTGTGGCCACACACTCGTTACTGCAGTACTCTCTGTCCCAGTCTTCACTCTCTACTGCTGGCCTGTTGCATCCAGCCCTCACACATACACTCTTCATAGTAATGGCATCGACGGACCCATTCACCTCCATCTCATCCTGAAAAACAGAGGAAATAATTTTAAAAGAATGCGACGAAAAGGAGTACACACCGACTTAGACCTGATCCGAACATGATGACAATACACCGGCTGTAGTTTACTAAACATCTTATGATAGCATGAAAGCAACAATAAAACAGTATACTACATAGAGTTTCCAGCTAAAAACATTCCAGCTCAAAGTCACTGACTGCACTGGGTGTGTTCACATTTGTAGTTCAGATCTCTTGATCCACAACCTACATTTGCTTTTCCTCAGTTGTGTGTGCGATTGCTCTAACTCAGTGATTTTTCATGGGTTGATGAATAAGCCGTGACTTTCACTTCCTCTGTTGTCATTTCAACACTTTACTTTAAAACAGTGATACACTGTTTGTGTACAGTGCAGCCATGTTTGTACTGTATCTACAGCTCTTTTACAGCTGCAATGATCCACTGTGATCTTGAGACTGGTAATGCATTTTGCTGCATCAATGGCCTGATTTATGTCCTAACTAGCTCTTTTCAGAGACGTTAAAAAACACAAACGATAGTCAATTTCCACTTCAAAAAATTAAGTTTTAAAAAAAATAATAATATATAGTCATGTTCAAAAGGTAGTAAACATATAATATAAATCATGAATCACATTAAACCTACTGCAACAACTTTATTTACTGCTTCAATATTTATTTCGTGAAAATGAAGCCAAAAAGTAAAAACATTTGGGCAACACTAAGTGAATCCCCCTTCAGCAGCAATAACGTTAAGTTATCATTTCCTGTATGACTATCAGTCTAAAGCCCAAACTGTGCCTGACAGCAGGTGTGAGGTGTTTCTGCTGAAATGCGTTTGGTTTCGGCCAGATGTGAACATTTAGGCCAAACAACTCCTCTTTGGTCCCATCTGTTAAAAGGGCATTTAATATGTAGGCTGTAGCTCTTGAGTGCTTTTCCCCCCTCTGAGCATTGCAAGGTTTTCCCACTTGTGAATAATCTTTCTCATTGCAATATATTGAACTCCAAGTTTGAAATGGTTTTATATGCCTTTCTAGACTGAAGTGCAGCAACAGTTGCTGCTCTAACACCAATGTTTATGTCTTTCCGTTGTGTTAAAAGACACCTGAATGCTTTTAATGAGGTCTGCACACCTGCTGACAATCAATTCATCAAGGACTGATGATCAGCAGCACCTGCTGCAGCACAACTAATTAAATATTATAGAAGCAGTGGGGTGGGGGGGCTACATTATTAGACATTTTTGCTAAATTAATAGGGGCAGGGTGAAAACAGTTATATGTTGTTATTTGAAGTTATATTTGCCCACCAAAAAGACCATGGTCAGGTGACTTATGTTTTTACGTTCAAGAGCTCAAAAGCAGGGCAACTGGACCTGAGTTTCTAGGTAATATTGCTGCTCTAAGAGAGGCAGCGAAACATCTTCAAGAAACTCCACAAGCTCAGCTGCCCTGCTTTAAGTACTTATATGAAGAGGACCTGGATGACTGACAATCTACATCAACATTGTGTTTTTACAATAAAAAAAGCCACTGGGTTGAGATAGTAGTGGCTACATTTGTCTACAAACAAAGAGTGGCGTTTACCTCTTCTGAAGGCAGCACTTCTGTAATGTCATCATCGTCCGGATGGCCTGAAGTGTCAGTGGCGCCCACTACCTGCAGTGACACAATGGGTGCAGACTGGACTGATGTTGTCACAGTAGATGATGAAGCTGCAGTGTCAGGGACGATAATTGGCAGGGTCTCTTTTCCTTGAATGGAGGCAGGAACTATTTTTATCTGGAGTGGAGGTGGAGGTGTAGCCGTGACAGATACAGGGTGCCCCGGCATAGCAATGCCTTCGCGGGGTTTGGCTTGTAGGGGTGGAGGTGCCGGGGCCATCTGCTGAAGCCGCGGCGGTGGTGGCGCATTCTGCATCTGCTGCAACGGAGGTGGCTGACGTGAGGTGCCCGAGACCAAGAGGGTTGGCTGCAGGGTGCGTACACCTCCAGGCAACACAGTCACCACCTGCCCACCCCCCTGCAGCATGTGCTTGGGGATTATGATCTTGGTGATGGTTTGAGCTGGAGGTGCAGCAGGTGTAGGAGAAGTAACTTTGTTTGCCCCTGTGCGGGAGCGTGTGGTCACCTCAGGCACATCCAAGATGATGTTGGAGGCGCAGATGTTGGTGATGGTGTTCTCTTCCACTTTGCTGTTAGCTGGCCGGGCTACCTGGCGACTAGCAGCAGTCATGGCTGCAAGAGTCGGGTTAGCAGGAGGTGGAGGTGGAGGTGGAGAAGGGAGGTTGTCCACCTCCTCAGTGGCAGGCTGTGGTGGGACCAAAAGAAATTTGAAAATGAAACCCAGAAATTTTAAGTGTCTTTCTTGTAGAAGACCACAACATTACCTGAGAGAGCTGATTGGCTCTGTAAGCTGCAAGAGCTTTCAAATACTCCTTCTTGGCTGCATCTGTCTTTTTCTTATACACCTAAAGACAGAAAAGTACCACTGTTAGACAGCACTGACATGGACCCTCCCTGAAATTTCCTACAATTGCTTACTTTGCTCGTAAGAATATAAACATTTGCAAATACCTGTTTCTGTTCCTCAGCCAAGCTGTCCCACATTGACGCCACAATCTTTGACACCTCCCCAAAAGAGGCATTGGGGTTCTGGCCTTTAATGGCTGCCTGTGTGTCTCTGAAGAATAGTGCATATGCTGAAACTGGCTTCTGCGGCTCATTGGGATCTTTCTTCTTCTTTCCTTTTTTTGCCCCCATTGTTGCACTGACTGAGGCAGGTGAGGATGGCTTTCCCCCATCCCTTCTGGCTGTAGCTGGGGAAAGAGAAGATTGGAGTGCTAGATGGGAGGACATATGGGAGAGGACTGAGGACGAGGAGAGGGACATAGGGGGGTCCACCAGCACACTCCTCTGCGTAGGGAGAAACAAACAGAGAAAAAGTCAGACGTGTATTACAACAACAACACAAAAACTCTTTCTCACACAAACATCAATGCTGTCAGTGCTCTGCAGGTGTAACTGCTCACTTTGAAATCATCCATGTCCTCATCCTGCAAGGAACCAGCTGGAGATGGTGTTGCTGACAGCGGCTGCTCGTGTGTCTCTGAATGATGTCCGATGTTGTCACCTCCGAGACCCAGTGCCAGCTCTGTCTGGTTAATGGTAGAAAGCTGACCACTTCCCAAAAGACTGTGACCAATGTCACCAAGCTGAACATCAATGGTCATAGGGGATGAACTGCTGAAATGCGAACCACTGGAATTCCCCATTTCCTGGACAGGGACAACACACAAACTTAGCAGCTGTTTATGTATTCACCTTTAAACAATCCTAACACAACTCTATGTGCACTCACCAGAGCAGAGGAGCTCAGTAGAGGCCCCCCTCCAGCCTGGCCCATTGTCCCAAGGTTCAGCTGCTCCAAGCCTTGAGAGCCAGAGTTCACATATGTAGAAGCAAAGGAAGGGTCATTGGCCTCAACCACCAGGTTACTAACAAGGCTACGGGAGCCAGAGGGTCCTCCTGTGCCATCTGAACCATCTGTCAGCTCGAAGTGGGACACGTCGTTGATGCTCAGAGCTGGGTCCGGATCAAGAGAGATGGGAGGGATCTCAAAAACCTCATCCCCGAGACTGGGGGTATGGAATGTCTGCTGTATGAGAGCGAAAGAGTGATGGGCTCAGTCGTTCATAAACACACTCTGATTAGTATATTATGTCGTTTTAGTTTTCTCACCTCAGCAGACAAAAACGGGTGGCTTGCTCCACTGATGGCGAGATAACTGTCGCTGCTTTCTGAAAACTGAAACCCAGCGTTAGCATTTACCTGCACAGTACTATTTGTCAAAGACGTCCTCTTCAAATTAAATTAAATACTTTTAATTGTACCTTATTATCCTCCGAGTATCCACCGTATGCTTGAGTGTCCAAAAACTCCGTATCAACATTTTGCCCACAACCATCCGACAAGTCAGAGTAAAAATTGAGGTCCATTTTGCAATGAAATACTTTTCAGTAACAAATTATCACACGCGCTGTAAACTTTGTTAAAATCGGTATTTGTTTATCTTTCCCATTCATTCATGGCAGCCACTCGTTTGTAAACTAAATCTGCTAGCTAGATAGCTAGGCTAGCTAGCTAAGCACTGCCCCGGTTAGCATAACGTTGAGGTCGTTGAGATGATGCTAAACTACTTCGCTGTGAAGCCCTTTGGAGAAACTGGGATAATGAAATATTGTGAGGCCGACAACAGCCAAACAATACCACTGTTGACAAAATATCAGTATTTTATCCCCCACGGCTCAAACTTTGCCGGAGGCCCCAAACAGTCCCATTCATATGCCAGTGTGCTGCTGCTGCTGCTGCTAACTAGCGCCCTCACTGAACCTACCGCGATAGCTAGTGATGGATTCAGGGACTGTCGGGAAAATACCAACGTTACCAGAAACAACTGCTGCTAAATCACACATCAGATGATCCAACTTTTCCCTTCACATTCATTTGAAATACTTTTACTTTTTAAAAAATCAAAGCAGTGTCTACAGACATTTCTACAGACAATAATAATTTAATACTAACATTACAGCTGATTCTAACACATTCAAGTGTCAAAGGAAATCCTGTTCATGAATGTGTTGCTCTTTTGTGGTTCATGAATTAAAACTATAGAAATCATGCAGTATGTTTATTTTGTAAAATGCAGCATTTAATGGTTTCAAGTTTCCTTACCTCATGCCCTTTTAGTAACCAAATGATGGGAAGTATAAACAGATACGCGGATTTAAGTACATCTTACCTCCATCTTCAAGATTTTCTGGGCTGCATAGCCCCAAATCTAATAAATTCTTTATTTATTAATCTATTAGGTTTGAATTGATTTTTTTGCAAAACCTCACTGGATGTATAGTACCCGTACACTGCCTCGTTATGCATCCCTGACTGCAGGTGTCGTTAATGGTAGAAGCTTAACTCCCACCCAGCATGTTTGTTTACTAGTTTCTGTGCCGATTTAACGGTATTCTACGTGTACATAACAAGTATTGGGTACAATTTGCTGTACTTACATGTGCATATTGTGCATTATTTATTTTGAGGATTTGAAATATCGAGTACTGTTAAAAGTATTGGACACTAGAGTGGTTATAAACAAGTCAACACATTTCTGCCATTATTATTCAGAAAGAAGGCAAAGAAATATGTAGTGGTAATGGAACAGCCGATGTTTAATTTTTAAGGTAAATTAGCAGTACTGTTCTTTTAAATATGTCTCACTAGTGCATAATAATTGGAAATAATGTAAGCCTTTGTGCATTATCTGAGGTAATTTGAGCAGACTGGCATAATGAATCATATGAGTTATTGCTTTTGCTGGATGAAATAAATTAAACAGACAACATTTCTTTCACTGTAGATTGCTGTTATTCATCACAGATACAGTCAGATCATAAAACGAGAATAATAACTCACTGCTGTCATCTTTGCACCATAGTACACAATTGACCAGCTCTACATTGTACAATACACCCATCCTCCTAGGACTGCTTCAGTAACTAATACGCCACTTTTCCCTCTCCCTCCCTCTCAACCCCCACCCCTCCCACAGACTGAAAACACAAACAGTACACCCACACACTGGATCCCCTTTCAGTTCCTAGACTCGTCTGGACAAAGGACGCGACCAAACAAGACCGAGGGGTTAAAGTGGGATCTGGCTCTGCTCAGTATACATGTCCAGTTTCATGTAGCATTAGAGGACCAACTTTGAGGTTCTTAGATAAGAAAAGTGTGTCTGTACAGCACGGGTCCCCTTTTGGTCACGATTGGGAATGTGATGGGAATTCATAGGTTTGGAGGAAGAGGAGGAGAACGGGTTGACAAGTAAGAAAGCTCAGCTTTTTGCCAGTTTGTCAGAGGTTAGAGAGAATGATCTTAGCGAGAGAGGGAAACATAATTGTAATGATAGGGGGAAAAAACCAAAGGGTGCAAACCTGCTCCTTATATGGAAAAATCCTATATAAAATAATGAGTAAAAGTAGCAACAAAAACACACATTCATCCATAATGGTAAAAATAAATGAAGGAATAACATGATTTGTTTTTTTGAGAAGGGGACTAAGTCAGATGTGTTTCAGGAGGCGGGTTCAGTCAATCCTCCGAGCTTGATGAGGAGTCTGAGTCCTTCTGTACCATGATGACATCGTCCAACAGCGCTTCTTGATCTGAGCTGTCATAGTCTCCTTGAGAGAGGCTGTCGCCGCCCTCTATTTTAACATCAAAGTCTGTACTGGTAAGGAAGTGATGTGAGGTCTCCAGGTCTTCCTCATCCATCATGTAGGCACCATCTGAAACCAGAGTCTCCTCTTCAACTTCATCCAGGTTGTGGTCTTCTGGGGTAGGCTCTGGTGCGTGGTGATGATGATGATGGTGGTGATGGCGGCGTCTACTTTTCTTGGGGATATCTGAGTGTTCAGTCAGCAGGCGGTGGAAGAAGGTCTCAGGGAGGAAGCCCTTCAAAGACAACAAGCAAGAATCATTATTATAATATTCTATACAAACATATTTTTTTAATGGAACACTAACATGTCTAACAGCATGTGGTTAGCAGATATTGTGAATACATACGGAGGTCCGCACTGTTTCAGACCACTCAGGTGCTACTGCGATATCGGGATTCTCTTCTAGATACTCCCTTAGTTCTTGCAGTGTTGGACAGAAAGCAGCTCCAACCTAACGAGAAACATTTCGGATGTTAAGTTTGCAAGTGACTGCACTCCGCACACAACTTCAAACTAGAGTTGTATGTAGTTATGTCTCACCTTCTTTCCACTCCTCATATTGATGAGTTTGACCTTCTCACTGCCTGTCAGGGCTTTATCTGCCCTCCGTCTCCTCTTCCTCTTGCTCCTGTTAACAAGTAACTGGGAAAATAGGAGGAAAGATGTGAGCAGAAACAAAGCCCTGTTCCTGTTTCACTAGCAACCAGAGTTAGACCTGCTTAGCTTAGTCGATACTATCGAATAAGACTAAATAAACTAAATTAACCTCCAGCATGTCTCCCTCCACCTCATAATCTGGGTTCTCCTTGAGCCATGTAGGAGGGTCTCTGCGTCGAGGAGTACGCTCCAAAGAATCATTAAGTTCATCTAGGTCCGAAAACTGAAAGAAGGAATGAAGAGACAGCAGCAGTTAAAAAACAAAATCCAGTGCAGCTATACTTCTGCCCAAGCTGAAAGGAACACCTGATGCATGTACCTCTTGGTCCTTGCGTTTCTTGCGGCCACTGCTCTCTCCACCTGACCCGTTGGGCATCAAGGCTTGCTTAGAGAAAGTTAGCTTCAGGCCCTCCTCCTGCCAGAGTGAGAGAGGGATCTCCAAGTCAGCTCTTAACTACATATCACGGGGTTATATTTGATATATAGACTTTGACATTTAGCCAACAACCAATGTCTAATCCTCTATTTTTTTTTAATCACCTTAAGGAGTTTTACAGTAAACTCTCCATCTTCTCCATCTGCCCCAGGAGCACTCGGCATGCTGCTGGGTTTGCGGATCATTCTTGCATAAGCCATCTCTTCTCCCACCAGTTCTGAGCTTGGGTTAAGCTGAGCCTCAGACACGTAGCGTCGCCCTGAGGGCCACTGACCACTCAGCACGAGCGTACACAAACTGTCCAGGCGGTTGATCAACACACGGTCCTGAGACAAAGACGAGTCAGTTAACATGGGAAAAATCAGTTTCTTATATCAAGTCCAGATATGCATATATGATTTACCTTGGGCCAGTCCACTCTGAGAGGATCAGGAGGGGCAATGCCATCCTGAGATGTAGTCATGGAGAGTAAACTGTTATCTTCATCCACGTCACACGACTTCATGCCTGCTAAAAGGAAAAAAGGGAAATATTAACACTTGCTTTTTTCCCCCAAGAACTGGGTATTTCTCTCCATCTATCCACTTACCTCCTTCCACCTCCTCCTCACTTTCTGCACTGTCATCACTGCTGCCTGATCGCTCTGAGGACGATGAGCCTGAATCCGAGTCTGAATCCGAATCAGATACTCCATCACCCTTCCTTCGCTCTCCCTTCACCCTGTTTTTCTTGAAGCTCCAGCCCTGAACTCGCATTTTGTCATCATGGTGACTCAAGGGTGTGCTCTGCAGGTCAGCACCAATTACACCACTAAGCAGACGAGCGCTCTCATCAGCCCCCTGTTCCCTTACACTAGGCAAGTCATCCTCCGTCTTTGGCTGGCTGAGTGTCATGATGGGCGGTGCCTGGGGTGGCGGTGGTGGTGGTGGAGGGGGTGGCGCCTGTTGGTTCTGAATGAACTCATCGCGGGACTGACTGAAAGTGAACTGTGGGTCTGAGAAGATGGAGAGCTCAGTGCGGCTGACACCGTGTAGTGAGGCACCAAGCATTAGCTGGCGGTCATGTTCCGGGATACTCCACCAAGCAGGTAGCTCGGAGCTGGATGGAGTAAGGGGCAGGCGCTCTTCTAAGGCGGGGTGTGGGAGGACTCGCTCACGGAGGCGACGTAAAAGGCTGATACGGTAAAGAGTACGTGAGGCACGCTCCTCAGTGATGGGGGCAACAGTCTGGGAAATCTCAGTTGGATCTGATAAGAAAAATCAGTTTACCGTAAGTCAGAGAGGGTAGCAGACTTCACTAGTCACTGGAACAATGGAGGAGATATTTTGACAATATATTGTATACGTTACCTTCACGACCCGGGCGGAGGTGGCACACCCTGCGACACATGGCGACAAAGGAGCGGAAGTACCGACTGAGGCTCTCATCAGTTTTTTTGTCCAGACGTGCAAAGGTGCGGAATCGTGTCCAGTCAAACTCAGGATCTCCGCTCTCAGGAAGACCGGGCTCCTTTTTTATCTTCTCCACCCCAAAAGTTGACACCACGCGGTAAAAATCACATTCTTCCCTGCGTGTCCACCTACAAGAAAAACACACCAGTTGAGTTAAGAACCACACAAGGTGAAATGCCTTGAGAACTTAAGCATATGTCAATGTATAACTAATTTTCCTGAACCAATGCAGGCAGAATAAAAACCAACAAACCTTTGCTGTCGCTCTTGCCGTGCAATTTCTTTCAGCTTGCTGGCCTGTTCACAGCGCCTGCGCCTGCGGTCACCCTTTGCTTCAGCTTCAATCTTAAGCTGCTCCTGTCTGTAGCTCCGCTGGTAAGCGGTGATCAGTCTCCGCAACCGTGCCGTCAGCGAGGAGCTGGAGGGCCAGTCGCCGGCGCCGCTCTCTCTAACTGAACTTTCTGTGACCACTGGTCCCGCCTTGTCTTCCACAGAGATCTCATCATCCACGTTCATAGAATCAGGCTGCAAGAAAACAAAGTGTTTTTTTCCCCACTATTGTAGTTTTGTCGTTAAACATTCAAATCAATCAGTGCAATGTGTGAGATTTTTACCTCCTCAAAAAGGTCTTTGGTGTGTCTTGACGCAGGCTTGAACTCTGGATCCTCTGAGTATTTATCATAGTCAGCACTGCAGAAAACAACACATGCAAGCAGAAAAAGTCAGAAACGTCCATTAAAAAGTCATAAATGTATACTATACTATACTATACTATAAATGTACCGGTATAAGGAAAAAAGGGCTGTACTTACTCATCTCCCAGCTCAGTGTCTCCAGTGTGCTGCTCTGCATCAATGGCCTTGTCATCAGGCCGGCCAGCTCTTTCCAGGAAGCAGAGGCAGGGATCAGCACGCATGGTGGTGTACATCTCATAACCTGGTAACATGAGATAAAAATCAAAGCTGATGAATGACAGAAAACAAGCTTGGCACATTTCACAAGTTCCAAATCAGAAGCAGTGCAGCACACGCAAGAACGTACCATGTTTGAATACACCAGCAAGTAGTGAGCGGTCTGCCTCAGAGTCCCACCATCCTGCAGGTACCTCCTGCTGCTCCATCTCAGGCATCCAGATATCAAGATCCCTGGAAAAAAATTCATGGCATCCAGTTGTTAAGGGTATGGCAGTGAAATGAAGTACTTAAGCCTGTTTGTGAGTGCACCTGACTACATTACAATTATTAAGATACCTGATATCAGCTCCTTTCAGGACAGAATCGGCATGTTCACCGATCACCTCCTGTTTCAGGTAGTAGAGCATGCGCACCCTCAGCAACACCCTGACAGAACAGAGAGGATGTTTTAAAATTAAACTACAAATAACAATAAATACAAATATGTAAAAACAGCTGATGTGGCTTCACGCACTTATTGCATTGGTGCTTGAGGTGCTTGCGGTAGCTGTCATCAAGTAGCAGGGTGTCAGGATTGTACTTGCGGATCCACTCCACCTTCTGAACATCGAATGTACTCTGAGCCTTTACCCTCTTACCCTTCCTGCCTCTTGGAACCGGGATGGACAACCCTAAGCAGAAAGAAATATTCAGTTACTAAATATTAACATGCAGCATTTAAACAGGTTTACTTTACTTGACAATCAATGTTGTTCCTCTGCGAAACACACTTGTTTATCCATTCTGTCATTTTAGATTTGTATGCGTACCAGAGTGGTTCAGCAGTGTTTGGGGCTCTCGCCCATTCTCCGGTGGTGTGATGAGCTCCCAGATGAAACTTTTAATGTTTTCATCTCCTCGATAGTGGAGCAGACAAAAGACCAAGATGACACGGCAGATCGTCTCAACGTCACGCTCAGTCAGACGCCGCTTACATCTGGCATGAGACAGGATATCCCTCCAGCGACCCCACCTAAAAAAAGATGAAAATTAGTTGAAACAGTTAAAAAACAGGACAAGGCCAATTAAAAAAAAATGTATAATGGCAAACAGTCCTTGTACCCATAGACAAGCAGGTGTTTCTCCACCCGGAAACAGTCGGTGCGGCCATAACCCCCTCCACTATGGCGGTCTGAGCGTCGAGAGGCACGCGACTGCCTAGAATTGGCTGGTGGATACTCATCATCACTGTCTAGATCAGACAGGTCTCCACCTTCACCTCTTAAACTGGAGTATTGACGGGTCTGCTTGCGGACTCTTGGAGTGTCAATGACAAGAGTATTCTGTGGGAGGAAAAGTAATAGAAAATATGTTGAACTATGCACCTACTTATCTAAAAAAACACTTCTAAACATCAGTAACGGCCTACAGTAATTACCTTTCTATTGATGGAATCCATGTCTATGTCTGCTTTCTTGGCCCACTTCTGCCAGAATTCAGGGTCATCCAGGGCAATATCATTGCGGTTCTCAGAGGCAACAAAACTGGCTTTAGAGAACGTGGATCCCTTGCCCTCACTCTCAATGGTGATAGTAGTGGCTCTTCGCTGAAGGATCTGGTCAATGTCCTCCTCACAGAACCGACTGCCCTCATCATTCTCATCCATGATGGCAGCATAAGCTCCCTTCCTCAGCAGATCCTCAATCTCCTTCTTAGAGAACTGCTGGATCTGTTAAAAGTGACATAGAAAGCCGTTTACATAACCTTAACTAAAAATATTTCAACTGACGCACCGAACAGTGGCAGTCTGTTTTAATGACTTATTTCTTACCCCATTGACGTCTTTGCTGTCTTTGTTCCCACTCATGCTTTGTAAGACAGCACGATCCAGGCCGAGCTTCAAACTAGCTTTATCCAGCATTTCCCTCTCATAGGAGTTCCTGGTGATGAGACGGTAGACCTTGACCGCCTTTGATTGGCCGATACGATGACATCTCGCCTGGGCCTGAAATAACAAAAAAAGAGCTTGAAGAGAAGAACATGCTGTTGACAACTTTAACATTTTCAAGTGCTGAACATAGCATTTAATCTGTTTTTAGAGTCTAATTTAAATAACTTTACATAAGACAGCACTGCACAGTCATGTACCTGGAGGTCATTTTGAGGGTTCCAGTCAGAGTCAAATATAACACAGGTGTCAGCAGCAGTGAGGTTAATACCCAGGCCACCGGCACGGGTACACAGCAGGAAGACAAAACGGTCTGAGTCAGGCTTGCTGAAGCGATCAATGGCAGCCTGTCGTAAGTTTCCACGCACTCTGCCATCAATTCGCTCATAAAGGTATCTGTAGGGATGGAGGTTATCATATTAATCAGATCTGCCAACTAAAGATTTGTATTACATGCATATGACCCTCATACCTTTTGTTGATGAGGTAGTCCTCCAGAATGTCTAAGCAGCGCACCATCTGGGAGAAGATGAGCACTTTGTGGCCACCAGCCTTGAGGCGAGGGAGCAGCTTGTCCAGTAGCACCAGCTTGCCGGCCGACCGAATAAGGGCCTGCAAATGGAAGTCAGGGGCCAGGGGGTCATACACCTGCCGCAACTCCGCTACGATCTTCTCCTCCGCACCTAAATGAGACATTAGCACAAACTCAATACAATAAATAACAACAGTAAACCCACATACAGTGCTGTTGTACTTCAGCCGAATTAAAAGTTATACTGTGAATTAACAGTCATATAGAAGTACAGTAGAAGTTCATGTACGCATTTGTAAGTATGACACCATTACGGACTGCAAAATCTCCAGAAGAGAGGTAATCAACCTTAACCCAGCTTTAGCACAGAAGATAATTAGGTAACATGAGTTGTTTTTCAGTACCATTGATGAGGTAGGGATGGTTGCAACACTTGCGGAGCTCCATCATTGTGTTGAGCAAGTTGGGGACATTGCTGTTACTGCTTGCCCCTAAACTGAGGAAACTGAAGTTCCTTTCCAGGATGGCCCGGTAGTATTTCTTCTGGACATCTGTCAACTCAACCTAAGAGGGAGCAGAGTTTTTCTTTTTATTATTATTTCAAGCATAACCTTAAAACATAATGGCAAATATACACAGGTAAGACATTTCTTCTGTTGCTTAAACCAACCTCAATGATGGTCTCTTGTTTGGGTGCCAGGTTCTTCTCAACATCCTCCTTAAGCCTTCGTAACATCATGGGTTTCAAGATTGCCTGCAACTTCTGAACCTAATGGACCAAAACAAAGCGCCTATTCAATCACATATATCACATGTATATTATATGATAACACAGCCATGTAGATGTGTCATGAAAAGAAACAATGATTTGAAATATATATGATATATATATATATATAAAATATGAGTATCAGACTAAGAAAAATAAACACCTGCTCCTCTGTTTTGAGGTCTCCAAAGTCTCTAAGAAATTCAGTTTCAGAGGGGAACTGAGCAGGCTCCAGAAAATGAAGCAGACTGAAGAGTTCCTCCACAGTGTTTTGAAGAGGAGTGCCGGTCAACAACACTTTATGTTCCTGGGAGAGATGACAGAGAGGCAAAAGGAAAGGGAAGGAAAGGCAGTGGATGACAGAAAAACCATCAGGATGAGCAAATGGGCAACACAGGTTATTCACACATGATTTTAATACAATGTTTGACATTAGGAAAGGTCAGCATGCAGCTCATTTAATAAGCATAAATAGATACAAAGCCTCATCAGCCACTTACCAGGTCGAGCATCTTTAAGCTGTCCAATAGTTTGCAGTTGCGATTTTTGAGGCGGTGAGCCTCATCAATGATCACGCAACGCCAGGAGATCTCCCTCAGCTCTGGGCAGTCAGATAACACCATCTCGAAGGTTGTGATGAGGGCATCAAACTTGTACGCACCTGGGATCAAATGCTCCTGAACATAGAATGACATTAATATTATTATTAAATCAGACATGTTTCATCAGCAAAAAGCAGTCGAGAATAAATAACTGCACCTTCTCATCTTTGCAGTACATCTCATACTGCTGGATCATCTGCCGGCTGGCCAGGCTGCCATGGTAGACAATGGCATTCATGTGTGTCCATGTGGAGAACTCCCTCTCCCAGTTGGTGATGGTGGAAAGGGGAGCAATTACCAGGAAGGGGCCCTGAACACCAGCAGTATATATTTCTGACAGCAGCGCAATGGACTGGATGGTCTTCCCTAGACCCATCTCATCTGCCAGGATACAGTTCTGCCTGAAAAACAAAATAGCATGTGAATATTGAAGGCAAATACTGGTATTATTATACTCAATTTTTATACAAAATTATATATAAACGTCAATGTTTTATCATGTGGTTCACTTGTGTTTTGCTCTAGCATTAAAAAAATACATGTGTTTTGTCCACAGAATGTGGGATTTTGTGTTGTTTCCCAAGTCCAATACTAAACAATAATAAACTACAAATGAACTATATTTAACATACACTTAAAATGTGCATGAGTGTCACATACCTGTTGTACCAGTTGAACAGCAGCCAGTTGACTCCCTCCAGCTGATACTCTCTGAGAATGTTGCCATTTTTGTACTCTCTGGTCTCCTCCAACTTCTTCCATGAACTGGATGGAGGACGCGGCTGTGAAGAAAGGAGGAAAAAACAGATGAAACCAATGACAAAACAAACATATGTAGTACTGATATAAAGTGTCTGATGTGAATCACTGTGCTGCGTTTTTAATTCATGCATCCTGGAAGTTCCAGTCTGTTAAGCCTTGCATAAAGTGGAACCTTTCACAACATTTCTGCAAGTAGTGCTGCTGGGTGGGTATTGAGTCAGACGACTTTGCTGTTTTTAGCCGTTTTTACTGATGTCTTGCAAAGTCAAAATGTGCTTGAAAAGCAAGCGATCACAAAAGGGGAAAAACTTTGTCATGGTCCACTCGAAAGCTCACCGCTCTTTTCAGACGAGGTTGTCGGTTTTGGATTTTGCTGAACTCTTCAACTTTGCCCTCGTCTACGTCTTCTTTTAGTTCCCATGTGGCATCTTCATATGGCAAAGAGCACCACTTCACCAAGTAGTAGACAACAGGCTAGAGTGATTGAGAGGAAAAGTGTAAATTAAAAACAAGTACTTAAAAATGCCATGTGGCCAAAGAAGATTAAAAGTTAAGTTCTGAAGCAAATAGAGAAACAGTAAATTTATGACATGGTCTCACACCTCGCCATTGTCCTTGTCTACACTGTGGGACACATCCAGAATCCTGTCCACCTCCACATAGTCTGGATTAAAAGGCTCCTCATCCTGAAGACAACAGTGGTATCAAGGTTTAGTTCAGTCAGCTGAGCAACCCCCCGAAGACAAAGCGGTTTCAGAATGTCACTTCCACTCACCTCCTGGAACAAGTGCCTCATCTGTGCATGCTTGGTCTTGAACCTCTTGAGCTTTTGATGGATCCTCTTGTCTCTCTCCAGCTGGTTCAAACTGGCCCACTCACAGTGTAAGTATGAACTGAAAATAGGAGGGTGAGAGAGAGGAAGTTTTACTTGTTTGTTAATTTATTCCTCAAGCAAGTAAGTTGTTCTTTAAATACTGAAACTTACTAGTTCTTGTATTTTACAAAGAATTCCTCAGCATTGGTATACTGGCCTGGAGACACCTTAAAGGGAATGGAAGATTTTAAGACATGACAAACCTTAAAAATAAGTATGAGTATTAACGTAATGGATCAGACTGCAACTAAACATACTTCTTTCTTTATGATTCTCATAGACAACACTTTGTCCACAATGGCAGCATCTTCCTCACTTGGGTTTTCCTGTAAAATACAAAAGTGTCAGTGGTGCACTATAATTACAAATGTGTGTAAAAATAAATAAACGCTACCAACATCCATCAATCTCAACCTTGTGTTGTTTGACACTCACCACAAAGAACTGCATACTGGGCTGTCCGTCCCCGTCCAGCTCCAGTTCCTGTTTCAGCTGTGCTGCTGTCCCGCCACTGATGGAGGGCACAGCTGCTGAGGTTGTAGTAACGTCAACATCTTCCTGCTCGTCCTCGTCATCAGTTATCTTGATATCCAGGTCTTCTGTGTACTTCTTCCGCTTCACCACACGGTTGGAGCGCCTCTTCTGGCCAGAAGAGAGAGGTGTAAATTAAATGTATAATTGTGCTTATTGGACCTTTTTAATCAAAGGGGAGTTCTAATAACTTGGATAGCACAAAAATAGATGTGTGTCAGTTATCTCAGGTTTTCTCCGAGCTAAGTTCAACTTCATGTGCCTTTATTTATTTGTTTTGACAATTAAAAACATCGGAAATCAGATTTTTTTATCTTTAACACAAACTGAGGGGTTCCTCAGTACCAATGACAGCTGTGAGCTCTATTCTTTGTTATGTTTTTTGGATGAGATTATGTGTGATCTTGTTTGTACCGTTATCATATCATCCTCCAGTGCAGCAGGTGAAGCAGGGCTAAGCTCCCCATCAGAGTGGTCAGAAGATGCGTTTCTCTTTCTTTTCTTTGCTCCTACAAGAGTAATTGTGCTGTGACAAAAATGGAGGGAGAGAAGAAAGACGGTGAAGTAGTGGTAGTAACACTTATGGTTTTCTACATTACATTTTTAAACATAAAGAAATAATCAGCATTCATTTCTCACCTGCTTGTCACGTAAACTTACTTTATCTTGGTCTTGCTTTTGCTCTTGTTCGCAGCCCCTGGTGTTATAGTGCCGCCAGCCACTGCTGTGGGTCCTCCTGCTATTTTTACTTTACCCTTTTTGTCAGCCCCTGCTACAGTTTTGGGCACTGCTCCTCCAGTGACCGGACTTTTCTTTTTGCTTCCTCCACTACTGTTTTTTTTCTTAGCAGCCGACACCACAGTCACAGTGCCACCCAACTCTGGAGAGGTCTGTGTGTTTGGAAGCTCGTCCTGGTTTAGGACTCTGGGGAGGTTTTTCTCTCCGCGTGCTTTGGCCCGTGCTATAGCTTCAGCCACTATACGATTTGCTTTCTCCTGTTTACAAAGAATCTCCACACGTCGCACAGAGGCAGGCTCACCGGGGGCCTTGGTGATGCGGATGGCCTGGGAGGGAGAGGTTGTAGTAGAGGGGCCTGCTGTGGAAGCATTGAGGATCTTCACGCCAGAGACTGTGCCACCAACCGATGAGGCAGAGCTTGTCTGATTGAAACAGAGTGTTACACACTTTTTAATGTCTGGCTCCACTAAACAGACAAGAAAAGTGTATGGTCAACTTGGAGGCATACCTGTGGCTGTAGAAGCATTTTGAGGGGAACTGCCACTCTCTGTCCTCCTTGACCCTGGGATATCTGCAACACCTGTGGGCTGCCAGCATTGCCAGCTCCTGAAACCAACTGGTACTGTGGAGACGAAAGAGACAAGCCAATCAAAAACTGTACCAGCCGCTTCAGAGTGTAATGAATACCAATTGTAAATGGAAATGAATTTTAAAGTCTGGTGAAAACATTACTAATTAGTTTTAAACCATGAAAATCACACAAGTACAACACACTTCCACTGCACGTGCCAACTTTATGCTACCCTAGGTTTAACAGACCCTGGGCATTTGTTCTAAATGCACAGAGTCTAAACTAGGGTTGGGCGATATTGGCAAAAAAATTAATCACGATTAATTGTGGCATTTAGCCGATAATGATTAATTTGACGATTAATTGATGACAATTGCACTTACATGTTTTTGACTCTAAATTGGCACAGTGTTCTAGCATGATACCGACAAATCATCGGTCAAGTTAACTGCTTCATTCTAACAGGTTAAGCTGGTGATTAGGCACCAACCAGCCATGGAAATATGTATTGATAATATTGAGGCACAAACTGCTTCAAAATAATAATGAAGCAAACATTTAAAGTAACTTCAAATGTTTTTATCTTAAGGTCACAAAGCATGTCAACATTAAAATTAAACAGACAAATAGACAAATAAGTTCAGAAAAGTCACATCAGTGATTATTTCAAGTTAAAAAATGTGTCTGCGCAAATGAACCTGTGACTGGAATATGTCCCACACTAGTGCATGTTTTCACTCAGACTGTAGAACAGCAGCAGAAAAAACAAACAAATAAACAAACCGGACAATTTCACATTTAAATGTGTGTCTGTGCAAATCAACCTGCCTTACGTTCTTCCAGCGCTTAGTTTGGTCGTAAGGAGCACAATGACTAAACGTATCGCGGATTCTCGGCTGAGTGGAATTCTTTCCGATATCTGCTGGAGGAGACTTCGCTGTTGTAATGTTTCCTATGTTGCTGTGGAGTCCGTAAATAAAGATCGGAGTTTATTCATTTGATACGAGCAAAAATTCAGTTACTATAGCAACAACCAACGCTACACGCTTCACCTAATGCATGTCGCGGCACTATATACAGCTGTAGTGTAGTGTTGTGTCCTCGTTGCGCTTTCTTCGGCTTTCTTCGTGCTCCGGCTTATGGTGACAGACGTTGAACTTATGTTAGGAACGTGCTGCTCCGCAGTATTTAACTGAACACCACTGCCTTCCACCATTATTGTTATTGTGGGCTCACATGTGCGCGGGTGATGGTGAGAGTACGCCGCACACAAAAATGCGTCATCATGACGAGGCACTAATCGCCGTAATCGATAAGTGGCAAATATTAATCGATTACAGTTTTTCTGACGATTAATTGCACACGATACGATTTTGCACAAGCCTAGTCTAAACTGAAACAGATCTTTGCATCTCCAAATCTGAGAGTTACTGTTGCAACAAATCAAACTAATGTGACACAATGCACAGCATCAAAACTTGTTTCGAATCACTGAATGCTTTTGTGTTAAAGACGGAAACTACATTTGATTGCGAATAGATAGTAGATAGCAGAGCCAAGGTGGGGGTGTTAATTATTTAAACTGATGTGTCCAAGGTAAACAACAGTAGCCATTGTTCTACAGTGATAAAGTGCAATGATAAATGCAGTATTTACACATCTAAAAAAAAAAACTAGTCCACTCTGACACAAGCAAATATTAGTCACACAGGGGAACATTTATGAAAGCTCAGGGCATATTGCATTTGCTGAATACAAGATCTGAGTCAAGTAAGTACTTATTAAAGTTGATGGAAACTACATGCAGACAGGCGGCATTCAGGATACTGGGGAAATTGTTTACCTGTACAAAATCTATCAGAATACTGCAATTAATTAACTATAGCCGATAAAAACAACAGGTGCTTGTTTCTCACCTTTACTCCTCCCTGTTGGTTGGGCTGCTGCTGCACCTGCAGCTGAATTGTAAGGACTTTGGGTTGCCCTCCAGCCTGGCCCGCAGCCCGAGCCTGGGTTAGGGCAGCTAGCTGACTTCCTTGGAGGACCAGTTTGCCACCGGGGAGCTGACCCAGCACTAGTCTAGCTGGGGCCTGTTGCTGCTGTGGCTGACCTCCTTGTGCCGTCTGAACCTGCTGGACCTGTGTGACCTGCTGCTGGGCTGTCACAGCTTGACCCGCTGCCGTAGCAGACCCAGCCTGGGAGGGCTGCTGGAGAACAAGGGTGATACGCTTTGCTTCACCCCCCTAAGATTGGATATACAGAAGGAGACTCATTATGACATGGGAAACGCTGACCTAAATATAAAGCTTGTAAAACTCTGCAATTACCCTGACAGCAAGCCAAGCGCCACCTGCAGTGGTGCAGCTGTTATGCTGACACTTTGTGTTCTACCTGTGGAGGCAGAGGATGTGGTGCTTACCTGGGCCTGCATGGCTGGCTGAAGTTGTACCTGGCCCTGTGCCTGGACTTGGATCTGAGTTGCCTGGCCCTGAGGTTGCACCTGGATCTGGGCGGCCTGGGGCTGGACCTGGACTTGAGTCTGGCCTTGGGTGATCTGTGCTTGGGCTGGAATCTGCACTTGAACTTGCTGGCCTTGCGTCTGCTGTACCTGCTGGGGCATGGAAGTGAGCAACACCTGTTTCACTGGCCCATTGGGAGACTGCAGCAGCCTCTGCACCCCTGCAGCACCCACCTTGACTTGAGTTTGTCCTGGACTTGTCTGATTCAAAACTGTTCCTCCCTGCAGTATGGACATTCCAGGTTTGAGCGGAGTCCCAGACAACACACGGATTACCTTTCCGCCCGTCTGGCCTGTGGTCCCTGTTACAGTCTGCAGCACCTGGGCTTGACCCTGGGGACCTTTGAGAATGACAATTTTGCCACCAGCCTGCTGTGTGATGGCAGCTAACTGCTGGGGAGTAAGCTGGTGAGTTATCTGTGTGAGCTGCTGCGTAGCAGCAGTGGTAGTAACTGGGGAGCTGGAAACAGTCAGAGGTGAGCTCAGCAGGACAGTGCTACTGGTGGCAACAGTGGTGTTGCTGGCAATGGGTATGGTGGTCTGGGCCTGTATGTGAGGTACAGTATCAGCAGGGGCAGGAGCAGGGACCTGGATCACATTGGGAGCTGCAGCTATGGAAACAGTCTGAGCAGTTGCCACTGGCACCAGCTGCTGTGTGGGGACTTGAACAGGGGCAGGGTCTGGGATGGCAGGAGCTGCTACAGGAACACCAAGGCTTGAAGTGACCGTGAGCTCAGGAGTGGTCTCTGGCTCAGTCGGGGGATCCACCTGGCCCAAAGCCAGCTTGAGCGCTTCCTCCACAGGGTCTGAGGAGCCCTGAGTGAAGGAATCATCAGGCAGGGCATCCAGGTTAAACAGAGGTGTGTCCTCAAAGAGGTCCATAATGGGATCTGCCATCTTGCCCACTCCACACAGGGAGACGGGCACAACTTTAAAAAGACTCCGAGATGGAAGCTAAATCGTTGTCGTCCAATTCTTCTTAACTTTTTAGGTAAACAGCTTAGGGAAGAAAGAGGCAAACCAGTAATTAGACACTACATACTTATTTTGACGCAAAATAAAATGCTGTACTTCATGTAACACCCGACCTGTATTCTTTGACCCCTCCTGCTTTACTAATCCATATTAATATTTCATTTCTTATATAGACAGAAAATGCATAAATAACCTAATAAAATACAGAATTCTGATACCATAAATAAATATTGACAACATGCTCCATTTAACTGTTGCGTTCAGTGCATCAGGACACTAATTGAACAGAGGAAGTTTTAAAAAATGTTTGAATGGCAAATAAGGCCTTGAAACCAAAGAGTTAGAGAAGAAGTATATAGTTTTTGAATCCATCGTCTAACCCATGACCACACTGTCCAGAGATGCTTACAAAGTGATGGTACGGGGTTTGAACGCACATAAAACAGTACGATGCCCTTTAAGAAGTAATACACAAAGACAAACAACGCAGAGAATATTAACTGATTGAAAATAGTTAAGTCGGACGAGGAGGGTACTGATGCTGGAGAGGCAGGATGCTTTCCTCTCTATTGCAGTCTTTCTTACAAAACCGTCGGCTAGCATTAGCTTGTACCGCGACCAAAATGTGCCTCTTACAAAAGCGTGTGTGGCACCGAAAGCAAATTCACCTTCATAAACACGATGTATTAATGTCTACACGCTTTAGTTCGCTTCTCTGCCATTTACTATCAACCATTCAGTCTACCGGACTCCTTCAATCTTATCAACAAACCGGACCAAACCAAAGCAACGTGCCACAATAACCATTGCCCGTTAACGTTCAGACACTGGTTAGGCCGCAATACTGTTTCGGTTGATCTGCGTCTATTTTTCGGCAAAAATACCTGAAAATAACCATCATATTCACTGCCCCAACTCTCACAGTAATAATTTCGGGGTGCTAAATTTACCTTTGCATCGACACACATGGCTTTCTCCGTCTCACAACACTGTACGATTACAGGAAACGGCCAGGGAAGAGCAGGAACTAACATTCTTGCCAGAGAAAGCGTAGAAAGCGTGCCCCTCGGATGAAATCAAAGTATGATTGGACCGTATCCTCGCGAGCCGGCAGCATACGGCACGCTCATTGGCTAAACTAGCCATCCGTCATACGTACCGCCGCTTCTGGGCGGGATGAGAGCCATAGTTAGGTTGAGAAAACAATAAATGCGGCCTAGCTGGGATCATTTGGCTCAGTGATCTTCAACATTGCCGTTTTAGCGCCGTAGATGCTCTCATTAGAAAATACTGGACTTTTAGAGCTGACTGGAGAAAAAGAGACGATGTTTAAATTTCCTTAAATGGTTAATGGACTGCTCAGCCATCACTCATGTTTGTGAATGACACACACATCAGTTTTTTTCAACGTTTTAATACATTGGCCACAGCTTAGGGATCAGCTCACATTAATAAATCAGTGGTCACCTGTTATGATGTTCAATTATCAATTAATTTTTTTATAAATATACACGCGGGCCACATTGGTCATCACACGTCATATTTGGTGTCTATTAGTGTATTATTGATAAGCGCTCTTCTCAGTACTAATGTGATGGTCTGGGTAATGTCCTGTGGGGGTGAACTTTGGCGCCCTCTAGTGACTCCAGATAGAAGTACGATTAGTGGTATTTTAGACTTTTTCTTTTCTTTTCTTTTCTGGAGGGTTCTTTGATTATATGCTTGGTCACAGACCCATTTGGAATTTGCATCCATAAACTTAAAGGCTTTGCTATAAGGCCCTGAGATCCGGTAAGATCCGTTTAATGCCACAAAATGCAAGATGATCCAGCATTCAAATGGTGAACATGTCTAAATTAAATTGCAATGAATTTCTATTCTATTTCTTAACAATTAATGTGAATTAATGTCTTGATTTTGCATTTTAAGGAATTCCTAAGGCAGTTGATCCTCAATATAAAAGAGCAGTGAGTGAGAGACAGACAAGTAGAAAGCAGAGAGAAAGAGAGAGAGAGAAAGAGAGAGAGATGATGGTCCTGACCCAGGGAAGCGTAAGTGACTAAATGTGACAGCACACCACACTTTTTCTATGGCAGCCCTGCAGAGAGGAGCCTGCCTGCTCACCAGAACCTCCATCTGTCTGCAGCCCTGCAAGGAGTATCCGCTATACACCACGCTCATATTCTTCCCCATGCTGGTCTGCCTGGTCCATGCCAACACCAACTCTGCTGGTGGGAGCTATATTTACAAACAGCTGCCGTGGCACTGAGAAGAGTACTGTAAGCACGGAGCAAGAATACTGCTTTGTATAAGCAGATTAAACTGTCACGCCTGCAGTGATTCATAAAACATCGTCTGCATTCATTTCTCTTGACTCAAAGACATATACTAAATCAAATTTAGATCATTTTATTTTATGTTCTTAATAGAAATTTCTTTGTAAATAAACATTTGTTGCAAGATGACAGGCATGTAGGGGAGCATCATTCATACAGCACATGAGATTTTTACGCAATTCAGGTGGAGCACAGCAACGTTTTAACCATTGTGAATGAAAGAAGGATAAACGCCTTCACATACTCTTAGCACAAAAAGCCCACATTGCACATTTATGATTTTTGTAACACATATTTGTACACAGAAACAGAGCAAATTGATTCCACAAACAAAATAAACATTTGCATCTTTTTTTTTAACCCGCATTTCTTTTGGTCTTAAGTGAGAATTCATAATTTTTCTCATGAAACCCATCCTTCCATGCTCTGTATAGGTGTACAGAAGGAAGCTTTTCTCTTCTCCCGCTATCTCCTCCCTTTAATCTGCCATTATTCTCACTCCTCTTCTGTCCAATTAAAATAATTTCAGCCTTTCTCACAAGGGGAACACCAGGAAGCCAGAGAAGGTGGAGTATTTCCAGCCTCCCATCAGATTGCCCCTCTCCAATCTGAGGTAGGCCTTGTCTCCTTTCTCCATAATCACCAGGCCGGCATTGGTGGCAGCTTCTCTGGTCACATCCTGGTCCCCAGCAAAAGCAGAAATCATCGGCCAGCCGTTCACCATCAGGCTGACCTGGGAGACAAAGGAAACAAAGGATTAGGTCTGAGAGCATGTTAATCCACAACAGTCACCGTGATCACTGGTGAGGCATACCTGAATAGTTTGTCTGTTGTACGCCTTTACGACGTGGAAGTTGAAGCTGTACACCCCTCTCCTCGGTGCCAGGAAGACACTGCTCTCTTGGTCGAAATGAGTCCCCACGTTGACCAAAATCTGATCCGAGAGTGAGGAAGACAGAGGCCAAAACAAGTGTCATGTACATGAAACTGTACAGAGCACTGGTGAAGATTTTCAAGTAACTACACACATGCATGTGCATTTTTTAAGCATTCAGTCAGAGCTCTGTTTTCTAAATTACTGAATCACATTTTTTACATTTTCCAAAAAAGCCCAAACTGTCCATATAAAAGCAGCCGGTGCTGCATAATAAACAGTTTTGTGGTCTGAGTTCACTGTTTCTCTCATTATGTTGTCTCCTCACTGTCAGAACTTTAATCATATGTGCATCTCATTGGCAGAAAACCTCTGTCAACAAAAAAAACTAAGAAAAAATGGAAGCGTTTTTCCACGGGACAGTGATAAGGTGCTTTTCCTGAATATTTATAGAGAATGAAATCAGCAATTTTACATTATTTGAACCCAGAATCCAACAGCTACACACACACACACACACACTCACGTTATCAAAGTAGATGATCATGGTGCGGTTGCTCATGTCTGTGGGCTCGTGGTTGGTCTGGCGGCTGGCGGAGAAGGCCACGCGGCCAGAGCCTGAGCGGACGGACATGCCCAGGGCGTTACCGGCGGGCTCGGATGAAGGAGTGGAGTCACATACCACCAAACATTTTCCCTCAAGGATGATGGGCTCCGTGTCGTTTTGGCCCCTGGACACCGGAGGTCCAAACAACAGGAGCACACCCAGCAGGATGAGGAGGTCGAAGAAGTTTGACCTGAGGTGCATGACTGAACCTGGGACCTTTTGGTTTGAATATATCTATTTTTATATCAGTGTCGCTTTGAATAATATGATGTCAGAAATAAACATGCTAAGATAAAGAGACTTAAAGAGAGTTCAGTCTTGTGGAAGACAATAGACACTTTAACTTCTGTGCAGACTTCCTGTCAGTAATGCTACAGAACCAGCAGAGATGAATGGTTCACTGGTCATAACTGTCAATTCTTTGTTTTTTCTTGCCTTCCACCACAAATCCCAAACCTCTCCTAGTGTCCCGTGTGTGCTGTGTCAGAATGACAATCACACACTGAAAAAAAAGTTGTTTCCTTCAGCAAAAAATAGGATGAGAAGGATGCTGAGACGAAGCTGGAAGCAAGAGGGGAGATAAGAACAAAAAACAAAAAAAACAGATGAGGTAAGATTCTGGAGAGGTGACAGGGGAAGGATGTAGAACCCAGAAGGGAGTGAGAAAGAGAGAGGGAGTGGGGGAACAACTCCACTGAGTGACCATCTGTCTTTTACACGTATACCCCCCCTCTTCCTCCCCCATCCTCCTCCCTCCCTCCCTCCCAACACATTCCCTCACACAAACACACACACTTGCTCTCACTTGTGCTTTTCTTTCACACATACACAGCGGCAACACATAAAAACACAACTTTTTTTATATGCAGGTTGAGCAGACTCTGTTGCTTTATCTCACTGACGGGAAAAATGGTATAAGTCTACTGAAAATTAAAACTATTTTTTTTACATGATGCAGAGTAGTTTGACAATAATAATTAGCTTCAGCAAAACTTATTTCACATAAAATTGCTTCTTCAATTTACAGTAAAATTCCTCAAGCACTCACAACATGATCTGATGATCTACGTGCTGAAAAATGAGCATTATACGTAAATGAAAAAAAAAAAATCACCTGTTTCCAACTGAACAATCATGTAGTCCATGTCAGGTAAAAACAGATGAACGGCTGAAGTATTAAAAAAGTCTGGACAAAAAATCCTCTTTCTTCTCCTCTGCTCCTCTGTCACATTATTTTACAGCACGGCAGTCAGGATGATCGTAACCGAGATCTGATCTCGCCGTCTCTCTCTCTGAGTGTGTCTTCTCTCTCTCTCTCTCTCTTTTTCTCACAGCCACCCTCCCTTTTCCGTCTGCTTCTTTCTCACCCTCTTACATCCACCCACTCACCTTTACAGTGAAATAAAGACAAATAATTGGGTATCTGTGCAGCATCAAAGAATGAAGTTAGCAAATGAGTGGCAGTTTCCTCTCTTAGTGATTTTAAATCAGAACAGTGATTCTCAACAAAAGCTGCAGAGGCTTCTTCTTCTTCTTCTTCTTCTTCTTCTTCTTCTTCTTCTTCCTGCTGCCTGTGCACCTTCATGTCAGAACATCAAAACCTCTAATGTAGCCTGAGTTATGAAGGTGAGTTGTTTTTGTGCCTTAGCTGAACACATCATAAAATAAACCGGCCTCGTGAAGATATAATAGACACATCGGCTGGGTACAGGGTGTAAGTGAGGTAGCACCAGTCATCTGCATTTCTAATATAAATACCCTAACGTGTTCCTATCTTCACCTGCTGTACTGTCCAAGATCACATCAAAGAAGCTTGTGGCAAAGGTTTGTGTGTTCACAGAGGTGTCCATTTTATCTTGGTATGACAAACACAGTTATTGTCTCTGTCGTCTGACCTCAGACTTTGACAATAGAGATGCGACTGTTGAGCTCAGCCTTATAGAGTCCAAAGCCCAAGCACACCGGCTGAGCGAAGGTTGTGGAGAAAGTGTGGAGGTGGATCAGGTTGTTGGTTGGTCCCACCTCAGAGAAGGTGATTGTACCTGCGCTGCAGTCCACAGCTACAGCGACCCGGTTGCCAGTCATTTGGTTTGTGAGGCGGGTCTTCCTGCGGTTGTGCCAGGCTGCCAGCTTTTTGTCATGTTGCTGTGTTAAGCTCCATGACACCTGCGGATTTAACAATGTTTTAATCGAGGGACATGTTTGGGATGCTTTGGATGAAAATCTATGTCTGTGTAAATTATCAGCTATAAATATTTATGTTCAAACCTTGTTGTTCCCAAAGGCGTTGCTCTCTTTGCCTTTCCGTCCAATACTTCGATAACAGACGCCAACATCCCAGAATCCCTCAGCCTCCAGCTCCCAGTAGTGAGTCCCAGAGGAAAAAGTCTGCACCGTGAGGACCTGTGGCCAGTGGTCGAAACGTTCGGGATGAGCGGCGCAGGGAAGGCGGGTTTTAACCCGTGTGGCTGAACGCAGGTCATCAGAGATGCTCAGCAGAGGATGGGCTGTGTTTGTGTCCAGGGTCAAAGGACTGGTTACTGCAGGGAGGAGACACAGCCTGACACCATGAACTTCACTAACACACATTAGGCTACCAATGTGTTAAAGGTGATGAAGGTGGACTTCAGAAATAGATGTGTTATGGGAGGCTGGATGACACAAAGCAAAGTGTTGCATGTATATCTGCTACTCACAGAGTTCCCTCTTGAGTTCACTGAGGCAGCGGAGGGTGGCGGTGATGAAGTCTCGATACTTGCACTCTATGTCCTCCAGGATGTGTTTCCTGTCCAGACTGATGGGATCTGGGATGAACAGTGGGCTGTTCAGGTCAGCTAACAACCTACAAGTCAAAACAACGACCACGCACAGACTTTCATTGTCATGAAATACACAGATTAAACGACATTAATCTCTCAATATTTTACACGCATAAGCAAATACTCCCAAACATGCCAATCCACACACATCAACACAGTTTAGGACGTGCTCTAACACAGTCTTACAGGTGTCTTCTGGACTCACTTTGTATCATCCGACTGAAAAGCCTAAGGAGAGAAAGGTCAAATTGGTAAACTGCCGGGCTTGAGCATATAATCATCATTAACCGCTGCAGCCTTACACTGTAAGTTGATTGATGACTAAGTTCTCAGCTATCCTGTGTTGCGGCACCAAGTCTTACCCAGATGAGCAGGAAAGGGTCTGTCTCTGCCAGGAGTGAGGCCAGGTACTGCCGGATGCTCATTGTCTGGTTCATGTCGTCCCTCAATCTGGAGCAGTCTTTGTGAACAGACTCTATGACCTGCTGCCTCTCCCTCTTGGTCATCTCCCTCAGAGCCACCACCAGCTTCTTCACCTGCACCTGCAGGTCTGAGCCCAGCCGCTCCACCTGGCTGTTGTCCTGCTTCAGAGAGTCCTGGAAGCAGCAAGGAGACATCATAAAAACCTATAGATTGATGCTGAATCGTCCCTTCAGATGTGAACTACTTGTACTCACAGCCATGGTGGAATCGATGTTCTCGTGCTCTTTGAGAATTCGCTCTCCATTTTTCAGCTTCTCTTCTGCTTTTATGAGCAGTGTTTGTAGAATGACCTGTGAAATCATGCATTCAGGATTTCAGAAACCACACATGACCGAACAAACACCAAATTTCCTGCACTTCAATCCAGCCGACCTTCAGATCTTCTTCCACTTGTCTCAGCGCTTTCACTTTATGCTGAACGTGGCTTCCTTCCAGCAGACAGTCTGCACACACATACACTCTCTCATCGGCACAGTAGTAGCGGAATATCTCTGTGTGGATTGGGCACCTCCGCTGTGACAGATCCCCCAGTGGATCCACCAACAGGTGGGTGTTAAATGCCGGTCTCTCCAGATGGGGCCGGAGGTGTTCGGCACACAATGACACCTCGCACCTGAGGCAGGTCTTGATGGCCAACGGCGGCTGTCCTTCCTCTGCTTCGGAGGGGCAGCAGTCGCACAGCACGTCACCGTGCTCCTCCTGACACTGCGGGCACGTGAAGCGACCTTTTTCTTCACCCTGGGTAATCCAGGCTTCACGGATGCAGGTGGGGCAGAAGCTGTGGCCACAGGGCAGGGGGTGGGCTTGGCTGAAGCTGTCTCTGCACACAGAGCAGGTCAGCTCTTCTTCCATGGATGCCATGATGTGCAGGTATATTCTACACACAACTAAACACTAGAATCCACAGGAAGAAATGACAAAAAAACTATTAATGCAGACTGGACACAGCAGGCAATGAGCTACTGATGAGTGGGAAATCCTTGTTTCACTCCTACTGTGCTCTCAGACCAGTAATCCTGTCTACTGGGCGTTTGCCTGCTGTGCTCTATGAATAGAGTACTTAACTTAACTTACTGAGAAAACCTGAGCAAGGTGGACAAAAATAACCAGAAACACCCCATTATGTGGTTGTGTAAAGCAATGCAGTACCACAAAAAATACTGAGGTTGTCAAGTTCAATCAAGACTTCTTTGACACTTCTTTGAACTGATCACAATGGCTCTCTGTAGATTAACAAGGCCGTCGAATTTAACTGAGTGATTCTTCAAATTAACAGAATTAAACTGGACAATGAGCACGAACACGAGATGACAGCAAAGCAAAGATAAAGAGGTTGTAACGCTGACCCTAGATGAGCTTTATCTGGACCCAAGCTGTTGCAGTGGAGGGATCAGGAGATCATCCTTGTTGGCCTGATTTTCTCTACATGTGCTCTACATGCCTTTTACACGTTTAACTATCATCATCCTATATGAAGCCGAATCTTTACTCACATGTAAGTGAGTAAAGATTCGTAAGTGTCAATCCTTACCTTACTTGTCCTGGTGGATGCGGACTGTAGCCATCGGTGAGCGTGTCTGTGTGTCAGTATGTTGACTAATCTCAACGGATTCACGACACTTGGAGAGGTCACATGACCCTAAAGTGGGAGGGGGTGGGGGTGGGGGTGGAGGGTGGGGGGTGTGCAGGGGAAATTGTACGGTAACTTGAAAGTCTTCTTGTACATATTCTCCATCAGAAAGACTGATATATGTCATGTTCTCTCTTGTTCCTTAAATATTAACTGTAGTAGTAAAGTATCCGTAACCGAGAGCAACCAGAGCACTATGTTCATTCGTTTTATGGTAGCCTTGAACATGAGCAAAACACAAGCAGCTGGGTATATACTGTTAGAACAGCCTTTCTTTGTTTTGCTTTAAGCAATATGCTGTATGTATTATTTATTTGCCATAATACACTCATCTACAATTTTACAAATGCCCCTTTTTGTTTATTTCCCCTGACCCTTTGTGAGGCGACCTTGGAGTTTTCTATGGATGCAAGCCAACCACGCACATTTGTTTACAGTTAAAATAGACATACCTGAGAAGCATGAATCAGAAACTCAGACTTCAGCCAGTAAAATGGACAAACAAAGCCTCAAGGTTTTACAGCTGCACAGCAAAAGACATTTTGAAAGTTGAATCACAGATAGTTTGTCAATCTACCCTGGGTTACTAAGAGTAAGTTTTAATACCAATAGCTGGCTCAAACTATAAATAAGCTCAATCAAACTCTTTTTAATGATTCAAATCATCCACCCAACAGGAAACACCTCATAAGGATTTTAAACCTATGGATGACACAACAGGCATGTGCTCCTCCTAATGGCACAGAGCTGTGAGGAAGAATGAAAGTGTAACACTCCCGTCACTGTGAAGGAGCCTTGCAGAGGTAGCAAACAGATGGAGGCTGACACTAACAACACTTTGATGCTAACTGATGTAGCTAATGAAGGTGGCGCTGATCCAGTCTCTGTTCATCTCTCCTCTGGATTGTTTCTCGATTTATGAGCACTTCTTACAACACAAACATCACAAATGGTGCCAGGCTTCCACATTCACAAGCGACATGGCCCAGCCGTGGAACATATGTGCCCATACGATTGTGAGCAACACTGGATTATGTGTCTGGAGGCTGAGGATTGAACTGCCCACTTTAGTGAACAACCTACTCTACCACCTGTGCCACAGCCACCACTGGGATACTAATACATGCATGTACTCCATAATGTGGCCTCGTGCATGAGCGCTATCTAACAGGACAAATAAAAGGCAGCTGTTTTTTTGTTTGTATATACAAACTTGGTCAATGTTTACATATTAAAATGATCTTGTAAATAGCCTATCTATTCACGTAGTAGTAAAATACACTGTATTAATACTCTGTATTGTTAAAATGTTTGTCTTTGAGAGACACCTAGTGGATTTATTGTGGTATAACACACAGGATTGCACCTGTCTGTGATTCAGGAGTATAATATGAGTTAAAATTCATGTTAGAAAATTGCAAAAGCAAGTCCATCATTAGCAGATAAACTAAAACAAATACTGCTCTAAATAACAGAGGCATGAGGTGTTTCCCTGAGACTGAGTATTGCCTGATTGCTATAGGAACCTTCCTAAACACACAGCTAATACACTAGTCCTCTATAAGACTGAGAGGTACAGCCATTACATAGAGTCTTTTAAAGCGTTTTTATTATATTATCCATACAATAATGTTGTGTCCATCTAACTGTCAGTGTAACAAAATGAATGTTGTCACTATGATTTTCATAAAAATGTGTTTTTGTTGTTGTTTTTTTTAACAAGAGGGATTAAATTCACCTGCAAATCTTAAATCAGAGTGCTTCAAAGCGACATTTGAAGTGTGTGTCTGTGTGTATATGTATGTGTGTGTGTGTTGCAGGCCTGTACTGTTATGTGACATGCACACTGAGAGCCAATGTGGAGGTAACCGTGGTCACGGTTTCCCTGAGGACCGTCTGGCGGCCAGGGCCATTAATTATAAGAGACAAGGAGACAGACAGCTAACCAGACAGACAGACAGACAGACAGACAGTACCGCAGCGAGCGCAGACAGGCCGGACAGGAGCAGGCCCCGACACATACAAAGAGAGGAAGAGGAGCAGCAGCACGCACGGCTAAGAGAGAAAAAAACAACATAATCCTCCCCCTGTAGCGCGAACAGCTCTCTGCACCGCCCCTGCTTCTGCTCCCGTCACTGGACTATGAGTAAATACATTCAGGCATAATAACCCTTTTGTCAAACAGAGAAAGAAACGCGATTTGCTCCGAAGATAAATAATTGAAAAAAAAATGCGGCTGTCCGACTGCGCATCCCTGGGAGTGAATAGGGAAATGCTGCGCCAGTGTCCCGGCTGAGAGACGAGAGCCGATCTTACCCAACACAAGCGCCCGAGCTGCCCCCCCTACTCCTGTCATTACACAATATCGCTGCCAAAAAATCATCGTTTCAAACATGGTAAGTTGTTTTTGTGTTATATTTATAAGAGGCTGTGTCGGCGACGAGCGGCCTGTCTGGGAAATGCACATCCGGGACAGTATTTTTTTTTTTTACGAGAAGTCATAATATTTTATGAATCATAACTTGTTATGATGTGGGAGCGCGCGTAGCGTGCAACAGGTCGCCGTACAGTAACGGGGACGCGCATCTCACCGCCGGGTTTTTGCGCTGGTTTTGGTTTCTTGGTTTGGTGGAGGGGGAGAAAAAAAAAGCGTCCGACCATTTTATCAAAGTGGCAAGATGGCACGAAAAAAAACACGAATGCCTTGTTGGCACGATGGAGTTCTGCGTAAAAGAATGAAGTATTGTCTGTTTTTACTGTTGACAACTATTACGAGTCATTATTTCTCTTTGACGGAATAGTATCGATTATGAAATGATGCGAATTTTTTACGGATTTATGATTTCATTTTTAATGAAACCGTTAGTTTTCATTAGAAAAGAGCTATGTTCGGAAATCGGTGATTGATGCTTTGGGGTCCAAAACAATGATGATACACGTCCGATGTGAAATGGTGTAATCACGGGCTATTAGTTGCAGACTGACACTGTCCAACAAAGGAAGATCTTTTTTTTAAGACTTGTCTCCTGATTTCATCATGTAATCAGTGATTCAGACTTCACATCAAAAACCTCCGGTGCATTTTTATTAATCTGTCCAGAGACAGAGAGAGAGGGGGGGGGGGTGTTGTTGGGAGGCATGTCACAGGGCACGGGTGAAAAATGATGATTTTTCTCCCCTCACTTTCACAGCCTGTCTTTTCTTTCGCTACCTAACTCCACGTGGTAAGCAGTCGGGATGAGGGTGAAAAAGGGAGCATTGTCCTCCAGTCAGTGGCCTTATGTGTTTGAGAGGCTCTGAGAGGGTGATGTGCACTCAGCTGTGCTCCCTCAACGCCATTGTTGCAAATTCCACCTCATTTCAACCCCGCTCTGTTTACCGAGCTTGTTTCGGAGGCGGTGGGAACAACATGGAATCCCATCCCATCACACAGCCTTCTACGCACACCTTCTATACGTTTTTAATTGGTGTGTGTGTGTGTGTGTGTGTGTGTGTGTGTGTGAGAGAGAGAGAGAGACAATATGTTCACCCGTCAGGAAAACTGACTTTATGTTCTGGCCTTTGCGCGCACCTGTGTGCACTCACTGTTTCCATCGGTGGCGCACAGAAAAGACACGCATCAGCGAGGGTTCGATTTTTACCCACATCAATAATCGGGAGTCCAGGCAAGGGCCACAATGTGATGAACTTGAGCGTCAATGTGTGAGGGTTTACTAAAGAGATGCAGTGGACTCTTGGCTCAAAAGACAGGGTGTGCACTCGCCATTTGAATGCAAAGTAGTGGATGAACAAATGAGCTGTGTGTGCGAGTGTGTGTGTATGTAAAGAGAAGCGAAGGAGGGCCAACGGTGAGTTTTGAGAAAAGGGAGACTTGTTGAGGGAAACTGTCACACATGCCTGTTTGGCTCTTAAGTTGTGTGTCTGTGTCTGTGTGTGTGTGTGTTTTTTTTCTTTCTGCATCACAATGGCACCACCGTGGACCCGCCTCAAGTCTAATCTCCCTGGATCATCCAGTAACATTTTTTTTTGGAAATAATGCTTCTTCTTTTTTTTTAGTTTGTCTTCATTTTGTCGTCTAATTTAGATACCTACTTTTTACAGCGCGCAGGGAGACAGAATAAAAGTTGTGTGTTGGCCAATGCGCCCCTGCGTCGGTCCCATCCTGCAGAAGCATGTCACGTCGGAAACAGAAACGACCCCAGCAACTTATGAGCCTGACCCCCGCCTGTGCCTGTCGGATACTTGAGAATGGTGAGAAATAGACTACACATTAGAAGAATACTAGGACTCATAGGATTTAGACTGGATGCTGAGTTCAAAGATGGCACCTTTTCCTTATAATGACATTTTGGCTGATATGTGCAGGTTTAAGTTCCATCCTATAAACATTGTAAATTGTGGAGATAAACTTGTCAAATCTCTGTTGGGAAATAACAGTTTTGGTAAAAGTAATTTTTATGTTCTCTTGTTGTTTTGACCCAATCTATTAATTGCCAAGCTATTTGCATGCTAAGAATTCGGAGGCTTGTAGAAACTAAGAACAAAGTCTTTAATTCATTCTGCGGCCACAAGCTGCTTCTTTTGCCCTTTAGAAGCCCAGTATCCTTACTCCCCCCTCTCTGCCAGGTTCAAAGACACAGACCACCCAGAATTAGGAGATCTATACAGTAAATCATTTTACATTTTTAAAAGTCTTACATTAACACAGTATTTTAGGAAGCAGCAAAGAGATGAGTGTGAGAGAGTCGAGGAAAAGGAAACTTTGTGAGGCACTGTGTAAGGTGTTCTAACTGCAATAGCATTAGACCCTATTGTCCCACTCCAGCTTTGTTACTAGCCGCTGAAGCATGAACATACCTATGAAGAAGTGTGTATGTGACAGTGTGCACCCACAGCTGTGTGTACTTGTATCTGTCTACTCTAGTTACAGAAGTAGTGACCACACCGTGTCCTGAAAATTGTAGCTTTTCATGTAAGTTTTGTATATGTTTGCGTGTGCATGAGCGCAGAAAGAGTTCTCTGCCGATGTGTTTCACCTTGACAGGTAAGCTGTGTGTCGGCTCTTTGCTTTCCCGAGCTAAGTTTGCTTATCAATGGTCTGTGAGTCATCATGTCTGTCTTCTCCCCTGTTTGTTTTCTTTTCACGTCACCTCTCTTCCTCTGACTGCCCCTAAACCGAAACAGGAATGCAACCCCAGTGTGTTTAAGGTCAAATCTGTCAGCCAACGTCCAGTACCCAACCAGAACCTAATCCTTAGCACCCCATTGGGCGACATGGGGGTAAAGTCTTTTAAGGAGATGAAAGAAAGACAGATTGAAATTAAAAAAAAGGAGGCAGGGATGGAAGAGTGTCTTAGGATGTGTCTTCTTTTTTTATTTGGGGAAGGGGTTAAAGTCCATTGTCTTGTGTGTGTTGCCCTGGAAACAAGGTAGGCTCCTCTGTGGGTGAGCGGTGTATTCATGCAGACCAGTGGAATCTCTGTATGTGTGCCTACATGCATGACTTGTGTGTGTGTGTTTGTGTGCCCGGTGACAGCTGTGAAAAGGCAGCAGTTGATGAGGTTGGACAGGACAAAGAGAAAAAAAGCAGAGGGGGGGATGATAAGGCAATGAAAATTAAACCCAGAGGTTAAAAGTCATTTCCTAGACGATTGAATTCTCTCATTTCTTAGATATCAAGGAGCCTCCTAAAACAGCCTTTACTTCTTTTTACAGGCAATTTCTGAAAATATGTCTTACAGACTAAACATTAACTAAACCATGTTTTGCCCCCATTTTGATTGAAATTACATTTCATTTTTATTTCTTTCAGTTTCCCCAGATGACAACTTGGCAGTGAAGTCTTGCGCCTTTATATCGGATTCTCCCTTGTGCTCTCCATCGTCTTCTCCTCAAAGCTCCCAGCTGCCCCTTGCTCTCTGTTCATCCTTCGAGGGCTCTCAAACGTCATCTGCAACCACTGAGGGTCCATCACTACCTTATTCACTGAGACAGTCCTCCCAACAGCCACTCAAACAGCAGCGCTCCCTCTCTCCTGATTTGTCTTCTCTCTCTACCCAAACACAAAAGCCGTCTTCCTTACAGTCTGGTAGCGAATCTACACCTTTGGCAAGTGCCCTTAACCACCCCTCCAGACGTGTACACATGGCCTCTCCCAAATTGGGGCTGTCAGCCACCACCACCACCTCTTCCTCGTCTTCATCATCCTCTGCTGCCCTATGTCCTCCACCACACCCTGGAAGTCCCAGTCGTGTGCCAGAGGGTCCCCCAAGTCCCGTTACTCCGACCCCAAGCCCAGGAGTAACCTCTGCTTCAGCTGCACCATCTAGGACCCAGCTGAGCATTGCCCTGATCCTGGAGGAGCTCCGCGTGCTGCAGCAAAGGCAAATTCACCAAATGCAGATAACTGAAGAGATCTGTAGACAGGTGCTACGCCTTGGTGGAGCCTCCTATAGCATAGACACACCATCCCAACATCTCCTCCCTGCCATCCCTCAGCTCTGCCTGGAAGGCAGCAAAAGGGCATCAAGCCCAATAACCCAAACAACTGCAACTCAGCCTTCCACCTCTGTGGCTCCTCTCCTGGCATGTTTCTCCTCTCTACTGCCTTCTCAGGCAGCCAACAAGCAAACACAGCCTTGCAGTTCATTGTCTCAGATCCTACAACCTCACAAGCAACAGACAGATGGGACTGGAGGGACTGCAGGGGCTCATGGTTTTCTGAGGGGGAGTTCTCAATCCTCGGCTATCTCCAGCTCCTCCTCTGTTTCCACCTCCATGACTTCCTCTACCCATCCCCTAGCTTTGACTTTAGCTTTACCCAATCGCTATCTGCATGAAAAGTCCCCCAATACCACATCAGTGAGTGGACACAGTGGCTTGTCTATCCTAAATTCATCAGTATCTATTGTCCCAAACTCACATCATGCTCTCCAATCCATCACTGGTGGAGGTGACTCCTCTGCCTCTACTTCCAACATTGGCCGTCTCCAGCATGCTTGTCGCTTTTGTGGAAAGATGTTCAGCAGTGATTCTGCTCTGCAGATACATCTCCGCTCACACACCGGGGAACGACCCTATCAATGTCCGGTGTGTCTCAGCCGCTTTACCACACGAGGCAACCTCAAGGTGCACTTTCTGCGACACCGTGAACAAAATCCAGAGCTTTCACTTTCGCTGCTGCCACCATCTTTGTTCGGGGTAGCATTAGGGGTCACTGGAGGATCAGATGTGGGACAAACCATGAGCAGTGGTAGCAGTACTAGTGGCATGAATATGATGCAGAAGAAGCGAAAAAGTAGGGCTGAAGATGAAACGTACAGCGATACTTTGGAAGTCAGTGGCACTGGTGCTGGGCTTTCTCTGGGGGCCACTGGTGGATCTGCACCTTCTACCTTACCCTTGCCCCCGAGTGTGGATCTGGCTTTGATTTCACACTCTCTCCTGCAGCTCAATAGAGCTGCAGCTGCAGCTGCTGCAGCCTCTATTGCTTCTGGCACATCCCACCCATCCTCCTCCTCCTCCTCCTCCTCTTCATCCTCTACCTCCTCTTTGGCTACCTCCCTTCTCTCAAACACTACCTTGTCTTCGTCTTCCACCATCACTGGGTTATTTAAGGGTTCCAAACAGCAGCAGTTTGATGAAAATACTCCTCCTCATGCTCCGATGCTTTCACCTACAGCTTACTCCCAGCTAGCCCATCTACCCAAGATTCTTTTTCCATCGGCCTCTTCTTCCTCTACACCTTCTTCACACCCATCTCTCTACAATCATGCAGCCTTAGGCTTGCTACGCACCCCACTACCCTCTACTCCAAGCTCCCACCAACATCCTTCTTCCAGCCATTCTCAGCTTTCCTTTCCATTCTCTTCCTTTTCTAAAGTCCCAGGTCCATCCACAACCATTTCATCCTCTCTGCCATCCTCCATAGCTACAACTACTCCAACATCTGAAACCTCTAAGCTGCAGAGGCTGGTGGAGAAACTAGAGAAGGCCCCTCATCACTCCTCTTCTCCATGGAGTTCGTCCTCTGCTTCCACTTCTATGCTGGAGATTTTAACTAGCAGTAACACTACCTCTTCAGCAAGTTCAGCCAACACTTTCACTGATGCCAGCACCTCTGCCACTTATGTAATGGCATCCCCACCCACTTCGAGTCTTGTCACCACCTCTGTTTCAAACTTCACCCGTGAGATGATTGCTGCCCTCAGCGTGGATGCTAATGGAACAGGTGCCACGGTGGGGGGTATGCTACCAACACTGAACATCACAGGTCCAGCTGGTCACTTGTCAACCAATCAGTGTGGGGTGTGTCTACGTGTGCTAAGCTGTCCCAGAGCACTACGGCTGCATCAGGCTACTCACCTTGGAGAGCGTCCTTTTCCTTGTAAGATATGTGGACGGTCATTTTCTACCAAAGGCAGCTTGCGGTCACATCTTGCCACCCATCATGCCCGACCACCTAATGCACGTGTCCAGAACTCTTGTCCTCTATGCCAGCGTAAATTCACCAATGCCCTCGTGCTTCAGCACCACATCCGTATGCACCTTGGTGGACAGTTGCCTCCAGAAGGCACAGAAGATTCTGCACATGAGATCCCAGCCGGATCTAATGCCAAAACCTTGTTACGATCTCAGTCTCAGTCCACTGATCCCAATGCCGCAACCAGTAAAACACCTTCTCAAGTTGGCCCCTCAAAAAGCAAAGCTCCAAGTTCACAATTTCTAACACAATCTGGCTCTGACGCTATTGGCAGCAATATGAGTTCAGATCTAAATAAAAATACCAGCAAAACAGCATCTGCACCCTCCAGCCCAGACCATATACCCCCCTCAGACCTTAGCCCTGATCCCTTCATGAATCCCAGCACACAGACTCCACCACCAGGCAGTGCAGACCCCCCAGTCCTTTGTGTCAGTGCTCCTATGCCAGCCCTCCAGCAGACAGATCTACATCCTCAAGGTACCGAAGACAACCAAGATCCACAACCAGCTACTGTTGATGTCCATCTTCCTAAATCTACCCCTTCACCACTTTCCTCTAGTGTTACCAAAACAACAGTGTCACCAATTCCTAAAGTAGTGGTCTGTGAAGAGGATGAAGCATCGATCTCCTCTGATGCCATTCTTGGCACTAAATCAAATGTGGAGGATTTAAAAAGCACACCTGTTCTCACTGTTCCCTTTGCTTACCCCTGTCCCAGTGTCACCTCTAACCCCATCCCAATGTCAGAAGATGTTTCTAACGCTGATGCAGCACCAACCTTAGAACCAGTCTCCTCAAGGTCCCAGTCACCAGAACTTGTGGAAGATGCTAATGATCCGCCTTCTGCACCTACATTACCAAAGCAAGACCAATCAACTGTGCCAGACAAAGATGCAGAAATGTCACCTGCTGTAGAGACTACAGATGCTACAGGTTCCGAAGTAAGAGGTGGATCACAGAGACCGGCCACTCGTGCAAGAGAGACACGCCAGAGTTTTCATTTTGGCTCCTATGGGAGGGCAGATCGTGTAGAAGGTGTCAAGATAGGTGGATCAGCTCCTGATGTGCCAGATGCTTCTGTCCCTATCAGCCTCGCTCCATCCCTCCCATCTCCGATGTCTCGCACTGAGAAGAAGACCTATTGCTGTGCTGAGTGTGGAAAAGAGTATGCAAGTCGCAGTGGACTTAAGGTTAGAAAATAAATGGTGGTATACAATTATCTTTAAGCTGTAAGATATATTGATATTGACTGAAGTAATTTGGCAATAGCAATTTGGGGCTAAAAGTTCAATATAGTGAGCATCTTATGGAACTTAAGAAAGAAGACATGTTAGTCAATGTGCATCTTCATGTGTGTCACATTGTGACAATGTTTAGTGGTTATACCCCATTAAGTATAATAGAATGTGATTTCTATTCACAGGGGCACATGAAACACCATGGAGTGATGACCAAAACATCACGTCCACCAGCCCGGAGTAGTCGTTCCTCTGCCGAACAACTTCCTTCTGCTACATCCATGACTTCCTTAAACATTCCAGCCACCAGGAGCTCATCAGGCTTCTGGAACCAGTACCAAGCCTTCCTCAACACCAGTAATGAGTCAATTAACGATCCAACAGCCACTGCTCGTGGAGAAAATGAGTCGGCACGGTCGTCAAAATCCTCCACTCAAACGAGAGTCTCTGAGGAAGCTGGGGAAGAGTCAAGTGAAGGGTCATAACTGGAATCAGCCTGACTGGCTGGAACATGTTCCTGTGTTTTCAATCATGTTTACCTTTTGGTGTAACTGAATGGACATTTGTATAGTACTACTTACTTAACACATCAGGTAGCCTGTAATTTTCATAGAGTAATATGTTTGTATGTGAGAGTTGTGAGTTCATCAGCTTGGTCTTGTTGTGTTTTAAAAAAAAAAGAGAGAGAGACAGCTGTTATACAAATAGAGATAAAGATGTTGGTGAAGTAGCAACATGAGTCCAGTTATTGCTGGATTGGTGACACTACCTTTGTGTCTGGCTGCAATTCTTAACAGACTGAAGCACATCCTAACAAAAAATATAGGTGTTTGAATGTAAGGAAAAGTCTCTGTTGTATCAGTGTTTCATACTAGAGCTGGCTCAGTTATCCATAGTGTTTGTTTTAACTTACCACATGGGTAAGAGTTATCACTGGTCATCTTCTTTAATGATGCAATGCAAAGAATACTAAAACAAAAAAAAGTTTCAATCATTAATGTCATTTTTGAATTTGGTACTATTGTGCCGTGTACCAAACCTCATACATTATGTCACCAAAGGAGGCTCAAGCTAACCAAAAGACATGATTTGGCAACATTTTGTCCTGGATTCTTTTACTTCACAATATGAATGTGTTTCTGTGGGGATTATATTCACTTTTGTCCCCATTTTGTGATAAAAAAAAAACAAAACAAAACATACACACTCATGTCATTGTGGTTTACTTTCCACTGTATTGTCCTGTCAAACCAGAAGCACACCTGCAGTGTTTGTGAGCCCAGTGACGACATGATCTTCTGTGTGACATTTGCCCTTCAGCTTTGTGAATATTCTGATTGTTGTTTGGTCTCAAAGTAATAACTGTAACACTTTTTTGTTTTCAGTTACTAAAGTGACTAAAACTTTAGGTTTCTATATATCTATCAAAATCTATGTCTGTTGTAAGTTGTACTTTAAATATCTCCATATTAAAAACCAATTTGGAAAAAAAAATCCTGCTCACTTTTGTTTATAAGAACTATAAGTTACATGCATAGGTCAACATGTTGTATTAAGCAGGAGGACGAGTGGAGCCGACCAGCAGCTGGTGGGTGCTTGTGACACAGCTGCCATAACAATTAGCTTTACCATATGGACATTATAGCACTCAATTTGTTTTACCAGACAGGAAGCAGGGGTCAGTAATAAATAAAAATAGATATAGATCAGATTACATAAACATTCAAAGTAACATTTTCCAAAGAGTTTCTGTGTCTGGTTTAGTATGAGGCAGATTTCTATTGAATTAGATTTCATTGTTAACTTGTGTTTGCAGTCCTACCACATCCCTCCATCAATAGAGGGCGCAATTCTCCCTTTTAAACTCAGTTTGCAACCCATCGACTGGATCACTCATTAGAGAAATAAAAAACTAATCTGTGTAAAACATTAAGCAGCTAACAACAAACCTCCAATGGCGGCATCACAGAGTCACAGATGTAGCCTAACTATATTTGGGCTTGATATAAATTGTTAAAAAGCTATTTTTACACTTAATCGTTGAGGAACCGTGATTATTTTAAGACTTCTGTTAATGGGAGCAAATGACTGCAATGATGAATTACCTTAGAATTATTTGGGGGAAATGATCTTAGAGAAACTTCAACTTTAATCCACATTCTTTCAGTTGCGTCACTTTTGGAAGACTTGGTCAATCAGAGCAGAGTCTGCGCTCTCTTTGGTCTACTGCCCTAATTTCAGGAGCCATTAACGTATTTTAATCACTGTCCATGACTTAGTAAAGGAGCCAACAGTGCCAAGTCTAATGCCGAGGTCACCAAGTTGATTCCAGCCCTCCATGGCAGAGGGGCGGGCTGATGTAGGAGGGGGGATGGTTTACAACCCTCTACTTTCCAACTAAAGGTCTCGGGGGAGTATCAAACTACCACGTCTGCAGAGGGGAGAGAGGGGAAGAGGAGAGGGGGGATCCAAATAAGCCGACAGGAGGCTAGTGAAGAGAGGACAGGAGGAGTTAGGACTGTTTCATGAAAACAAAGTCGGTTGCAACATCTGGAGCAAACGCGTAAGCTGAACTTGGACGTACAATACACACACGCTGCAGCTCCAGGCTTCCTGCTTCCGTGACGTCCGATCATTTTGGTTACGGTTCACCAAAACGCGCGGAGAATGCACAGAATGGATAAAAACATCTCATTGTTTTAGTAACTGAAGTTGCAGGACGCACAGCCTACCGTTTGATTTCGTACTACTGTGCGCAAAGTTTGTGTCGTTTGCGCAAGAAAATTCGGGCACGGGATTTTGTTTCCCCCTCCCATCAGATAATGTTTTGACAAAAAGCAAAAAAAAAAAAGAAAACAAGATAGTGAGAGCCGTTCCAGGGACATCTGCCCATTTTGTGTTACCTTTTCTGTGTAAAAGTCGAGTGATGGCACCACAGCTGAAATCTCTCGTCCGATTGCTGCTGCTGGCGGTGGCGTGGGAGGTGAGCGCGCAGGGAGCGACGGAGCGACAAATCAATCCAGAGGTGAGCAATGAATCCAGAAGTGAAGAAAAGACAGATAGTACAAGAAGAAGATTAGAGCATTGTAGTACATAAGGACACATGTAGAGCTAAAAAACAATCTGGATGAATAAAAGTAGAACTGATGATCTAAAATTGAATCAGGGTAAATAATAAATCTAGACTTGATAATTAAAACAAAACAACTGACAATGTTTTCCAGATTTGAGATGAAAAATATAAGGATAGAAATGAAAGAATTTAGTGAGTAAATGTGAGTAAAATGTAAAATTTCACATGACAGATTTTCTTCTGTCATATTAAATCATTTGTTCTGTGCTTTGTCATAACTTTGCATCCTGTTGAATAACAGATCTCTCAGCTGACTGCCGCTGGCACAGGGTTAATGGGAAGGGCTTCTGACCCTGGGTTAGAGGAAGCAAGTTATAATGATAATAGTGCTCATGAAAACAGTGAGAAATGCTGAGAGGGCAGAAGCAGGGGGACAAAAGAAACAAAAAAATACAGAGGAGAAATGCATGAGCTTGTATTGTGGTTGGGGCAGAGACGGAGGCAGTTTTTGTGGGAAAGGACGGTGGGATTGAGAATTGTGGGTATTCAGAGAGGGATGGGGAGATGTAATTGTGGACATCTGTCCTGAGTTACAGACCAAATGTGGGGGTGAGATGAGGGGGGGGGGGGGTCTCAGCTGCACTCAGCTGTGGAAAAAAACACCACAGTCTTAAGGACTTCATATTTAAGTACTGTCAGAGATCAGACACAGTACTTCTGATGTGCTGTGTTCTCTCTGCTGTGTCAGGCATCCTCACATCCCGCAGTGTTAGGAAGTCCTCTGGAAGGAAGTGACTTTGCTGTGATACTGCTACACACCTGTTTCCTTCAGCATCATTACCGAAGTTAAGATGCTGAAGCACACATTGCTCAGTGTGTGTGTGTGTGCGCCTCACTCATGAGGCCTATGGAATTATAATGCCATCTGTGCCAGTGGAAGAAAACTGGAGTTACTCCATTGACCTACATTAGACTGGAGACCTAAATGCACAGTACAATGTAAACAGGGACTCGCTTACTGTAATTTGGACGCTTTAAAATGTTATGACAAAAATAATATTTCCCTAGTTATCATGTTAACACTTTATAGGCAAGGGTGCAGAGTTCTTTCAGGATTTTTAATGCACTGGTGTGACTCTGAATCCAAAAGTACAAAGGTGGTGAGACATAAATTCAGATGAGATTTAATATAATGAGCAGATCTGGCAAATAAATCAAGTAAAAAAAATAATCTGTGCTTTTTCAATAACCTCAGCTGGTTTAGGTTACTAATATCTGTGCATGTTTCTGCCATGTTGTGGGATGTTTTAATTACAAATAAGTCTGATGAGATCAGCGGGTCTGTTCCGGAGAGATAAACAGCTGGAGGTTTGCGTGGACGCACAAGTCATTTCCTGTGGTTTTGTGGCACAGACAGGAAGTGGGCAGCTTCACCACTAAAACACACTGGTGTGTCAGCAACTACCTGCCTGCCAAACATACACAGACACACACACACACACATTCTTCCTTCATATATGAGTACAGTACAGGTCTTTTCATATGCACAGCTACAAAGAAATGCCTACAAGCTGATGTCACTGGCTACAAAGAGAGATTAATGGTCATGAAATGAGATGATGGCAGAGAGGACAGAGAGGAGGCTGTTGCAGATCAGAAAGAGGGCCATTGTGGAGATGTGGGTGATGCAATCTCTGAAAAAAAGAAAAAAGATGAAGCAATTATCCAGCTTGATAGGACAGGATGTAAATCACAGTTGTCATGCACACATCCTACAGAGGTAAAGTATGCCTCAGTCCTTCTCAAGGGAATAAGCTATGGTAACTCAGATTGTATGAATTGTAACTTTATACTAGTCAAATGTTGGACACCTGTCATTTAAAGGAAGGAAGAAAGGAAGGAGCGTGTAGTTTTTAGACAAAACCATTGTTATGGTCATCAGAGGGTGGGCTGGGGCGGCTTCCTTGAGGAAAGATAGGAGGTGTTACAGGAAATAAGGTAACACTCAAAGTCATTAGCTCATTTCCTGTTCATGAAGGTGGCGAGCAATGAGCCAAATTTTGGAGAATTTATTCATTTTTTTTTCCATTTTCAACAAAAACCTGCTATCGAGATTTGCTCTTAGAGATGTGTGTTTTTCCACTCATGTGTCACTGGGTGTTATTGGCGTTGGCTGAAGAAGGATTGTTTTAATAGACAGCAGCTGTGGGATCACACACACACACACACACACACACCGAGAGAGGTTTCTACATATGTGCTGAGGAGCTTCTGGCCAGAGGGGTTGGAGGTCGTAAATGTCGTCTTATAGAAACAACATAAGTGTTGGGCAAATATAGCAAAAAAAGAATTTAAAACATTTGCAAAGGTGTTGGAGTGATTTAACATGACCCACACAGAATTTCCTGACACGCATGCTAACAAGCTATAACGAGCTGTTGCAAGTGAAGTGGGCGTTATAATTTCATATGTTTATGACATCGGGCAAAGTGAGTGGATGTGTAATGAGGGACTCTGTGTGTGTGTGTGTGCTGTATATCCAGCATGCTTCAGTTGGACTCCCATCGCTGTTGACCAGAGTTTCTTTCCATTGGCTTTCACCGAATGGAACAACTGACTCGCTATTCCTTCATCTCCTTTTCTCATCCTATGCAAAAGCCAGTGCTCTGCCTAGTGACATCCATAGCAACCATTGTGTCATTCTTGTAGATTCTCCATTAAACTTACATCACTGCATGCAAGCAGGCTTTACCTCCAAAGCCTGAATTTGGCTTGTTACGTCTTGTTAAATATGAAGCGTTCATGAGTGATTCAGTTTAAACTGTCCTTTGTGAGTTGAAAATGTACCAAAGGAGATGGGAGATGCTTGTGCAGTTGCTAAGCAATGCATGGAAACAGCTCAACACTGTATTAAAATTAGTCATGTACCAAGCATATACATATATATATATATATATTTATAGCATATATGTGTTGCATATGCACATTAGTTCTCAGTGGAAATGCCCTCCTCTGTGTGTTTTTTTAAACTTTTGAACAGCTTACATGGTTATATGCATTCCTTTGGTCACATGAGTAAGTCCATGTATAATGGTCAGGACTCATCACCACGGTTGCTTAAAAAAAAATAGCAGAGAAGTTTGTTGCAAGTGGATGATGTGTGCCTCCTAGCTGTGTAAACTGTTGTAAAACACTCCAGCAGCTGTTGATTTATTAGTAATCAAGCTTTTCTGTAAATTATGTATGAGGATGTGCCGCTAAATAGTGACTCATACGTAAAAGGACTGGACTGGAAATCACAGCTCACCAACAAAAGACTGTATTAGCTTTGACTGTCATCTTGTGTGCCACTGTAAATAGTGACAATTTCCTCTTCCTGCTGCTGCGTTGGTGACCCGGCCTATTTGTGTGGTCAAAAATAACCGAGAGAGACGGTGAATAAGACTTTGTCATGTCACCTGAGGGACCCATGAAAGGGGTGTGAGAGCCTTAAAGTTAAAACAAGTGTTCAGTGTCATTCAACAGCAGCCCTTTGACTGAGCTGAGGGCAGAATTGGGATTTTTGTAGCAAAGAAAACAGTAGATATGTGAATGAGAAGAATAAGGTTTCAATCTCAGCCAAATGGGGCCTTAAAAACACTTTTTATATATCCATAGTGAATTTATTCAGCTCTGTGATGCTAATTTGCCTTCAGGAGAGGTTAACACTGTACTTATTAGAACAAACTACAGAAGTCTCATTATGACACTTAATTACCACCTCTACATCCAACTAACCTCCATCTCTCCCTCCATGTGTTCCTCTTTTTTCCCTGCTCATGCGGCCGTGCTGTAACAGTGGCAAACAGTGAGTCTTTATGCGTCCACTGGAGCTCCATGGGTGAGTCAGAACCAGAAAGGGCTCATTCAGGGGTAAAGTCTAAACACTGAGACCTCCATGTCTCCCGAGGACAGACAGAGAGGGAGAGATCAGACGTTGAAGGCCTCCAGAGCTACAATTCCACTCAAACTCAGCCAAGCTGGATGAGCACCAGGAATTCATTCAACTGTAATAAAAGTACAGATAATCTATGACAAAAAAGGCAGTTAAATGTGTCTCCCTTCTTTGTTTTTAACAACTATTAGCAACAGATACAGTAATAATCGAGCAGCGCAGGGTGTGGTTGTTCATGAGTATTTACCCTGAAGCCGCTGGGTTTTCCATAAGAGAGGGTTGAGGGAGAAGAGAAGGGGGGAGGAGTGAAGAGGCTAAGACAGAGACATGAACGTGGGGGGAAGAGTTTGACTTTGAGGTTTGGATGCAACTAGGAAGAAATTCCCAGTTAAATTACTGACTGACGCTGCAGCTCGACTGGAGACATCGGCTGAGGTTGCCCAAGGCCTGAGTCTCACCCTGGGACACTCCCTATCTTTTTCTTTCTCAATCCCCTACTCAGCAGATACATCTACTATGTCTGTCATCTTATAATCCAAAACAAATAGTTAGAATAGTAAAAGAAGAGCAGCTTTATCAACCTGCCGTAAATCTAAACCATAGAACCCATCCTCAACACGCATGGCTGCGTACAGCTTGAATGTCACCAGAGGTCTTGGGTTTTTTTTTCTCTGTGCTCACAATAGCTTCAGTGTTATTTTTCAGTTCCAGTTTGAAACGGAAGGAGAGAAAACTGTGTGGGAGAGGTGCAGAGCAAAGCCGCTGGCATCAGGCCAGATGTCAAACCAGCACCGCAGAGAAATGGGTTTCCAGGGGAAAGTAAGGTCATAGTCAGCAGAGACTGAGATATCTGGAGCGCTCAGTGACCATCAGAATATGCACTTTCATGCACGAACGTACTCATACGAGGTCTGCATTCGCACAAAAGTAGAGGAGTACAGATTAACTCCAGAGCAGAAACTGAAGTTAATGTTTAATACCTCCCGAGGGAAGTTCCCTCATCCAGTTTGTGCTGTCCTTGTCCTTGTTTGGCAGTGTTCTTTCAATCAGCTACAGTCCACACTCTCACTGGAGCGTCCAGTGTTGATGGTTGAATAGCATCTATGTGTAGTCATTGCATGGAGACCTGCCAGGTGCTTTAAACTGATTTCGCTCCTGCTGGATACAAGATACCAAAACACAGAGAGAATTCATTAAAGAGCTCATATTCGCTGTCAGTGTGGAATGTGTTTTTTCTGCAGCCGCATGAAAAACAACCTGAACTTGTACTTCTTGTAACTGATGATCCCCATTAGTTCCTTTGCATTGGTTTAAAAACAAAAATCACATGATGTTTTTCCTTTTCTTTCTCTGTACTAAGAGTAAAGTTCCCCAGTCTGACTTTGAGTACCTTTTTTTGTTGTTGTTGTGTAGTCATGGCTGCAACAGTACGGTTACCTGCCACCAGGAGACTTGAGGACCCACGCCCTGCGCTCACCTCACTCCATCACCTCAGCCATCGCCGCCATGCAGAGGTTCTACGGCCTCACCATCACTGGCACCTTCGATGAAAACACTGTTCAGTGAGAGCCATCAGAACAGCTTTATTTGGCTAGAGATTGCAGCTGGACAGTTTCTGACCTTGCTGTGTCTTTTGTCTTCTGTCAGGGCCATGCAGCGGCCGCGCTGTGGCGTGCCAGACAAGTTTGGTGCTGAGCTGAAGAGCAACCTGAGAAGGAAGCGATACGCCATTCAGGGCCTGAAATGGCAGAAGACAGAGATCACTTTTTCGTAAGTGAATGTCATGATGTCTTTATCTTTTTGTTCTGATGTAGTTACTGAAGATGTATATATGAAGAGAAATTAACTTTCCTGTTCTTTTCCATCCTTCCTTCCTCACACCCACACACTGTTTAGTATACAGAACTACACCCCAAAGGTAGGCGAGTATGAGACCCACCAGGCCATCAGAAAGGCCTTTGCAGTGTGGGAGAGCGTCACCCCGCTTCGTTTCCGGGAAATTCCCTACAGCTACATACGGGACAAGGTGGAGGAGTTTGCCGACATTATGCTCTTCTTTGCTGACGGTTTCCATGGTGACAGCAGCCCATTTGATGGTGAGGGAGGCTTCCTAGCACACGCCTATTTTCCCGGGAACGGCATCGGTGGGGATACTCACTTTGATGCCGCAGAACCGTGGACAATTGGAAACCGGGATTTGTCAGGTGAGGCTTGTTGACGTTTTTTTTCCTTACCCAAAAAACACACTTTTAATGCTTGAGTTACTTTGGATGTTGTGAGTCTTCATTATGCTGTCACAAGCAAAACCTGTGCAGGAGGCAACATGCCCAGTCTCGTGCCAGTACACTTGAGGCACTGAATGTCTGTGTGAGATCTTTGGAGCCTTGCAGCAATACAGAAATGTGTGGTGTCAGCTCTTTGAGGCAGACACATCTTCACATGACCTGTTGTTTTTTTTGATCTGCTGGTTTAATTGTGAGTCACAGGATCAAGAGGCAGAAACTTCCTCAATCTTTTGTACGAATTTTTTGTGTCTCATCAGGTTAAGTCTTATTAATAGAAATACTCATGTTGTTCTGGTGTGGACACATTTCCAGGTAATGATGTTTTCCTTGTCGCGGTGCACGAACTGGGTCACGCTTTGGGTCTGGAGCATTCCAACGACCCATCGGCTATCATGGCTCCCTTCTACCAGTGGATGGACACTGAGAACTTCCAACTTCCAGACGATGACCGACGAGGCATTCAGAAGCTTTACTGTGCGTAAAGTTCATTTTACATGCTAAAATCTACAAAAAATAAAGAATTACAGTAATGTCATATACCCTTTGTTCAAACAGGGTCCGGATCAGACCCTAACCCACCTCCTGTAACACCGCGTTCACCTTACCCCAACCCTGACCCAACATATTCACCTGACAAGCCTCGCTTTGGCCCCAACATTTGTGATGGACACTTCGACACAATCGCCATCCTCAGAGGAGAAATGTTTGTATTCAAGGTAAAGCCTCCTAAGTGTGATGGAGTTTTTACAGTTTGACTTTGTCTTATAGGCAGTCAGTAATTTTTTTTCCCTTTTTAGGACAAGTGGTTTTGGCGAGTACGCAACAACCACGTGTTAGATGGTTACCCAATGCCGATTGGTCACTTCTGGAGGGGTTTACCCACACATATTAATTCTGCGTTTGAGAGGGAAGATGGGAAGTTTGCTTTCTTTAAAGGTAAGTTAATAAAATAGGAGTAAATGAATGGCTCAACACTTGTCTACGCTCTGTCTAATACTCTCTGTCTGTCTCCAGGCGACAGGTATTGGGTGTTCAGCGAATCTATCCTTGACTCTGGTTACCCCAAGAGTCTTAAAGAAATGGGCAGCGGGCTTCCAAAAGATCGGATCGACGCTGCTCTCTACTACACTCCCACTGGACAGACATTTTTCTTCAGAGCAAACAAGTTAGTCATGGTCATCATGCTGAAGTTTGTAAACTTGTGATTTTAGGGAAACTGTGTCACCATCCCCTAGCAGCTGTGTTTGAGTAGTGACTCCAACACACACACACACACACACTCTCCTGAGTTACAAAACTGCTTCTCATTTGAACTTGAAAATAAACATTGAGGTAACATTAATGCTTGCAGAGCTTTTCCGGATGTATGACAACATTTCTGCTGAAACACTGATGTTGTGGTCAACCCGGCAATTTAACTCAGCACAAACACACTCAAATCAGAGCGTACTTTAGATTTTTGGGGTCAAGAGCAGGTCGGGTCTAAATTCTGTCAGAACTCAGTTTGATCCTTGAAGTCATGTTTTAGAACTTCAGTCAAACCTCAGGTCCATTCCTTTAGAGTACTTGTTTATGTCCAGGTCCAGGCCAAATCTGTCCAGCAGGGTCAAAACAAGTCCATCATGTTTTTAGTCCAGACCCAAAGAAAAGGCATGTTAAGTTCTAAATCCAAGTCAGTGTGTGTATGCCCACTTCAAGAATATCCGGACCAAGCCTCAGTCACTGCTCCATTTTATCAAGCTAGGACTAAGTCTTTTAGAGCAAGTCCAAGTCCAGAAGTCTGCACATGCAGTATGAATGCAAGCAGGGATGAGAGTTCTGTTCTTTACCTTTCCTTCTGTGTGTAGGTATTACCGCTTCAATGAGGAATCACGAACAGTTGATGATGGATATCCAAAATCCGTGAGCGTGTGGCAGGGGGTGCCTGACAACATCAAGGCAGCCTTCATGAGCAAAGATCAAGGTAAGGGTGTTACATCTTAGATGCATCTTAGTTTCACTCAGTGTGATCTGTTGAGATTTATTTCTCCCATGTCTCACCTCCACCTCTCAGCGTACACCTACTTCTACAAAGCCAATAAGTACTGGAAGTTCAACAATCAGATTATGCGTGTGGAGCCCGGATACCCCAAATCAGCTCTTCGTGACTGGATGGGATGCCCCAATGAAGACCCCAAGACGGACGGAGGAAGAGGTGGTGGTGGACACGACAAGGACAAGGAGAGGGACAAAGATAAGGAGAGGGAGAGAGAGAAGGACAGAGGACGGGAGGATAAGGACACGACTAGAGATAGAGAGACAGACAGAGAGAGGGAGAGGAAGCCAGATGAGGAAGATGAGGAGGTGGAAGTGGATGTGACCATTGTTGAGACAGATCATGGCAGTGGAGCAGCGGCGGTGGTCGTGCCACTGTTCCTGTTAGTGTGCGTGATTGCAACGTTGGCGGCCTTGGTGTTTTTCCGCCTGTACGGTACCCCGCGCCGACTCCTCTACTGCCAACGATCTCTACTGGACAAGGTGTAGATGGAGGCGGAGGAGGAAGAGGAGGAGGAGGAGGAGGGGAGATGGAGAGGGGAGAAAGAAAGAAAGAAAAAAGAAACTGGGAGAAAATGTTCCAGAATGATAACAGGGCAGGAGAGAAAGAGGTGAAACAGGAGAAAGAGCAGAAGGAAAAGTGCCAGACTTGCATTTTAAAATATTCTTACCACTGCCAAATTCCTTTTACTCTATCTCTAAACCACTCAGACCTTCCATTTTTTCCCCTCTCCTTTCTGTCTCCCTGCCTCTGCCTCTTCATGTGGTTACTGACGCCAGCTCATTGCTGTTTGTTTTAGCTTTTTTCAAAGTGTTACTTTTAGTATTTTGTCAGTGGTCAGTGTTTGTGTCCTTGTGAATTTCCACTTTCAGTCTGCATCCTCACGACGCCCGTTCCAGGCACGTTATGTTGTACAAACAGTTTGCAAGCTGTTTGATTGTTCACCCCATCCCCCTTTTTAACTTGCACACACTCACATAATTGGAAACCGCAGTGACACGGTGGTCACTATGATTCCTAATCTTCCAGTAAAGCAACATGTCAGAGCCTGTATGGACCATAAAAGGGAAACAAACCAATATCAGCTTAACATCCTAATGAAGCATGAGATACACTCATATCAGAGTAAAGCAATAAATGCAATTGTCTTTTTTTTTTAAATGCCTTTAGTGATGATGATTATTATAAATGATGCTGTCATTACTATTATGACCATTACTATTATTGTTGTTGTCCTCCCTGTAAAGAATGTTTTTGTATATTGTCATTAAAAAGTCCTGCTGGACAGTGACATACAGTTTTGAAAGTGGCCTTAATTTTATATATGTGGGGACAGTGAATGGGTAAAGGGGTTATGTATTCTTGAAACTTGATTGTTTTTTTTCTTACATTGAATCCATCTCAAATGAAAATAAATCGAAGACCTGAAAATGACTCCTTTTTGTCATTGTACTTACTTGTGTACAGTTTTCAAATCATGGTGCTGCAAATGCTAGTCAGGGGTTAAATAAGTAGTTTAACAACGATGATAATAATACTAGTGATGATGATAATGATGATAACCATCTAGATTTCTCACTAAGATTATGTGTGTACCTGCTTTACTTATATTTTAAAGCTTTTCTTACATAATAAAGTAATTTCAAAAAGCTTCCTGTGCTTTGATTGTCACTTGGTAAGTTTTTTTTTTAATCCCATAATTTCTCTGCCTTCTGTTCTTTCTCTTAATCTGTTAATGCAGTAGTATTCTTTTCTTCTATTAAACCCATCTCTTACCTCTTTTACTACTCGTATCGATCATGTCTTTTTTTCCATCTGGTGTTCCCCTAGTCTTCCTGGACCTCCAGGTTTCTTGCTCCCCGACCGCACCACTCTGCGTTACTGGGGCCTCGGAAACTGGCAGGCCAGAAACTGGGTCGGAAAACGCGGACTGGATCCAAAGCCTAAGTAGAAACAGGGATGAAGATGATTGTATAAACCCGTTGCTGCACAGCAGGAAAACATATCTCGACTATACAGTTAGAGTGTGTGTGTGTGTGTGTGTGTGTCCATACTTATGAGGACAAGCAATCTTCACAAGCACAGGATAATAAGGAAAGTCAAGCAAAGTGTTTTTGGATTTAAATACATTTTCACTATGGACTCTGTGAATGGGTGAACACAGGTCCTCACAAGTACAGCAACACAAACTAACACTTGTGCATTTTTGCTCTGCTATAAATGCCTTTACTCGTGCATTATGCACTTTGTATGTGCGCCCTCCCAACGACCGTAAGCCAATAAAAGCTCGAACAGCAAACTTAGGCGTCTCCCCTACTCCTTAATGAGCCCACTAATGAACAACTGACACAGACACATTATACACACTGCAGAGATGACAGAGCAGAGTGGGTGGGGGTCAGCGATTCTATGATATGTTATGATTACAGCAAACAGGGTTCATATGCAATTAAAACGATGAGGTATTTTCCTATTGTGCAGCAGCAGCAGAGATTTAGGGCGCCCATTTGTCTCCAGTTTTTTTGCTGCAGTGTTTTGAAGAGCTGAGGCTGGAGAGAGAGAGAGAGAGAGAGAGAGAAGTCACGAGGTTTTTCTTTTTTTGTGGGGGCGGGGGGTGGTGGGGGGTGGTGGGGTGGGGGGTAGGAGTAGATGAAGGAGGAGTGAGGAGGGTTAAGTCACATTTGGAGGCCAGAGATGGAGGAGCAGAATTCCATGAGCAACATCTGGAATTCCAACTGCATCATGTGAGCCAGACACACAGCAGGACACAGCAGTTAAAGGGATGGGGGGGGGGTGGTTAAGATCTGTTTGACTGACTTTTCTGACCATGTCGAGGTGAAGGGTGATAAAGGCACAATGAAAGGCATGTGAAGACTGAATCAGCCGGACTTTTCTTTCCTGTAAGAGGGATTCACTGCATCATTTACACACAGTGCTGCTTTTGTTGCTTCACTCATCTCTGCACACACAAGTCAGATCATCTACTATAGCTGTGGGGTCACCATTTGATGTTTTCTGTCAGACCCAGCTGACTCTGCAGAGTGGAGAAAAGAATTGCTTCAGCATAATTCTTCCCCACAGTCCTCTCCTTTCTCTTCTCTGTGTGTAACTGGAGAGCTTTTCTTCACTGTCTGCAAAATGACTCACTTCTTTTTTTCTTTTTTTTTGTTTTCACAAAGGCCAACAAAAGACCACACCACAATGCCCCGGCCTCTTCCAGCTATCCTGCTCACATTTCACCCAGATAAATGAGAAGGTAATTTTTAGTCCTGATTCCACAACAGCCTCAGTTCCACCCTGTCATCCATTCCTCTATCCAACAAACATCATTAGCAAGTTCTGTTAGTTATGTATCTGTGTTTCTCCGAGCTGGACACTTCCTGTGCTGGCATGTACAGCCTGCAGGCTGATGAATAGAAACTTCCCAACAGGGGAAGTCCTGTTCTTGTGTCTCATTATAGGCACTACATTGTAACTGTGAATTCCCCATAGAGTGAGAAATGATGAACAGAGAATGGTTATTGTTGCCCAACTCTGCCTGGTAAACCAGGATGTGGGATGATAGAAAGGTGGAAACTGGTGAACGGGCTACATGGGTTACACATGGTTTTTATTTGCATCAGTTAAAAGTTCTGCCACATCCTGCACCAAGCACTAATATAACAAACAGGAACAGGGGGATTTACCCTCATCTTTCTCCTACTCACACACACACACACAGAACAAAAGTTAGTGAAAGAACAACAACAAAAAAATAACTTGTAGCAGGTAAAGCAGGAATTAAGATTAAGTCAGTTGACCTTTGACTTTTTAAGGGGGTAATCCAGCATATAAATAACTTCAATAAAACTGTAAAAATTATAGTTTGAGGTGGACCCTGTATAATCCCTAGTTTTGGGTTACACAAAAAAAAGATCCCGAGGCTCTTTTCTGTATGTTCTCATATGAATTAAATGCATAGGAATTAAAACGTGCCAATATGTGGTGGGTCTTTTGTCTTTGTTTTGAACCCAAACACGTTTATGCTCAGCTGTATGTAATGAAAATGAAGAAAAAAACTGCAGACATTAGCAGGAAAGGTTTTAAAATGGCTCTCGCTGTATGTTGTGCCAGCGAGGCAGCCTGCACAAAAGGCGATCCTGAAACTGACTGATATAACGTGAATGGCATGCAGCCATTGTTAAAGTTCTTCATTAAAGCAGTGCGTTTCCTGCTATGACATGTCAAAATGCAGCGAAAAGGCCTGCTGAGGCTCAGAGGAGATTTCTTTTCTATTTAAGTGATTTATACATTTTCAAATAGAAAGTATGCGACATTTAAACAAGTGCTACACGCTCTGGAAGGGCTTCAGCAGTGCTACAATCACAAACACCGTTTATTTGTGGTGTGTGCTGCCAGTGGAAGAGAGGGATTAATAACCAATACTTTTTTCCCCTTTTGACTGCATATTATTATTATTCCATTTAGCTACACATGGAGCTATGCATGGAAAATAACTCCCCCCCACCCCACATTATTTAATCATATTACTGTGTGTCCATGATGTTCCAATCTCAGGCGTTTTTGTTTTTTTCACGATTTGTGATCTTTGTGCAGTTTTGTCAGTCCGTGCCAACCGCACAGTGCTGCTGAATCTGCTGGAAGCTATCAGCTTAAAGCTGCGTGCCCATTTTTTTTTTGCCACACTTATCACAAAGTCTGCACTTTTAATTGGGTGTGGTGCAGTGGGAGAAGTCTTTTAAATGTCAAGAGGGAGGTATTGTGTGGGTAAAGAAAAAATACAGGTGCAAGGAAGTTAAACATCAACTTTCTAAAGTCTTTATAGTCCAACATTCTTTTTTTTTCTCAAAGCCATGGTTTCCCAAGCTCTACAAGAAAACAGCTCCATTACAGGAGACGCTGATTCAGGCTCTACAAGCTGAGGATACCCTATCCTCGATCCAGCTATATCCACAAGGAACACCCCCCCATCCTCCCCCACCCCCTTTTTGCTCCGACAGCCAACCATGCATACAGTCACTGTCTGAACTTTTGACCACAAAAAAAAGAGAAGCACCAAGACCCCAGGACTCCTTATTCTTAGTCCTCAACCTCCCCACATCTATTGCAGCCTGTTAATGAAGTACCACACAACCTCATGCATGGGTTTTCTTTCTATCGCCGCCTCTTGATTCGCAAGAAGCAACATCTGGTTTCCATAAGCACATACATGTCATCACAAAGAAAAGGAGGGGGGGAGTACTGGAAGAGGAGGGGGGAGGGAGGGTGGGTATATATCAAGGGGATCCTAAACTTCAAGGAGTGGTACGAGGGCCTGTCAAGTTACTGCAGCCTTTCATCGCTTCTCCTTCCATATGTTTTCATGACACCAGCCAGCATCCATTTAATAAAAAGATCCTCTAAAAAGTATGCATGTGTGGAAGACAGCAGGAATAAGGGAAACCGTGGTAACCGGGATACAGTCAAAGTAAGAAAAAGTACCAGTCAGAGTGAGACATGCAGAGATCAGAAAGGCCACATCAGAGCTTGCCTTTGAAAGTGGAGCTTGGTGCGCCTCTGTGGTGCTGTGTTCCTAACAGTGGTGGACACAAAGACCTATGTGGTTTCACTGAGGAGGGGAGGAGAACAGGAGTAAGAGGGACCGTGCTTACAGAGCAGAAACATATTGTTTTTACTGCCCACTCACCAGCATGAGAGGGGTCTTGCTCAGCTGACTCGCTTCTATCGTTGACCTGAGAATCACACCAGGAACTGGTGGTCCGGTGTGGTCCTCCAGCTGCCGCCCGTAGCTCTACAATAGACCCACACCTGCAGGAACATAGTCATAGAATCATCCCTACGCCACTGCTGTCCAGCTGTTCTGCTTTAGCTATTCTAGGTCAAAGGATCTTCAGCAAATCTGGCATTCTAGAGTTTAAAAATATATTTTGAGTTTGCCAGATGTGATCATTAGAGATACAAGACAAACTCTTCCTGCAGGACTCCCATTCCAACAGGGCTGGCCTTTTTCTTTCTCGAGTTGCCAGAGGGATGCCAAGCACAAAGGATTCACTGGTCCTCACAGAGTCCAGATGCACTGGGTTGCATCAGGGTAGAAAAATGTTATGCTCAGCGACCATAGGGCTGTAATTACATAGGAGCACTGCTGAGCTCTGCAGGATGAACGTCAAAGCCAGAGCGATGGAACGAGGAGGAAGAGGGCAAATACATGGTTTATACTGGACTAAGAATGAAAGAGTGGCAAAGACAAAAGACTAAAAGGGGTTAACACACCCAGATGGGAAGACGCCACAAGGTTAAGATATAAACTAAAGAAAATGACACTGGTCTTCATAATGACAATGAAGGAAGGGGAATTTGCCAGCTGCTGGCATACTGCACGTCCTTGATTTATACTCCGACTGTCCCTTGACTGCATTAAGTAAAGCTCGTTTCGAATGTCATGATTAAGCCGAGTTTCAATGTAGTATGACTGACACCTTGTGGATTCCCAGTATAAACTGCAAACCTGTAAAACTCAAGACGTCCACTGATGGCATCAACATCAAAGAAGAAACATTACAAACCCCATCAGCATGGAGAAGAAATATCACAACAATTTCAAACCTCAATTTTTATTATTTGTACATTCACCACTGATAGGCGTACTTAAAGAAGAAATTAAAAAACAAAACAAATATTTTTACTAAAATGATAAAATAACAATTAAAAAAAAAAAAAAACAATATTAAAACCATTGTTGAGCAAACTTATAATGCAGCCTCCCCTCTTGGGCCTGTATTGACACTACAGGGTACAAGAGATCTGGAGGAAGACGAGAAGGAGAAAGAAAAAAAAAATTAATAAGGACATAATCGTAACTTGTGTCAGGGTGTGACAGATTCTCTCCCACAGATCATCATCTCATCTCTTCATGAGGGAAAGGAACACTGCATTGCCTTAGTAGTTATTCCACATTTCATTTCTTGAAAAATACCCCAGAGCTGCCTCATTCAAAGACTTGATTTTGAGTAATCTTATGTCTGTACAAAATGCCAAACGCATTGATTCCAAATATTTTCAGATTTATGCAAGCCTCTGCTCAACTTTTTTTCTTTAGGCAGGACTGGCATAAGTAGCTTTCTACTACATGCAGCAACAAAAGGATTCCTCGTCCAAATTGCAGAGCTGTTAAAAACACTGAAGTGACAACAATTGACTGCAAATTATAATTGGCACCTACACTTTGGGGCAAAAGGGGAACGCTGGAGTAAATAATTAAAAGAAAATACCCAGTGTGCCATTTTGCTATGCCATCAAGACAAAAACCAAAAATAAGAGGCAAACATTTAAGGAAAAAAAAAAATCAAACCGTGACAGGAGCAAGACAAACAGCACTCTGGGAAACAACACTGCAAATATCATGGTCCCCTTTAAGCATGACTGCGTGTAGGTGTAGATGTGCTTTAAAAAAGGTGACAACTCGAGAGATGGTAACGACATCAGTTGGTCCTCTGTTGGGTCTTAGTTGTAACAAAGTACATGTAGTGAAAGGCAAATGGAAGAGGGTGGTCTTTAGGACAGTTCCATCAGTCGATTGGCCATTAGCGCCGCCTTTCTCGTGGTCCGCTGCGGCTGCGTGAGCGCCGTCCTCCGCCTGTTCCACTGCCCCCTGGTCTACGGTAGCCATCCCTGCGTTTGTCGTTTTCCCGCTCCCTCTCCCTCTCTCTTTCCCTTTCCCTCTCCCTGTCTCTGCCACGATCTCGATCTCTGTCCCTCTCTCTGTCTCTGTCCTTGTCCTTCTCACCCTCATTCCGGTCTCCTGTTGTGGTGCCACCAGCTTTCATCCTCTCCTTGCGCTCCTCTTCCCTTTTTTTCTCCTCTTCCTCCTCCTCTTCTTCGAGCTCTTTCCTCCGCTTTTCACGCTCTTTCCTTCGCTCTGCTCTGGCAGCTTCCCGCTCAATAAACTATAATGAAGGGAAGTTTTTGAGTTTAAATCATTCCATTAATACTGAGTAGCCACTGTGAGTGAAAGGCAGCGAACAATAACAACTGATTTGGTTCTCACCTGTTCATCTGTAAGTGGAAGCCAGTATATGCAAGGAGCTGCTTTAGTTTTGCGGAACAAGTCGTCAAGCAGCTTTGCTGGAGGGTCTTCAGCTGTTTTCTCTGCCAGATAAAAACAAAAAATATTAAACCACAAACCTATTTTATGTCTAATTATACAGTCCAACGATGTTTACCCTTTTTCTCCGTCTTCTTTTCCTTGCTCTTTCCCCTCTCCTTGCGCCGTCTCTCTCTGGAGCGTGACCTTCGGGGTCCTTCCTCTTTTTCTTCTCCGGGCTTCCCAAACTCTTTGACCTTGTCACGATCCCACTCCCGCTCTGCTCGCGCACGCTCCCTGCGCTCCATCTCACGCTCACGCTCTGCCCATTGGTCTCGCTCAGGGAGAAGTGAAGGCAGGCCCGTTGTTCGGCCACGGCCCGAACCAGGCCCCGCTTCCTCTGCTCCAGGTCTGCTGGCTTCACCTAAGCCTTTGTGGAAGTCCAACTACAACAGAGAAATATGCTCAGGTTGCAGGAACTAAAGCTCTGTGGGTGCACGTCAGAGTGAAAGTGAAATGAGCTTACCTCATCCTGCTGGCAGAAGTCAACACTCAAGACTTTTGGGTTGCTCTGAGGCCATTTCACTCCATGAAGGGCTGCCCTTGTAGCAACTGCCTCCTCCAAACTTGAGTACTAATCACAGAAAAAAGTCTCAATGAGATGAGAATTTTACAAAAGCTAATCCACAAAATTACAAACGCATACAAATGATAACTCACAGTGACGTAGCAGTGGGACTTTATTTTATCAATCCAGAAGCCCTCCTCCACCAGGGTGCCAGTTCTGCTGAGCAGTTCCTTAAGCTGTCCCAGAGTAAATGGCCTTACCTAAATGAAGCAAATACAAACAATTTGAAGCCTGTACACAAAATAGCAAAAGCAAAAGTTGCTGAAGTGGTTAAGTTCATTGAAACTGCACTGTGGATAATAGGTGTGTGTAAACAGAGAAAGAATGATACACTGTCATGTAGAGCTTGTTTCAGGACATTTGTCTTACCAGATTGCATATGTGGACAATAGCGGAGACTTTTCCACGAGGTGGTGAGGGCTGCCGGGCTGTGCGGACAGGGTCATCAATTGTGATGGAAACACCCGTTTTCTGCTGGCTGATGGAGCGACGAATGAGGGTGTCGCTGGGGGTCACTAGAGTACAGAACAATTAACTCACTTTATCCATTACTTCATTGACACAATCTTTAGAGTCAAGTATAACTCTTCAAAGTTAATTTCTATTAAAATTAAACATCATATATTACCAGTGTTCATCTCTACATCATGGCTGGTATGTGTCGGTGACTGGGTTTCAGGAACAGAAGCGTCCATCTGCTCTTCATGGGTCTTTGTCTCTTCTTTGTCTTCCTGCAGATCTCCCTCCATCTCGTCTTGCCGGCTTCTCTTTGCCTCTTTCTGTCCATTCTCCTGGCTTTCAGAATGCACCACCTTAAATGTATGGGATCAAGACAAGCAATTAAAACATTATCTCAGACTTTAATGACATAGTTACTAATCCACTGATCTATCATAACAAACAGCAACCCTTACCTGCGTAACAGTGCGTCTGATCTGAAGGTCCTGGTCAGAGCGCTCTCTATCTTCATCCTCAGCCCCAGAGAGGACGGCTTCCTCTGGATGGAGGTCCACTACTGCCTCCTGGCCTAAACAAGGCTTGATGTCTGGGATCAACGACTAAGATAAAATACAACAAAATGCAGAAAACCCTGAATCTTCATACATTTAACACAGCACCATTACTATATTGCACATCAATGTATGCACAAGAGCATTATCAACAACTACAACATAGCAAAATGTTCTGCTGCTGCAAATACCTTGAGTGAATCAGTGGTGATGCTGATGGAAGGTTTTTTGGCAGTGACAGCTGTGCTGCTTCCCCACCTTCTCTTACGACCAGCCACGGCACTAGATTCCTGTTCAGCCTCTGTGCTGCCAGTGCCTGGGGATGATTTACTGCCTGGTAAGACAGAAATACTGCTAATGTTGCATACTTCTAAATGACTAAAACAATAATACTATGATGTTGAAAAGGCACAAGACTAATGCTGGTGATCCGTTACAAATGCTGGTAAAGAGGAGAGAAAAGTGATAAGGTGTACTCACTGCTAAGAGAGATCTTACGAGCTGAGAAGGCCTTTGGGGTCTGAAACACAAGATAAAAACAACCCGACATACACGGGAGAGGTGAGAGGCAGACACAAATGGTCAAGAAGGAAAGGTGGAACGATAACAGAAAAGGGACAGGCAGGTAATGAAAAAGATAGATGATAGAAACTGCTGTGCAAGGTCATTCAAATTAAGTTTAACTTATCACGTGTCAGCACGTTTAATTTTGAAGAGTAATATGCACTTGCAGTCTCTATCAAACAAAAATCTATTGAGTAAAATGAACTATTGAAAGTACTACACTAACAGTACTAGTTAACCAAGATTGAAGACTACAAAAATATAAATTGTTTGCAAATCTGGCACATTCAGATAAACTTTCTTCACAGCTGCTTCTCCTGCAAAGACTACAAAGAATATCACTGAAACTAGTAACATTCAAAATAACTATGAAAAGTAACATTGAGTAAAGATCTACTTATTCCCTGGTACCACTGACACCTGATCCTTACTGGTTTGGATATGGCCCAATCACGACTGCATGTACTGTATCTAGGCAACAAGGGTCCAATCAATGGTGGCTGAGATGTTTGGATGGAAATCTGAAAGCTCGATGGCTGGCAGGATGGGTTCAATTGTTCATTTGAGTAGGGGCTTTGAAATGCTTTTGGCAAAAGCGGTCATCCTCAGGTGTTTTGGCATTAGTCCATTTAAAGATGTGGCAGGTTCATACAACAGAAACAACCGACGAGAGTCCAATTGGATGGAGAGGAGACAATCAATGCTGTCAACAGTCACTGTGAGCACAAATCCAGAATTCTGATTTGAATGTTCAGCTTTTTGTAGGAAGTAGCAGGTTCATACCGAGTCTCAATGTATAAATACAACACTGGTGATAGCTGGTGTAGAAGGGGATGCAAATTGTCTTTTTCAGTTCAAATATCCAGCCCACTGCACTCCAGATATTTTGCCCATTCCAACATCTGAACAAAATCCAAATGTCCTTTTCGAGCAATTTCCAGTTCATAACTTATAAGTCCCAGATTTTCTCTGAATGTCAGCGAGATAAAAAAAAAGCTGTAACAATCATGAAAAAAATCTCCTTCTGGAAATTCCTTTACTTTGACAAGCACACTTGCTTGTGTTCTCCAGAGCCAGAACTGTGAATAATAAGTTACAAGACGTGGGCAGTGGGCAGCATTGACTAGCCGACCCCTTCTTTGAATCTTCTGGTCCAGTTAATAGGTGTTGCCGAACATATTGATGAAAATGAGTCAGTGTTTGTTGCCAGGGGAGTCCCTCTGTTGTGCAGCCACGGGGGCTTAACTGTGGTCAAGTCTGGAATCTTGGGGACAGTGGAACAGGTGCAGCAGTAGCAGTAGTAGTAGTAGTAGTAGTGGCAGAAGTAGTACGCAGGTACCAATAGGGGCAATGGAAGAGGCATGAGCACCTTTACAACAAAGCAATCATTTGGGGTTTAAACATCAGCCACAGTGACAAAATACCCTTGCTGTTTCTGCATATGGCAGTGCCAACAAAGGTTTCTACAGAGCCAAATCAAAAATTTCATTTTTAACACATTCTAGCACGTGTGAGGTCACAGTAAGTTATCCAAGTATTTTTTTCTTAGTAAAGGTAATAAAATAAAAGGAATGTACTCATATGACCTATCAAATAATGTATACAGCCTAATTCAAAACAAAACAAACAAAAAAAACCCTGTCAATCAGATGCAGCTACAAAAAGCTCAAATTGGCCCATCTAGCCAAGTCCTTCTTTACCAACAACTCTGAGGGCCATGATGATTCGCGGTGCCTTACCTCCTCCGTGGTTTCAAGATGCTTTTCTGGCTCTGCCATTGCAGTCTCCTTCACCTGCCTGTGTATGGTTAAAAACATATATCACCAAGAAAAGGGAATAGATTAAAAGACCAATAGCATGAAGAATGAAATATACTGTATGCTTAAAACCAGGTCCTAATTTTAATAAACATGCTATTTAGGTCTATTTCTTAATAACAATAACAATAACAATATAACAGTACAACTAAAATGACTATATTGGAAACTGTCCCTTTATGTGGACACATTTTAAGTGAAATGGGACTATATGTTTTTGAAACTCAATGAACTACACCTAGTAATTATAAAAATACATGTAGGTAAGACAGCACACAGCGGATGACAGCACTTCACTTTAATGCGCAAAACCAGGTGATCGCTAAATTAAGTGCGCCTTAAACACATCTCACATTGCTAACCACAGTCAAATGCGTTGCAATGGGGTCAAAGTGAGCCGAGAAGGTTCAAGAAATGCGGCTCCACCTCAGTCCTGCAGCCCAGCCACGCGCTGACCGACCGCTACACAATACCTGACGAACAAGCGCGCGCGTCACGTTGATAAAACATCCTCAGCGGCGCACACACGTGAACACGTCCGCTCATTCTGACTATAAAATGAACGTGGAGGAAGTTCAGCACGAAGGTACACGCCGTGCTCCGGTAAAAACGCAGCATGCAGGCTGCGACTGCTGCTGCCGCTGCTGCCGAAACGACTGCGTCGCAACGAGCCCCCTGTCTATCCCTCCCTCCGGTCTGCCCCAGCAGGCAGCGCTCTCCTCTGCACGCTGTAAAGACCGCACCGGCTGCCCACACCAAACCTGCGACGGACAAAGCGTCTCCTGCTGTAAAGCTGAGCCGCTGTGTGGAAAGCTACAGGCCGCTAAATCCACCGACCGAGCACAGCCATGTTGCTACGAATGAAAAAATAATCATGCAAAAAGAGGACCCGCATCCACCACGCCGGCTCCAAGGTAGTCTCATCAGTCGCCTGATGGGAAATTCAATACCCGTAGTATGACGTAGTTTACTGTATTTTCTTATACCAAGCACACCGTAATTACATAAAATTATATGACGGCACTGACAAAACAGCATTTTCACATATGAGGGCAGACTTCCCAGCCTTACTTAAAGAGATACTGTCACATAGTTACTCCTATAGTCTAAAAGAGCACCACGGAGAGCCTAGGGCAGCTTTGTTTGGATCTAGAATCACTATACTGCTGTAAAATGTGCGGTCTGTGTATTAAATGGCAACAGTCAGATAACACAGCTTCCAACACGTTCTCCCACTTATTATGGTGGAGTGAATGCATGTAACAGCGGAGTATTTAAATGTACCACCCTGGTGTGAATGAGAACTGCAACATTTCTTTGTTGTCAATTGCCAACATTTGATAAGAATGACAATGCACCAAATTTTAAACTGAACAATGAAACATTTTCTTGGCACACAGCACAATCATCGCTTCTCATAAGTCACTAAATACATCACAATGGATAGGGAAAAAAATGTGTTTGTTCCAGCCAAACTGAACCCCATCTGGCAAATGCTGCAAGTCAACCGTCATCAAACATTTATTCATCCTTCTGCATGTGCACATCTGACACAGACAATGTACCATAAATGTTTAAGAAGCTTGAGACTGAAAATCAGACCTTTGTTTGTCGTTATTCTCCTCATCCTCGCTGTCTTTTCTTTTCCTGTGTGTTTCTCCACTGGTTGGTGCATCAATAAACAACTTCTGAGAATGTAGAGCGAGAGAGATGCAGTTTTTCTGTTGACCAACTAATATTTTTTCATTTGTAATGTAATCAACTATCCAATGGGTATGTGAATGAATGCATAAATAGTTTAATAGTTTGATCAATTTAAAAAAAATGAACATGGATGTTTATTAAGTTACAAGCAACTGACCTCAGTTTGACTGTCTCCAGCTGTGTTATTCTTCTCTACAGGCACCTCTGTTTTTTCTGCCTCTACCATCACTCCGTGTGGCAGTGAAGAATCTCTTTCAGGTTTCTCCCCCTAAAGAGAAATACAGAGCATATACACAACATTAAATGAATGTACCCAAAATATTCAAACCCTCACAATTTCAGTGTAGTGATGTAGACGGTGCTTTCCAGTGAATTATTTTACATACTTGCCCTGGGACCTATAGATAAAAGATATGTATAACAAGCTACACTACAAGTCTATTTCACTTGTATGGAAAACATTTTCCCTGTTGCTGCATCAAATCCAAAGATATTCAAACTGTATGTGAATGTAAAACATGTCCAGGCAATTTCCTGACTAACAATTGTAACAACTTGACTACAGACTTGTGATGCTCATTCAATAATTATTTCATTTTTGTTGGCTGTGCCACAGATGATTTGTGTGTGGGGGGCAGAAAACACAAATGTGACTTTTGAACCACTTGCCTTTCTACTTGTAGAAGAGGCTCTGGTTTTCTCTTGAGAAGATGTGGATGAGCCAGAGGATTGAGATGATGAGGACTCAGAATCTGACTCAGAGGAAGAGGAAGAAGATGATCTTGGTCTTGCTTGTTTCTCTTCCTTCTTTCCATCTCTCCCTCTCCTTTCTGTAGTGTCTAATTGGCTGGGAGAATCCTTGCTTTGATCCTTATCCGTTTTTGTGGACTCCTTAGCATCATGTTCCTTGTCCTCCGACACCAACCTTGTGGACTCCTCTTCTTTGGGAATAGTGATTTTCTTCTCTGACAAGGCATTCACAGATCCTGGTGGCCCTCCTAGCTGTTTTCCCTCAACACTGGTGGAAACAGGTGAGGCCTGAGGCTGGGGGCTGTCAGAGAATGTACGGGGTCGCTTAAAAACCATGGAGGTGGACGAGGACTGGGGCTGAAGCGGGGAGTCTCTTAAGAACCGGAACTTCTTAAATGTGGAGTGTGGAGGTGTTGGGACCACTGGTGAACCAGACTCTGCAGCATGGGTTTCACTCTGGGACACTGGAGCATGGATTTCTTCCTGCTCTCCAGCCTCTAACGTTGACCCCATCACTGGTCCTGTGGAAAGGGGAGGAGTAGGCAGGGGGGTGAGACCAACATCCCGGCCACGTTTGGATGGAGGGAGGTGACTCTCCCTCTCCTTTTCAGCCATCCTAGATCTCTCCTTCTCCTGCTCCTCCTTTGCTTTCTGCAAGGCTTTCTCCTTCTCAAGCCTTTCCTGTTCAAGGGCCCTTTCTTGCTCCAAAGCTTTCTCCCTCTCCAACCGGTCTTTCCTTTCCTTCTCAGCTCTTTCCTTCTCCATCCTCTCCTGTTCCAGGGCCTTTTCCCTCTCAATTCTCTGTTGCTCCCTTTCAATTTTTTCTTTTTCCCTCCTCTCTCTTTCTTGCTCAAGAGCTTTCTCCCTTGCCAGTCTTTCTTGCTCTAGGGCTTTTTCTCTTTCTAGTCTTTCTTGCTCTAGGGCTTTCTCTCTCTCTATCATTTCTTGCTCTAAGGCTCTCTGTCTCTCCATTCTCTCTTGCTCTATGGCTTTCTCACGCTCTATTCTCTCTTGCTCCAGAGCCCTCTCCCTCTCCAGTCTCTCCTGCTCCAGAACTCTCTCTTTTTCTAGTCTTTCTCTCTCCAAAGCCATTTCCCTCTCTCTTCTTTCTTGTTCTAAAGCTTTTTCTCTTTCTAACCTTTCCAGCTCCAGAGCTTTCTCTCTCTCAATCCTCTCCTTCTCCTTCCTCTCAGCCTCCAGAGCTCTTTCTCTCTCCAACCTCTCTTGTTCAAGAGCCCTTTCTCGCTCTTGTCGTTCTCGCTCCATAGCCTTGACTCTTTCTAGCTCCATTGCTCTTTCCATTTCTTCTCTCTCACGCCTTTCCTTTTCTTCTCTTTCTCTCTGCAGGCGCTCTTGCTCCAAGGCTCTCTGTCGTTCAAGCTCCTTTTGCTTCTCCAGCTCTAAGGCTCTCTCCCGAGCTAAGGCTTGTTCTCGTTCTTCCCTCTCTTTAGCCAAGGCTAGCTCTCTCTCCTGCCTTTGCTTTTCTAAAGCAAGTTCCCGCTCTCGCTGCAAAGCCTTTTCTCTCTCTTCTCTTTCCAGGGCCTGCTGCCGCTCAAATCGCTCTCTTTCCAGGGCTCTCTCGCTTTCTTCTCTTTCCAAAGCAAGGGCTCTTTCTCGCTCTTCCTCCAGTTTTCTGAGCTTCTCCTGCCTTTCCAGCTCTGCTGCCTTTTCTCGTTCCATTTCAGACTCCCTATCTTCTGTAGCAGTGGCCTTCAGCACACTCACAGGTACTTGAATATGGCCTGAATGTGCTCCTGCAACACCCTGGTTGGTGCCTGGAATCATTGGAAAAGATACATGACCCATGTGAGTGATGGCAGATACCAGACTCTCTGGAGGCCCTCGGCCAGGAAACGATGAAGCTAAAGATGAACTGCTGTCCTGCCTGTCACCTTTCCCATCTGCGGCATGCCAACCTGCTCCAGAGAAAGCACCTTCTGACTCCATTTTACGTGCCAGGAGGGTCAGCGGACCGGGCTTGCGCTCAGCATGTCCACTCCTCTGTGGTTCAGGACTGCTACTGCGGCTGCCACTGCTTGAGGAACCAGAGCTGGAAGAACTGGGTGACTGCCTAGCTGGGGCAACATCTGGACTAGGTGGGCTCTGTTTAGGGGTGTCAGGCAAAGGGAATGATAATTCTGGAGGTGGGGAGGGAGGAGGTGTTGGCTGGCGAAGCTGAGGAGACAGGAGGGAAGGGGGGATATGTTGCTGCTGGGGTTGATAGGATGCTCCAGACCTCTCCCTCGACGAGGGCATTCTGACAGGCTCTCTCAGGTTTCTCCTCCGAGCACTGCTGTCCCAGTCATCATCGTCGCCATCTTCCTCACCATCTTCACTATCGTCATCATCACTGTCACCTGCAACTTCACTGGATGCAGAACCTCTCTCGGGCCGGTGCTCACCACCGGGAATTCTCATGCCCACAGAGCCGGAAGCTGGTGGACTGGAAATGTCAGCCTCCTGGTTTCTGTTACCTTGTCCCTCATTCACTGCATCAATAAATCCCTCTCCACCTGAGGGGCCAGGCGGTTTATGCTGCTCAGCCAACACTGGTGTGACGTCCTGAGAAGAACAGAAAGACAATGCATACTTATTTTGAAAATGTATATGATGTTTCACTACATGCAAGATAGTTTCCAAAGTGACAGATAATGTGTGAGTAAAGAAAGGATGGTCTAACCTGGGCTGGAGGAGGACATGATGTACTGTTGTTAACTTCAGCATGGTCCTCCTGCTCTGTTCACAAACGATGAATAAATACATTTAGTATAGCATCCCACATATATATTATGTCTATTTGTACAGTAACTGACATAATAGAAATCTGGGATAACAATACCACTTACCATTTGTTTCATACGTTTCACGAGCCTCTCTCTCCAGACGCTGCCTGAGGAGCTCCTGTTGCTTGGCCAGATACTGCTTAATAAAGCTGTTCTGGCTCATTTCCTCACCAATCTAAAAGGCAGACCAAAAATAATATAATATAATAATATAGTGCAAAACTCTAATGCCATTAGTGCATTGCTTTCTGCATTCATTTCAGTAAAATGTGATAATGCGCACTTTGCCATTTTCTTTAGTAGTCATTACATATTTTTTTAAAAAAAGGTTTCACCTTTGAAATGAAAAGAAAGGTATCTTTGAGTACCTGTGAGTTTGGCTGCAGTCCAACATGAGCAGTAGAGGTTCTCTGCAAATTCTCCAGCATGAGAGCCTGATTTCAAAACAAGAGACATGTATGTTTTAACATTTGTTTATTCAATATTTTTTTTAGCTAAACGTAGTCTACCAATAACTTTAGACATATTTAAAACTGTATTATCATTGACCCAATACTGTCAATTATTGCTATGACCGACCATTGCAAACTACAAACAGTATTGGTGCATGCAGGCATGGCATCAACATAGACAAGACCAAAAAGGGACAAGTGCCACAACCAAAATATTGTTAGATGTGTAGAATTATGTCTTTTATATGATTTACAGTACTGAGCGATTAGAAAAAAGGAGCAGTCAGTGTCACAAGACTTATTATCAGACACGTTGTACCTCCCATACATATCTGTTGCACCTTAAATGCAAACACCTGAACAAAAATACAAAAGTCTACTGTTCAAAAAAAGGTATACTGTCCTGCATAATAATAACGTCTTGCTACTGCGTCAGCAGACCAAAATAGTTTTAAACTGAGCAATCCACACTTCCACATTTTAACAAGGCTTCTGAAAGTGCCTTTCCCGATAAAAGAGAGTGTAGCAACGGGTCTTGCTAAATTAAACAGGTTGGCTTTCATATGTTAATGACGGGCACCATTGACAAACATTATCACAGTAAATGGTTACTGTAGGTACGTGATTGTAAATACAGCTTGCACCTTTTAAGGTGCAGCCATCGGGCAAACGGTGACCGCACAACTCGGTTAAAAACAGACAAGAATGGTTAAATTCATTCTTTCATGGCGGAATAGATAAGGCCGAAAACAAGTCGATGTGTAAACAAAGTGCCTACAGCGCTGATTGCAGCTTCATGCCAGGGGTTATTTTTTTTAAAGAAATGTATTTCTTATTTTGGCAAATTGGCTTACTTCAAATAACCCGTTATTAATTATATTTAGATGTCGCTGTTAAAGTTGCAAAGCTAACAATAAACACATCTGACGTAAACTCAAGCGCACCACCAGCGCACACATCGTTAAGGGCAACATACTGTACACAGCAGCCAGCCAGCCGCTAAGGCCACTACTCAACTCACAGCGTTAGCCTGGGGAGCTAACGAGCTAACAGGACAACATCAACCCAACACACACTTTGGGAATAGCCTCTAAGTTGACTGAACTCTCGGTGTTGGTGCTGTTGGTGCATTTCTGCATAGTTAAAACGCCGATTAGACACACCGCAGTGCAGATAGGCGCATTTTCAGCTGATGGCTAGACGTTAACCTCGATAACTCTACTACGCTCGCCAGTAACGATACTCAGTTGTCGGCCCTCGAGAGAGCATCAGCCCGTCTCTACGTTAAGGCTAGTTCGCAGCAGCCGTAGTCCCGTAGTTCGCAGCAGAACTTACCCCTTTGAGCCTTTTAATGAGAGTATTCTTCTGCCCACTTTTCGAGAGTCCCCTCTCCTCAAGAGCGGCTTTTAAATCCGCTACTCGAAGGGACTGGAGCGGTCTCCCGTCCAGCGTAACGTCTTCGAGGTCCGCCATTTTCCGTTCCTCTAGTCAGTTCCCAGCGACAGCGACGAGCAACGCCTTCCTCCACCCAGCGTCACCGTCGACTACTTCCTCCTAATCAAACATCAAAGAAATTCAAATTTTACTTCATATGTAAAACTTATAATGCAGAGAATTCACTTTAATTGTTGCTGAATACATTTGTAACGCCTAACATTTAGAATCAGGAATTTTAGTTTTTTTATTTTGTCGACCGTAGTTCTTGCGCAAATGCCGCGCAACCTCGATTTTCTTCATACAAAACTGCTTCCACTTCCTGTTGTTGCCGTAAATTAAAGCGGCTCCTGATTAGCATCGCTTCGCTTTGAAAATGTCGACCAAAGGGTGAATAACGCTTAAAAAGATGAATTCTCACATCAGTGCATGCTAAAATTGTCAGTATTAGGCGATGAATTCAGAGTCCGCCTGCCTTTGTTTACATTTAATGTTTGGCTAGGCTACATGTAAATGTTACGCAGACCAGAGGCTCTTAACACCACCTTTGGTATAGCTGTAACAGTCAACATAGTAGTAGCTGCCCTGTCTTGTTTTAAACAAACTTCTCGAAGATGGCGTGGTTCAATCATGTCAATCAAACCTCAAGTCAACAGCAGCTCACTGACACCCATAGTCCCACAGCCAGAGACAGCCTGTTCAGCACTCATAACAGAGGACCCGCAGAGGGACCGACTACAATGGTAACCCACAACTGGACTGTTTTTTCCTCTCCGAGCCCGAATGGTTTTCCAGCAGTTCCTCAGGGTGTGGTCTGCCCACCCAGCCTTGGGGATCTGTCATTCACATCAAGTGCAGGTCAAGCTAGAGACACAGAACCCATCTCCTATGTAACCCTCCAAGAACAGCGGTGTGTCCTGAGCTGGTTCCAAGGTTGGACCACCACTCAGAGAGAGCGGTTCCTGCAGGACCTTCTGGGGAAAGCTGTCCCAGGGAAAGTGTGCACCCTCCTAGATTCACTCAGCTCTCTTCAGGTACCTTCTGCACCGTCATTTGTAATTACACAGTATATAGTAATAAGATTCTTATCACTCCTATCCTCTATGTCCTGTCCTCTGTCCTTTTCAAGGTTAAAGACAGTCTACCAAACATCTTTGAGTGCCAGCTGCGGCTCTGGACCCAGTGGTTTGAGTCCTGGGATGAAGAGGATAGGAATCATTTCCTGCACATGCTGGAAGAGCGGGACCCAGTGTTTGTTGAACACTTTTACCGGTGTGTAGCTGGGACAGCAGGAAGAGACTAAGCACAGTTTGCATTACATAGAAAAGACATCTATATCAAGAAATACACATATAAATTGAAATACTTCCATTTAATTCAGTTTTATACAATATTACTTTGTGTATGAAGGTAATGTAGGCTGAAGCTTATTGGTTTGATATTAGTTTGTTTTGTACTGATTGAAATGCAGTGATATGGACTTTTTTTTCTAAAAGGAGAAATAAACAGCATTGGTTGCATATTTATTTTATTGTCTGAGAGATCTATTAGCAGTAAAAGCAGAAATGCCTACTCTTATATGCAGAGCTGAGACATATGAGCTCAAGATGTGTTTCCCTTGTTGCCGGTTTTGTCCAACCAACTTCAAGCAGTTCTCCAAGATTTAAGTATGCTCCCTAGGGTGTCTCACTGTGTCTCTGTCCGGACATATACAGTGGAAAGTATTCAGACCCCCTCAAATGTTTCACTCTTTGTTATATTGCAGCCATTTGCTAAAATCATTTAAGTTCATTTTTTCCTCATTAATGTTCACACAGCACCCCATATTCACAGAAAAACACAGAATTATTGACATTTTTGCAGATGTATGAAAAAAGAAAAAGTGAAATATGACATGGTCCTAAGTATCAGAGCCTTTGCTGTGACTCATATATTGAACTCAGGTGCTGATCATTTCTTCTGATCATCCTTCAGATGCTTCTACACCTTCATCTGAGTCCAGCTGTGTTTGATGATACTGATTGGACTTGATTAGGAAAGACACACATCTGTCTGTATAAGACCTTACAGCTCACAGTGCATGTTAGAGCATGTTAGAGCACATGAGGATCATAAGGGTCAAAGGTCAAACTGCCTGAAGAGCTCAGAGACGGAATGATTTGAGCTAATTTTAGCAAATGTGCTCACGTACATATGTGTAGTATGAAAGTAAATATTTAACTGATATGTCTATTAAGAGGATTTTGCATGGATACCATGAAAAATTAAAATAACACAGTTTACCCTACCAAACTCTTTTTGGATGGATCAAGATAACTTTTAACTATATGCAGAAAAATATAAATACAGCACAGTGAGCATTCCTACAGATTAGACAGAACGTCTGTTCTCTGACAATCATAACATTACATTTGCTGTAACTACTGCACACAATTAATAGATTTTCAATCAAATATATTGTATTAATATTTAATTAAAATGCCAACAGGGCCACATCCATTTGAAGGCTGGTGCTACTTTTTAGAAAGACTCTGGCGCCATCTTGCGACGGCGCGCAGTGCATCTCTGACGCACGTTCTGTTATCGCGTTATTAGATTTACCTACAACTGTATTAAATCAGTATATTATTAATGTGGCAAACTGATTATCAGCTGTTAAAAGTATCTTACGCTAAGTAGGATGTTCCAAATAGCTGTTGGACTTCGTAATCCAGGGTATTACAATGGTGAGGCAAATCCTGAGCCGTGTGCTACGTCACCTGGCGTCTTCACGCGATATTACGACACATGGGCGTTTTTATAAGAGCGTTAACATTCACCAATGGCAAAAAGTATATTATAACAGCATCAACTCCCCAGCCTGCTTCTCCCCAGAGGATTATTATTAGGAGCTGACAAACAGGACCCACCGCTTTTCGTGCCAAAAGGTAAAGTTGTCGTAATGTTTGTGTTTTATAATGTGTTTGTTTTAGCGTAGGCTTCAAAACATGATTATAAAAATGTGACATGCGTGATACTTTCTTGTAGCTCCCTCCTTAACATTTAGCCTCGTTACGACATTTCATTGTTTCCATGCTTTTTTTTGTTTTGGCTAATGTTTTTAATTATCTTATATAATCATTAAATGTATCAATGAAGTCATCACTTCTACTAATAGCCATTCGGGCGTAACATGGGACAGGGACTAGATACAAAGTACCAAAGTACTGGTTGTGTAAGTTTAAGCATGTAGCCAGTGAACTCTGGACAGTGACCTCTGATCACATTTAACCCCTTACACTATTGTGTGGTGTGTTCACTGCTTATTGTTTATGTTGTAGAGAAGATGTCTCTGTCTGGCTGGGTGTGTGTAGTAACAGGTGCCTCCAGGGGCATTGGCCGGGGAATAGCTCTTCAGCTTTCTGAGGCGGGAGCCACTGTCTACATCACAGGGCGCCAGGAGAAGACTCTGAAACAAACCGCCGCAGAGGTGAAGATGCCTAACAAAATGCTACACCTGAGGGTCTGTCAAAGCATTGTTTCAGTCTGGTCTTTAATGCTCATCACAGGTGAATGAGAGGGGTGGGAGGTGTGTCCCTGTTGTCTGTGATTCTACCAAAAATGAAGACATCGAGGATCTGTTTGAGAGGATCAAACGCGAACAGAACGGCAGGTTGGACATCCTGGTTAACAACGCCTATGCTGGAGTACATGTGGGTATTATTAATACGCTGGAAGGAGGAAGGAAGGAGTTTTAAAAAAAACTCACTACTCACTTCCCAACTGTGACTGTAATCATGGGGTTATTGCAGGCTATATTCGACAACATGGGTAAGAAGTTCTGGGAAACTGACCCATCTATTTGGGATGACATCAACGACACAGGCCTCAGGTATTGTGTTTGATTATGTCTGAAAAGTTAAGTGACTCACTGTCAGTTGAATGCGTCATCTTTTCCAGTATTTCCCCTGTGGACAGAAAAGACATGGCTTAGTTCTTTATTTTGGCAGGGGGCACTATTTCTTCTCCGTGTATGCATCACGGTTGATGGTGGCTCAAGGTTGGGGTTTGATAGTGACCATTTCATCAATGGGAGGGATGCGGTATATCTTCAATGTGCCATATGGTGTTGGTAAAGCAGCGGTATGTACTCTTATCATCAAGTCCTATGTAATTGAGACCCAAAGTCTGCTCTATATATACTCCATCTTAATACCTTTTACCTTAACATTGTCATGGTTTGTTTCTAGTGTGACAGGCTGGCCGCGGACATGGCTGTGGAGCTGAAGAGTCGGGGTGTTACTTCTGTGTCCCTGTGGCCAGGAGCTGTACAAACAGAGCTGATATCTGAGTTCATACTACAGAAAGATGTACCACAAGGTGCAGACTCCAAGGTAGAAATCCTCTTAAAATCCTTTGTCGTGGTAGCGTCTTCATTAGTGTCCTAAAGCTCTTTCATTTCGTCAGGTTAAAGATGCATTTGCAAATGGAGAAACCACAGAACTGAGTGGGAGGTGCATTGTCAACCTGGCAAAAGGTAGGACTATCCTGTATAATATCAACCTTATCTCATAGTTGGATGTTAAGTAGAGACAGAAGTGGCATCAGTTTGATAATTTGGTTTTTCAAAAAGGAAGTTCAGTGACATGCTGATTTAGTCAATGTATTATATGTAGCCGGGTGTCAGACAACCTTTTTTTGAGCAGAAATGGAGCGTACTGTTAAAGGTTTATATATAGATTTTTGGTGGGTCTTGCAGTTGCTGAAAGATGTTCGTTAGCTTCCTTTAGACTAGAAGGAAATCATTGATTTTGGTTTCTCTTTTTGCCTTGAAAGACAAAAGTCTGATGTCAATGACCGGGAAGGTTATCATGACCTCTGACCTGGCGAGGCGCTACGGGATAAAGGATGTTGATGGTAAGTTTCCCTTTCCTTCTTAAAGACTTGAAAACGAGATTTTAAACTTAGTTCTAATATACAGTCAGCTCTAATATTTTGCATGTCTGTTTATTTCCAGGGCGGAGCGTTACCGATTATACTTCCCTGAAATTCCTCCTGACCCAGGTCCCATATCTCTCCTGGCTCTCACCTGTCGTCCCTTCGTTCATACGCGTGCCACGCTTTGTGCTCACCCTGGCATGTAGCCGCTTCTAAACATCCAACAGTGACAGAACTGTAAACTATATTTTCTTAAGGAGCACTTATTCACATGCCTATAAACACACATACACATTCCTACTAACATATATTCACCTACAGACTCCTTTTTTGGAAGTTTTTTCAAAAAAAAAAAATGAAGGATATTCAAGCATATTTCAGTATTTACCACTAATGTTTACCTGGGATGAAGAATCAGTTATAATTTCATGTTATGACTTTTCATCACTACAGCTAAAACTCTGTTTTGGAAATATACGAATGTGAATTTTGCAAAAAATACTCTTGCATGTGACCTTTTTGTATGAAATTTATACCATTTCCATACATGTACCAATACTCTTACCACCGTCTTTGTATGTAACCAGCTAATAACCAAATTATTGAATAAAAAAATTCAACCAAATATCTACACTTCCGTTTCCTTTCCGCATAATAACAAAACTGAAAGTTATGTTTTTTCTTCACTGGAACTGACTGAGTATCAGCACAATGCTCAAGGACAGATCCTGTCTTGTTTACGATGCAGAATCCAACAGGCTGTTAAATATGTCTCACTGGAACTTGTCTTTTGAGATGATCATCTTTTCAGATCATACATGTATTTATTTTAGTGCCACTTTCAAGCTGTGATTTTTGGTAATTAGTTGATTTAAGTTAATTTAGCTTTAATTAAGTTCTGTACTATTTTTCTATATTTTTATGTTCCTATCTAAAGGTCTACTGTTGCAAATATAAAGCACAGTGATATTATAAAGTTATAATTATATGTGGAATATAACTTCATGAGGTAAAGAGTAGTTAATGATCTGGCATTGATTGATCGATCTGTATATTGTTGATATTTAACACGATCATATCAGCTGTTTCTAGGCCTGATTGTATGGGGCTTCTGCTGCTGGTGGGTGGTTGACGTGAAAATGTTGAGCCCACTTGTCACGGATTTATTATACAGGCGCTTCCGCCCTCCAATCCACGGCCTGCTCGCCCCAGACTGGCACACCCACCCCGCCGTCACTGTGGGAGAGTTGGGCCTTCTGGGCTTCCTGGTCCTCAGCTCCGCCTCGCCTCGATCTGGCCGGACAGGGGGAAACACTTCTCAGTTAAAGAACAAAAGCAACAACGGGCGGACCGAAGGTGGACGAAATAACGGCGACTGGGATTCAGAGCGGACACTCGCGGATCGGAGACTGTGTCCTCTCCGTCAGCAGTTATCCGACGACTGAACTCCAACAAGCACAGGCGACAAACTTGGTCTCCTCGCATCTTTGTGTGTACCGACCGTAATCCGCGTCGGGGTGCTTGATAAATAAGACAAGGGTCAAACAAACAGACGGACGGTATTGTTTCCCCCGGTGCTTCTATAAACTTCGGCCACAAAACGCGGAGTAGAAGAAGGTGGAAACTCTGCGCCTCTCTGGCTTTCGTTTCGCTCTAACGGACCTGACGTATAAAGGCTTGTTTTGGCATTTTCGGTAAGTTTATTTTTATGTTTCACTGAAGCGTGTCTGTCGGCGAAGTGCGCCTGTGCAGTGTGAAGCGTTTTAGTTAGTACGCCATAATGGGGGGGTGGGAGAGAGAGAGAGACACTGGTCTGCTATTGTCACACTGGCACACTGAGCAACTTTTACAGCTTTTTTAAAATTTTGATTGTTTGTTTGACGAAATTAGAAATGCAACATAAAAACTCTTTAACAGCCTATTAAAGTAAGACACCACACAAAGCTGCCACATGAGCTCACCCCGTGTGTCACCAATGACGAATACAGTGATTTCATCACGTTAGCCAATGTTTGTTACATTTCAACATTTATTGCGTGATCCAAGCTGTTTAAATGATCGGTCATGGTCATGGTGTTCCTGATAAGCAACACTTTCCCTGTTGTGTTAATAAAAACACACACACACACAGAGCGAGAGAGAGAGAGAGAGACTTTAAAATAACATGAGCACACATATGAGGATGTGGAGTGTGTAGTTCCAAACATCTGATTGGAGGAAACATGTCAAACACTGGTCTAGAAGTAAATCTGGACCACGGTCCTTTAATTTAGTTTTCTAATACATGATTGGCAAACGTGCTGTTCTATCACCTGTTGCTGAGGAGAAAAAAAATCAATCACATTTGGACAACAAATCTGGTATGTTTTTACACTTTAGGTAAGACTTTCTTATGACTAATCCCTCTCATGTCCTCTTTCTCCAGGTTTCTGTTTTGGTATCAGACTGTGTGAAGAGGCTGCACTTATCTTTCAGGACCAAGAACTTGGAAGTGGAACAAAGCCTGACTCAGAAAAAAGGGGGTGAGAAAGTATACTGTGATGGATTTCTCCCCATTCCCCCTGCTCCCACCCTCTCTTTTTTTCTTTTTTTTTTGCGACCAGTCCCCCCACTCACACAAAACAAAAGTCAGTCACCACACTTTGGGGGAGGGGAGACCTCGTCTGGACCAAGTATACGACTAGTTTCATTGAGAGTTCAGAATAAGGGGAGCGAAGCAGTGGGGGGGAGGGGAGACAGCTGTCTGATAATTGACTTTGAGGATGAATGAGAACAGAAAGATTCTGAAACATCAGTCTGTACTCTACAGAAGGACTCGTCCTTCTCTTCACAGCGATCTTATCTGTGACGTTAAAAGAGTTGAGACAAGCTAAAAACAACAACTAAATCACTGCTTTTGTTTTCTCTTCTAGGTGAAGAGCCTATTTTGACAGCCCAGATGGCAACCTACCCTGAACATAACGGCAGAAACGGTTTAATCGTGGGCACAAATGAGCCTTTGGAAGGAAAAGTAAAGACAGAATGTGAAGACACACTCGAAGTTAAGTGCTCCTCCAACGATTCGCACCGCTCTGACAGCTCGACTGAAAGCAACACAAGTGGCGTGCCTAGTTTCACCACCAATCACAACTCGGTTGTGTGCCTGCCTCTGGTGTCAGAAGGACTCAAGCTTGTATGGACGCAGTCTGATCAGACCCGTGAACTTGACTCAGTCCCAGAGCTGGTGCAGGCCTTTAATTTATTTCCATACCCATCCTCCCGGGAGGTTAGCGCCTTGGCCCGGGTATGTGCCTTGCCGCTGGACAAAGTTAAGGTATGGTTTATGGTGCAGAGAATTAAATATGGTATTAGCTGGTCCTCGGAGGAGATTGAGGAGACGCGGCGAAAGCTGGCAGTGCCTGAGCTCTATGATGACTCCAATGAAACAGATGAAGAAACCAAAACGAACACCAAGAGCAAAAGTTTTGAGGAAATGGTAATTGAGGATAAGGATACTGATGAAGAGGAGGGTGCTTTTTCCAGTTTCACCCCACCGAAGAAACAAAAATGTGAATCACCAGACTCGTATAAACCAGCCAAAACCAGTGTTCCATGTTTCAGTTCTACCCTGCCGCCTCCTCAGGATTCATACTTTTACCGCCCACCAGCAAACACAACAGCAAGTCCAGCAACCGATGTCTCCCCAGACCTCACGGAGTTGCCTTCTTCGCGGCAGCACCGCCACGGACGCTACAAGAAGTCGAAAGCTCAGCTCGCTGCCCTTCGCAAAAGCTTTCTGAGAGAGAACTGGCCTGCAGAGACGGAGCTCAGACGTCTGCAGGAGGAAACCGGGTTGAGCCGTAACGACATCCGTAAATGGTTCAGTGACAGCCGGTACCAGCTAAGAGTTGGTCGAGGAAGCTTGGCAGCTGCCCAGAATTTTTCTCACCAAACCTCAGTCAGAAGTAAACCAGATCAGCAACCTCTTCCACTTGTTACCCAAAAGTCGCGTCAAGTTAACGGAGTGAAAAGCCACAATGGTGCACGTAGCAATGGGATTAGAAATTCACATTTCTTTCAGACCTTTTTGTCAAACAGCCTGGAAGCATTTGGAGAAAAGGTCATTGAGACAAAAGACTGTGTTGTCATGGATGAGCTTTCTGGGGATGGGGACAGTTTTAATGAGGAGGAACAAAGTGAAGAACAGCCCTTACAACTGACCAAGACCAATAAGATTGAACCAGATGTTCCACAGGGAACACCGAGCACATTACAATCCTCTCCCTACTCTTCCCCCTCTGGCACTCCTCCACCGACTGCCTCACCCAATAAACCTCTTTCAAACAGTGTCGGCACGTTAAAGAAGTCAACCCACTCAACCAGAGCCAGTTCTTCACCGCTGCCCGTGCGCTTCTCAGGAGCTTCCACATCCACCGCCCTCACTCCTGCTGGGCGACCAAGGAAGACCAAGGAGCAGTTGGATGTGTTAAAGCAGTACTTTCTGCGTTGCCAGTGGCCCAAGAGTGAAGATTACACTGAACTCGTTAAGCTGACGGGTTTACCCCGGGCTGATGTTATTCAGTGGTTTGGTGACACACGGTATGCTGTAAAGAATGGGCAGCTGCGCTGGGTGAAGGGCGTACGCGACCAGTTCTTGGCAGAACTTGCTGCCCAGCAAAGCAGCAGCGGCCTGACAAATGGAAGCGGGACATCCACCCGGGGCGCGGGTAGCCGCAAACGAAAATCTCAAGGGAACGGAAGAAGTACAGATTCTCCTGATCTCCAGCCGTTGGTAACTTATTACCTTTCTGCAGGCACGCTGCATGAAAAAGACCTTGACACTCTATGCAAGAAATCCAGAATGAGCTACCAGCAAGTGCGAGACTGGTTTGCAGCTCAGGACGTTGGTGAGACCGAAAAAGAACCCGTTGATACCTAAGAACATTTCAAATAGTCGGTGGGGTGCGCTGCAGATGTTGTGCACCAAGCGGAATTATTACTTTGGTTTATATTGCTTTAAATGAGGCAGGTTTGTAACTCAAGTCTTCCCAGTACAAACCCAAAGTGAGGTTTGTGTTTTTTTATATGCTGCATTCACTGCTATTCCTAATATATTTGGACATATAATTGTGCAGCCTGTGTATACAGGACAGTAACATGTACACTGGTTTGCTATGTTTTTTTTTAGCTTATTATTTTTAGTTATAACTACTACAGATTTTTTTAGTATGCTATTGTAGATTTATAATTTAAAGTGGTGGTATTTTTGGTACCTGGCTGTATAGCAGAATTTTACTGCTACATAAGTATGTCTACATAGAATTTGTTGACTGATCACTGTGTGTAATCATTCCTTTAGAGCCGATAATTCCTTGTTTATAAAAGCACACTGGACATGTACACTTTAAACTGACATCTTGCACTTTGGTTTTAAGAGCCTGCTGTCATTATTAACAAGATCCGATCATTTATCAAAGAATTCAGTTCATCTCATTCTAACTATGCGATTCTTCCCGTCAACTTTACAAACATCTTGAAAACGGCAGCGTACAGAAAATCATCTGCATCAATGCATCCAATGTCTACAGTGTATTTATAAAAATGCATTCCCTAAGTTCCCCTTTGGACACTCTACAGATATGTTTTAGTTATTATCTCAATATAAATGCATGTTAGGAACAGTGAAGGTTACAATACAGTACTAGACAATATGGGAGTCCACACACTGTACAAGTAGTAGAGGATTTAAATCCAAAGAAAAGCATACCAACTTGTTTCTGTCAACTTCTGACTTATAGCACAAACATTCAGGTGATCAGTCCATATATTTATTTAGTTGTTTCCTCCGTTGCAGGAACTCCACACTATAAAGTACCTTTTAGTTGACCCACAGAAGAGGAATATAGAGTCAGTTTAGTTCCTTAGAAATATCTGGACAGAGGTCAGCTTGATGAAGCAGTGTGCATCATTTTGTTTTGTCATCCTGTTAGTCATAAAAAGCTAACAGTATTATGCTGTGGGGAAATGTCCGTAACATGTAGTGTCTTCCTTTGCTGACATTTTCAATGTTTTTTATTTCCTGTATGAAAAAAATCCTCATTTGCACAATTGTGTCACTGGAAACCAGTAAAATATTTGCCTTCATAACCGTGTATGTAAACGTTTTTTTTCCAAGTGTTAGCTCATCATATTTTTAATCAATGTAAATCATTTCTTGAGAATCTAATGGAAGCAGCTGTAAAATGAACCTATAGGAATGCATCTAAGAAAAGCTGTTGCTGTAATATTTTTCCATAATGTACACATCCAACCACAAGTCCAACTGAAATGTTAGTTTAATACCTAAACAGAGAAACATCATGAATTATTGAATTTAACATGCACATGGGTAAAACAATGTATCAAAACCACTTTTAAGTTTGTGGTCAAAAGGAATCTCCATCAAGTCTGCAACTATCAGATGATTGGCTAATTAATCAATGCCTGGGTGACTGTATTGATAATCCACTCATGAACTGGAAAACATTAGGGGTCTGCGTTCTGAGGATGACACAAACGGAATGACTCGGTCACAACAGACAAAAACAAAACATTTAGCAATGCCAGAAGTTATTTAGAAATCATCTCTCACCTCGTAGGAGTACTGAAGGCTGTGGGTGTCACTTTTCAAAACAAAGGACAGGACATGATGAAGCAATGTGTAAACCTGCTAAAGCGTGTTTACATCTGCACTTACTGGTTTCACGGAGAGAAGCAGCTGATCCAGGAGTCTGACAAAACACAAACAGGACCGAGTGTTTCTAAGGAAGCATAATGTATTCATATTTGAAAAAAATGCACCCTTTAAAAAGGAAGTATACTACATCAGCAACGATACAGCTACTCAAATTATGACTTAAAAGACACCCTTCTCTCAATGTCTCAATAAAACACAAAAATATAATGGATAAAACTAAACAAACGAGACATTTTATTCCATAAAATCAAGCTCGGATGATTTTCTTGGAATTTAAGGTGTCTCGAAAAAGCAAAAAATATTTTTTTCCCCCTAGAATTCAGGGGGCAAATATTTGGTCATCTTCATTAGTGGAAAGTTAATCAGTTGTCATGACAATACTATCCTCTAGTCACAGTTAGTTAATTAGACCATGGCAAACTGATTGCTTTCTTATACATTTAGGTATTTTTTTAAAATGTACATACTTCACAAATCCTTATGTTGATTGTAATATTAAAGGAGACTTACAGTAAGGGAAAGACTAGGATCTCTGGTCCTGGTCCACCTCTGGGACTCAGCTGAGCCTATGGAACTGAGAGCCAGACACAACACACACAAATGTTAACTTAATGCAAAAAAAATGACATAATCTATTATTATATAATGTCACGCATACCTCATTCTTGAGCGAGGGGTAACTGATTAAAGAAAGACAGCAACACACGTATTATCCATCAAAATTATGAAACTGAATATCAGCAATAAAACTGTTAACATTTCTACTTGTTACCTGGGGAGGTGATGGCCACAGGGAGAGCCATCCTCTGTGCGCTGTGACTGAGTTCAAAATATTATTCAAAAACTAACTAAACACAATACGAGTTCTCCAATATGTAAATGAGTTTTTACCCCTCGGTTTGAAACCATCCTGGTGAAACCTGCGACACAGAAAGCATGCACTACATGAGATTAATATTCTTACATTGATTAACTTTAAGTATAAGCTTTTGGCACACGTACCCTCCTCTGAGCAAGTGGCCGTTTTAACGCCGCAATTTCTTTTTGCAGATGTGAAAGCTGCTTTTTTAGGTCAGCGTTTTCTTTTTGCAGCTCTGAGAGTTGCCTTGTGAAAACGAACAAGAGGAGAAAGACTTTGTTTTAGTAGGTACTCTTTGTTTACACTGCTACAGAGAAAGAACATCAAAATGACCCTTACCTATAACTCTGCTCAGTGACTTCCTTCAGGCGCCTGTCTAACTCAGCAGCCTTGTGCTTGAAATGTGCAATGACTCTCTCCATCTGCATCCGCTGAAATGTTGCAATCTGAACAGCGTGGCAGACAACAGGATTCAATATGATATCTGGAAAAATTACACTTTGGTGATGTGTTTCATGTTTATATTTCTCTGATGTTACACACACCTGTGATATGTGCTCCAGCCGTGACTGTATGAGCTTCACTGGGTCTTGAAAAAACACTTTCTCCTGTGGCTTCATCTAAAATATAAATGTATCCAGAACTAAAATGCAAGCTGTGTGTGAAATTAGGTCATCTTATGTTAGTTAATACAATTAATAAATAACCTGCCCTGAACACGTCAAGCTCACCAACCTCATCAGTGATGGCCAGATAGCTGCAGCTGGTCCCACATACGCTGCACTGCTCTGAGGGAAAAGGAACCTTCAACAGTAACCTGAATCTGTCACAGCTTGTAAAATGTGAGAGATATTGTCAAACAATTGCAGCTACATTTCAGACACAAATTAGTTTATCATGCAGAGTACACCGAACGTAACCTCTCTCACTAGACTTAATGCATGTTTCACAGCAGATGTGGCCACAGCTGGAAACGGCAAACTTCCTCCCTCTTTTTGTAAAGCACTGGTTACAATGGAACCAATCCATGTGTAGTCCTTTCAGGGTTTCTTGTCTGCAAGTGGTGATAAGAATACACAAATATGATTATAGTTCATCACATCATATAGTTCATATAGTACATCTCCACTGCAGAGTGTGGGTCCAGTTTTGTGGTAGGTGCCTCCATGCATAAACACACAGTTTATCCAGTTTGTACTGGAAGAACAGGTGAATGTAGATAGATTTCAACTATACTATTACATACTATTAACAATCATACATGATTACAAATGACTCATTTCACTTTCATATGGCTCAACCCCTTTACAGTACTTTAGATTATTGTAAAACATTTATGAGAGTATCCCATCTGATTTTCATCATTTTCCCTACTTTTAAAAGACCTTTAAAATACTTTATTGTCATCATACAAAAACAAAAACATTTTTATTAGCAATTACTTTCCATTTGTTTGTACAATTAAACAACTGAGTAGAGGATAACTGTCAATAACAGTGCATTTGCACCTACTGGCACAGAGCTAGCTAGCTAGCTAGCTAACACTTTTTTAAGATAGCTTAAATTAAAAACACGTCGGAATGACGGGGAGAAAACACACACACACACACACACACACACACACACAAAAGACCGTAGGAAACACGTTAAAATGTTATCTTGCTAACGTGTTAGCCTGCTAACATAACCTGACAGCTGAAGTTGGATCAGGACAGCCGCTTCAACCTGTCTGTCCGCTCCTCGCTCGCGTACGCTTGGCGCGTGCGGTGACGTGCTTCCGTTTTTATGCGTCAAAATATAAGCGTGATCAATCAAGCGATCCCTGAGAGCATTTTATTTTGAAATGTACCTACGCGAGCAGACGTGTGTGTTTGTACACTCATGGTTTAATCAAACATTGGGCCTGTAGTACTAAAGATGGTGGATGACAGGTCATCAACAGCATTTAAAGGAAGGCTAAACCAATTCTGAGCAAAAACTTAACTCTTTACTGCCCTGAGGAAGTTTGTTCCTCGGAAATACTGTAATCACAAACCACAGTTTACCACACTTGTTTACAATTGCACAACACACACACACACCCACGTCTCTTTTCCACAGAAAAGTAATCTTCCATGTAATAGTTTAAGGAACTCCCACTACAAACAAGTAAACGCTCCATACTCTCATCTGATAGGGATTATTTAACCCTTAAACCTGATCTTCAAGCAGCAAGAACACAAGACAGGGGGTTTAGATGCATTTTTAATGACCACAGATCTGCAATGCAAACAAGCACCAAGCTTTCAGAAGCTTGTGAATAAAAACCCAAAATCTGGGTGAAGAAGCCGCTGCACCAGACGAGTCCATTCCTGTCAGAACACAAATGGAGTGCAGGTGGACGACATTTACATACACTGAATTATACAACTTTAACTGTTACTTACTTCAGGAATTTAAGCCAATGATGGTAAGCGGCCCAAGGACTGCCCTCTGTTCCACTCCATGACTCCCTGCAAATAGGAACAATTAGAGCAGTCCAGACTGTAGAATCACTGGAGGCAAATGCATACCTGATGATCCAAGACTCCTCGTCTTCCTGGACCTGCATCTTGATTCACAGCAGTCACATAAACTGCTGTATGAGGGGTTGTCCAGCAGCTCCCAACTAACAATAACAGTCAAATTAAAAATTAATAAATGTTATTGGGAGCATCACTGAAATACTCCACATGTTCTACATTTTTACCCCTGATTGTCAACATAGTTGCAGGCCTTCTTGGTTTTGTCAAGACCGTTTGGATCCCACGCCACCAGGTTGCAGTGGATAAATACCTGTTGTATTAAGGAGATTAAAATCAACAGATCGTATGTGGGTTTATTTCAGCATGAAAGAACTTGTAAGAACAACAATATGTTTACCGCTTCTCCCACAGCAAACCTAAAAGCTTGAAGGGACAGGTTGAGCTCCGATGTTTTTTGCCTCGGTTCAAATTTGGAGCGTGTAACCTTACTGTCCACAAGACACCTAGAGGATTAAAGAATACATATTTGCACCACATCAACATCCAGCTCAAGAACACCTCACTTAAGAGCTTATTGCATTAAACATCACCCCTTGTTGGTGATTATCGGGTATAGATAGCTGTCAGGTTGGAGCTCTGGCGTGGTTGCGGCTATGCATTTATCAAGAAGAAGCAGCAAGGGCTGATGGTTCTGCTGCTCCACACTAGCCGTGATGTGGATTAAGGAGCCTAGAGGAAAACTGGTAGATTCAGCAGGGCCTGAGAAGTCATCTAAAGACAGAGAGACAGAAGTTACTGGGGGACCCGGTGGGTTTTTGCATTCTCAATATGTTGACACCCACCATTCATGAGTTCCATATGGAACACTAGATCTTCTTGGCCGTATGTATTAAACACAGGGTCATAAACCAGAGGGTACCAGTCTTGGGGCCTGCATTAAATAAAGATTAATCACAGCATCTGTATATTGTTGGTCCCATTTTCTTTTCTGGTTAAAACGGTAAAAGCACCTACCTGTCATATCTACAGACAACTGGGTAAGTAGAGGGAGGAACTACTGACCCAGAAGCGGAGCTGTACGTCAGCTCATTGGTGTAGGTCAGGTTATTCCCTGTAACCTGGCAAGACAATATACAGCGTCACTATCTACGTGAAAGCTGTGTGAATTTTCAGAATCCGCTCACCATTCTCCTGAAGTTACAGTCGTCGAGCTCCACACTGAAAATCGCCTCCCCTGCTGTGAAGCTGTTAGGAAAGCAGCTACCCAGACGAAAGAGCGCCGTATCAGCCTGGGATCTGCTCTCCTTCCACACCAGCGTCACATAGTCAGGCCTGCAGTCCAGTTTCATCTCTGCACAGGAAGAGGGTCCATTTAATCTTTGATTTAATTGAGAGGTGTGAAGTCTGCCCTTATTTGCAACATTACCTGCGTTTACCAAAAAGGCAGCTACTAAACCCCAAAACAACACACAAAACCAAAGAGACGCCATCATGACCAATGACGCCCTGTTAGTCCTGTGTTGTGGTTTTATTCTCTCTGACTGCAGGCACACTCAAGGAAATGTGTTTCAGCTGGTGCGTCAGCAGGCACAGGTGCAGTGTGATTCCAGCTGGATCCTGGCTGGTTTTCATATTGTGACTAATTGAAGCTGCATCAACAGATTTTATGAACGCACAGTAAGAAGTGACACAAAGAGAAGAGTGCATGTGGTGATTGAGACAATATTTGTCAACCACATAAGTCAAGTTCAGGAAACAACACAAAGAGTATCCACTATCTAGCAGGACTTCCTGCAGTCAAATGAACCTGGCAGTGTGTGTAGCGTCATCTTCCAGGAAAATGTTATGGTTATAGTTCCAGTCTGGCTGGCTAACTGTATTAAAAGTTTATGGCTGCACTTCAGTCTGTCAACATTCAATCATTATTGTGGTCATCAATCAGTCATCCATTATGAACAGCCATGACGATAGCTGGTTCTTTCACAGGTAAACAAGTTTAATGCAAATTTCATGGCCAATAGGCACTAATATGTAACCATTCGTGGCTATAGTCATGACTGGATCATTAATATTACATACATTATTTGCCGATGGATGCTTAATCTGGTGTTTAATAACCAAAAACACATGACAAAATGGGTTTACAGGTTTATATAGATCAGGAGACAGTAGGTCCCGCCCATCACCCCGTCAGCTTAACCTAAAAATTGTGTTTTTGCATCCGAGTCAGATTGTTCAACTATGATGAGAGGCCCCAACACTGAATAATGGCTCAGACTGTGAGATTCTGAAAGAAAGGGGAGAAAGTTAAATGTATAGGCAGGGGGAGACAAGTATTCAATCTATTCAAATTTGAATTATACTATACCCTGTTCAACTCCTCTTTTAGACCGGGACGTGCAGGTGGAGTCACAACAGCTGCAGAGGGAGTTTTGAAATGGGTCATCAAGGAGTTCCCATCTGACGGAACCAAACATGGACAAATAAGACACAGAAAACAAAGTCCCATATTCAGATGTTATCATAGTATTGACTAACAGAAGTTAGTCAAAGGTTCTAAGCCGTAATTACCTCTCGTTTTCCTTCACATAATGACAAGCTTTCTTGGTTTCATCAAGACCTTCAGGGTCCCACACAACCAGTTTGCAATGGATATACATCTAAGAAGCACGAAAATATGCACGTATGTTAAAGGTCAACATAAAATAGAACCTTCAGAGTATTGTTTTAAACCACCTCACCTCTCCAACACTAAGCTTGAAGGACTGCAGGTAGAGGGTGATGGCAGATGAGTGGTACCGAGGGAGGAACATGGAGCCCCCCTTCATGCTTTCTAACAAACACCTGAAGAAATGTAAGATTAGAAATAAAAACCCTCTCTCACTCTTACACTGACTAATCATTCACTTGTATCTGAATCCTACCCCTTATTGCTAATGATGGGGTAAACATGGCTGCTAGGATACAGCTCTGGTGTGGTGGCTGCAACACATTCCTCCATGAGCAGGAGCAGGGGTTGATGGGACTTCTGCTCCACCGCTGCCCATATTGGCATGAATGAGCCCAGGGGAATGACATTTGTCTGTGCTATGCCCGTTAGCTGCTCTGTGGATACAAGCAAAGCTTTAGGATATGCTCTCATTTTATATTCCATTATGAGAACTCACCATTGAGGAGGGCCATGTGGAAGACCAGCCCTCCACAGCCTTCAGAAACACCTGCTCCTTGGTTCAGGAAAGGAGGAATCCACTCTAAAGGTCTTAAATATAAAAGAAAAGTCACTCATTTCATTCGTTTATTTGGGATTTTAGATAAAAGGATAGTCCACCTTTTGTACACGCATTCAACTGGATACATAAGCGCTGCAGGTGTTTGCTTCATCCCTGGCCGGTAACTCATTTTATTTCGATAGATTAGTTTATTCCCTTTCACCTGTAGAGAAGGGAAATGTTATTTAAAGAAAAGGGTGACACAAAATGCAAACACATTGTAGCTCATACCACATAATCAGTACCAGTCTTTTAAACTTGCAGGCAGTGAACATGTAGTTGAAGTATGCTTCTCCCTCTCCAGAGGGCAGAACTTTCAATTGAGACGGCATGCAGCTTCCAAGGAAGAGTCGAGCTGCGTATGGCACCAACTCTGCACTGATCCTCCATGTGACTTTTACAGAGTCTATTGCGCAGTCCACAGTGATGTCTGCAGACAAGTTCCCCAATGACTTAAAAAGAAGCGCATGAAGTTATTATACGTCTACATTAATGCATGAAGAATACCTGCATTGGCAACAGATGTTGCAAAAACAGCCAAGATTACACCCAGGTAGAGATGAGTCACCATGATGGAATGAACCAGACACTAGAGCAACTGACAGGCCTTGTAGACTTCCTTCCTAATTAGCTAAATGTTCTGCATCTGCGTGGAAGCAGGGCAGGCTACACTGTTGTCAGGGATCGTGCTCTCATATTTTGTTTCTATATTTAATGTTACTTTACAACTTAACACAATTAAGTAACATTTTAAAAGAAATATGTTGTTGTTTTAACACACTTCATATTTCTGTATCAAAATATTCAGGTTGTAAAGCCATACAGATTAATAATTAAAGATACAGATAAACTGCTGCACTAAATCTATGATTAAAGACCTGTATATGATTATATTGCTTCTTCCAGTTGTGTAAGGATATTAAAGTTCATGTTTATTGCATTAAAAAACTAGCTGATTCATTGGTACTCTTTGCGGAACGATTATGCTGGTGTGGTGCGCACATCGGGAGTGTTAGACTGCGACACAGGAAGTAAACTCAAGTTAGCAAGACAACCAGTCTAATTCTCCAAGTGTTTTGTTCACTTAACAGTTAAAAAAGTCTCTGATAGCGGATTATTCTGTGTTCAGCATGCTTATCAAAGTTAAGGTAAGATTATTAATATTATTATTATTCAGGGTTAAAACAAATCACTGCCGGCACTGTTGCTCGTTAGCCCGCTAACACGACCAACTGTTTCGCTAATTCATTACAGGGCCTGGGACAGGATGAAACCCAACTTGCATGTTACTTATTATGTGCTACAGCAGTTCAGAAAGTCCTTTGCACGGGGGAAGTGATCACTAGTGTTACGGGACTTTTCGTAACATCGTTTTTCAGCTGATGCTATTTGTTAGCATGCTATTCGCACTGAAATACCCAAATCATACATCCAACATCCAAAGAAACCTTGTAATGGTGACCGGTGGCTTGAGCTAACGTACAACTGAAATTAGTTTGTTTATTAGTCCATGCACAAAAATGTGGCCTGATTTCAAAGTTGTGGCGTACTTTCATTAAGTTTTTTAAGCAAGTAACACATGTAGTAGGGGCTTGATTTAGTTGCATGCAATATATCCGAATCTATGGGAAAAAATGTGTGACCCTGTGAATACAGTTGACTTTCACATGAATGTGTTTTCCCTCCTAAACTGTGGGGCTAATGTACTGTAGATTGTGACATTTTAAAATTCAAATGAATTTCCATATTGTTTCAGACTCTCACTGGAAAAGAAATCGAGATTGACATCGAGCCCACAGATAAGGTGACATCTTGAAAGACATTGTCCTTTTAAAATGTCATTCATAAATGCTCTTGACTCAATGCATCATGTCTTGTTTTTGTGTAAAGGTGGAGCGAATTAAAGAAAGGGTGGAGGAGAAGGAAGGGATCCCCCCACAGCAGCAAAGACTCATCTACAGTGGAAAACAGATGTAAGTTATCTGCCTTCGCTTTGTATTACTTGGAAGACTAACTGCATCTAACTTGTCTTTTTCTCACCCTGTGCCCTCAGGAATGATGAGAAGACAGCAGCAGACTATAAGATCCAGGGAGGTTCAGTGCTCCATCTTGTGTTGGCACTAAGAGGAGGATCAGCTCTCCACAGTCGCTGCATATATATCTCCTCCTTGTCATGAGTTGCTATTGTCATGGGGTCAGCTTAGTGCCAACTCTTTAGGTGTCTGTCACCGTCGAACCATGTTACAGCACAGAAATGTCCCATGCTCCTGGGCTGATGCTAACAAAAACAACAACAAAAAATTGACAAAAAAGGACAATCTAATTCCTTTCAAGATGTTTTTGTAAACCCACATAGGCTTTTAACCAGTTGATACAAGCACCCATGCAGTACAGGAGACAAGTTTCAACACTGTGGTCTTTTTGCTTGTGAATAAATGCTTAAGTTGATATGGCGTTGTTGTCCTTTAATATACATGCACAATGTGAGCACTGACAACATTCATTTACTGCTTAGGAAACCTGATTTTTAATTAGAAAATGGCTTAAGACAGATTCAAAACTGGTCTAAACAAACAAATACTCATTTCTTGTCTTTACATTTTAGTCAAGGTAGTGATATGAAACAGTGTTGTAGAAATTCCACTTACAGCACCATCACTGACATCCTGTATCCATGGTGTTTTTACGTCAGTTATTATGAGATGAGTAATTCAGGGAATACAGTTATGTGATGGCTTCTTCTAAAGGTGTGCTTACAGCTTTCTACAACAAAAGGCAAAGAATTTAAACTCAAATTGTGCTTGTTAGATATCTAAAATATACATCTGGTAGGCAGTATCATGCCTATTTGTATTTGTTTTTCTTACGACTGTACAGTCTTCATAAAATAACTTAGCCTCTGTAAACAATAGACAAGAGGATGTTGGTCAGGAAAAGCAGGTGTTGCTTTTATGGGAATGATTAAAACATAAATCAATGTAAGTAATATTTAAATATTCTTGGCCTTCACAGATAAATATAATTACATCTGTAAGAGGAATGAAAGGCACGTGGGAATGACCTAGGTGAATATTTATAGTCTGAGCTACTCAGTTGAATGAGGCAGAAAAACAAGACAAGTGAATGCAGCATGAGGCTGTGTTAATAAATCATTTAAACCTCTAATCTTAAATTCATTTCTTTGTGTTTTCTAATAAAATTAAGTGTACCAGATAAAAGGTTTTCGTACTAATATTAGTGGCTCAGTAGTAAGTGTTCCCCTACCTCTAAGAGAATGTACCGTACATGGAGTGATGTGTAAGGGAGAACCGATCAAGTGGCTTACGCTGACAAAAGCCACAAAGTGTAGAATTGTGGAGTGAAACACTCAATACAATCAGCTGTATTAGCTTGTAAACAAACAACCTGAATTGTATCATATTTGTATGTACAGTTTTCTTTGCAATCCTCCCAGGATTTTTAGTATTTCAATATACCTCTGTAACCTAAATACCAAAGTCTGTTTCACCAAAGACATTTGGAGAAAAATATGAAGCTCTTAATGAGGCTGTGATTTCCTGTGATAGAGCAGTGTTGCTTTGACATAAAAAACAATATCAGCTGAGTAATAGCAGCTTGGTCTACAGAGTGGTGGGAGTAACAGCACTCCACCGGAGAGGCGACTGCTGATTCACCCACAGACTGTTTTCATGTTCCAGCTGGACTGCCAGGCTGCTGTCAGTGTGTGGGGAAGGAGTCGATCTGGATTGTATCCTGGACAGTTGATCCTCTGATGGTGTAACAGATACGGATCCTCATTTTCAGATTAACCTGAAAGTGTAGACAGGATTTAGATACAATGACGTGTTTCTGACAAATTTTCAGGTTTCATACACACTTTCTGTAGAAATTCTGACAGGCAGACACAGGCCTTGTTGGTAAGATTTAATAGAAAATAGGATCCACTTTTAAATACTGTAAAAATAAAATGATGTGCATAAGGATTCAAATATCACTTACACATGAGAACTAATAAACAACTGTGAACAAGAAGCATGTGTATAAAAATGCTGTCAGAAGTGGGATTCGAACCCACGCCTCCAGAGGAGACTGCGACCTGAACGCAGCGCCTTAGACCGCTCGGCCATCCTGACATAAAAAGCACTTGGAGCACACACGCTCTACTCCTAGGCAACTGATGAGGGCAGTAGTGAGTTTAACATGTCTGCTGTCTTGCTCATGTGCCCCTGTGTGAGTGTGTCCGGCAGACCCACCTTGTTTGGGTTGTTGAGGACCACCATCTGGGTCACTTTAGCTGTATCACTTGGAGGAAGAGAGTCTCCACTAGGGGCCTTCATGTGTAACTGGACACTCTGGAGGAGGATCAAATGAAGCTTTGAAGTTAAAAGCACCCATACATGCAGACGTCGTTCAGTTCCATTTGCTGCACTGAAGGGTCCCTACAGGAACATGACTGGGGGTAAAACTGACACCTATCAACAGTGAGGTTATGTGTTCAAAGCCAGTTCAAAGTGCTCCCCCCATCCCTCAAAGGAATATGCAAAATTGCATGAATGCAAAATCCTTCTTATTGTAATGTATTAATATTATTTTCTTAATAGTAGTGATAGGGATTTTCTGTGTATTTTAACCCAAAACCATGTCCAATTTGAGTTATATAAAAAGAATTTAGAATTTAAGATCCTCTGTGTAAATTTATTGAAATATATCAGGTTGTGTGCAGCTCTTCACATCTTACTCTGGGGGTATTTCCACATCAGACTGACAAACAGAGAAGGCTTTCCTGTCAGTAACAATGTCCACAGACAATGTGATTGCAGTTTTTTTTCATTAGCAGCAGATGCACAAACCTTGGGGACTGCAGCCTGCAGGGTGAAGCCGCTGATGTTTGAGTCAGTGGAGTTGGAGGCTGTGAGTGTGACCATTAGGCCCGAGTCAGACTGTTTCTCACAGCTTAGTGTCAAAGTCACGCCATCTTTCTCATACACTGTCATTGTTGGAGCTATAGAGAGGAGATATAAAATATTGTTTTTACTCATGAGCACCATGACACAGCACCATCCAAGCTTCAGTCTCTTAAAATGATAAAATCATGCTGCTTTTGTCTTTACTGCTTTCACTGCCTTTGTGTACAGAACATTTAGAGGATCACACCTGGTGTTAGAAGTGGAAGTGGAGTGGGCTCTAATCCTCCTAACAGATCCAGGAGGTCTCCTCCAGCAGTGCTGGTGCTGATGGGTGGAGCAGGTACTACGCTGCATGCAGCCAGCTGGGGCTGCTGAGGTTCCTCAGAACCACCAAGCAGGTCCAAGAGATCACACACCTGAGGAGAAACACGGGAGGGAAACTCTGCTGTTTGCTTTTTATCTGAATGTATGCATGTGTGGATGGTAACTGAACTGAAGAAGAACACCGCTGATAAACCCATTTGTTAGATTCGCTAGTGGTTATATGAGACATAATGTAATAACTATAAATAATTAGGATATAGAACACTGCACAAATGGAAATTTTGTTACTCATAGCCTGATGACCCTTTGCACTTGATGGTCTCGGTTCAGAGACGTGACTCAAGTTTGTGTCATGAATGTATCATCATCCTGTACCTGGTTAGCAGCGTGCTGTGGCTCTCCCTGTTTAACTTGGACTGGTTTAAGCTCTTTGACGGGCTCCCCTGTTGACACCCCGTTGGTATGACCCGGTGAGTTCTTCTCGATGACTGGCATTCTCTCCAGCACTGCGGCCCTGTACAGAGAAGGTATATATCTTTGTCTCTGTCTGAGAATCATATTGGGTAAAATTACAAAAACAACTGCATATGTAGAGAAACTCCGACTTAATGATTTACTCTTGTACCTCATGTGGTCATATTTTTTGAAGAGAGCATTGTATTCAACTGCCCTCTGTTGGAGCTCCACATCTATACAGCTGCCATAGATGCTGACAACGCTTCTAATCCGACTGCCAGGGTTAGGGTCATGTAAAGGAAGACAGACAGATAGAGAACCATTATTAAATTGCTGCAATTATTTAAAGAATATGTTAATAGGCATATTTTTATATAACTCCAAACTGAATGTGGAAGATGCTTGCAGCTTACAGGTAGCATTACATTCAGAACCTCTATTTATTTTGCTATGTATTTCCCAAAGATAAGACACAGTGGGCTGTCAGTATTCTTTTGCTTTGTGCTGTGAATGACACGTGTTTCTTACTCCACATTATCGGTAATGCGTGTGCTCAGTTTCATGGTGGCGGTGAGAGCAAAGCCTCTGGTAGTCGGGGACGACATGTGGGACTGCAGAACCGTTTCCAAGGCATCCAGGATGTCATCCTCAGAGACCTGAACCATGGACGGGTCAACACAGGGTCATCATTTTCTAGAACAAAGACCATGTAAAAACTGAAAGCTGTGTTTGTTGTGCTGCATGTACCTGCACAGGCTCAGTCTCCTGACACTCTCCTTTCACCAGAAGGTCTCCATACTCTCCTATACACCAGCAGGCCACCTGGACCAGCGATTGCTACAAATATAATATTACACTTAAACCCTGTGTCCATACATTCAACTCACAGTAACATACAACCACAGAGGTCTTTGTCAGGCTGGCTTAAAACACTAGAATTCACAGGGAATTAATGTGCTGGAAGATGCTGCACCACACACTGCAGATGAGTACACGGCTGCTCATCTGACTGCGATCCAAAAATAAATGTGGTTGCATCAGCCAATTTCAAACTGAAAGCTTACTATAGCTATTCACACTAGTGCACAACCAAAAGCTCAGTGTGGTTCTTTTTTCTGGTTTATTAAAGTCCTAAAGTCTATTAACTATTTTGCTAAAGTATTCTACACAATGAATGAATTGTGAATTGTAGACCTGAGAGATGTCCTTGAGCAGAGCCCGGTAGAGCTTGTGGACGGTGTAACAGTGCAGCTCGGAGGTGTTGGTGATAAGCTGAATCAGGTTGGGCACAGTTTCATCTCTGACATCGCCCCCTGCCTGGCAAAGCGGGAATCACACACACACACACCACACTCCATTAGTTAGACAGCTGGTCCAAGTATGTGGGACATTCTGCTTTTTCTTCCACACACAATGACCTCACTTGGGCTATGTTTCCATGACAACTCAAATACATCATAAAGCATGTTTACAAAAATGAATTAATTCATGCCACATTTTCACAATTACACTTTATGTAGACTTCTCCTACCCTCCATCGTTATCGTTAAAGCGTTAGTTTAAGCAAAACCTTCACAGCTGTCATGTGAATTTAACTTCTGTGCTACATGAGGGCCTTAGAGAGGATATTTAAAAGACTTGGTGAAAGAGCAACCCAGGCCAGAGGCAGCAGGCTGAGTCACTCAGTCAGTATTTACCGTGGTGAGGACATGCAGGATGGTGTCAATGTGCCAGCGCTGAGAGGGTGCATACCTGACAGAGACAGAGACACACACACACACAGCTAACTCAGTGGTGCACACAGAGGAGTGCATCAAGTCAGACTATTCATTGTCACTGTGTCAGTCAAACAGACCAGCACTGAGAGTGGAGGCAGACACAGAGTGAGGCATGTGGATGCATACAGTACATTTCAAGCACAGAGACTTTTTTGTTACAGCTTTCTTTGTTTGTTTATAATAACACCAATCCCAGCTCGGCACAAGGCTGTGCATCACATGTGTTTACATGCATGAATGTACAGTGTGTGCGCTCGCATGCATATATTTGTGGTACAATTGTGTTATCCCCACATTCATGTGTATTCACTCGCGTACCTTTCAGCAGCGTTGAATATGCCGCTGGCAGCCTCAGCCTTCAGCTCGGGGGGACAGGAAGAGAGGAAGAGGAGCAGTTCTTTCATCATGGAGCGAATGTTTGTGGCTGACACCAAAGCCAAGGAGAGCTCCAAGGCACGGCTAGATGGACAGGAGAAGAGGACAGATAACTTCACACTGTCAGCTCCACAGGACCAGAATGGAATGAAGGTTTAAGTTACCGCTTGACAGAAGCATCCTGGTCCTTCAGGCAGTCCACTATAGTCCCGCGGTGGCGCTGCACTGCATTATGGTCCGTCCCAACAATCTTCTGAAGAGAGGTCATAGCAATATACCTGGCCGTGTACATGAAACATACAAAAGTCAGGTTTATGTCCGTCAAGATGAAGTGCTGATTTTAGTTAAGTCTACACCAAAGGCAGGTAGACTGAGTGCAATAAAACAATGAAATCACATATAAAATAATGTATAACCATCGGCTAGTAATGGAGATTGATGACAGTGCTGCAGTAAAAACCTCCATTTTCTCAACTGGCCAAGATGAATAATACATCTTTCCACTTGAAATAACTCATGGAGTGATCAAGTATTTATGTAGGCGCAGGAGAGATGTTATCTAGCCGGGCAGGTCTCACAGGAATAAACCAGTCCAATTACTGTCACCCAGCCAGACAGACCTGTCTGCCCACAAGGCCCACATAAAGACGATCCCAAAAAAATAGCAACACAACAAACCCTCTGGGAACATGTAACAGTCCTCCACACTACCTGCTGAAAAATGACATGACCTGAAATTGAGAGATCAGCATGAAGAGACAGAGAGTGACCTTCGGGTATGACTCTAGAGGAAAAGTAATTAGTCAGCTCAGATGATAACAGCCTGTTGGGAGGTTTCTCTTTTCTTGGCTGCCCTGAGTTTGCCTTTATCCTGGTGAGTGGAAAAGATGAAATGACCCTCAGAGATAAGAGAGTGAGGGAGAGAGGGAGGCAGAGAGGGAGCGAGATATGTGAGTGATACAACAAGAAAAAAAACAAAGGTGGGGAAGAAACAGCACCGACCGAATGTTCCTGTCATTGTTCAGGAGAAATCTTCCCAGGATGTTCACAGCCAGAACCTGTGGCAGAGTATACACATTTATTCATTAATTAAGCAAAATCATCTTTAAACCACATGTATTTATTTTAATTTTGTTGACAAGTGCCACCGGTCTCTCACCCTGAGTCCGCTCTCTGACTTGATGTCTAGTACGGTGAGAACAGTCTCATACAGCACAGCATTGCCCACAGTCTTAGTGCTGTCAGTGTTGGTTGCTACCTGTGTAGCACAATGTTTCAGCCACATTCATTTATTTAAAACACATTAAAAAAAAAGATGTGAATTAGTAAATGAATCCTATTGATTCTGTGCTTCGAACCTAATTTTGCAATATTATAATATTCTCTAGTACACAGGTAAACATGGATTCTGGTTGATAAGATAATAGCAAAGTGAACATTAAACCTGAGCTAGGAGGTCATTCATGGCATCACTGGCTGCTTCGTTGTTGCGTCCGAGGATCCTCAGCAACCTCAAGATGCGTACCTTGGAAGCAGGAGAGGGAACACAGGTGATCAATAACTTATATTGGTACATTTAATCATGAAAAAACCAGAGGAGGGATGTGTTAGTGAGAAAGAAATTAACCGAGACAGCAAACCATAAACCGAGATTCTAAAGTAAGTCACATAAAACCCATCCTGACTTTAGTTCAATGCCCCTTGAGTCAAATTGATTTATAAATGTATCTGAATAAAATAAGGATAGATGTTCATGTGTTTAGCAGAAGTTAATGAAGTTGAGGCTCACCTGAAGGAAGGGATCGCTGATGCCTGCCACATCGTGCTCTGGAGAATAACCCGAAATGACAAGACCTTTCATGATCTGAACCAGATCTGGCACTGTCTGAAATACAAACAAGACAAACCCATGACAACACGCATGTGAAGAAACACAGATATCTAATCAAGATATGCATATGTGTTCTTTTACCTTCCTGAACTTTTCCAGTGTTTCTGTGTTTTGCCCACACAACTCAGTGATGAGCACCACAGCTCCATGCAACACACCTGGGGATTCATTACACTCATTAGAAACAGTATTTGAGAGACAAGTGTCTGTGAACGTGTCATTAAGTATGTACTTACCGTGGTTCTTCTCGGCAAGGAGAGAGCGAGCAGTGGGGGCAAAAAGCTCTCCCAGATCCTGAACCTTTCTCACAATGTGAACGGCACACAAAGCAGCCTGAAAGAACACCACAGCAAGCAGGGTTACCTCGTGGCTACACTGACTACATGAAAGTGAGATGGTACTACTTTTACAAGCAGATGAAGGAAATACAGTGCCACAATCAATATAATAAGAAAGGTTAGGTAATACGCAGAGAAGAGCTTTCAAACGGTTCACTGGTTGCAGTATTAATAAGTGCTATTGAATAAATAATGAACCTCCATGTGGAGGACCTCACCTTCTTCTTTATGTAGGAGTTGGAGGCTCGGAGCAGCCTGTCAATCTCCGGTGCTAAATCCCTGCACATCTCAGCTGAACCCATACAGGCCAGTGTGCACAGAGCCAGTGACTGCACGTACTGGTTACTGTGAGAAAGGTCACTGCACAGCACACACACATTTAGACACACTGGTTTGTTTGGGATGCATTACTTGAAAACTGTTATGTAATAGTAATTGTTTGTCCTTACTTCTTTATGGAGTTAGTAATGAGCAGGCTGGCGTCCTGCTTCTCATCCAGCAGCATCATTGCTCCCAGGTATCCCACACGTTTCTCACTGTAGCGCGGGCTGGCTATCATCCGCACACACTCCATCTAGTTAGGAAGAGCAACAACTCTTTGAAAGTTGTGAAGTCACATTGAAACTCTACTATTGCCCCTCAGGGAATTCTCTGCTCCTTCACAGCTCCAAGTAGTAGGGTCTCCAGAGCAGCACATCTTTAGCTGGTAAAGATTCGGTGGCCTAGTTCCAAAGTCCACTCTCATGGATGCACAGACTCTGACAGAATTTGCTTGAGGGAATTAACCACAACTCAAAAAGACACTATAAAAGAGCATGGGTTTAGAAATACAGTATCAACATGTCTAATATTATTTTGTATGCTATTCTCCATGTATCTCAAGGTTTTGGTCAAGCATACACACAATGCCTACTTTAGATCCCTGTTTAGGATTGCTAATGTTTGGATATGGGCCATGATGGATGACTCTCACCCTCCTGCCCTATTTAACCCCGGAAAACCCATGACAGGAATTAGCCAAATCCCCTCACCTGACCAAAATGAGCAGGGTAGCCCAACATGTGCACGTAGAGTAGCTTGGCCAGGTTGTGTGATCTCCCACCATTGTCGGCTTGTCTGAACTGAGCCCGGATGGCAGCACACTCCCTCTGAATGACACCCCGCTCCTCACACTGAGTCCTGGCAGATCTGATGGCCCGGATCATCTCCTGCAGCGGTACTGATGGAGACATGGCTGCACATGTGTGTGTGTGTAAGGGGGGGATAGAAAGACGTGTTGGTATGTATCAATTGAATATAAAACCTTTCAGAATGTTAACAGAGCACAATCTGCTGTATGATCCATTGTTTTGCTTCCACTTCCTGTACACACACCTAACCTTGGTACTACATTGTAACACAGGAGACCGCAGCTGTTTCTAAAACACAATAAAAGTCTGTCAATTCAAAAACACAATTTAACAACTTCAGCTACTATCAGATTAAAACATCCACTGTTGCTGCTGTTGTTGCGTTAGAACTGGCTCAGTGGAAAGTTACGGTAATTGTTCCACATTTACATTACCTAAACATGCTAAATTACATTCCTTTAAACGGTTAACTGACATGTTACCACAATTACCACAGTCGATAATGTCACAGTCAGTGGCTAACCCGGCAGATGCTGTCAAGCCTGCTCTGTAGAGGACAGCTGAGCTAAAGAGCTAAGTTAGCATGACACTGTGTGTGTGTGTGGAGGCTTTAAGCGACAAAATAATAACCTACCTTTAGACTGTTGTCAGTATTTAATATGTAAAACCCTTAAACCGACCACCTTTCAATACACGACAGCAGTCAGTCGGCTGGAAATCCAAATACTGTATTGTCCATGAAGTTCGTGTCAAAATCACTAGAGTTAAGTGCACAACTTCCTGTCACCGCCTTTCAAAATAAAATGCAGGGTTATTTATTTATTTATTTATTAATATATTTTATTTGCAAATTTACTCTTCAGCAAAGTATTTGTGTTCACGTTCAGTTTGTCTAAAGATGACCAAAAAGTTTGTCAAAGCTTCCACAGTGTCAGCTTTGATGGTGATCGCACAGTCACTGCTGAGGGACTCTGACCTGTTCTGACAGGCTGTTTCATCAATAGTAATTACGCAGTCTTGGCTGGGGTCCTGAGGACTTCTGCCAGCCTCAGTCAGGTTCACATTGTGTTGCATGATGTCCTGTATTGATGCCTGGCTGTAGGCCCCAGTAGTGATTTCCACTGGGTTATTGAAGGCCAGGGGGAGGAATAGTAAGTCAGTTGCAACATGAGCGCATATATTCGGGCTTTTATTTTGAAGGCGAATCCACCTAGTTCCTCATCCTAGTGTCTAGTGTCCGGCTTTTCATACCTGTCCCAAGACTTCCGCAATTTGACTCCACCCGCTCCAGGTCAGGCGTTTCAGCAGGTGGATGAAACATTGATGAGGACAGGCAGAGGCGGCGCAGGACCAACACTGCTGCAGTGTGTTGTAAAGCGCCGTGTGCGGCTTCCTCATGGGATTTATATTTGTTGCAAAGAAACGTAACTGAATAAGCCAATACAGGTGCTCGTCACGAAGCGTTCTTTTATTATTCAAGTCTTAAAAACGTTTGCTCATTGCAGCCTCTGTTTGTCATCAGAGAATAAGATTGACACTGAATTAATAATGACATTTGGCAGAAACCCCAAAGAATAAAATGTAAGAAAAAAAAACTATTTAGTGTTATCTACAGTGAGGCAATTGTATAAATATTACATAGAATATAATACATGCAACCAGCACATTAACATTTTCTACATCATTTTAGACACACAAAAGACAAGTTTTAAATACTAGGTTGAAAAATGACAGTGAATATTTCATCGTGTGACACTTCATACTTCAGCGTTGTTTCCAGATCATACAATAAAACCACCAACAGCGTTTATGATTTAAGGCCAATCAAAAGGAACTGAGCAGACAAGTCCCAGCGCTGCAGAAAATAAGGAGTGTTGACATTTTCAATGAGGTGGATGCTCCTTTTTCTAGGAGTTGTCTCCCGTCCATACTTAAACTACATATTGGAGTGAGGAACTGATTATGCGACTGTTCAGTCAGGCATTTGGGAGCTCTTTTCAGCTTCCCAATCTTCATCTTTCTTTAGAGACTCCTGTGGCTCTGCTCTCTCCTCCATCACGGGGTAAACCACTGAACAGAGCTTTTGGAAGAGATGAGTCATTTTACCTGAAGCAGAATGACAAATTAGTAAATTAGTTACTAGATGTAAATCGGCCATAATGCAGCTGAATGTTTTTACTTCTTACCCATTGCAATATCAAAATAGTCTGGCTTCTTTTTCCAGTACACTCCCAGAAAATATACGGGAACACCGGTCATCATGATGGCCAGGCCGATGCCACACACAATGGGCTCGGAGTAGAGGGAAAAAACCAGCAGGAAGGCCCAGAACAGCAGGTAGATCACCGGCCATATAAGGCTCACCTGAAGGACGACAGGACAAGCGTCAGTACAGCAGTGTAAAAGCAAATGACAAAACCAATAGTATGTCTCTTTGAGATCACAACCTGGTTACTCTCAAAACCAGAATAATTTTCTGCCAAACTGCAGCTGACAGTCAAAATTGATCCCTCCTATTATGCTATTTTTGGTACTCAGCATTCTATTAGATTGGAGAGAAGGCTGAAATCTTGTATCATCAAAACAATCCTGATGGCTAAATTGCTCTGCAGGCCATATATGAATATGAGCATTTGATTTTGGGCCAACTTCATCTACGTCTACCTTGATGGGTCGATACATGTCAGGCTCCTTCACACGCAGCACAATCTGCCCGGCGACAGTGACACCGTAGAAGAGGTAGTTGATGAAACCCACATAGTTTATGAGGGTGTAAATGTCGCTGGTGCACAACATCAGCAGAGTGGAGATCAACTAGAAGTAAGAGGGAAGAAAAAAAAAAATAAAACATTTTGTGCCCTTCACCCTCTCACTAATGACAAGAAGATGTTGCGATTCAGTCAGGACTCACAGTAAACAGTAGGGCTGGGATAGGAGTGCAGCGTTTGACATGAATCATAGCCAGCAGACGTGGTAGATGGCCTTCTCTTGCACCAGCGAAAAAAAGCCTGAAAGCAGCACCGAAGAGTTAAGTCCTGAGAGCGGGGCCAGATGGTGCTAGCTTAATGGGTGCCAACCGAGGGAACGGCTCAGAAAATGCACAGGTGATTAGAGAATCAGAGAACTGCAGGGTGAAAATGGTGAAAATGCAGAAGTGGCAGAAGTGAGGAGTATAATCCCTGCTTCTCATTTTCACCCTGCTTTCTGTGGACATCTACAGACACAAATACCAGCAAACTAACAAGATTTTTTAAAGCAACAACAGAAGCTCCAAAAAGGTGAAGGACAGATGAGCAGAAATGGCGAGGAGAGTACAAACTGACCGCGACGATGTGAAGAGGGAGCCATTGACCCCCCCGAAGGTGGAGAGTGCCACAGAGATGGGCATGATCCATGACATTACTCCTAGCAATTTCTCTCCAAATGTCTGAGAGAAATATTAGGAGTAGAGAGAGAAGAGAAGAAAACACAAATGACAACCATTAATCAAGACATTTCAAAATGGAGAGCAAAGGGGTGACAGATTAGGCATTACAGATGTCTTGCTACTGTGATGAGCATGCATCAATGTGGTCTCAAGACTTATCACAGCCTCACAGACAAGCACCGACTACATGCACTTTGAGCATGCATAGCCACACGCACACATATTTCAGAATGGATTAAACACATTCTTCTTCCTTTCTCACCACTGCCACAGCATTGGAGGCCAGCAGCTCCTGTGGGCTCATGGCTGTGACGTAGGCCACATTGGCAAACACGTAAACAAAGGTGACCACGGGAATGGAGATGAAGATTGCACGTGGGAGATTCCTGGAGGAAGAGAAACAAGAGATGTACGGTAAATTGTGAAATTTTGATATGGTTTAATATTCTTCAGTTAGAACATGTTTTTTGCAGCTAAATTAAACAGGTTACAGGGAGGTATTAAAGTAGTTTAGTTACGTGTATGGGTCCACCAACTCCTCTGTGACGTAATTGAGGAAATTCCAGCCCCCGTATGCAAAAGAGCCTTGCAGGAAGGACAGAGCTATCAGACCAACATCATAGTCACGGAATGTCTCGAAGGCGTGCTCTGGCTGCAACCAGTAATAGTGACCTGGAAACCAGAAGACCGATTGTATTAAACATGAGGACCAAGATATTAAGCAATCATATTCACTGACACAATTTAACCAGCAGAGGGAACCACAAACAACAGCAGTAAAAAGTAAGAGGCTTCCTTTTAATGTGGGGTGCAGATGCTGCAGTCTTAGCTTAATCGACAATGAAAATTATGAAAGTAAATATTTATTAAAAAATAAGATGTTGGCCATGTGCAACAACCTAATTAATACCAAATATAATTGTAGGGTTTCTTCAGCTAGGTCTCTCATACATGGCTACCAACAATCCAAACCAGTTCACATTAAAGTCCCAACAAAAGAGGCATTAGTCTTCCGTCCCACGTAGTGTGGAATATTCAGGGGCATTAACATGAATGAGTTTTTCACCGGACCTGGCAGCGTGCATGTGTGTGGATTACGAGTGGAATGAAGAGCTATGAAGCACTGTAATCCTTCTTTTAGGTTAGGATCATAAATCCTGTGAGTCACATGGCCACTGCAGTACATCCTGATCTTAGCTCAAGTGTTGCCATTATAATAATTTTTCCATCAGCCATTTTCAATAAGTCTGAATAAAATGCTAAAACGGAAACATGCCTTTTCAAATAATCAGACATCACAACTCAGACGTACAGAGTGAACACTAATTCAGTGGAGTTCCAAAATGCTATAAGCTTCAAAGACTTGGAACCACTGCTCCAAGACAAATGTGGGCAGTAAATGAACTGTGGACTGATAAAAGATGCTTAACAGCTAAACAAATCCTACCTTTGCATATTTGGACACCACCCATGATTATGATGAGACCGAGAGCCAAGAGTTTGCCAGCAGTAAAGACATCTTGTACGTACGTGGCCCAACGCACACTGTAGCAGTTCACCCATGTCAGCAACACTGAGGATGGGAGGAAATGACAGATAAGTGAGGGTGAATGTCAAAGCTACGCCTGTCACTTTCTGTTGAACATGAATTTCAACTAAAAGCAGGGTTAGTCTCCGACCTTCCTTATTGTTGTGTGTGGTGATGCTGTTTTCCTTATTTATTCCTAGTAACTAATAACTTCTTGTTGCACTCAGATGAATAATCCCTCAAGACTATATGTGAGTTTCTTTGACAGAGATGAGGCAATTTAATTTACTCAAGCAGATACTCAATAGGAGGATCTTGACAAAATTAGGCGTCACTATCCCTTAATTCACAATTTGAAATTTAGGACTCACACAGGCAGACGGCAGCCAGAAGCCGTAGGGCAGTGTCTGGGGGAAGGCAGGAGGGGAAGAGGGGCTGCAGGACGTAGTTGGAAAAGGTGAGAGCGATCACAGCCTGGTTAGTGGGATAGATGACCAGCACTGCGATCCACAGACGCAGGAACCTGAGGGATGACATTGTTGTGTAGTTAATGAGGCATACAGCGAGCGCAACAATAAAATCTAATTGCAAACAATAGTAATTTAAGCATATTAGCCAAGAGAATTATAGTAATTCGCTGAAGCGTTGTTAGTTAGGAGGGGAATGGGTGGAACTGGGTCAATATTCTGCTAGGCTGAAAACACAAAACTGCATCACAAGAGGTTTTAATTATACAGAGAGTGCGATTGTAAAGAGCAGAATGGATGTGAGGGCTTACTGTAAAATTCTCATTAATTACAAAATAACCTTGACATTTTTAGATTATATATGCATCATGTAGCACAAATCACATTTAAAAGCCGCTTCTAGGATTACTTTTCAGGTAATTATTCATTATTTTATGCTGCATTTACTTTGCATTTAAATATACTATGTTCTGCTAAACAATTGAGACATTTGTTAAAGGCTGTGTTTAAATGTGCTTATTTCTCAGTGTTCTCGGACCAATACCCAACATTTAAATGCTAAACTTAATCTTCAGTCACAGCCCAGTTCTAAAACATTTGCTCTCACCCTGCCAGTCCTCCAAAGATGTCCTTGACGTAGGAGTAGTCCCCACCTGACTTGGGGATGGTCACCCCTAACTCTGCATAACAGAGAGCACCGATGGCTGTGATGATTCCAGTAGAGACCCACACAATTAAAGCCACTCCCACTGAGCTGGCATTCTCTAGGACACCTTTAGGACTCACGAAAATCCCAGATCCAATGATGTTACCTGAGCAAAAGAAAAAAAAAGATACAGTGGGAAGTCAAGACAATAAAGACATTTGTGCTTTGGATTCAAAGTCATGTGACCCTTTACAAAAAAACACCTGCAGATATTTTTAAACCAAAACGAGAGGAGGCTGATGAAGCAGCATGCAGGCGATAAGACAGGAGCTACAACTTCCATGTCACATAATGGCACATTTGCTGTAGTGTCCCTGTGTTGTATGATGATGACCATTTATTATAATGTAGAAGCTTCCTGAATAGAAAAACAAATTCCCCAGACCAACAGCATCTGGTTGATGCCGACTTGATATCATGTACTGATGAGGAGCTAAACAAAAGGAAAAGAGGAAGATAAACCAAAGAGGACAGCTGCATATTTGTCCATTGAGGACCCTCCATAACGCATCCTATTAAGGCCTTTTGTTATCGAACAAGGCCATTGTAGGTGCAGTTGCAACAGCGTTTGGGGCTTTCTGTGCACAACCTTCACTTTGACATTTATTCCATACGCTAACGGGCCAACAGTGCGTCTACAACCTCATCATTTCATTTGAATTGTGACAGAATGTGGATTTTCTAAACACTCTGAACTTGCCAAGAAGTTGCAAGCCTCCTGATAAACGGCCCATTCAGGGGGACACACAGCATGTAAAGTTGAGAATACTTGTTACTTTTGACTAAACTGATGAGCAGATAACAGTAGTACAACACGGATGGCCTGTGCTTTAGCAGTCTCTTGATCAATGAGGAAATTGTACAATGAGTGACTCTTGGTACTCTTGGAAACACGTCCAAGTCTGAAGGCAAGTGACATTATTTGAATTCATGTCGGAAACTCAGTCAGACTCAGTCAATTAAAATGTCTTCCTTGCAAAACCACTCCAAGCCTGGGGGAAAAATAAATAAAATGTGTAGTCATTTTCCTGATTTAAAAGTATTGAAGCATACAACACAACTTGGGAATCTTCCAGCTCAGCAAGGCCAAGCAAAAAATAATTTCAGAATAAAGTTAAAAGCAGCATTGCAGTCAGACTAATGTTATGTCAGACCAACCTAGTGTATGCGTTTAAGCAGGCAGTGTGGCCCAGTTTTCACACAGTGGCCCCACATATCTTTTTCAGGGTAGTCAAAGCACGCTTATCAATGGTGCAGAGCCTATGCTTTAACCACACGTGTGAGGGTGATGGAAATTTCTGTCCCAACAGTAGTGAACAGCCATTAGTGGGATTGCTTTTTATTGTATGCCAGAGCAGCAGATGGCCAACATTTCCGCATGTGCAAGATGTACGATGCACTTAGGGTGCAAAGCATAATGAAGACTCAGTTGTATTTTCCTTGCAAATTTAAAGGTTGGTGGTTCGTTCTCATGAAGGAATTACACACTCTTAAAACTGAAAAATGCATGTGGCTCGGATTTAAAAGTATACCTTATTACAACAATATATATCAAACAAATGACCCGTCAGCTTCCTGTAATGAAGTCCCAGTATCTGCAAATTTTCAGGTTATAGCTACAACCTAATTGATCTCAGCCTTGGTTTATTATTTAATCTCATTAAAAGGCAAGATTAAGAAGTAGTTCAATGAGCTCCATGAGGTTTGTCTGTACAGACAAAAACATAATTATTAAAACTGGTGGGAGCTGACTAGAGATAACATGCTTTATACATTCAGCTGATGAATGGGGGAACACAGGTTTGAATGGACTTACCCACTATAATGCCGCAGGCGCTGACTAGGCCTATTTGTTTTTTCAGAGCCACCCCGGAGCTTCCTTCTTCCTCTTCGCCCGCAGACTGCAGGGAGCTGCTGCGGCTGCTCCTCTTCCTCGGACCCTGGGTCATCCTGAGTCCTTGTCCCCCGCCCACCCCACACCCCTGTTGCGTGGTTCAGGTGACGGGGCCTGCAGCTCCCTTTAAATCCTAAAAAAGCATTAAAAAAACACCAAATATTTAAAATGGCATAGTGTTGAAAGTTGCAGCTTCTCCCTTCACTGGCCACAACATTTCTCCACCACTTTCCTTCGATGTGAAAAATGCTGACGTGCGTCTCTTCCGTCGGCTACACGACAGCTAATATTAGAAACCACATCTCCCAGCATTAATAATTCAGACTGCGACAGGACATGCGGCTCGGCCATTGTTTTTGTAGTGACTAAAATCACCGTTTATAAGCAAAGTTTGTCAACTTTGGTGAAACAAATATCGTTAGCTTAGAGCCGCAAGCAATTTAACTTCTGGAATTTAAATTCACAAAAATAATGTGCGTCTCAACGGGACTAATCCCTCTTCGTCCTGCAATTACCATACCATAGTGGTGGCATTTGCGATAATTTGACCCACCAACATGGAGCCCATACGCACTCTTTCACTGCGAGCCTTTAAATAAGTCATTTTAAAAGCACTAACCTACCTTTTTTCAGCAGCTGCAGTAACTTAAAATCCTGGTGAAAGCTCCTGGTTAGGTGACGGACATCATGTCTGGCGTAATTCCTGCCGGCTGGCCGTGATGAGCGGGATAACAAAAGACTTTCAGCTGACAGCCTCGATAAATAGAAAAGCTGGTTATTATCAACCAATCAGCGCAGAGCAAATTGTCAACACGTCCCTCAGGCCACGCCCTTCGTAGTGAGGCCCCACTACTCCACTTTATCCATTGAAAGATACACTATGCTAAGCTCCCCACTACAACCTAGGTTTAAGTGTTTTATGCTATTAGTTTACCCATAAAATTAAAAAAATATATATATACTTTTTGTACCATGCCTTATAACTTCTATATGTATGGTTTTGTATGTTTTTTTTCACAAATATGTTTATCATATTTGGACTTAAGAGTGAGTTTGTTGACACCAACAGTTGCTGTAATGTTTTTGCATAAACACTTAACATGGTTAAGTTAAAATCTATGCAGTTTTACCTAATCCCTTCTAAACTGTCGAACTAAAGACTTCTTCATCTGACACACGCTTCAACACATAATTGTCCATTTGAAATGGCATCACATAAGAATCATAAGTAATACAGTCACCTAAATGTGAATAGATTTGACCTCATGTTAGATTCGCACCCTTAAACCCCTTTCTGACATGTTATGCAGCATGTGATATGCATAAATGAGTGCATGCTGCATGATAAGACCAGACAGGGTGTGTTTATGGACCCACACTGGAGAGCTACAAGCAATAATGATGTTCAACAGAGAATGAGATTTGCCTAATAGATTTCAAGAGGAAAGTTTCATACCATTTAGCAGCTGTCTTAAGATTAGTTGTGGACATCTGATTTGAATATACAACACCAAGTGTGGTGGTAATAAACAACGTAGAGGACATTGCAGTGTTGTCTTTATTGGCATGGTTCAAACATACAGAAACAAAATAACAGTATGAAGAGACAGTCCCCAACAACATGGAACAATACATGATCAGAGGATTAGAACCTTCTTCTGACCCTCTTGTGTTGAACAGAAGTGCATTTCATCATTATGTAAGTATGGGTATGGAATGTGTGTTTGATAAGGCATACGTCCAGCTGGATTGAGAGTGAATGTCTGCAACATTGTTCAGAACAGTAGGAAAAACAAACTGACAAAACAAACCAGTGGCATGGCCCTGGACCTAATTTTAAATGATCCTATCTGACAAACAATACACCGAGTGTACAGGTGATAGTCCGTGCCTGCTGAAACAGACTTCTCAAAAACACAAGATTTGAAAAAAATGGTTCATCCAACTTTTCATCACTTTTTTTCCCTCCTGCAGGCTCTGAAGCACCTACCAGACCACACTCTCTATAAGAGCTCAAAACGGCAATTCAGGTTTTACCTTTGTATACAAAAAAAAAGTCAGACCCCACCCCCCACCCTCCCACAGCACCAGCCATTGAGTCTTACAGAAACACGTGAGTGAGTGCTGACAAGATGTGCGAATGACTCGTCTTCACAGGCCGATGGTGTAGGAACGGCCTGCAGGGTTGTGGATGGCAGAGCAGGACGGCTCGGTCACAGCCCATTCATACCAAACCTTCTTCCCGTTGTTGCAGCGCCAGAATCGCACCATGACATCATCACCATGGGCTATAGAGATGGGTTGCTATTGGTGGAGAAAAAGAACATCTATAAATATAATGCTTTTTTGTTTTTTTTTTTATTTTCCCTTGATTTAATAACTTACCTTAAGAGGGAAGAGGATGGGGAACCAGGAGAACATTCCAGGTGAATGTGTATCTGGTTTTATACCTGCCACAAACAGAATTATTTTTATAAATATTCAGGTTTTAATCATTTCACAGCATGACTTCCTCTTGATATTAGATGACTTACTGAGCGTGACATCTTTGTACAGTATTGTCTCAAAGTATCCAGCAAAGCCATGGAGTACTGAGTTACAATTCACTGAGAACTTGAGGCACTGATATCGGTTATTGTTCATATCTGCAAGAAGAACATCAACACATTCAGAATATGTGACAAACAGGTGTATAATGTACATGTTAACTGGTGTACACTGTGTCCGTCTACCTTTTGTGGGGTGTGTGAAGGTGAAGCATGGTTTGGGATCAGCGAGCTGATGGAAGTTATGAAGACGCACTACATAGGGTGTCTCAAAATGGCACTCTGGATCCTTGTCGCGTTCCCGGCACCCTCGTACTTCGTTGTAAAGTTTGGAGGAGGACAGGGGGGCGAGATAGGACGTGTAGGAACAAGGGATGCTCACTCCATCATCTGTAGGTGATATGAGATGAAGAAAGAGAAAGTGATTTGGGAGTCAAAGAAGCATGAAAGGTAATGGAGGATAACAAATGCTTTTTACATTGTTTGGTGTGACTAAGTACTCAGAGACACAGAACCTTTAATGACTCTTTATCCTTAAAAAAAAAAACTTCCAAAGTACCTTTGAGAAAGTGCTGTGCTCCATCTAAGCACTCTGGTGAGAGTTCATTGTCACCAAATGATCCAAGCAGCTCGCTGACAATGATGTCAGCCTTCTCTGGTGCGGTCCATTCACGCATGTCACATGACACCACTGTCACCTGATCACCCCACTCCTCAAAGCGCCAGTTCTCTAACCTGGACAAGACATGAATAAAACAAGATTTCAAAGTTTTAGGCTTCACTTCTTCACTTATGAAAGTTGAACATGGTAGAAAATTACAAATGTAAGTGTGCAGTAGTGCAACTTTGGGAAAGTCTTTCACACCTTTCTGGACCTTAGACAAACACGTCTTTGAAAAGATGTTTAATTATTTTATCCTTGGGTCCATCAATGCACAAATCGTAATTAAACTGGCACCAGTTCATTATCTGATAACACCAAGGACACATTAAGTCAACAGACTTCCTGAATCCACCGTGGCTTACGATTAAAATCCACCGAGACATGACTCAGCCAGCGGCAATTAGATATTAGAACTGATAATGACATGCATTAAAATTTAATGTATGCACTTCTACAATATAGACATATAATGAATATAAAAGAGGAGTGTATTACTCACGTGACTACAGCATTGGGATTTTTCTCCACAGCATACACCTTCAGCTTCCTGTTAGCCAGCCTGGCAGCACGGAGGGATGCATTGACCAGGGGACCCCTACCTGCTCCCAACACCATCAACACCCTGTGACAACATAATTTTACAGAATGTATATACTGAGGTTGTGACAGTAATTGCCTATAAATGTATGGTACCTATCTACCAGTATTATTATATAATGCTAAAAGGGTATTGTACAATGTAACCTTAACATATGAATTATTGTCCAGTTCTAACTCTTATGTGACTCGTTCACAGACACTCACTGAACATTAGTGTCTTTCTGCTCCTCTGGAACTCTGTCAAGTAGACATTTATATACAGCCTGTGCAGACAAACAAAACATACGTTAAAACATTTTACAATCGCTCTCCAACTATAAATTCACACAAAAAGGACAATTGTATTGTGCAAGTGCTACACAAACAACAATCATACCCTACATAAAGACTTACATAATGTGGTCTTACCTGTTGGTACTGTGAATATTTAATAGGATCCTTTTCAAACACTTCATATGTCTGAGACTCCAGGTTGTCCATGAGGGGCTTAAACAATGGGCACAAAAACACATTAAGTATTCATCATCAGGAGGACAAATATAGAGCACAAATAAGCATCTCCTCACCTGTAGAGGGGACTGCAGGTAGTCTTCATAGCCCTTGGCAAAGAGCTCGTACGCATTGGGTGCAGGCCTGTTCTGGTCGAGGTATTCCAGGTACTGCAAGTAGGATCTGAAGTCCTTCTCAGTGTGCCGACTGGTGCCTGTGAAGATGAATTGGGACTCCAACTAAGTGGATATAAAGAGGATTTTTTAATTAAAAATACAGCTCTGTGTGGTGAAGAATACCCGTTATTACTATACAATCATTATTATATACCTTGAAGAGACGGAAGATTATCTTCTGGTGGGCTTTTGACAAAACAGGAAAGCCCTTCTTATTAGTGAGGAAGATGTTGGTGGGAAGTATGGCTGCTTTGATTGGCTCCCCGAGCCATTTATCAATCACAGTCTCCGATGGCATGTCTGCTCCTATTTCAATTGCTTCAGGTATAAAAAAGACACCTTATCAATAGCAGATAGGAATGATAAGTGTTCCTCTTTGCACTGATTTAGCCACAGGTTGTTAGTTCACAATGTGTTCTCTCACCGAGACAGATCCTCTTGTTGTAATCACAAAGGGTTCTAAATGAGTGCCACCTGGAAACGAGGACGTAAATAAACACGATGAGTCACAATCTTAAAGGAAATCAATGACAACAGTTTCAGCATGCAGACAGCACTCTGCTGCTCAGGAAATGGAGAGGCACAAAACTTACCAGCTCCAGGTCTTCTCATCAATACTTATGTCATCGACACAAGGGGCTGGTTCATTCTCAATCAGATCTTCCCGCACGTCCTCTGACGCCATTAGAGGGACACGTACCCAAAACTAATCGATACAGAGCAGAACAGCGGGTTAGGTGCTGACTTCAGCTCCCTGTCTGCTATTCAAAAGCAGTCTACATACTGAGTTTTTCCCCCAATGCTGTGTCTTACATTTGAGGTGTGGTGTCCAGTGTGGATGTGGTTTAGCAGCACTCGGGCTAGATTGGTATTATTGGGGCCCTTCAAAGGGACCATGAAGACAGGCAGACCCAGGTAGGCTGAAAAGTTTAGTTCCTGTCCTAAAGCCTGAAGAGACACACATAATAGGGGCAAAAATGATATGACACAATAGGTAGAGCTGGAAACATCAATGCTGGGGGTCAAAGAAAACATTTATTAACATTTTATAAAAACTTACAGCTTCGGAGTTTCTGCGTTCTGTCTCGATTTCTGAGTCTGCACTGATCCATGGTGAAAGCTTCCCAACAATCAGAGTATTCCAATCTGAACAAACATAAAGGATGATTAGGAAATATACTACTTAGCATGACAGCAAGGAGCGCACTTCAAATACACAAAGTCTTGCAGTATAATATTATACATTTTATAAAAGTAGTGCTTTAGTAGTAATAAAGTACATTACTACTAGTACTTTGTCATTATTTGTTTCAAGTGAAGAAGAAGAAGAAGAACGTTAAAAACTAAAACTGTTACAATACGGTAATCAATAAGTAACCAGACTGTGGTTCATCAATATTCTCTTGAATTCAACAGCAAACACCTCATCATGTACACAACACTTGACTAATTACAATAGCCATAATCAATAAGCCATGAATCGGTTTAATCAGAGAAGGCCCACTACCAGGATTACTTTTTTTGCTGGAGTCAGTCGATACTTAATAACATTTTATGGTAAAACATGCACCTCTTCCACACAGCAGCAGGTCTGATCGTGTCTGGGCACCGGGTCTGCATTTAGCGGGCTCCAACTCAAACTCCCTCTTAAACCTCGGGTGGAACAAGGGCATGCACAGGAAGTCAAACCTGGGCACCAGAGAGGGAAAGAAAATCTCATTAAAGACATCTATTTGATTTATCATGTCAACCCGAAGGGCACACAGCCTTGTTTTATAAATATACTTCCAGGCAAGCTGTGAAACATGTGTCAGAATAGCCTGTGTTAAGTATAATCAACACTTTATACCACTGTAGCATCTTTGTGATTGCGCACGTGTTGGTAATACACCGGCTAGCTTAGCAGGAAGCATCACACATTGCCGTGAGGCTAGCACCCTGACGCGTCGCTCTAGTAAGTTCTTTTCACATATATAAAACAACATGCAAAGGAAAACATCCTTCTCACCCAAGTTTGGCGACCGCAGCTAACGTGTCAGCTATCTCCGGTACACAATCCAAATCTCTCCCGCAGGACACCCTGCCCCCCGTACTGGCGGACGCCATGATTTTAGCCGACTGAATGGATGGACTAGTCTAGGACCATCTTGCTCTGATGTTTGAAGAAACTACCGCCATCTTGGATCTAGAAGGACATGCGTGCGCACTGAGTAACAAGACTTTTTAGAGCCGAAATGGCCCAAGCAATGGGCCAGTAGCACTTCTCGTAAACTACCGCGAGAATTGGATATAAACGTTGATATTTTGACGTTAAGATTTTCATCGTGTGTTAATAAAGTTACTGTACTTAGAAACAGGCACACTGAAAGTCAGGTTTATAGATGTTATAGAGATAAAGTCACTGTAATGATGTCATGCCTGTTTTATTTATTTTTGTTCCATTTGTTGTTGTTTTTTTTACATTTTGAGACACACCAAAACTATGGTAATGAATGAACTGACAGATAGAATCTACAGTGTGGATAGCAAGTTTGTCAAAATGTGAGCATCTTAATCCATCACATGTAAACTGAAAATGATGTGCAAGATGTGAACCCTTTTCACTTATGTCTGCAGAAAGTGGCTCCTCTGGATATCAAATTCACAGCACAGGCTATAATGCCACTTACTGTATATAAGCCTAATGATCTGGGATACAGACCTGTGTGTGCATGCGTGGTTTTTTTTGTGCAAGCTGTCATATCAAGCGCTATAAAAGGGCTTCAGGCAGATGAGAGTAAAAGTTGTAGGGAACAATCCAGGCTGGGACTTGGAAAGTAGTTTTCTTTGATCATCTTTCTTCTGGCCTAATGCTGATTTAATCTGTTTTTGAGGAGTCATTTTTATGATTTTTTTTTTATATTGTGATCAAGAAACAGAATCGATGCCATTATGGCTTTGGAAGATGTCTGTAGCTTCAAAGACCAGTCTACGCTTTTTTCACCTTTTGAGGATGTCACCACGTCTATTCACATGACAGACTATCACAATATCAGATGCAGACGACAACAGACAACTGAAAACAACTGTGGGATTCCACTGAACTTTTTTATACCACCAGCACCAGCACCTCGTCATTCAACGAATGTCAGCATGCCTTTCTCCTTGGCTCATGGAACAACAACTCTGGGTTTCACCTTCCAAGGTGGAGTCATTGCTGCTGCAGATACACGTGCCAGTGGTGGAGGACTAGTTGCATCCCCAGATGTTAATAAGATTACCCCTATTCACTCTCATTTAGTGGTCACATCCTCAGGTAGTGGTGCTGATTGCATCATGTGGGAGCGAATCCTGATTAGAGAGATCAGACTCTACCAGCTGCGGCACCGACGTCGCCTTTCAATAAGTGGTGCTGCGAAGCTCCTCTCCTTTATGATGCATCCTTTTAAAGGTACTAAACTTTGTGTCGCTCTCACGCTGTGTGGCTGGGATAAGGAAGCAGATGCTTCTGACTGTGCTAAAACTTTGGCAGATTCATCTGTCATGACCGATCAAGATGTGATGACATATTCGACATCACCAAACAGTGGTCCAAGGGTGATATATGTATGCAGTGATGGAGCCAGGCTCCAGGGAGACATCTTCTCCGTGGGCTCAGGTTCTCCTTATGCTTATGGGGTCCTGGATACAGATCTGAGGTGGAGCCTGAGTGAAGAAGAAGCCATCTCCTTGGCAAGAGAGGCAGTGTTCAGAGCCACTCACAGGGATGCCTACTCAGGAAACAATGTGGATGTTTTCCACATCACAGCACAGGGGTGGACCCGAAGAAAAAGAGAGGACTTGAAAGAGGAATATTACAGAGACATGGAGAAGAAGGGTGGAGATATGAGAGAAAAGAAACAAACGGACAAAACTGGAAATTGAAAAGGAAGCAAAAGATTTGTGTGTGTGTGCATTTAGTGAGGATGTATATTTAAAAAAATGTGTAAAGATAGATTATCTTAATCCACTTTTATCAGACACAATAAATGCCTTCATATCTTGAATTTGAAGAATGCTTATTTTTATTCGAGCCACATATTACCACTTTCGGTCCGCCAACGACAGGGGGCGCAGTTACCGCGACAACCCTATAATACTCCTATCTTACTCGGCGGAAGTTGCTTGCTCATCGAACACTTTCAAAGATGGCTCTTGCTAGTGTGTTGAACAGTGATTGTGCGGATTTTTCATTTAATAATTCTCAGCCCTTTGCTTTTGGTGGTGGACCCGGTGAGAGTGGTTCGAACTTTGATGCTACACCGGGAGATGGCCTCAGTTTCTCCGTGAAAAACCCGCTGTGTGCCGTGGACGAGGACGGGGTCGAGAGGAAAATAGAGTTTCTGCATGGAACCACCACATTAGCTTTTAAAGTAAGTTAACAAGTCACCCATTGCGGCTAGCTGACCTCAGTAGCCTCCTACACAATGTACAGCTGTTTAATTGGTGAGATATAATTAACTTAACGTTTATAATAATCTTCAAAAGCCTAAATAACACGATGTATCAAACGTTAGCATGCTAACATGGCTACAAACCGCTTTCTCATGGCAGGTGCCGTCCACACAACCATTTGGGATTATTTGTGATTGCTATATATTAACCTTAGATGCAATACGTTATACTTAAACAGGGATTCCTTATCTATATAGATCCATTTGCACTTGACAATCACACAGTGCATCCATACATGGCGTTTGTCAGCTCCTAAATAGAGAGTCACAACTAAGTTGGCTGATCTTCACATAATTCTGCAAACAAAAAATCAAGTTGTGCTTTATACATGTCAGTAAGGTCTTTGGAAATATCTGTATATTCAATGTATTCAGTTTATGTGACGTGCAAATGTACCGCATCCATGAATGGAGTGCTCATCAAATTTGCCTTATGAAACAAAATTTTCTAGGCTTGCATAATTTACATATGCATTGACACTCTATTCATTCTAGTAATGTTTTCAGTTCTTATATCCATGTAATTCATTTTAAACATATGTCAACTATGACTTCACATCCTTGTTTCTTAAACGTTACTGCCACACTAGGCATAATATTCAGTCGAAAGAAGATTTGAAAACATTAAAAATTAATATCATTTTGCAAAAACCGATGAGGCAATGACTGTCATCACCAATAGCTCATCTGACCATGTTCCAGGGACAAAGAATAAAGTAGGACTTTATTAAGTACTAGTACTGAATGTGATTGGGGTAAAAAAAAAAAAGAAACAACTATGTTCAAGATGCACTATATATTAATTCTATAGATGTTATGGGAAGGCTCAAAGTCTGAAGCTAAATACCTGTTTTATGTAAAACACTAAATTTAAGATAGAAGTCTGTATTGGAATAAGTCTGTGCAGTAACCTCATAAAGATTCTTTGTGTGCCGCTGATTGAATGCTATTAAAATATGAAATGGCTTTTGGGCTTTATTTTGTGACAGTTAAAAAACTGTTTTGAACACTTGTCCTTAGAGTTTAAATACTGCAGTATACCTCTGTGGCTGGTGTGGGTCGCTTTGGGAAATGTGGTGATTAAAAATAAAAGATAAAAATAATTCCACCTTTATCCTTTAATCCCTTAATGAAGCCCTTCCCAGCAGACATCACCTCAGACTGTAATGCTATACTTGTTTTCTGACTCTCAGTTCAATGATGGTGGATTTTTCAGGAAAGACGGTATTCCTTTTATCCAGCAGCCTACTAGTAAAACTAAATCACAAACTGCCTCTTTCTGACAGCTGTAGTGCAGCAGCACATAGTATCCCTAATTTATGCATCGAATCCAACAAATCCATACATCGGTGTTACTCTGGTTACCTTATGCCTCAGCCATAGTATATTTTTGTACAGGTTTGTGAAGTTATTAAATGTATTTGGGTGAACAGTAACATATGCGTAACATGCTGCACCCCTGATTTTTTTTCCTCTTCCAGTTCCAGCATGGAGTCATTGTTGCAGTGGACTCTCGGGCCACGGCAGGCTCCTACATCGCATCACAGACGGTAAAGAAAGTCATTGAGATCAACCCGTACCTGCTGGGTACCATGGCTGGAGGAGCTGCAGACTGCAGCTTCTGGGAGCGCCTGCTGGCCCGCCAGTGCCGCATCTATGAGCTTCGCAACAAAGAGCGCATCTCGGTGGCAGCAGCCTCCAAGCTGCTCGCTAATATGGTGTACCAGTACAAGGGCATGGGACTCAGCATGGGAACCATGGTGTGCGGCTGGGACAAGAGAGGCCCAGGTAAGCACAACAGACACATCTGACTTCATTTTTAAGTTGACACTGATGAATCCCACTATCCCTGTGAGGGTGCATGCACAGCATGCACAACATTAATCTTGGCTTTTTTAAACTTCTATACTGTGGCTGCAGTAGGGATTTAATTATAGACGTGCTGTAAGGGTCCAGCAATATTCTAATATCAGAATCTTATTTATAGTGTTTTCTTTGACATTCATTTATATGATTACCTACTTTTTATATATGTATTTAAAAAGCATGTTATTTCCAGCCCTGTAAATTCTTTATAAACTATTTTTTTAACAGATTAATTGTCCACTTTCCATTTGCTGTCTGTTTTTATGTGGTGTTGCTTGTTGTTGTGTTGGTTTCAGAGGCAGCTGTCGGTTTTGTTTGTCCCTGTTGAAATGTGACAAAAAAAAAACACATGCAGTTCCCGGAGTTATCCACTAGAGGTTACTGCAGCCTCTCTTTTGCTTTGCTCATGTTTGTACTTGAAACTGGCTTTTGGATGCCACACAGTGTGAGACCGTACATCACGGAAGGTGTGCTTAAAGAGGACGCCACAGTGACACAGTAATGGGAAATCGATGAGGCTGGGACTGCAGGCCAGCGAGAGCGTGGTGGGATGATGGACATCAGGTCTCAGCCCTGGACAATTGGGTCGCATGCATAATGCCTGTAGACCCACTGAAATCGATGCCAGCTTTGTCTGGAAAGGAGAGAAGTCTGTGTGAACAATGACCACCTGCCAGTATACCAACCAACGCAAATGACACGTGTTAAATCCCAGGCAATCAATTCGGGGAAATAATGATCCCTGTATAGGTTCAGTAGGTGTGGGAACTTTGCCATGGCTCCCATAATGCCAGTGATTGAATGGAGAGGTAAATGTCATGTAAATTAAATCAATCGCGATTAGGCGGGAAGCTCATTAGCTAGCTACAATCATGTCAAGAGCACTTATTCCCCTTGATGAAGTGTCTTAAGTTGCATGCAAAATAAATCGAATAAAAGCGATGTTGAGGAGCTTGACAAATATGGCTCTGTAATAACATTAAATGTTATGACACTTGTAATCAGGGTATAGTTAATGCTTGATAGCTGTGTAGTGGCTTTGCTTTGTCAGAGAAATGTGACTAAGTCCTACACTGTACCCTTTAATGCTCCCCACAGGATATGAAGGACCTGCAATAAAGTGGTACGTGATTTAAATGGGATGTAATGTCATAACACAAAAGTGTGATATGAAGCCCTGTCAGGGAAAAAAAGGCCCATGTGATACAGCCACTCCCAAGAGAGTGATGTAATGGCTTTTTTCCACCTCTGTACAACTGCTGCTCTCTTTACTTCTGAGCCAGTTGTGAATCCTAGCAGGAAGGACAGATGACGCTGCCCTTTTGGATGCTAGCCACCCATGCATCTCATTGTGCTCCTCATCTACGTGTAAACTCAGTTATTCCAGCCAGCTGCACAGGCTGCTGTTTAAAAAAAAAAAAAAAAAAAAAGGCTCCTTAAGCACCTGTCAGTTGATTGATGGAGTGTAAGGAGCCTCTTCTGCCTGTCACTGCTGCATTGCTCCACCATCCAGACAGCATGCACCCACTTCTACACGGGCCTTCTGAATTTCGCCCAGTTTTTTTTTCTTTTTTTTTGTATGAGCACTCAATAGTGCCTGCATGTTTATGTGTGTCAGACTTTGAGATGCAGGGACTGTTAAACGATATCGCATTGGGCTACAAAGACAACAGGTGCGCTTGGAAAGGAATGGATGTGGGAAGTGTGTTTTTGGGTCCCGCTCTGCTTCTATACTTGGACCTCCTAAAGAGTCCTCATCCACCTCCGTCAACTGTGCTACTCCACACAAGAGGCTGCCTTTACAACTCTCTCTCCCTGCCTATTATGTTTTTAACGAGTCCCTCACAGTTTTCAAGAGGAACAGGCAGGTCTTGGAATGGCAAATTACCCCCGTGCATAGGCAGGCGCTGGATGATTATCATGGCAAGCTAACGACAGGCTGAGGAAGCTGCAATTTGCCAGTTGAAAGCAATGGTAAGCTTCTATTTTTTCAGGAAAGCAAGTGGCTCTCTATCCCTAATAGACTGTCACTAGTTTAGCTGAGAATCTCAGCAAGCGAGGGTGTGCAATCTGAGGGCATTTTGAAGTGTGTTTTAATGTGGGAGATGAGCGTTAGCGGCGGATATTAGGCAGTTCTATATGCATGTGTTACTGTGTTTCTCTGTGCGAGTATCATTTTCACAGGTTTGAATTTGTGAGATGGCTATGAAAAACATGCCTTTTAGCAGGCTGTCTTTTTACCATCTGCAGGCTGACTGTGGGCGAGCACACAGGCCGGTGCTAGTCACCCGTTCCACGTCACTCTGGGATCAGGCCTAGCGAGTGTGTCATGGCACGGAACAAAATGTCTCGCATGTGTCCATGAAGCGTGGTGTGGAGCAAACTGTCCCTCACAGGTCCATCAGAGCATTGTGGTTCTGTGGTGCACATGGGATTATGTGTGCGGTCAGTTTGGCGTGTGCATGCACTTCCAAGTGCAGAAGTGAAGAAAATGTCTGTGTGTACAGTATGTGTGGAAGGCTATAAATGTGCTGTACCCGTCTGTTCTCTACAGGATGTGAACATGTTTTTTTTTTTTTGTCCTCCCTCTTGAGGTGTGAGATGCAGTTACCTGTGCAGCTCAGGTTGTGGGTCGATACTTAATTTTTGGCCTGTTTGCAGGGATCAATAAGATCCAGAGCAGGGCCCCTGGGCAGACAGCAATGTAGCCTGCGCCTCGTCAGCAGGTTCTGCGGCCGGCTTCGTTTTACTTGAAGAGGATGCAGCTGTTCATATCTGCCAGGCTTACTTCACTTGGAGAGGTTGCAGCTGTTCATATTCTCTCTCTGGAGGACATGGCGTGTGTGCATTTACAAGATTGTGTGTTTGTTTGTGGGAGAGCAGTGGTGTTAGCTATACACCTTCTCAGTTGTCCCAGCCCATCACCTGAATCCGGAGTAACACAACTCCTCACAGTTTTGACCTTCCTTTTGTCTTTTCTCTTTAGGTTTGTACTACGTGGACTCGGAGGGGAATCGAGTATGCGGGGACTTGTTCGCGGTGGGTTCGGGGTCCATGTACGCCTACGGTGTGATGGACAGTGGTCTGCGACAGGACCTGACCGTGCAGGAGGCCTGCGAGCTGGGTCGCCGCGCCATCTACCAGGCCACGTACCGCGACGCTTACAGTGGTGGACAGGTCAACCTATACCATGTCCACAGCGAAGGCTGGACCAGGGTCTCCCAAGATGATGTGCTCATGTTGCACCAGCAGTACAAGGAGAATCCTTAATAGTTAAAGAAAATCAAGAAAATTGGGGAGGGGTAAGGAAATGGGGATAGGAGGGTAGGCGTTTATTCAAGTATTCAATGTTTAAGCTGTTCCTAAATGTCTGTAGACTTGACCCATAATAAAAAGGACTCCTCTACTGTTGTTAACTTCCACTTACATTATTTCTGTGACTTGTTGCTAGCTTAAAGCTTTATATTTCAGAAATGCCAGCGAGCTCCATTCACCCTGCACAGTGTGATTTGAGGGGCTGCAGAAAGGCCGATGACTCAAACATGCTTTAATACAGTGTGGGAGTAGTGTGTTGCTTGCCCTACATACATTTCATTTGGATCATACCCTGGAAAACTACATCTTCTTCCTCAATAAAACCTATGTTCGTTTTTCAAGAATTTTGTGCACTTTTTTCTTCTTCTCACATACACTGACTCTGCCTTTAGGTCATAAAACAGTGGATTGTATTTCTCAGAATTTACTCCTTATGTGAATGTGTAGTCACATCACTTTTCTTTTGATGTAGACGTTTTGCATCTGTTCGTGTTTACATTTCAGTCATCTGTTCCCCCAGCTGTTTCTGAGGTACATCCAGAGCCCGTTTTGTCCCCTATATGTTCAGCGTTTATTAGCGGTGACTAGCACTGTCTAAATAGCTCTACTTAATTGCATAGCACCATCCTCAGTAATTGTGCCTCCTGAGTTGTAGCAGTGTGTTTTCTTCCCCTCATTGATAATGTTCCCTTCCTCCGCTCACGTTGCACAAATACGGCTTTTAATTGGAAGGGAAAATTTATTCTTTAATTCCTTCCTGACACACTTAACTTCGCGATGTGTAATGTTGTGTGCTACACTGCCACAGTGTTTTACAATGAAGCGACTTGTGCTGGCAGTGTGTGCCCCTCCAGCAGTTTTTATGGTCAGGTATAAACACTAATAAAAGGGAAAGAGAGGAGACATTCAAAGCAGGTGCACTTTCGAACCATGGTTAAAAACTAGTTTCACAGGTGACTAGTTAGCAGATGGGAAAATGGGATTTTCGATAAATGGAAATGAAAGGGTCTGGTCTTGGTAAATGAAATGATGGGAGCTGCAACATCAATAGCAGCACACTGACAGAGGCTTACACATGTGTCTACGAGATACAAAGGCATCGTAACTTTATAGAAATCTCCCTCAGCTGTCAAAGCTGGGTTAAGATGTTAAGTCTGATTTTCCACAAATGGATTGAATATGACTTGAAATTATATCCTCGGAACAGTGGATAAAGACTAGGTCCTTCAGTGCCATTAAATATCCAATGTACTGCTTTGTTATTTAAGTATAGTGTAGAAAGCTTTTCTTGGTAAAACATAATGGGCTTTTAGAGGCAGCCATTTTTCTAATGGCATAGTATAGCGCAGGCAAACAATTTAACTGGAAAAGTTAAAGTGTGTGTATGTTCCAGTGTAGCCACACAGTGGGTAAACCCAATGTAACAGCTGTATTGAAACAAGAAACCAGTGTATTACCCTGGAGCATCTTGATCATCTGATAATGGGGATTGTTAGATCCATATGGTACCACAGATGACCTGCACTGTTAAACTGTTTATTATACACTTAACAGGAGGCCATGGCTCAAATAAAACAAAATCAATTTTATATATATATATATATATATATATATATATAAAGGTATTTAAAAAGTGATTTGCTGTCTCTGTGCAGGCTTGTGATAATAGTCTAGTCAAGCGCACTTGACCGCCACGGATCCAATGAAACCTAAGGGTTTTAAGCAAAGGATGAAATTAAAGTTTTCGAATGAACCCAGAGAAATTGAATCATTTCTCTCATATCAATGTTTAATAGGACAAAATGAAAGACATGCGGGATATTTAAAAATGAAAAGAAGAACAATTTTGCTAAATTTTGTTAATGTGATTTTGGATAAAAGACTAATTAAATTCATCAATACGCTTCAAATATTTTGTAAATGCTTTCTCATCTCATGCTTCAAGCTGCAGTGTTTATTATTGATTTCTTGAGTGATTAAAAAAAGAAAAGAAAGAACGGGGAAATAAACATATTTTCCTCATTTTTGTGACTGTTGCTCCATTTTTATGTCAAAATGATTTACTGCAAAATCAGTAAATGATTGTATAATAATGAAATACTGAAATCATAATAAGCCCAAAATAATTTGAACATTCATAACTGATATTGTGAATACAACAATATTATATGAAAGAAATATGAGTGTACAGTTTGTCACAGTTTCTTATTAATCAGATACATTTCTACAGGATTGCTGTCACTTTCTGGACAACCATAGGCGACTACAAACAAAAGGTTCATACTTAGCAAGATAATCTTTAGGAGCAGTCTTCACTCATCGTTTTTGAAGGCACAAGCTAAACCACACTCATATGACCTAAGTGCCAATGTCAATACAAATTTACTGCAATACCTTAAATTAACCAGACAGCTATTTCTTAGCATTCACATAAAAGCTTTAATAAATGACTAGATACATTACAGTATTTCAAAAGAGAACTTTTAAGGTGCCCGGATTAACCATCAGTCAGTCACAAGCTGACTTCAACCCAATATATGAACAAGTCACAGATTCAATGTCAATGATTATCAGTCTTAATAAGGAAAGTATGATCATAAGAAGCATGTTCACCAAAAACTCTCTAAACTGTTCTTACTGACTGATCAGGATTGGCTGAATGGATGTGTGTGTGATCCCATGAGATTACATCCTCATCTAAATCTGTGACATGACAAAGTGTCTCATGTCTCAAGTTAACATTTTTAGATATACTTTATTGATCCTGCAAGGGAAATTATTATATAGCAGCCAGAGCTAAAAAAATGCTTGATAATGATATAAAAATAGTGCAATAATACAAGATAATAAAGATATGTTCAAATGTATACAGAATATTTGTGCATTTGTGTGAATATATAAATAGTAACAGTATGTAGTGGTAATATAATCAGCAAGTAGTAACAGAATGAACAGCTCAATAATCTGACATGTGGCATGAACCCGTCTCCTGGGTTGAAGTCTGGAACAGGGTTAAAAACCATCACTAACTCCAGCTCCTCTTTCTGGCCTACTTTGTTCGTTCAGTGTGAGGATGCGTTGTATTTGAAGCCCCCAGAATCCTCAGGCAGCTTTTTGATGTATGATCATGTGTAACAGCTTTAGATCTTTAAACCTGCAGTTGCCGATGTTCCTGTTTGCCCTTTCGGCCTGTGTAGTCATGTAAACAGAACAGGAAACACCTCTTCCCTGTGGTTCTTCACCACGTTTGGGCTCACCCACCCTGACTGTGTGTGACCCTGGCGTCGGACCAAGCAGACTGTAGGCAGAGTATGGTGCCAGTGTAGACAGTTGTCTACGTCTGGCATGGAGATTGCAGGTTGTCAGCAGGTATTTTCAGAATAGCTGCTATTATCTGTACCAGCTTTCAGAATACTTTACACTGAGGGCAAGATGGTGACACTCTTGGGAGGCATGACAAAATGAAGAAAATAGATTCTTTTTTTTTTTTTTTTTAGCCTAAATTAGACTGAATGCTATGAAAAAGACCAGCTGGCGATATTGAAAGGTGCCAGGACTATGATTTTCACACTGTCAGAAAATAACCCCTGTGCCCACATTATACCATCTGTCAGGTGGTCATATGTGATTCCACTCCCAGATCGTATCTGAAAGCAGTCCTAGGGGAGCTCTGACAACCTCTTTAGGATTCACAGACACTAGCATATCAGGCGTTATTTCCCATGATTTGAAGCTAGGCCTCTGTAATTGGATCTTTAAAAGGAAAAAAAATACCCACTGCAAGAGTGTACGCCTTTGGTGATTGAGTATCTCGCAGCCATTGTTTATTCCTGTGGATGCTTTACCCCGATGGAAAAACAAATGAGAAGTCTATTTGGCTTGGGTAATGACTCCCGGCTGGCTGCCTCTTGTCCACCCCGAAGGCTCTCCGGGTGTCATATAATCAGTACACCCAAGTCCTTAAATGCGTGCCAATTCTGACAAACAACAAAGCTGGCATGAAGATAATTGTGTTTGTGGTCTCTGCGCATCCCCCTTCCTCGCCGGCGCAGGAGGCAGCCGCTGCCTCGCCTCGTTTGAGAGGTGCTGTTTTTCATCCCTTGCGATGACAGCCGCACTCTTGTCATTCCTGCTGCGTGCTTGCCATGGCCGCCTCACTCTACTCGAGACTGTCCACCCCCCACCCCCCCAACTTCTCTCTTCCTTTTCCTTCCCCAGCAATGTTTTTGGCAATTGCTTTTTTTGTTTTTTTTGGACTTGATTAATTCAGTGACATGAATGAATACAGCCCGGCAAAGTAAACAGTGGAGCCCTTGAGTTCTGTCCAATCTGAATCAGTACTTGTCCATTTCCCAGAAGGCGCTCAGGGAGCCGTTGCCAGAGCCGCTATCGCTCGCTCTTGATGATGATGATGATGATGTTCATGAGGGTGATGTTGAGGATGAGGAGGATTATAGCCTCTACTATTAGTGCACACTATGCCTCAAGAGGCCTGAAGCGGTGTGCTGTTTATCCCTTGTCATGACACCTGACTATATAAATGGGGCCTGTCTGTTTGTTTTATCGTCAACAGCACCAGGCCTTGCCTCCCAGGCAAACAGAGACAGGGTCAGAGAGACTACAGCTAAAGACGTGGCAGTAAGAGCGATGGTGGCTGCCACGGTCACTCCACTTACTCCCATGTGGCTCCTGGCTTTTTTTTATTTTTTATTTTTTTATATTTTATATTGCACACCGTCCTTTATTACGTGGTGACTAAAATCCCTCAGGGCAATGAAAAGTGGATTTCACAGTATCAGTGTTTTGTTTTCTGGTTTCTTGCTATTTAAGTGGCGTTTCCGTTCTGGTAATGTGAACACTCAACATTTGTTTAGGTGACGCTCCATTACAGGCTGTTGTGTTTTTCTATTGACTGACCTTCTAAAGTGGTTGGCTTGTCTAATCTTTATTTGTTGGCTCTCATTTCTGTAAATCATTGACAAGTTCAGCATCTTGTAGCATCTAGGAATGCACCTTAGAATTGCACATTATTCTATTCTCTGGATGCCTCTTTGCTTTACAATTCTGATAGAAGAGAACTACAGTGTGAGTTTTTTTTTGTTTCTTTATTCGTTGGAAGTGTCAGAGCTGATGGCTTTTCGACAGAATAGCCAAGCCCAGCGGAAGACCCATCTCAAGAGGAACAACTCTGCCAGGCTTTAACCCCCCCCTCTCCATCTCCCCTACTCTGTTTTCCTCACCTCTCCATCCATCCATCCCTTTTTCTCTGTTCCACATTTTGACTTAATCCCCCCTGCGGTGCCCTCGGCCTGTCGCCCAGTTTCCCTCCAGCCTGATCCTGTTCTGATCAATGCCACCTTCCTCCCTACAACTGAACCAGCAGGGGGAAATGGAGGCATTAATTACCCACCCCCAGAGCTTGTTACCCGGGCGCAGCCCTTTCAGCTTGCTGGCTCTTCACTGACTCTGCAATTGTAATTCAGCTGGGAGCCCAGGACGTGAGGGTAATAACAGAGGGTACCCGTCCAAACGGACGATCGCCCACTGATAAATGATCCGCTGGGCCGGACGTGACGGAACTGATGTGAGGGAGCCGGGAGTGACTCTGAAGTGATTGACACTCAGCATTGGCACTGGGATTATGTGTGAGAGAAATAATTTATGACTTTCTCTTCCGGAGCGTAGACGAATGCCAGAAATGAGTAATGACCTCTTGGAAGTTCAGCTTCTCTGATCGCAAACAATAGCCCAGGTTGTCAGTGCTGTGGAAATGACAGAATTGATGGCGTTATGAGAATGAGAAGCTAATGGACTAAATCAGGGAAATGGTTCTTTAATTAAATATCATGACCCAACTTTGAACAACATTTTAACATCAGAGCCGTCCTCTCTGATCAATATTGTTCCCATGTTGTGGTAGAATGAACATTAAGCTGAAATCTTTTTCGTAATCTTTTCTTCTCTTTTGCCCTTTTGTGTCAGGGTTTTTTTTCTCTGACAGTTTGAGTGCCTAAGTGTTACTCAGCTTCTGATGTTTTTATGTAAGCACTGTGGTGGAAAGACACAAAAATGTTGATTTTCTTAGCCTCCATCTCTCCTCAAGCATCCCTGTTCTTTTCTATAGCCCTAAATCTATTTTCCCGTCCATGCCTCTATATCAGCAACTTTTCCTCATCCTCCTATGTTCTGTATTTGCCTCTCTCCCATTTTTTTTACCCTGCCCCACTGCTTTCAACCACCCACACTCTCCTCCCTCTCTTTCTCTCCCTAGTTTCCCCATTATCCCCTCTCTTCCCCTCCCTGCCGTTCTTTGCTCAGGACCGATCTGCTCTCATTACATTGATGGCCCTGATGATTCACTTGAATGGTGCACTCTCTCTCTCTCTCTCTCTCTCCCCGGTGCCTCTCCAAGGCCTTTCTACACAGCCTTCTCATGCAGCAGCACTCAGCACTGACAGCAGCCTCAGCTCTTTCTCTGTGGGCACAATGACAGGATGACACCTGCTACTCAAGCCGTGTGACCTCTTGATATCATCATACAGGTCATGGCGGGATTTGTGTACTGTTCGTTATTTACCTGGAATTCACCAGGTGTAAATGTAGTGGGTGTAAGAAGATGGAGTGAGTGCTGAGCTGTAGTTAGGAATAGTGTGTGTGTTGGGGGGGGATCTACTGTGGAGGAGTGTTTAGACAGACGTGTGGAGGCATTTAATGAGATGGGAGTGAATTTTTGTCTTCATGTCTAAGACTTTCCCCCTTTGATCTTGGCACGATCCAATAAATGCAAGTGCTGCACGCTACCTGAACCTCAACCACTTTCTATTATTCATCCCTAATGGTGCAACTTTTACACATTGAGAATTACCTGCAGTGCAGCTATCTCCAACTGGCTCTCACTACTACCTCTGCATTTTGCTGAAATGCAGATGGTGCAGGCTCAAACTAAGGCTGTGTCCCATTTACTGCATTCACCCTCAGTATTCCCATATCTCACTTCACTTATGTCAATGTTATTCTACAATCTAATGTGGTCAGGTGACTTAATCAGTCCTCATCCTTTCCACCTGAATTAGTTTCATCACTGAGTAGTTTCACATTTATTGATGCAGCAATTCCTTATTGTAGTACAAACTCCTGGCACCTACCTTCCCAGAAGTGCCAACACTGCAGTTACTTAAATGGCCACTTGAGGCAGTCTGGACCCCCATGTTAAGCCTAGCTTTTTTTCTGTTCATTGCAACTGATGGGGCTTAAATATGGGGCTTTCATATCATTTTTACATATTAAAATTGAAAATGGACTAAAATTATCTACAGTGAAGAAGAAGTTACAGCTATGATGCTGTGCTAGTGAATTATGTAAAACCAAATTTCAGTACCTTAAAGGCCATGTGGGTGAGAGACCATGTATGTAAGAGAGAGAGAGAGAGAGAGAGAGAGAGAGAGAGCAGCACAACATCTCCGCTGCTGTTACATGTCCTTTCCTCTCTCTCATCTCTTCACCAGCTTCAGCTCTCCCTAAACTTCAGTAGCACAGACTGAGCATTTTTCCATAACCTGGATAAAAGGAGCAAAAGTTCAGAGCTGAAGAATTAACACCTAGCCACTCATCTGAGCACACTTAAGAAGAGGCAGCATGTTCTGTGTTCCTCCTGCAAACATGGTAAAGAAGTGAAAAGCAGATTGATAGCAGGTGGAGTTGTTGTCTTACATTATTAAACATGTTAGCATGTGGCTAGGCGTACGCATGATCTTTATCATGTTTTATAATGTTTAACATTGTATGACATTGTTTGCTACTAGTATCAAATTACCATTGCTGGTACTGGTATCAGTTTAAATATGAAAGGTAGCCAACCCAATACCACTTTAATGAGATAGTGAGTTAGTTTAGCTTTATGCACAATGGCAGAAGTTCTTGGCAAACATCCTCTGCTCAACCTGCTCTACAAACCCAATCCACCACAAGTTAAAGTATAGAAATAAAACAAGAGTAAAATCTTATGTGTGACCTTCTCTGTCCTCACATGCCTCCCAACCTGTTCAGGTGACGGTACAGGAAGTCTGAGTTGTGGACTGCTGCAGCTTGTTACTAGAGAATAGAGTGCTGCTTCACCTTGCTTGAGGTGGAGCAGATTCACTGCCAGGCTCCATAGTTATCAAAACATCCCTACAAGCGGAGTGTATCTAGTGCGATGTATCGCTGCAGTGTTTGTGTCCTTACAGCCTTCTGTTACTGCCACAGATCTTCAGGAAATAGGACTTCCCATCATACACTGTGAAATGCTGGTGAGTCTTTGCCCACTCCAGGAGTTTGACCTTGTTTTCTCTTCAGAGAAGTATTTCAGTGATGCTTCTCAAACAGCACTAGACATTCTTCCTTTGACGAGGCTTCTTTATAAAATCCTGTATCTGTGATGGAGTTTTTCTGTCTCTCCCTGAACAAAGCTGGATGTATTGATCTTCAGATGCTTTGACGGTGCTTTTGGATAGAACTGATCTACAGAGTTTCATGGACTCCATGAACTGACTACTTGGAATTTCAGTTCATATAATTGAAGGCTACGATGCTGTTTGCCTTGAATAACAATTTCACTTCTAGCAATTAGTTCTAATCTTTTCTGCTATCAAATGCTACTCAGCAACATTCTGCAGGAAATGTGGGGCAAAGCCATTATAACAGCAGTTTTCTCAACTTTGACCTGGTTTTTGTGTCGTTATAATGGAGTAGTGTGTTGCTTGGGTCAGTAGGTGAATTGTCAACTATTTGTAAGGTTGATTGTTCCTGTGAACACTCTTTCCTCCTTTCTACATGCATAAATATAGGACAGAATCCCATGCACTGTCCTTTTTCAACTTAGAAAGCATAACATATTTTGTGTTTGTTCTAAGCCCACTTCAACCTCTAATTATACACTTAAGCTTTTGCAGCATAACTGTGGCAACAATACTTGAACCTCATCCTCAAAATGGACAAAATGTAACAAATAATTGGTAATGACAGCAGGCCCACTCTGTTGATTAAAGAAGACAAGCTGCACTATTCAAAATTAACAACAGGTATGTCTGAATTTAGTGAGTAGGCGATGAAATCACACTTGTAATAAAACTGCAATCAGAGTTGTCAGTCATTATTTTTTATTATACACAAAAGAGAGTTGGGTGAAACTCTCAGAGATAAATGTAAACACTGCTATGTCTTTATGGCTGTTACCATTTTATTTTCATGACTTGTCCCACCAAGCTCTGTAACACCCACATACCTTTTATTTTTTGTTTGTTTGTTTTTTTTGTGACAAGGCACCACTCCAAACCAAGGGTGACTTTGAAATGAGTGTTGGGACAAAGCCTATTACAGAGGGATACCATACAGGGATATGTACAATAACAGGAGCGGCCAGCCATATGCTGTGGAGAGGCAGCAGTCTGCAGGTTTTCCATTCCAACAGAGCTGATGAGTTCTTCACCCTCTACCTGACAGAACTCTAATTAGTGGGTCTTTGGATGGAATAAAACTCAGACAGCACACAGCGGTCAATCAGTCAATCTGCAGCAAGCAACAATCTACAGACAGTTGATAAAGAGAAAGTACGTTTTCAGCAGTGTTTGTTTTGATGTGACTGATCTTTTCCCATCAAAGCAGGTTCATGGCTCACAGGCTCATAAAACTGTTATTTTCTACTCTTATAGTACAATAGTGTTGAAAAGATCCTATCTGCACTTTTAGTTTTTCAATAGCGTTGTTGAGAAAAAAATTTTTTAATCATTTTTAATTCTTTGAATTTCAATCAGGAGAGACTAGATGTTCAGATGAGAAAGAATTTATTGAAATACAGTGAATGAATGAATGAAATGTGCTTTGGCGTTTTGGACCCCGATACGATACGATGACCGACATCCGAAGGGGGAAAGGACAGGAGATGAGGCTGCTTAGGCAGGAATCCCCCCGGGTCTAGACCTGGTGGTGGTAAAGGAGCAGAAGAGCAGGGGATGAAAGAGGCCTTGCCCTGATGAGGAAATGGTGGAGCTTGGGGTGGAGGAGGGTTGCCAAAATCGATCCGAAAGACAGCTGGAGAGGAGACGGAGAGATCTTTAAATGAACTGCTAAGCAGTGATTGGGCAGGAGAGGAGCGGCTCGGCCGCTGATTGGAGGGGGAGTTGCTCTATATTAACCAGCTGATTAAGTGGGAGGCAGAGAAAGAGAAAGGGGCGAGGGAGAAGGTGGGACAAGTGTGAGGAGGATGAGGGAGAGGCGGTTGGAAAGAAGTGATGAAAGAGTGAAGATAGTCTTCCTGATTGAACTTGCGCTAAGAGCTTCATATAGTGGGTACTATGGCTGTCTGCACAAAGTACATAATCTTTGCATAATCATGCATATAATTTCCTTACAGTCGGTACACAACTTCACATCGCGCTTGAACTTGCTGACCCACCTGAACCTGACCCACTTGCTTACAAAATGTAAATATTGTGAATAAAACGTCTGGAGCTACATTCCCTTTATTTTTGTTAAACACTAATTACACATTTAGTGCTCACACTGTTCCTGGCATACTACATCTGACATAGTACACACACACACACACACACATGAACACACTATGCATTCTTTCTCTGGCGTACTAAATAATATATAAGTGGATATTGGAATGCAGCCATTTAAATCAGGTCTACACTGAAAAAGTCTATGTTCTAACAAAAGTTACAAAAAGTAATTGTTCATTTTTCCCATTTTTACAATGGGAAAAATGGGGCCAGGGGGGCAGGGGTGGTGTTAATCTAAACTCAACTATAATTTAAGGACATTTGTTAATCGGGTGGAGCAGTAGTACACAACAATATCTAACAACATGCTCTGTTTTCCCCACATTTGGTCACAATTTATTAAATTAATACAACACAATACAATATTAAATACCAAATCATGGGTGGATAAATATTTGATCAATTCTACCAAGTAAGAAATCATGTTTTTCTGTTCGATTATGTCCAAACTGAGGACCGTGACCACAATTTCATCTTTTAAAGCATACCAAAATTTATTTATTAACTAATTTAATGCTTCAGTAGGGGGGCTCACACATGAAGTAAATCATCTAAATTATTTATAGGAAATATTTGCAGAAAATTAAATTAGTGTCATTTAAAAGAATAAAAAAACATATTTAAAGCAAGTGCTCTGATGAAAATTCTGTAAAAAGATGTAGCATGTACACAATTGAATGTATACACATGGGAAAATGCCTTATAATACACAGAACTTATTAAATAATGTGCACAAAATTCTACATGCATAACACATGAGATAAAAAAGAGTCAGTGGATGGATGAGGAAAAGGACTGAATGGGTGAGTAAGTGCATCACTGCCAGGGGAAATGACTGAGAGGGAGGTGACAAAAACATGAGTGAAGGAGCCAACAGGAGTGAGTACCTGGGAGTACAAATGTGTTAGTGTGAATGATGTGTTTTGAAGGCGCAGAGGTTTTCTCTCATTACAAGAGAGTGAGCTGCACACCCTGCAATATTTTTATGTGATACACAAAACATAATGTGAAGCACATTTTTTTTCTACCAGAATACAGTCTAAACAGCACAGTATGAGTGTTTGGAAATGATTTGCTCCCTCACTATCACTACTGTAAAATAGTGTTAAATTATATTTAATCCTTTTTTGCTATCAAAAATTAACAGCAATATCTCCTCATGAGCTCCAATTTGTCTTCACTTTTCCCCGCTGTGAGCAGCTCCCTCGATGCGCTTTATTGTGGGTTGATAGTGTCCATCAGCTCAAAAAATCTGACAAATTTAATATGCGTACAGATAATCTTCATCATGCATAATTTAATCTTTCAGCGTGAAAGAAGTATAAACTGAAGGCTATGATAGAATCAGTATGTTTTACAAAATTAGGACACAGCTCATGATACATCTGCATGTATTTATGATAAATAAACGCAGGCGTTCAATTAAATTTCGATAAATGCCAAATTTGTTTTGGAGGAGGCCTATATTTAAATACTTAATGATAGCAGTTTCCACAAAGTGATAGATTTAGGTCTGTGTTCATCATGTGCTTGCATTTAGACTTTACAGATTGTGGCGTTGCTCGCTTCCTAAAATATTTAAATATTTAAATGATGCAATAGTCCAGCCTTATCCAAGTGGTGTGAGCTGAGATAGAAGGAGCTCTGTTACACATCTGTAGAGAAACTTGTTGAGTGATTATACAGGTGTCAACTCACTGACAGCCAAAACACCTTGGTCTTCTTGGATTTTTCCACATTAGGCCTGATAAGAAGCAGAATTTGGTGCAGCAAGGACAATCTGTTTTTAAGGTGGAGCCAGAAGTGTGCGTTTTTTTATAATGCTAATCTTTGGTACAGCTGTCAGAGAGATCAAGACTTCAAAGCTGAGAAGAGAAGTGCTCCTTCACAATGACAGCGTTCTAGTCCAGTCCAGGACTATTGATTTAAACTCCTGCCCTTGCACACTTGTGTCCCTTAATTTGTATTTGTTCTAATCGGTACAGTCCATATGGTGTCCCGGTAGTCTAGAACTCCTGAGGGGGTGATCATCAGCACCCATTCAGCAACTGCACTTAGCTTGAGGATATTACCCAGAATCCTCCTATCATCTCGATCAGCTAACTAATGGGAAAGCAGACTGCTTGTCTTGGCATGGATCTGACAAAGAGGTACAATGTCAACTGCTGCATAGGAAATGTCTTTTGTGTTGTGACAGGAAATTGACATACATATAAACCTATGAGCTATTATGAAGCTGTAGCATGATCATTTCTTCTGCTATAATCTTCACATAGTGGCCGATGAGCAAAAAATGACACTTTACGGCCACAACATGAGCAGAGAGGTTTGTCTGCACCATGGTCCATCTAAACCCTTAGTACAGGCAATATTGAACTGTCCCAGCTTTGCTCTTAACAGCTTCAGACCAAAGTGCGGTTTCAACAAGTGTGCACTTCAAAGAAGCCCTTATGTGGTGTAGCTATTGGGACAGGGCACTTCTCTTTCCCAAGATGAAGAAGGATTTTAGCGGTGGCCATTTTGAGGATGATGTCTACAAAGATAAAAGATAAATGTTTAGGTTTTCTAAAATGAACTCTGTTTGCATCAGGACACTAACCTCCACCCCCTCTTCCCCCTATAGGAAGTGCTAAAACAAGGTTTGGTAGAAACATATGGAACCTTTGCAGTATGTATAGTTTGACTGATAATACAGAACACAACGCAGGTGTAGTAATAGCATAATAAACGTCTCTGATATTATGCATTAAAAGAGCATGCACAATAGCAGAGCTCTGCTTCTCCCAGTGGGTATGCTGTCATTAAGTTTACCAGCAGCCATGGCCACTGTTGAGAGGGGCCAGTATTCTGAGGTGTCAGAGCAGGGAAAGCTCAGGTGTAATTAATAACATTAATACCCATTCAGGCGTGCCAGTTCCAGGGTCCTGAAAGGGTCCTGGTCCTTGTGCACGCAGACTCACTGCCAGCGGCTTACTGGGACACCTGAATGGAACAGGGCCATCATTAATGTGAGTAGTTCCACCTGTGTTTTCTTCTGCTGTGACAATTCTGAACGTCTGCTGAGAGAAAAATAGAGGCCTCTTTGCCAAATGTTCTTGTTTCAGTGAGAAGTCAGATTTTCACTTTTAACATATGGGCTTCTGTCTAGACTCACCATTTTAAACTGCCGTGTATAACACGTAGAACCTCATCATGAGCAGACACAGAGATACCAATTACTCCGCCATCAGCCGACCAGACTACCAGCCAACAATGAAGCCCGACCAACAAAGTCCACAGAGAGGGGAAGCAGAGTGGATGGTGTCCCACAGGAAGCTGCTGTTTGTGTCTCGTGTTGGATCGTCCCTACTACTTTTGTTTTTTAGTGGCTGGTTGGTTAGATTTAGGAACTACTTGGTTTTAGCTTTACAAAGCTGCTTGTGCTTGTATTCAAACAAACCAAATCTGTGTACTGTGAAAACTGCTACTGTCACTGTGTCATGTGACTCAAGCCCCTTTTACACATGCAGTGCACTTGTTATTGTCTGGACTTCACACTGCATGTGTGAATGCACTTAGATACACTGAGGACCAAGCATCGGTGATGTTGCCCACAGTGCCATAGTCCACATAAAATACAAGTCCTGGTTTAAAAGTGGAGCATGACTTATAGTGGAGCTATAGTCTTAATTTCCATCCATCCATCCATCCATCCATGTTGGCAGTCTACCACAGGACCAACACAAAGAGAGAAACAACCATTCATGCTAACAGCAAATTCATGTCCCCAATTAACCTAACATTAGTATGAAGCGGGAGTACCTGGAGACATTTCCTCACAGAACGGCCCCAGCCAGCCAGCCAGCCAGCAGCTTTAAACCCAGAAGCAACAGTGCTGAACACATGCAACCCCATTGCCCAATTTAATAAGTTAATTTCACCATGGGAAATGCTTGGTGTTGTTTGCAATTAGGTACAGAAAGAGTGTATAGCTATTAGGCATCAGGCTGAGATTCTACATGCGTCCTTTTAGGCAAACACGACGTCTTGGTAAGGTTTAGAAAAACACTCATGGCTTGGGTTAAATTCTTGGCTACCCACTGAAGGTTTTACATAAGGTGCTACACCCTCGCTATTACTTTTGACACACTGGATTATTTGCTGTTACTATTGAACCGTCTCTTTTAGGGGGTCCAACTGTGAACTTCTCCTGTGCCGCGTGTTAAAATCCGTGCCCTGTCTGTATGTTGTTTCCTCTGTGTGCCTAGGACAGCTCTGCTTTTTATTTTTTCTCTTTTTTTCTTGTGTTAAATCATATCAGAGTAAGCCTAGTCTTTGCTTTTGCCTTTGCCTGTAATCCCTGTAGTGCTTGTTACTTCAATACTTTTCATCTAACTATTCACTAGTGTGTTTTTCTTATTGCTTTGGGAGGGTCTTCCAGTGCTGTTTCTTGTTGTGGATATTTACTACTGCATCTGGCTGTGTATTGTTGTTCTTCAATGCACCCTTGTAAAACTGTTCAGGTATATTTATACAGTGTCTCCTCTGCAGTAAGCTGCGATGCCGCTGTCCCTGAACATAAAACATTAAAGTGTTTTTCTCACCTCTGAGCATAGCAACGTCTCTGCTTTGTATACCTTTTCATTTCATAAATATATATATTTTTAAGGCTGTTCCCATTATCCTTTTGATATATATATAAAACCGTTTATGATCTCATTTTTTATCCTAACCTTTTGTTTGTCATTGTTCCCCGTACCTCTAAATAAAAGTGAGGTCTCAGTTCAGCTGAGAAGAAAACAGGAGAAAAAAAACCAACCCAGAGCTGCTCCTTGCTCGCTCTACTTCTCATTCTGTCCCTCCTCTCAGTCTGGAAATGATATCACAATGATTTGCGGAGTTAAATTAAATTAGTTTGTTTGCTTGTTTCCCTTCTCACCTGAGTCTTGATAATCTCCCCCTCTCCGCCTGTTATCTGGCGGCCCAGCTCTGGCGTATAGGCTTTCATCTTGCCTAATTGGTTCTGATGGCCTCTGTGGGGAATATCAGGAGGGAGACGTGCAGCACGGCTCACCAGGCGCAGACAACGAGGGGTTAAAAAACGCACCGCATGGGATTAATGAAGGGTTAAAGCAGCAGATGAGAGGAGAAGGCAGGAGGTCTGGCCAGGCGTGTGAAGCCTCACAACCTGACTGCTCCTCTTCCTCTCTCCCCTCTCTCCTCTCCCGTCTGTTGCCAGCACTTCGGGGCACTAGCCAAGAGGAGATGGTGGCAACTGTGGGGAATACTGTGGGAGCATTATGATGCTTGTTAACATGTGGGATGCATTTTGCTCACTTGTCTCTGCCTGTGGTGGCATGCGTCTAATTTGTTTGTATCTAGCAGTAGTATGTTGTGTGAACGTCTTTGTGTGCGTCTGAGCTATGCCGCTTGCGTACGAGCAGATGGCATTGAGGGCAGTATTCCTTTTTATTCCGTGTGGTTTCACATCTTTTCTGTCAGGGGACAGGCGGCCGATGGCCTTCCACTTGAATACAGTTGGCCTGGTGCCCGTGGAAACCCTTGTGACCTCCTTGTGTCTCTCACTCCCATCCTCTGTATTGTCTCGCCACACCTGAGGTCTCTAAGGCTCAGGCTGCTTCTGCCAGGTGTGTCCTTAATACCACCTGAGACACAACAAATAAAGTGTTTGTGCTATGCAGGGAGTGAATGATTTCTATCCTGGGCCTGTGTTTTCACATTGTTTTCTGTCCTTTATTGAATATTTGAACAAACAGAACATCTGAGAGAGTGTCCCGTCACTGCACTCTCTATTCCCTATTCTCTCCCTTAGAAGTCTGTGATCACATCGCTGACATAACTCCTCTATCTCTAAACCAAATATCAGTCTCCACATCTGAAGCACACTGGCTTTGTGCTGCTGAAGGTGTATGTGATTTTTTTTTTTTTTTTTTTTAAATGTCAAAATTCTGTTTGTTTTTAATTTTCCACTGCTTGTGCTTAGGTATTCATACCAGGGTAAAGCAGCAGAGACTTGCTGGCCTGTCTGTCCATTTTGCCCATCTGTGTATCTGTATGATTGTCCAGCTTGTCAGACTGTCTGCTTTGCCATCCACTCCACCCCCCCCCCCCGCCTTCTCCTCTCTGTTTGTTATTCTAGTTGACTCCTGCCACGTGTTTGAAGCAATCACTCCCCTCCTCAGGCTTATGCGGTTTATCTTCCTCCTTGCCTGAATTCGTCTCTTGGCTCCTGTGTGTACATCATGTGGTTTGTGTCTGTCCATTCACATGTTGGCTTATGTGTGTGTGTCTGTCAACCTGTTTGTTTAAGGCAAAGTCAAACGTCTCAGCATGGTATTAGCTATCTGTAAAAGCAAGGTCAGAGTGACTAGGACATGCAGACACAGGTAGAGATATACCACTGAGCCTTCAAGGATGCACAACAGTGATCTTCACCTGATTTTTTTGATACAAGACTTAAAGGGTATACAAGGCAGCCAGGTTAGCCACACATATTAGAAAGAGGGAAAAAAAACTAGACGATAAAGTGTTTCCTCTCCTTATTGTGTGTTAGTGTGACTAGCTTCTTGGATTATATGTTATAGAGCACGAATGAATAAGCAGCATGAATAAACACTATGGTATACATACAACCATGATTTTCTCCTGGGAATGTGTCCATGCATTTGTCCACTCCAATTGACCTAGGTGACAGCTTGCTGGGTTCTGACACTTTTCATTGAAGTGGGTTTGGCACAGTATAGCATGGGAAAGTCTGTCATTCATAGAGCAGTGTTTTGGAACCATGGACTAGACAACCAATTTTAACAAGAAATAAAAAAACAATCAAACAATGGAAACACCCAGTCTCTGGCCCCTGGAAAGCCAGGTCAATGAGATCTGCAGTCACAGTGATCGTCTTCATTTCCCTGGATGCAAAGGGAGTGCTGCTTGTGGACTACCTGGAGAAATTTCAGGAGTGAACTACACTGACCTCTTGGGAAGTTATTTAGATCTAGGACAATGCTCCAGTCCACCCTTAGACTACTATTTTCCCCCCAGATGAGGAGCAAACTCTGTTCACCATTTTGACATTGCTGCTGTGGACAACTTCTAAGTTCTAAGATGCCGACTTTTCACAAAGGATGCTCTAACTTGCATGCTACAGGCTGCAGACTTACCAATCACCCCTTGCATTATGTAAGCTGTCAAAGGGTGACAGAGGTGGATTTCTTTTTGTTTACCAAGCTAAGCAGGTGCTTTCTTGATGTTTTTCGCACATATTAAATTTACAGCCATGCAAGGTGGTGTCCATCAAATAGTAAATTGGTGTATATTTCCCCTTAAATGGCCAGGTTAACATATGTATTCAGATCCTGACACAAATATCACCACCAGCACACTTTCTTCCAAATGCAGAAATACTGTAACAGATGGTGCTGCATACACACACAGACACAGACACACACACACACATTTGGCTACCTAAGCAGATGTGAACACAAACACAACCACACACACACACACACACACACAAGGAAACACAAGAGTTTCAAGAAGAACCGTCGTCAGAAATGACTTCAAAATGTGGGCACACGCACAAAGAAACTGGAAACTAAACAGATGCACACAAACACACGCAATCATTGCAAGAAGGGAGCGAGTCACCCCCTGAGAGCGCACAGCGTCTGAGGGAACTGAGGGTCCTGTGTGTACATAACTTGGATCTGTACCACATGAAGCACAGAGCAGTGCAGGGAGAGAGGGAGAGAGAGAGAGAGAGAGAGAGAGAGAGAGAGAGAAGGAGTGACGGAGGTGGAGAGCGAGGGAAAGAGAGGGGGAGCAGATGGGTCAGCCATCTGGTGGATGGAGGAAAAGCGAGGGAGATGAAAAGAAGAGGGAGGGTGCACTGGAGAGAGAGAGAGAGTTGGGGAGATGTGTGGTAGTTTTGCGAGGGTGGAGGGAGAAATATCCATGTGTGTATGAATGGGAGTCGGAGCAAGTGTGTTGGGTTTGTGTGTGTAGCATGGGTGGTCACGTGGGACTCCAGCGGACAGTTGAATAACTCTGACACTGTTGAAAACACTTATGTCTCTCTCTCTCTCACACACACACAGGCGCAAGGTACACACATGCTTTCTTATAAGGAAGTTACTATCTAACTCATTATTTTTTATTGATTACTTTACCAATTACTTGGTGGCAGACTTTTTAAAAGCCTCCCAGCAACTCTAAACAATTGACCCAATGCCTGTGTAATCAAAGCCTATTACACCTCTTTCCTCTGTGACATAGTGCTCTATTGTTGTCCAGAAACTATTAAAAACACATCAGTGAGCCACACTGCTGCACCTGGTGACTACTACTATGAGTGTGCACTATAACTCATTGTGAGTCAATACCCCACACACCATATTGCAGCCAGAAATACTCACCAGAGCATTGAATGCGTATTGATACCATGCTAAAAATAGCTGCCAACAAATGCACTGTTTGCTTCTACCACTGTGATTGCAAACAAAGCCCTGAACTATAGTGTAAGCCACCCACCATGCACTCCGAATAAAACTGTGTTACATTAATACAGTTGTTAACTGTGCTCAGCTGTAAGGTTAATGTTGTCAATGTGGGAGGAAGTCGGAGTACCCAGAGAAAAACCCACACAGGCAGGGGGGGGGATGCACAAACTCCACACAGATTTGAACCAGGATCCTTCAGGCTGTGATGCAGCAGTGTTAGCCACTGCACCACCATGTTGTCACAATGAACTCGCAGGTTTTTACTGTTTGACTTACTTTACATTATATCAGTGCTTTTCAGAAATAATTGCTACCAATCAGATATGAGTATTAACACAAGGCCATGTAATATATTTTATTAAATATAGTCCTTCATAATGTGGCTCTTGCATTCAAAGCAGGGGTACTTAAACCATAAAAACGGATCATATTTATTTTAGTTCATCTTAGCTGTCTCCACAAAACTGACTAAATTGTGGTGCTTTGTGAAAAATACACATGTTCATTTTTCAAATAGTTTAAAAATAATGTATACCTCACTTTAAAAAACTTTACTTTCTGTTAAAAAAAACTTTTAGTTACTTTCATTGTGATGTGCTATAATTACACCATTTTGTGTTAACTGACTCACAGAGTTATTAAAATAGAGTTGAAGGAAATTCTCATCATCATACAAAGTGGTGTTGCTCTGCTACTCCACCAGTGATGACAAGTAACTTCAAAACCAGCAGATGTAAACAAAGCAGCCAACAAAAAAATGAGATTAGCTTTTCTAAATGGTGGTATCTAGAAGTCTTTTCTTAGCCTACTGGTGCTTCAGTCATTTGTATAATTGTGCAACTTTGGTGCGTGTATTCAAAGTACCAGTAATCAACAGTCAAACAGCTTCAGTTTGCATCAGTATATTGGCCTCGATTGATGTATTGATATCCAGGAAACCAGGATTAGGTGTTTACATGCACCTAACATGACAAGATACAGTAAAAAAATAGTTCTTATGCAAATTACTGACTATGGTTACATTTCTCATGGAACCCTTTTTTAATGATAATAATGCACACACTGAAGCATGCAGTATTGTATATTTATATCTTGGACCTGGGTCATCAAGTCCATCAGTCATTCTCAGTTTTTAGTTTTAGTAGTTTTTAATCCAGTGTGAATCACTGGTTGTTTGTGCTCACAATGATGCAGCCAAAGGCACGACACGGTCTGTTACAACAGCAGAGCAAGAAAGAAAAGTGAAAGAAGATGAAAGTGGGTGATAAATAAGACAAGTGATAAAGAACAGATAAGTGACAGACATGGTAAAAAAAGAAAAAAGCACAACAAGGGAGGTAGAAGGTTTGATGAGACAGAAAGAGAGTTAGACAGGACAAGAAGAAAGAAAGAAAGAAGGAGGCATAAAAGGTGATGATGTAAAATAGAAGACCAAAAAAAAAATGTCTGGTGAGGCTGAAAAGATCAAAGAAATCATACTTCCAAAAGCCTAGATGTCAGAGAATGGAGACCAATTTATTGTGGATGGCTCTACCTGTAAATTACACTCTGTCATCCGGAGCAGTGCCGAAACAATACTGGGCCCTGATGAAAGAGAAGGAGAACATGATGGGAAATGACTTTACACGGAGAAACGACAAAGATCCCACTTTTGCATTACCCAATTTCAACTTTGTATTCTTCTCACGCAGTCCACTTCTATCTCTCTGTGAAACGCTAATGCTGTAATTATTGTTAATATGATCACAGGTATGGACAATTTATCATTGTTAGCTGCAGAGCCGCAGCCAACTCAATTCTCTCTACATGTGCAGGCAAGGGAGGGTGGGGGGGTTGTTCAAACTTTATTTTCTCTCTGCTTGGATGGTTGGTGATTATCATCATTACTGTGATTATCACTCACTTGGCTCTTGTTGTGTTTCCATATACGCTTGTCCAAAGCGATTGTGTAGATGTGTAGGAGCTTTCCTTTCCTTCCTTCGTTTAGTATAACCTTTAAGGTTTTATGCAAGGATATGTGCTCTTTGTTGTCTTAGCATTGCAGCATTCTTGTTGTTTTCCGTTAAGGGCACATTGATGCACCGTCTTTACCCGAGGAATGTAGACTAGAAAGGAGCGAACGCACAAATACCTTCATCGGCTGACGGCTTGACATTGAGCCTCTAAAAGATAAAAAGATGACACCACAAAAGAGCACGCATACATTCAAAGCACACATTTTCAAATGCTGGATACATTTCCCAGACATTTCAAACATTAACAATACATAGTGAGGTAATACTACAAAATTCAGTTTGAAATTCTGAGGAGCTCTTCATTTATTAATTGTGGTTTGGATACTTGTTCTTAAAGGTACTTTTTCTGTTGTTAATGTATTTAAACATGGTTTCTCTTGTTTGAGAGCTGTGCAGTTCACTCATATGAAAAATTAATGTTTTTAAATTTTAGATTAAAAAAATCTGCCACAATAAGTACAAAACAAATTGAATTCATAGTTAATTTTATTTATTTATTTCCAGCCTGATATATAAAAACATTTTGAGTACTTGTTGGAAACTGTATTACATGACTATATTTTGTGTTATTACTGATGTGGGTTCAGATTAATGGCCTTTTAAGGCCATCATTGTTACTGTGTGCCATGCAGCAACTTCTTCTGAAAATAAATGATACTTTCACGGAAATATATATTATAGTAACATGACGTCAATGGGTTCTGTCATCGTTTATGACCTCACATAGCAAGAGCTAAGAAAATACTGCATTTTTTTCATATCAGCCTGTAAACGTGTATTCCTTCTGCTGTCCATGGTGACTGACTCGCTTCTGCCTCAAGTGGCCACTTAAGAAACTGCAGTTCTTGTTACTCTTGCCTTCATTCCTCCACCCTGGAGGTTTCTGCTTTGGATCACACCCTAACTCATTACTGTGGTTGTGTTCCAACTATTGACTATTCATCAGACCACATGTTGAATGAACCTGGAACCCGGAATGGTTTTTCATTGAACAGGTAAGCCTCTGTTGACATTTTTGCTTTTCTTGATTTCTTTTTAGTGGAAAGTGTCTGGCCGAGCGTTGGATTTTTATAGCCGGGCCCTAAATGTAGCAGCTAATTCATTCTGTATATGAGTTGGGTTTACATATAAAAATACATTTTTAAACTGACCTAATATTCAGTTGAGTCAATTTGAATTAATTTCAAACAGCAGCACAACTTTTCATTTATGTAAATCAAGTGCAAACAGTTTGAAGCTATGTCTTTAATTAGTGCAAAGCAGAGTCACAAGACTAACAGCACTTCAGCACCACGGACAGCACCACTCGCACTGAATGGGAAACACTGCACCGTGAACAACTTACAATAGCTTGTTTTTCATGATAAGAATTATTTATTTTTAAATACAAAAAAACAGTGTTTGGCATCAAAGTGTTAACCCCTTCATTGCTAAACTGTTTGCTTAACTTACAGTTGCGTCTTAGCAATGCTGGTGGTGTAGATGAAAAAAAGAAGAAGCAGCAGCAACCAGTGGACAAATAAAAGGAACCAACTGTTTGAACAAAGAAGCGGAGTGATGGAGTGCAGCGTCAGATGACCTGACATCCACGAGCATGCAGATAATTTTAGATGAAATGGACTCCAAAGTGAAGGAAAATAAGCCAGCAAGCACTCAGCATGTGTGGGAACTCCTACACAACTGTACCAGGTGACAACTTTTATCACTGAAACAAGCCTCAAGTTCACCCTTCACACAGTCAGTCAGCTTCACTGGGATACAACGTGTGCGGCTGCATCTCCACAGGCTCATTTGACAGGTTGGGAACTTCTCCTGCTGCCTGTAAGCACCGATGCTGGAGGCCAGGCTGGTTGTGAGCTGGCCAGGAGCGTGGCAGCTGAAGCCACGGTAGCTGGCATGACTTCCGCACAGGCAGGCTGTGGCCTGGAGCTGCTGGAAGATGCCGAGCAGGTGGTCTTTGAAGGAACCCAACAGATACTAGGATTTAGCTTGTAATGCATTTGACAGCAGAGAATGCAATTAATGAAAAAAAAACATCTCTCAGAAAAAAAAATCATCTCAGATGATTGAGAAGGTCAGCGTAAAGATAAGGTTTTTTGCAATGTGCCATAACTATCGGTTATAACATCCCTGATTGTAACTGCCATAATGGAGATGTGGCTTTTTGTCCCAAACAACCTTGTCAAGCTTGTTGCTTTAGAGCACTTCAGATCGGATAAACTGAGTCACTCACAGACCTTGGATATAAGGAAAGTGTGTTTTTTTTTTCACATGCAGGCCCTTGAACATGCACACTGAAGGCCCTTCAGGTTGTACAAATGAATAGATCTAAACTCTTGCATTATCAATAATTACCTACCTAGGTGTTGCAGTAGTAGTAATATATTTTTGTCACTTGTATGATATCATCAGATATTTTACAAATACATACTGCAGTGGAAACATCACATTTCTTCATGCTGACTCTAGTCTCACACAACTTAACACTCATTTAAAAAAATCGTTAGCTGAGTTTGCTACAGTGGAAAATTGAACAATCTTGAAACATTGCTTATCTGAGCTGATGTGTTCATGAACTGATGCAATATAAAGTGGTTCGGAGGCAATAATTAGAAATTAACAGGGGAAAAAAAGCATGGCTTTAGCAGCCTCTGTGTCTGGAGTTAATGTGCTCATTCAGTTTCCAGCCCAGGCTGCACACAACAGATTGATGCCAGATTCATAATATTAAGCATAAATAGGTTCTTTGGTAGATTACACTCACAGCTTGCATGATTGATTAAAGAGTGTATTTAACCTGCCACAGCATTAACCTGCTCTTTCCCACTGTTTCATCCATGGCCTGTTGTAGTTTACCTGTTTTTGTGCCCTGTTGGAGCTGATGGTGCTGCCGATGACAGCATCTTCCATTTTTTGTTTGGTTATTTAGCAGCTATCCAGCTGGTAAGCAGCTAGCAGCTGGGTGTATGGGCATATTTGCACTCCAGCATGCTTGCTGGATTTAATATGCTCACTGACATGGCTCATATTCATCATGTTATTATCCGTGTAATGCATTGGCCAGGATCAACATGAGGTTAAATCTGTAACCAGATATGATTAATTAATTATAAGTCAGCAGTGTGTGGGGGTAGTTGTATGCTCTATTTGAAAACATTTCAAATATTTAAAAAAGACCACATGCACAGATGTGTGTACTGTACATGCACAAAAATGTTGTGGTGTAACTCGAGCCTGGATGGTCTGAGGACTTTCTTTTTTCTTTTTTCATCTTCGTATCAAAGAACTCTATAAATCTATATTCTACACCCAACAATTTCCATGATCAGACGCACCAAAGACGCTGATGATGCTAAGTGACGTGTTTTACTTTTCATCTTGTGCTTTTGCTATGGTGACTCATCCTTACCCACATAACAGGAAGCTATTTTATAAAGGACTACAGAATCTTCTGTCTCATCTGTTAGAAGTCCAAAAAAGTTACTAACCCAAAATTAGGTTCTACCTTAATGTACCAAATGTCAAGACTCTGGAAGGGACACCTAAAGTTTGAAGCATAGCGTGGAAGTAGTTATAAGTCAGTGACCATTTGTCCAATCATCCCAGCAGATTTCTTTGGAAATAAGTAACTTATTGTAAGTATTTTAAGGCTATACTTATAGAGGTTAGCACATTATACCCACATTTATTTTGAAAGGTCAGCTGGAACTGGAAATTGAAAATGGTGACCACATATTGTCCCAAACATGGACAAAAAACAGAATAATTTTATATTATACATAGATATAATATACATATAGAGCCAACTCAAGCGTTTTCTACTTTCATGAAGTTGTCATTCATTTTAAATAATCGTATGCATGCTCGATCGTGCTTCAATAGTATTTTGATTTTTTCTCTAGTTTTATTGTGAAGTCCAATATGGCAGCTTGTGTTGGTTTAGCACCTGACTGATACGTGCATAAGGTTGGTGAAAAGTATTTATTAAGAATACTGTGTTTTTAAATAGATGTCAGTCAAAGAATGTCATGACTTTTATTTTTGTTTGTAAACAAGAAAAGCTGTTTCAAACTTTCAAAGTGCAGAACCTCTGCAGCTCAACAGGTGTTCAAACATTGCATGGTTAAATAAGGCTTATTTGAAAAAGACGGCGCTCTTTCAGGCGCATTTCACACTAACTGGAGCATAAGGTGTAGTAGGCTTACATTGATGGAATTAAAGCTGTGTTCCACAGTCTATTCTAGTTATTATATTAAGTTGAATAGACGCAGTTATAGCACTCCACCAGTGTATTTATTGGAATATAAAGTGTCATTACAAGAGGTTTATGACACATATTAATTGTATTAAAGTTAAAAGCTTTAGTCAAGCTGGCAATTTATGGTTATATTTTCTGTTCCCCTTCACAGCTTTCAAGATGGGGCCACAGCGTCATCATGTATTCCCGCATCCATTAAACCTCTGTGAACCATCAGTTGAAGAGTGGATCATTAACTGTATGGTTAAGTTAAAGAAAAAATGTGGAAACCTTTGATCCAGAAGCCGCCATGCTGTGAGGGTGTAGCACTTCCCCATAGCAATGAGCAGCATAGGTCACTGTGCTCTTTGTTTTAACATGAAGGTGAATGTCAAAGCATTTGTGTGGGGTAGTGTTCGTGCATGAGGCACAAACATTAGATATAGCAGCCATTATTGTGAGCCTAGCCATCTTGGTAGGGGGTCATGACACACTGAGTTAACAGCCTCCTTCAAACGCTTTAAGTAAAAGAAAATACATTATAAATGTGTTTGAAAGAAAAATAATTGGGGAATACATCTGTCAGTAATTAAAAAAACAATACACGGATAACATTTATTTTTAATATTGTTTTGTTTAGGTGCATTTAAGGACTTAAAAAATGATGTATTGATTTATTTCTATTTATTTACTTTAGCAGCAGATGCAGCTCTATTAGGTTCAGCAGCAGGCACGTTGTACAGCAGCTGTGTCCACAGTGTTATCATCTGGAAGTGTCTGCGCTACACATCCAACAGACTTGCACGCTGACGGAGATGTCGAGGTGGTGAAGCTGCATGGAAACCCTTCTTCTGATCGGTTCATCCATCAAAGACGTCTTATTTGAGGTTAGTGATGCTTCTCTTAGTGCTCTTGAGCAGTTGGGAGTTGTTACATGGCAGAATAAGACCAGAAAACGTGTTAGAATGTTAGAAAGGCCCTTAAAGGTTTTCATGTTTACATGTAATTTGTTTGCCTGTGTCATTACACTATGCAGCATGAGATATGATTATAAGATAAAGGTACTTCTCTGCAGTTTAGAAAAAAAAGACCTCAGATTGCTTTGTGCTTCTTGCAGCTAAGACAAAAAAGAGGTCATTTCAGTTCTGTTTTAACAGATGTTTGCTTTCACGCGGATGCTGAGAAAGCATTCCTGCACTACTTATAAACAGGCTGTGAAGTTTTCAAGACCTTTTCAGGATGGGATGTTGTATAGAATCCCTTAAAGGCTTTACTTAATTGACACACCGAACAGTTTTCTAGCTCATCCTGACATGTAAGGGAGTAATGTTTTCCTCCTGTTTAGTCTTTTGTTCGGAGCAGTGTAGGTAAGAGTTGCAGATTTGCAAAACACAAAGGATGAGACATCTGGAGGGGGTTGGGAGGCGGTTTGACAAAGACTTTTGTAGACAGGCCTGCAAAAGTAAGATCCGCTGTACGTTTCCAAGGTAACTACTATTTAACATGCTTCATTAGCGTACCAAAGCATCTGCCACAAAGGAAAACCTTTTAATATAATTGTAAGTGCTAAGTGCTAAGTGCTAAGCTGACAAGTGTCAGCAGATGAGGAAATGGGTGGAGGGCTACAAACAGGATCATCATCATGATTCACACAGTCACAGAAAATCACAATCATATGTGAGAAGTTATTTGTTATGGACAAAAGAAAAAGAGTATTTGTCATATCATAACAAGTAGTAGAGAGAAAGTTTAGCGCTGTGACACGTTAAGCACACCACCTCGCTCCATGGCACATAGTTTTGATATCGTTGTTGGTGCCAGTTTTGCAGTTTTTTAACCAGTTAGACCCACTGAATCAGTGAGAGAAATCACTCACCAATGCATAAGGGAGCAGAATTTTTCAGATTCATCCAAGCGGCAACCTTCAGGGCTCATACTTGAAGCCCATGCGGAAGTGTCAAAACTTGTAGTTCACGCCTCAACCACTGGGGGGCTGGTTCCAGAAGCGAGTCATTTCCCATACACTCCCATGTTAAAATGACCAACTTCACAGCAGAAATGAACATGTTTACAGCCTGGTACAAAAAACCATTCTGGTCTCAAATGATAAGTTCCCTTCTAGTGTCAATTGTACAGGGGTGTATTTTTTACAACTTACTTGTTTTAATTATATTCGGACTTAAAATTCTGCATAATTATGGGCGTTGCCGCTTGAGCGACAGACGGTTGCTGTATCACAACGTGAGTTTCCTGCTTCCACGATCGAACAAAGATCCCCCTCTTTGTTCATATTTGGAGTTTTGGTGGACGTGACGCTGCATGGCGGCTGTCAGAGCGTCCCGGAACCTCCCACCGAGCCTCAAAACGGGTGACGTCACAGAAGCTCTGTCCATAGTTTTTACTGTCAATGGATTCATCCTATGTGGATATTTGAGTACAGTTTGCGTGCAGTTTTTGAGCGATCAATACAGAGTACTGCCACCTGTTGGAAGAGTTATTTCACCTGTGTTCATGGTGTAATCAAAGTGCATTATTTTGGCCTGGACACAGTCTTTGTTGTTATTTTTTGTCTTCCACAAAGTAAACCTGATTTATTTCATTTGACAGCAAAGATGGCTGTGGGTTTTTATTTAGAGAAAATATCCTGAATTTATAATGACTTCCTCTTAGATGTAAAGATAATCACATTTGTATTGAAAACAGAACTGTACACAATATGTTGGATAGAATATGATGGAAACATATTTTCGTAAGACTATTCAAAAGTTGATACTGCAACATTTTTGTTTAATTTCATTAAGATTAACAGCAACAACTAGTGAATTTGCAAATCAGACATGCGTTATGTTAATCTGCTTTCCTTGATGCATCATTTTCAATTTGTAATGCAGTTTCTGACGTCAGTAGCTGTAGCTATGAAAACACCATTTATTAGATATATCTGAGTCAGATCATGTGCAAAAAGAAGCAATGCCACAAATGCTTTAACTATTAATAGAACTGATTCTCCAACACGTGAAGAACTTCTGCATGTTGTACAATATGCAACAGCAGTTTGAAACCACATGCATCCAATGGTGTGTGCCTCTCCGAAAGGCATTGTAAAGGTGGCCGTTCCTCACTTTACCCGTCCAGCCATGTCTTATTGATGATTGTAGCACAGGACCGGGGTCAGACAGTGAGAGACAGGACAGAGACTGAGGTTGTTGAAAATGACCAATCAAAGGAGCGGAGCCATTGTTCCCACCAGTTGGAAGCACACACACGGAGAGCTGAGGTCATGCTAGTCATGGTCGCAGGACTGCAATTATACACACAGACAACCCATCCTGACTTACTACTCTGTGCAGTTGTATTATGTGCACACACCATTTTTTTTAGTGAGCAGGTTTTGAAGATAATTGCATCTGCAGCATCTTTTTGTGCATAGTTTTGGTTTTGCATCTTTAACGCCAGGATGTGCCTGTTGTGTTTATGTTGATGTTTTTAAGACACACTTGTAGCGGGAGGTGAATGTAAATTTCCTATACTCTGGTGTTCAAGTCTAAAAGTGTGTGGCTGTATATGTGTAATGTCTGGTAATGATACAGCATGTGTTTTAACAGACTTTTGCACAGTGTTGGTCCTGTCGGACTTGGACAAAGTAACTGACCTGGGTCAGTTAAGTTCAGACCTCAAGATTCAGAGATTCAAAGCTTATTGTCATATGCACAGTAAGGAAACTGGTTTCCCTCTACAACGAAATTCTTACTTTGCTGCTCACACTGAATGCCATAAAGGTAGAAAAACAAAATAGAATAATTTACAAAAGAGCAATATAAAGATGCAATTAAGTACATGAAATATAAACTATGGAAGTAAATTGAGCTATATACATGTAAATGTACATAAATATGCATGTGTGCTACATCAGCTGTTGTGCAAATTGAGCAAAGAATGAGTCATTGTGCAAAAACTGTCAGGAGGTAAACAGCAGGGTACATGTGCAGTTATTGGATTGAATATTAAGGTGCATAGAACAATAAATAAATAAACAATATTGCAGTTACTGTTACTGCATGTAAACATGTCAGTATGTAAACAGTCAGTATGTGTGGAGTACAGTCCATTGTTACAGACTGCTGTCAGCTGTTGAGGAGTAAAGAGTTCCTGAGTCTGCTGGTCCTGCACTTCACACTCCTGTAGCTCCGGCCTGAGGGGAGGAGAGTGAACAGGCCTTGTTGGGGGTGGGTGGGGTCCTTGATGATGGAGGTAGCTCTCCTGTGGACTCTGCGCTGGTAGATGCTCTGCAGAGAGGGCAGAGGAGTCCTGGTGATCCCAGACGCAGTCTTCACCACTCTCTGCAGGCGTTATTGTGGTCCATGGCGGTAGAGCTGCCGTACCATGCGGTGATGCAGCTGGTCAGGATGGACTTAAAACACACACTGTTAGGGTTCACTGTAGGATGTCTGCTGGAGGTCATATACATAGTTCTCTACCAGCGTTCATTTTTATTCACATAATAATGAACTTGTGTCCATTATTCTTACCCTGCTTTGGCCTTTAAAGGTTCACAGGAGCTTACCCCAGCTGTCAGTCTGCTGCCGGGCTCTGAATGAACCCAGTTTACAATAATGTAACTTCAGAGTCTAGATGCTTTTGATAATAGGGTAAACATGGGCTGTGTCTAAAATCACCCTACTCCACTTACTATATAGTGACTTCACTGGCAAAATAAACAAAAAAACAATTGTGGACACTAGTGACATAATCACATCATCGCATCTCATAATTAAACATGGCACAGCGCCACCAGTTGGAAATATCTGCAATACATTACATTACATATCGCTAATGTATCGCCAATCACTTGTACACTACTTTTCATGATGCATTGTGGGATACACTGGGAGCACTACCTAGGTTTTAATGGTTCTCACTACACATTCACACAGCACTACAAACAAACTGTATAGGCCTATATGTAGTGAGCAGGAGGGGAGGATTTCCTTATTTTTCAATATGATTGCAAAGTACAGTTTGCTAAAATCCACTGCAGGCATAATAATAATACCCAGCAAGTGGCTGCTGAGGTAATTCCACACCTTTCAAAGTCAAGCCGTGGGGTTTTCTTTCCAAAAAGAAAGAAAAGAGTTTTTTATATATATATATAGAAATATATGACTTTATAATCTCTGGAAATATTGCTCCAGATCCCCTCTATGGCACCATCTCTGTTTTTTTTCTTTTAACAAAATCTTGAATCTAGCCTTTCCATTTGATCACTTTAGCCAAACTCATGTTCCTAAGAATCCCATAATTCTTTACAAAGCATTTCACCTCCGCCATCCAGAGCATATTCACATAGCTTTCAGTGAGTCTTTACCCTGAGGCTGTTATGCTTCATTGAGTCTTTTGTGCTATTGCTGTAACTAGTGGGAATGCTGAAAGATTATATCACCTCTGGTTAATATGATTTGATATATATTTTTTATGCATATATATATACACACAATATTTGTTACAGATACCAAATGGACTCTATAAACAATGTACAGTGTGACTAACAGGCCTGCTGAGGCCCAGTATGTGCACAAAATGTGATGCTACTAGAATATTTTCCGCTCGGCCTGTGTGAAGGACAGTGTCTAGATATAACAGTGCAGCTGCCCCTCCTTCTTCCTTTCCTATTTTCTTGATCCGTATCTTCCTTTCAACGATTGTCAACAGCCATTCAAAGGCTAAGATAATAATTTGCTAAACAAAACTTGGCCGGTTGGATGAGCGAGAGAGAGAAATGGAGGCCTAAATAACAGTGCCTTTATACGTGGCCATTAGCATTCAAACAATCACACAAGCACCCTCTCTGGCACAAAGCCCTTGTCATATTCATACCTGGACTCTCGCCACCAACAGACTCACAAATATACAATCCACTTGGTGCTGTCTGTCTGTGCTATTATTCTGAGGGGCCAGCAGCACTTAAATACTAAATGCCACAGAAAAATGGAAAGGAGAAGAGAGCAAAGGGAAGGAAAGGGAAGAAGAGGAGAGGGAAGGAGACGTGAGCGAGGAGGGGAGAAAAAGAGAAGATGACAGTGCCTGAGGGAACAAACATCACCTCCTGTCTGGCTCTCTGACAGCAAGGAGCAGACAGGTGGAGAGAGGATGAGGACAAGCAGAGCACTGTGTGTGTTTTGTGTGTGTGCGTGCACAGAGGTGCAGCATCTTTCCAGCTGAGAGAAGGGCACCTGTCTGTCTCTGCTCAACTCGGACTATAGCATGCGGCAGCTGTCTGTGTCTGTCTGAGTGGCGGGCTATTAGATGCTATACCTGGCCAGTGTCTCACCATAGAATGTGGAATAGCTTCATGCATCTGTCTGGCCGTCTGTTATCCTCATGCTGTCTGTCACTCTGCCTGCCCGTCCTTGTGTCCATCTATCTAAGAAGCAAAGCTGCATGTTGCTGTTGCAGTGAGCATACTTTGTGTACATCTGCCCACCTGCTTGTCAGTCTGATGCGTCCATAGCTGCGCTGCTTCCCTGTCACTCCACATAGCGTCACTGCTTTCCTTCTGCATATGCTAGCACGTCCTGCCTCCCAGTTCCCCGTGGATCTCATAGATGACTGGAAGATACACTGGGATCAAAGCTCTGTTGTAGTTGCAGGGAGCCCCCCTTCCTCCTCCACCTCCTCCTCCTCCTCCTCCTCCTCCACGTCCCCCATCCCTTCACAAGCTCATGGCAGTGGTCTTCAAAACACACATGCTGGCAGCTAGCACACACGTAAACCACGCATACGCTACACGCTCACTTGGTATGCACCAAAAATAAACAGTCTGGAAGCATTAAACAGGGAGGGCGGCAGATGAATTAAGAGTGCGTTTGAACGTGCACATACAGTATTTGTGGAGGTTTGTGTAGTTGCTTTAGAACCCTGGTGGGTTAAAGTGTCATTTAGCATTAATAGGCTGTGGGCAAATTGACACAGAACAGAGCACTTGACAAGAGTTCTAACATCATCTGATGGTGTTTCTGAATCAAAACAGCTCACTAAATAATTGGCCATGATACTAATACAGTAAATATCACAGTTTTTGCTCTAATAATGTGCCACAAAAAATGGTGCATCACATTCATTAAAGTCTTTTTCTGTTGTAAAGCGCTTTGAATGTGTGTTTTCTTTTAGGAGCTTATTACTGTGTATGATTGTAAAGCCACTTTCAGACACGCACTCTTTCCATTTATCTGAAGGCAGCTGAATGTGAGCGCTTCACATCTGACAAGTACTCACTGATGGTGGATTTTCCCTTAAAAGTCAATGTACAAGCTCAGACCTGGTAACAGTTACACATCACTTTTAACATGGCTCCAGTCTGAGTGGCCCTCAGTCACATTAATGGGTAGGCACGCACAACAAACAATCGAGAAGGGTTCAGGTTTCAACAGACCAGGAGGACCTGCGCTGGAGATAAAACTCCTGCACAGAGACGTAAATGAAAGAGAGGCTCTCCTGGGAGCAGAGGGTTTATAAGGACAGGATTCAAAGAGAAGCAGGATCAGGACACGATCATTGGCAATGTGGAGGAACATAAAGCAACACCATGAGTTTAAAACTGAAGCTAGTTTTTGCTACATGATTACTCTGTATGTGTGAGGTTTCACAATCTGAAAGTGGAGCCAGTTGAGGTGGTTCAGACATCTAATAAGGATGCCTCCCTGTGGGTAGCTACCTGCTGAGGTCTACCAGGCATGGCCAGTTGGTCAGAGGCCTCAGGATTCACTGCAGGGATTTCTCCCAGCTGGCCTGGGAGTAGCTGGAGATCCCTCAGGAAGAGGTGTAAGACACTGATGGACACACGCAGGCTTGGGGCTCTCTGCTCCTCCCCACCCCCGATAGACTAAGTGGTCTGGAGAATGGGTGAAGATAGCTGTGTTACTTTTCCCATGTCTAAAAGGGTCTAAAATTACCTACAGACATTGAAACTATTACAAGTTTAAATTGAAATTGAGCCAATTGCACACTGAGAGCGGTGACACAGTGGGAGGTGTGCTTTAGCCTCAAATAGCTGGTGTATTTTACGGACAGTTCAAAGCAGCTCCTGCACACCTATGGCTCTAAGTCTTCTTAAAATTGGAAGGAAAGCTTGTTAATGACCTGAAATTCTCATGATCCTGCACTGCAGGGAACTTTCTTAGTGATACACCTCAAACAAAACTGATGCTTTGGGTGATCACATGACCCATCTCTCTCTGATGTTTCTCACTCATTCTCACTCTACACCTGTCACTTTGACGTAGGAATCTCTGCATGTGCAGTCTGTTTGTGTGCATGAGGATGCTGTTCCTCATTTTTCTTCGCAACCACTCATCCGATGTGCATCGTAGTTGAAGTCGTTTTGGTGAACGCTTGTCATACTTTAGCTGAAAGTTGCTTTTTCAGAGAGCAGTCAGACAAACACTAGCAGGCATTTGCACGCAGCCCCAGGCAGATATAGGGAGGGCACCACCGGTCTGACAGTTTAACTCTAAGTAAACATACCTCTTCATAGTTAACTGAAATAATTCTCAGTTGTTCCCATCTCTGGGTGCATCAATGCAGGAGTTCAGGGTTTGTTATACCTACTGTCGGGGTGTATTCTTTTTTGTAGACCCTAAAATGCAGTGACAGTGCTGAGTGTGAAAGTGCTTGAATGAGCATTTCTGGTGAAACCTGCAGGTTGCAGTCTGCATAGCTGTAGTAAAATAATAAGATGTGATGTTCACCCATTTTCTATGTGTACCATGTGCACATAATATCATTTAGATGAAAACAAAACATTATTGAGCCAATTTGACCACAAACCAAATAATTACAAAAAATGTAATTCAGGCTTCATGATGTCATTAGATGATAAGCTGTGCAATCACCAATTCATTAGAGTTGATCTCTGTCTGGACCACAGTGCCGGATGAGATTGTAAACTGCTTCAGTGAGATCTGTGGATTATCTTGGGTTTATTGAGCTCTGTTTCTGGAAAAAAAATTACATTTTATAATGTAATTTTTCATGTCCATTGTGTTAAGAGGAAGGCAGAAATCACACACACACAAAACTTTCCAAATGAAACCATGTTGTCGCTTTCTACATGGTTTGAAGTGTTAGTAGTTTTGTAATTTAGATGAACTGATCTTTTTAATTTTTTTTGGGAAAAATGCACGATTCACTTGATCGCAAACTGTACAGCTGAAAAAAGACCGGCTTTACGCTCAAGCTGCATCTGTGATGTCTGAATGTGTGATGTTCTGAGGAAACAGTAAACCCTCTAGCTCTCTGTGGTACACACTGTTTCTTTACACAGTGCCTAAAAAGCCTAAAAGCGTATTTTCTGGTACTGGGTGCAATATATCCAGCATGGTTCTGCTGCCGGGCCAACTGAGTCCGCTTGCCAAACACATGTATGGCAAAACTGACTCTCTCTAGGCTGCAGCAAAGCGTGGCGCATCCAGACAGACTCGCACTCAGGCCAGAGGAAGAGGAGACGAGGCTCACAAAAAAAACACTAACAAATGCATAGGTTTCATTTAATAATGTCTTTACCAGCTCTGTGGTTCAATAATAAAGAGAGCAAAACAGGCAAGTACATACTGCTCTGTCCTTTTCCTGCACACACACACATGCAGTCTCTCCCCGGTGGATAAATCAGCCCTTTCATGCTCTGTCGTCTGGCTGGCCCTGTTATACTGCGTTTCTATAATAGAGAAAGAGCAGTCCCTCTCTTTGACTATTGCAATGGTCACACATATATCTCCCCCTTTCGTCTCTGTCTCTCTGTTCTTCAAAGGGCTTCTGGTGGAGTCAATCTACAAGTACACTGTAGGCTGAAGATATGAGACTTGCAGCACATGTAATGACCGAAGAGGTTATATCAGCCTAATGAAATGTGCATACGCACGTGCGTGGATCTGTGTGAAGCTGACGAGGTATCATTTGTTCTTAAGTGATAAGGGTGGAGGTAATAGGTTTTTGAAACGGGGCTGTGATGATGATAAAGATGGTCTGATTAGTGTGACTATAATAACATTATCATCGGATCGTAATTGGGTGATGAGTCGGTGCCGATAATTGATGTTGTTAACCATGATGATGATGGTGGTGGTTATGTTATAAATATAATGTAATGATTGATAAAGTTAACATAGTAAATGTTTGATAATTACAGGCAAACTGTTCCCAGGTGACATTTTCACACAGTATTCTGGGCTCAATTTTGCCCATTCACAAAGAATCGACAAAGCTGTGCGTGTTCATCAACAGAGGTGTGCCTCAATTACCTCATGCAGCGGTGCCGGCTCTACCTTTTTACACGGTGGTTGATCTGGCCCTGTGATTACCGTCCCTGTTCCTGGCTCAGAGGCACCACAAAGTACCCTGCCACTCTGCCGCTGTACTGTTCACGCAAGGTGCATTGAAGTCTCAACAGGCATGCGTTGAAGAGGCTGTGTGAAAGGGCTAATGATTATCTTGTTAGAAGTGCAAGAGGTGGGATCGGCACAAAGTGAGTGGTTATGGTACGTGTCAACAGGATCTGTCATTTCCTCACTTCACAGTCATTGTCAATGCATTCTGGTAGTGTCCTGTTGGGTTTTGAGAGCTGCGGCAGAATGTTAGCTGCCCTCTATTGAGCGATACTACTACTTTAAGATCATTAGCCTCCAACTCGACTCAGCACCTCAGCAAACTCTGCCCAAAAATACATAAATATTTGTTTTTATAGTTCTGGAATGAAGATGGTTTCTAAATGAACAACCCGCTCCAGATCCAGTTTAAAATTCAGACACACAAATGTAAAGATCCTTCAATCAGATGCAGCTGAAAAACACAGACCTGTCGGTGTAACCTCTGTCCTTCACAGAAAACGCCCATGATGCCAAATATGCACATGAGCTTTAGAACCAAACCATGGAGCAATTTAAGAAGGTGACCTGGTCTGATCAGTAGAATTGTCAGAGGCAGGGCGACACCACGGTCAGTGTGGTGTTGCTGGGTAACATTAGGTCTTTCTCAGCATCTCTGTGGATGTTGACACATACTTAGTGTGATAGGCAGACTGTGTGCATCGATTCTTAACATTAGGCTTTAATGTTGTTTGGTTGATGCTTTGCAGCTGCCATTCAGAGGCTGTAGCTCTGCGTCCCAGCATACAAACTGAGAGGAACACCACAGAGCCCTATTTAAAAAAACCTAAAGGCCAGCTCTGATGTTAGAGCTGTAATTACAGCTGTGTCCAGTAATAATGACTTATAGTCACGTCGGCCATGAATTCAATGAGCGATCACTACGCCATCACGTTCTGATATAGTGACACTCATTATTAAGATTCTTCAGTCCTTTAGAAATAAATCACCCTTTACCAAGCCAGTGTTAATAAAATAGATATTTTATAATAACCATAAATGATTTATTAAAATTAAATCAAAACATAGATCACCTTTTTAAAACATGGTAACAAAGATGTTTTATCAGAAATGTGTTCCTTCTCTTAGTAATATTTCATAACTCCTGCAACAACCATTATGTAGGCAGGAGGAGGAGGAGGAGGAGGAGGCACTCCAGATAAATGATGTCTTTTTAGTGGGTCAGTGTGGACTTTTGTTTACTCACATTCACCTTCTAATGAAAATTATATATACAGCGTGGACATCAAACTGTACCACATGAACATAATGCAAATTAGAATTCTGTATTGATACTTGTAATGATGATGATGATGATGATGATGATGATGATGATGACTGTGGAGGTGGTTGAGCATGAGCGATGATGGACGTAATGCCAATATTAATCACTTCTGAGGGAGAGGAAAGCGGTGATGAAGAGCTCAGGACAGGACAAAAAGACATGTCCGTGCTAAATTACAGCTTGGGATAAACGTGCTGACAGATTTTTTTTAGAGAGAGAGAGAGAGAGAGAGAGAGAGAGAGAGAGAGAGGGGAACAGAGCGAGAGAGAGAGGCAGAGAGAGAGAGAGAGAGATACGGCGCGGTACCAGCGTTTGTCCTTCTTGGACTCAGTTTGTGACCGGCTGACTGGCTGCGCGAGCGACGGACGAAGAAACTTGAGACGATCTCGGGCGATATCCGACACTGAAGGTACATTTAAAACGATTCTGTCATTGTCAGCGTGCATGCTTTGTGTTTTTACATCGGTCATTCTGCCTGAAGATCAGACCCAGTTCCCCCCTCTCGCTTGGTATTTGGGAATCTCTCCCCTGGGTGTTCTTTGGCATCACTGCCTGACATTCATCAGGGATCTCGTTTTAAATTGAATTTACTGCAGGTGGGATTTAAAGCATGTTAGTATCAATAAGTGGATCCTTCGTTTTCATTTTTAGAGTGAAATAGAGGCATGTGGTTCGTTCGCGCGGCGGACCGACTCTGTGCGTATTTTAGCCTTGACTCTGAAGAATCTGCGGGGATTTTGTGGTTGTAAAAGTATATTCCTCATATTTTAAGAGTCAAATTACCCATGAACTGTTTATCAGTGGATCTAGTTTTATAATGGCCGACGTTGAACATAGAGTCCTAATTGGTAGTAGCCCTTTCGGTCAAAGAGATTGAGGACCTGTCCGCTGACGCACACTAATATGCGCTTTTATGTGGGGGAATTTCACCTCCATAATAACTGTTGTATAGGCTGATTGATTCTGTTATTGATCCGTCCATCGATTCAATCAAGATTTGTAGCCTGTCCGTTCTCTACAGTCTCACATGGTGTGAGAAGGATGCCACTTTTTGTGCAAATTGGACAGGCGCAATATTTTTACGCGTACGAGCCGATTCCCAACAGACTGGCTGACAGACTGTCACATACGGAGCGCAGACACCCCGGGGCAAATATTGGTACCTGCGCGCCGTCTCTATGTGCGATGTTTGTCTGCGGTTCAGCGCGCCTTTAATGAGGTTGATCGGCTGAGAGTCGCTTCAAAAACCCGGCTTAATTGCGTCCATTTATTACGCGACCTTATAAGTCGGTGATAATAAGTGTTTGGCTTGATATCCAGGGGTGCCTGTGATGCGCTTTTGCCTTTTTCAAAATGCTCTGCTTCACCCTGCGAACAGCTGTAATGATGTTTGTGTTTGTGTGAGACCTTAAGCATCCATTGCCCTTCTGGGAAATACATTTGCTTAGATTTATGACCTGCCTTCTCAGGTTATATCGATTATAGCAGCCTGCTGTGTACTATATATATTTTTTTGTAACAGCAAGAAAAGTGGGTCTACCATATCTATATATAATTTTTTGATGTTGTAGAAAGCACTGCAAGCTTTTCATACAGTTGTGTCTGCAGCTGGGTCAATTCTCAAGTGGAAAATCTCTGCTCTTACAGCCCCTTGTTGAACATGTACATAAAACCTAATGTGAAACATGAATGGCTCCCACACACACAGACAGAGACACACACACACACACACATGATGAGCCTTAAGTGTCTATAATGGCTCTGATCAGTGTAAGCTCTGTTTATGTATGTGGAAGCTCATGTATTATACATCAGTGTTGCACCAACCCCGGGTACAATCAGCTCGATGTGTGTGATCGCCATGGGTCTTCATTTATGTGCCTCTGTGTGTGTGTTTATGATGTGTCTGTAAGGATGTTTATCTCTGTGTATCAGTTTGATTGTATGAACAATTTGCTGCAATTTTCATGACCCCAGAAGGTTCTTTTGAAAGAAATTACACAAATATGGACACACACACACACGCACACAGAGACTGCTCTTCTAACACTACAAACTGTGATTGGGAAAAACAAGGGGAAGAGAAGGCGGATGGATGGAGTTGATGACAGAGGTAGAGGTGGGGCAGGACATGAGGAAGAAAGACTGGAAAATGAGTGCAGAGTGGAACGTTAGTGCAGAAAAAGAAGGGTTGTTGTTGTTCAGGTTGTAGTGTATCTGTGACATATGGTGGCGATTAAACTGCCTGAAGAATAGAAGCTGGAAAGAGAGGCGCTGTCACTGTGACAAGAGAGGGACACACCAAATCCTGTTAGCGGACATTACTGTGTGTTATGGACAACAGTAAGAATGGGGTACGGGATAGATGGTGGACACACACACACACACACAGAGAGAGAGAGAGAGAGAGAGAAAACAGGAAAGACTTTAAGGCCATATACAAGATCCATGTGAGTTCTAGAAAGACACACTGTTTCAATCAGCGGTGCAGTGATGAAGCTGAATCCAGGCCTTGAATGAAGATTTTCTGGAAGCATTTTCACTTGCCAATCATGCATAACCCTGTTGCCTCTCCTGCCTGAAGTGTTGTGTAATGCTCTGCCAGGGAGACACATCACATACTAGTACTGACTCCATGGGCTGCCTCCCTTTAAAGACTCAATCAAATTCTATCATTAATGTGGGATGCATCCAAACATACTGATCGCCAGAGAGAAATAATCCCCCCCCCCCCCCACACATATGGGAAACCCACACTGGGGACATGGTAAATGATCAGTGAGCCTTTTATTTCCTTTTGATTCCCTCCTAATAAGAATGGGAGAACCCTCTCCCCTAAGATGAGCGCCCATGGGGGGGGGGGGTTTTCTCTTCCGACAAAGTGTGTGGCAGTCAACGGACGTGTACCATTCATTAGCTGACAATTCAATGAAATGAATCAGACAGCACGGCCTCCCAGGGATCCTCGTGGAGAAAAAGGAAATGAATGCTTACTGCTCAAGACATGAACATTCCCTTGGGCCCTCACTCACATAGATGGCACGGTGGCAGAATTCCCTTTCCGAATGTTTCAAACGGGAAACTAAACAAGGAGCTTCCAGGATCTGACATTGCCTCAGATGCCATTTGTGTACTCGACTTTTCTTGCTTTTCAGGCGCAGGGAAAATGGAATGATCTGTCTAAAACCTTTCAGTACTTTTTCTCAGTTGTTTGAAGGAGAAGCTTGTGACTCTGCAGTGACTTTGCACAGAACTAAATCTCAACTATATCATCTCCAATTACCTACTCAAGGCAAGTGAGTGATGAGCCATTTTTCATCCATACATGATGATGCCTTTAAACTCCAGATAGATGTGAAGGATGATGCACGATACCTTCCCTCAGTGCCCTTTGATGGTGATTGTGCATCAAAGGAAGGAAAGACGTATGATTGCTGATGCAGGCGTTTTAAGAAGGGAAATGGTTTCAGAGTGAGCATCTCCCAGGAAAGGCGTGGGATTTAGCTTGATCAACCTTCATGCGCTCCCCCCCCCCCACACACTCCACATCACACTCACACCCACACTGCGTGTCCCCGGCGTCTCCAGACAGAGGTTAGAGCAGGACACTGTGACCCCAGCCTCAGCAGTGCTACGTGGAGACACAGAGCCACTCTCTCCCTGATGGTGATGGGAGAGATGCGGTCATTTAGAGGAAATGTCTAGTGGTGCAGTGTTTTTCCTCTGTGGTGGCCTGTGGGATGGTGCTGCAGAGTCTGTCACGGTCTGATTGTTCTCAGACTAACATCGCTGTTTACTCGCGTGCACATACAGGCAGGTGGGGATGCATATATTTAAACAAGGGCATGCTCACATGTTAGAAAAGCCACATATATATCCATTTGTGAAGAAAAATGTTCAAGCACCTAAATACACAAACATTATTGTGACTAGATTTGGAAGGATGGAGGCGGATTCTGTTTCTGCTGCCAGCAGGGGGTCTGCATGATAGGCGACCTGAACTGAATTTCTGAGCTGGACGTTTGATTGGTGGAAGCCATGCCCGGTGTGGTGGTGGAGGATGGTTGCTTGGATGGGTGGGATAAAGGAAGACTCCCATGCAGCAGCTCGCTCCACTGGAGACATTATTATACAGAGAGACAGGAGGCCGCTCCAGGCTGAGCGTGCCAGCATGTGTGTGTGTGTGTGTGTGTGTGTTCTGTGTATTTACATTTAGACCCAACTGTAGAAATAAGAAAGATAGAGGGCAAGGGAGTCAGACGTTGACAGAACAAGAAAAGCTTATATGACTGGTTGTGTGTGTGTGTTGGTTATAGACTTGCTGTCACTGACTGAGGAATTGGTGGAGTGAGCTAAAAAGAATCTTTTTTTTCTAGTTATTTCTGATGGAAAGTTGAATTTGAGCCAGAAATTGAATGTTGAATAATGATACAGAGCGTTTGCTTCCATTTCTCTTCAAATCTTATTGGAAAGTTTTCAAGGTTTTTTTATGCAGGTGCACAAATGTTAAATAAGTATACGAGGAAGAAGAACACTATGTTAATGGTAAGGCTCCCAGAGTGCCCAGCGTTAGATTAAACCAGCAGAAAGTATGAATCTAAATCCGGTGTCGGGGCAGGAATACAATACAGCAACAGTGTGTGTAACAGATCACATTTTGGAATTACACTATTACACTAAATTACCAGTCCCTGCTGTGCTCCATTATTCCAGCAGTCTGGTAGGTTAACTCTTCTGCTGTTTTGGTGGGACTTTGTTGGTGGAGAGCTAGTATTGATTCCTCCTTTACATTCAGGCTGGGATGTGTTCGCTGGTACGGGGGCGGGCAGTGCGGGCAGACACACTCTAAAAGATGAAGAAAAAATGTGCCTCTGGGTAATTCAAAAAGTTGTCTCACTGACATGTTGCGTCTCTGCTGCTTACATTTGGTTGAGTCTTCAATTTGCTGAAGCTTCCAGGATGGAGCTGGTGAGATGCACAACTTTTTTAGATGCGCTTCTACCAACAATTGATAATTAAACTACAAATATAAGTAGTTCATGCTTTTTGTTTTGCTCCATGCCTGGAGAGAAATAATGAAAAATCTTTGTAGGAAAGTAAAAGTGCAGTTCCAAGCCAATCATTACCATTTAGCCATTTATTGATCTACTCATAGCATCATCATCGATGGCAACAGGCTTGTTTTGGGGGAATTGACTGCAAGCATGTGTCTGCAGCATCAGTGTTAGAGCAGGGTTAAATTCCCATAATCCTTCATTCTGTGCAGACATAGAGATGTGCAAACGTGCACCAGTGTGGTACCACAAATCAGCCTTTAGCCTTGGCCAGTCACCAGGGCTAAGCTAACATTAGCCACTGAGGCCAAAGATACTGTGACAGATGGTGCATTACTTGTCTGGTCTCCTATAAGTGGGTGGGTTGGAAAATTACTCCGGGAAATATATTCACTTATATATGCCTAGGTTGTAGATGTTACTGTAGATGTTAACAGCCATGACAAAAATGTATTAACAAGGATGTTTACAAGCTTCTGAGACACAGACATGTCTAGACAAAGACCTTTCTCACCTTTGTAAAGGCAGAATGGCTGCAAGAAATCTGATTTTGGTCCAATTTTAGTTGAGAAAGAATCAACACTGTTAACACTATCATTGTTTTACATTTTTTAAATGTCAGAAAAATACTGTATGTAAAGTTAAAAAATGGCTTGTGAAGCACCAGTTTCACCTTAACTTCTCAGTGGAAGTAATATAACCTTCTGCCAGACAGCACTCAAATGCATAACCGTTAATATATTGACTTACTCTCCTCTACATTAGCACAGCAGAGAAATCCTTCCATCCTCTATGATGTGTCGAGTTGAGCTCAAATTGAAAAAAAATACGTTGGATTTTGATACATTTTGGTACAGAGATCTGCATGGGAAATGAGCTTGCTCAGAACATCCATGAGTCATAGGGGCCAGGTGTAGGCTGCAGATCAAAGGAACGGGCGTTTCACTCACGCAGGCCGGCTTACATTACATCCATGTACGAGAATAATGAGAGTGGAATCCACAAGGAGGGTCAGTTCTCTCTGAGCTCCACTGAACTGAAGGAAGCTACAATTAGCGCCCTAGCACATGGAATCTCAAATCATAATATTGAATGTAAATGAGGTTTTCTTCTATTTAGACCTCACATTGAAGTGATTAGTTTTCAAACACGTGATAGCCTGACAGTTTTCAATTTTCAAGCTTTGACTGGATTTTCTATTTACTTCCTTATTTCCCGAGCACATATGAAAATGAAGGCGCTAACTAGCTACTTAAATAATTTCACCATGGTTTAGAAAGACTTTAATACGCTTTGCAACAAAAGGTGACAATGACTGTAACCAGCACTTGGAATTAAATTTATCATACTCCGAAAATGAACTATTTTTCTGAACAGTTGCTTTAGAATAGAAAAAAAAGAACAGAGTGCTCGCACAGGAGGTAGCTCATTTCTAAGTGTTATTTATCACTTCTCTGTTATGGCTCATCTTTATCAACACTGCCAGTAATACTTGGCAAAACGCTGAGCATGCCTGAGGTAGGAGTGACTGTGTAGGTGTTTGCTTGGGCTGCTGGTAATGTGCATCTGCACGGCTGCGCGTATCACATCAGCCACAGACGTGTGTGTGTGTGTGGAGGGGGCCATGACAGAATGGAAAGGGGGCCATGACAGAATGAAACCTACAGCTAAGCTGCCACCCCTGACATAGAAGTCCTGTAGGAATTGAGCAAATCCTATTGTAAATTTGCCTACTCCGTGAAGATAATTGGCTTATTCCTGTGTTAAATAGCCGGTCCTACAGGACACTGGCTGGGCTTAGCATGCTCCGTGTAGACAGTGTGTCTGTTCCTCTGCTTCTTAGGGACTTAGAGGCACATTACATACTGTATTACTGGATGACAGTGATGAACTGATAGCTGCCGTGCCCAGCCTCGAGCTTCTGTGCAAGGGACTGACACGCACACAAGTGTCTGCAAGGGCACCGGCTCCATTCCCTCGCAGGCCTCTTAGAAAGCAGCCTATATGACACTCTGCACTTGATGTTTGAAAGGCTAGACAGGCTAGTTTAGGGACAATCTGCACATCCAAGACTTTGAGAGTGACATTTCCCATGCCTTGTAAGTTCTCAATTTCTGGTTTTCATGCTGAAGTCTACACAACAGTTTCAGGCTTCTGTTGTGCTCGGATGTGGAGAAAGTGTTGCATAGCCTTACCTAAATCATTATCCACACATCAAACACCATCTGGGTTTCACTCCGCTACTTTGAAGGTTCCTTCCTCATCAGTCCTGTGCCTAAAGCAGGCACAACAGATAAATGCATGTGCGCAAGCTTACATGTGGCTTTTTTTATGCGTGCTTTAACCCTTTAGCTGCTCAGTAACCACATTAAAGCAGTTGCCTCTCTGTTTCTTGGCCTCTGGGCAACTGCTTAGTGATGAACCCCAGCTCCAGCTGATCCAGCAGCTCGCGAGGGAAGCAAAGCACTAAAATGCTCAAACCAGAAAATGAGAGATTCAGAGATGGATGAATTGTCAGCGGTTGTGCAGCTGTTCATATCTGTGTGTGTGTGTGGAAGGGGAGGAAAGCTAGAGAGATAACACACATAATTCTGGGACATGACCGAAAACTGTCTAGTTAGAGTGCATCAGGAAATGGATGAAAGAGAGAATTCCCTGCACGTGGTGAGAGGAGAGAGATGGAACCCAAAATGCTTCATCTGCGTGTGTCCTGATGGCTGCTAAGTTGAACAAAGACAACCGAGAGACAGTGACTACAGTATCTTTTCAAACCGCTGCTCCATCTGTGTGAAAACACGCCGGACATGCTGTGAAGTGAAATGGTTGAAAGCGCCTTTTTAAAGGTTGACTGATGATTTTGAGCAGTTGAATTGGCAGCACCTCAGGGAGGTTTTTAAGCTAAAAATACAGTAGCAAAGAAAATATTTGTACATGCTTATCTTGGTGTCAAAATGCATCAGTACATCTGATGATTTCTGGTTTTGATGTGATGCACTCATATCTATGTGTTCTTAATTAGAGCAAACAGGCCTTTTCTGACTGCATGTGTCCAGGCATGTGTGTGTGTGTGTGTGTGTGTGTGTGTGTGTGTGCACATCTGTGCGCCTTCCGCGAGGGCCGCGAGGGCACTGAGGTTGATCAGCAGTGTAATTAATGTAGTGCAGTTCAATTGTCATGTGTGATATTTCAGGGCTGCGATCTACTTGAGCAAGCTTTTTTTGATGAATGGCCAATTAGAAACAGACTACTCATGCCTGGTGGCTGACTGATCTCTTTTTAATGGCACTCCTGTTTCTTTGATAAAACACAAAATGAATCATCGATACCCTGGCCCCGAGGAGCACCCGGCTCAGAATTTAATTGTAATTGGGTGTGTAGCAGCGTTCGGGGTCGAGCTCTGTGTGTGTGTGTGTGTGTGTCTGAGCGAGCACTTTTGCGGTAAGGGTGGTCAACCCCAGTCATACTCTGCTGCACATGGCTGCCTGAGGCATTATATACATTATTCACAGGTCATGTGTGTTTGTGGTACGGTTGTGTTTTCTGCAATATCTGTGCCGACCTGCTAGTGGATTTCAACCACATAATCTGTGTGTGGCAGCCCAGCTGTTTGTGCTCACAACAACAACAAAAAAATGTGTCTCATTGTCTGTGATTTTTCATGTTTGATTGCTGTTAAAGTACACTTCAATTAGTCCTGGCAAGTTTCCATTTAAAAACAAAACATGCCTAACCTCAGCTGCTGTGTTTTTGATGCTTTAATCAAAAAGTCTCATTTTATATGCATAAGTAATGCTACTGAAATAAAGATGAGAGGAGGAAAAACAGCCTTAAATGTTGAAAAAAAAGTCTCTTTTCCTCTTTATTTGCCGGTTCCTCTGGAGATGGCCAAGATGTGTTTGCTGTTGCTCAGAAGGGGGGTGTCACGGCAGAGGAGGGGGGTTGTTTGTACCGAAGCTGTGAAAACACGCCGTATAACAATTTGAGCAAGCAGCTCGCATTCTGAACCAACGATCCCACCAGGAGCTTCTGGACCACCCAACGGGCAACAAGAGATGCTCTGCTACACCTTTTTATTCGTGCTGCACTGTTTTCCCCTGACTCTCAGCAGCTCCAGACATCTCTAAGCAAACAGGAGCACTTCGGAATGAGGTGATTAGTGCTGTCAAAATGTCACAGCATCCCCCGCTGGTGTTGGAGGGTTTGGACAATAATCTTATAATTCACTGCATGAAACTGTAGGGATGAGTGTCCTCTATACCTGCTGGAGTTTATGTGCACCCTCTTCAGCTCCATCACACAATGTGACGTAGTTTTTTTTTTTTTTTTTTTTTTTTCCCAGCTGAAAATTGCAAAGCAGACCTTTCACACTTTGCCACAATGGAAGCTATGCTTGGCAGGTAGGCACTTGGGGACATACAGAGGGAATCTTATTTTGTGGATTTAGACTTCATAAACATCATTATCATCTCCCCGACCTTGAGTTGCTGTGCTGTTCAGCTGCGACCCCAATTTTGTCTGGAACCTTGAATTGTGATGTGCGCCGTCTCTCGGGCACACGGGCAATCGAGTCAACAAAAAAAAGGATTTATTTATTTATTTTTTTATTTTATTTTAAGACCTGAGCGCGTGGCATGTTGGCACGTGTGTCTGAGAGATCATCTTAACGTACGTGCGCTGACTCGGTAATCATCTCTCCCGCCTGCTGCCTGGAACCGTCAGCATCTTTCCTCCAAACAAAGTTTTCTGACTGTGCCGCTGCCAGATTTAAACTGTGTAGAACATTAGTGTAACAGCCCACGCTCTCAGAATACAGATTTGTTCTTGAGTGCACGCCAAATGGCCTCTATATTTTATGAGCCTTCTCTCTACTAACATACCGTCTTGAGACTAATTATCATGGTCGCTCTCAAACACAAAGCTCGTTTATTATTGCATTGACATCACATTTGTTTTGGCTTGGCCTACATGGCTGGGACTTCACAGTGCTACAATGCTGGAATCATGTTTTGAGCTTGACAGAGCACGCTTTGGATGGAGAATCTGTTCCACCTTGCGTCGTACAAGGTGTTAGGCTGTGAGCTTGTTTGTTCTTTTACAGTGTTGTCATTCCTCTCTCTTCAAGTGGACTGTAATTTCTTTTCTTTCCTTTTGTGAGCTGCTCACTGGGGAGTCACGCTGGATTCTTGGGAAGCAGTTTTTTTCCTCTTGGTCCTGCCCTAGAAATGCCGTAACACTTTTTTTTTATTATCATAATACTTTCCCCCCCCCCAGCATGTATCTGTACACTGATTCCAGCTATTTTTACACGTACTGCAAGACTATTAATAAAAGCCTGAGTAATGTTGGTACAATGGAAATGGTACATGAAACAGGAGTTGAACATTTAAGAGCTTCTAGTAATTGATGTATAATAGATTTTTTGAATATATTTTTTAGTATTTATTGGTAGGAATCAAAATACCAACTTGTGTATAAAATATGACGCAGTGTATAGGGATACATGCCAAACTTACATCCATCTAACATGCAGACTTATTCCGATCCAGGATCATAAGGACATCAGAGTCTCTCCCAGCATGCACTGGGCAGAAGGAAGGAAATATCCCGGGCTGGCTGCCAGTCTGCCACTGTTTGAGAACACAGACAAACAAAAGCACAGATAGACACACAAAAACTGCACAAATCCGCTAATGACAGAGGCAGCATTTCAGCTGCGATGCCTTTCAGTGCTGTCTCTAAAAAAAATGAAAATTTGGTTTAATGTCTACGAGTCAGTGGTTTTTATTGTGGCGTTGACAAACAAAACAAAACAGACTATAAATGAAAAGAAGCATTAAAAACTCTGCTGTAAATATCCCCGTGTGTGTACAGTACATCACAGCCTCTAGTCATCCATGATAAACCCAGACAGGTGTTTCCTCTTAATTGGCTGATTAGACCTGGCTCCTCTCCGGTTGTAGATGGAATGAATGTAGTCGTCTCCTCTGCCTCGTTACAACCTCCGAATCCCCCACCCACATCCCAGATTTGGCCTGCTACAGAGGCCTGCTGTTGTGCTTTGATGGACTTGGAGATAATATCTATCAACTCATAGCTGGCTAGCTGCACAGCTATATTAATATATTCACAAAACAAAGTGATTTCCTTGTGTGTGTGAACGTAGCATGACTGGTGAAAGATCTGCACTGACCACTACCTTGTTTATGTCTGTATGCTGTTGCATCTGCACCTGCAACAGTTCCCTGTGATCATTACTGTATTTTCCAGACTATAAGTCTCACTTTTTTTTCATCCGTTGGCTGGGTATGCAACTTATACTCAGGTGCGATTTATATATTAATATATACATTAGTTAGCCTTGTGTCCTGACTTTCCATCACAGATATCATGGCAGCTGTTCTGTTCCTCTCCTGACGGTTCTCTTCCACCTTCAGCTTGTCCACACTTTGCATTCTGAGCATAGGTGACGCGCACTTTCATGGTTCATGCTTGCCGCTGAGACTCAGACCTCACCTGGAAACAAGGAATTCTATTTTCTGATTGGTCGATAGCTATATGAGCACACAGTAGTCTGCCTTTTACCCATTTACAGGATATTTATTAGAAGTTTCTGTGCGGTGAAGCAAATTATTTCTCTGTGTGAGAACTTGTTGAAATGCGTGTCTCACTCTCAATGTCCTGCAGCCGCACCACTTAAGTTAAGAGGAATTCAGGAGGCAACGTTACGCTAAAAACGTAGTGATTTACGCTGGCCCGCTGGTGCCACTAATAGTCCGGTGCGACTTAAGTTTTTTCTTCTTCATTACGCATTGTTTGGCTGGTTCGACCTATAGTCCGGAAATTACGGTAATAAAGGATTCTGATTGTGATGAGCTTCAGACTGACAAACCACGCAGAAGGCAGCTGAATGTTGTTGTAGAAAGGTTCAGCATCTTTGTCACCGCAGGTGTCAGCTGTTTGGAGTTATCTTGTTCCAAATATCAGGACTGCAGTGGTTTAAAAAAAAAAAAAAAAGAGAGAGACAGCTGACCAACACCTCCCCTCATGTATCCACATTTGTGTTAATTGGTGAAAATGAACACACTGAGCAAGTGGAGTGAAAGAAACGGTAATTCTGTCAAAATTTCCCAGCTAATATTTACCACCATCAGCAGCCTGTGGACAGATACATCCTTGGTTGTATCTACATCAGCATGTTTTGCAGAGCTAAAACATTAGCTGCAATTTACATTCGATCACTCCGCTCTCCTTGAAAAAAAAGATGTGTGGTTTTACACCTTTTGGTATTATGTTTTGGTACCTGTTACACCTCAGAAGCCAGTGGGGAGTTTGTTGTGTTCAGTGAGGCCTCAGTCTGACTCCCACAACTGTGAGCAGGAGGTCAAATCATCGGCGATGAGGAAACGCACACCTGTGTCTGGTTGCAGGCTGTTGAAGGCTGGATGGTGTTGTGCAAAACAGCATGAATATCATTGTTATTACTCACTGCCACTTCAGTTGAATTAATACATAATACACGCTGACGGATCTGTTTCTGCCAGGAGAGGCTTTGGTTATCAACGCACACTGGATGGCTGTAATATATTGAATTTTGTTTCAAAGGCCATACAATGCAGAAAGGTCTTGAATTATAATTAGAGAGGCATTCAAATGTATACGTGTGATGTTTTTTTTTTCTATTGTAAGAGCTGCGAGGTTTTTCTATTTAAAACCAGAATGACAAAGTATAACACCGCATGAACAAATAGCTCCTATAGCTGCTGGATATCTCACCTTATTCTTGCGTAAATAAATCATAGGTGTATCCAAACATAGTAATTACATGTTATCATGGACTTGATGACTGAGGTGTTTGCTTACCTGTTGCCAGCCGTTTGTGTGAGCGCTCACTCTGCCTTCTGTCCAACTGTTTGTCATCCGTGATCACAGGCTGTGCTGATGACTACACTGTTGGCGTTCAGCTGACTCCCACAAACTGACTCATAAATTTTATGGCTATTTATGTCTTTTAACACTTTCCAGATTAGAGTGTTTTGTTCTGGATAGGCCAATTGAAACACCTCATAATGAATTATTCTTAAATATGCCTGGCTGTGTGCAGGTGCACCCCTCCCACTCATGTATTTGATCATGCATACTGTATCAGCCCTGCCTTTTTTTGGTTTTATTGAAGTGTTTGGAGTGTCGGGCTGACATGTTTTCTGTTGTTTATCTGTTAGTTCTCACACACTAACACATTCCACTGTTCTAGTTTTGTCACCCTCTCTTTGTATGCATCTGCACAGATATGCTGTGACACACACAACATGGCAATTGTCAGCAAATACACAAAAAAAAAGAAAAAAGAAAGCCCGATCACATGCTGCTCCGATCTGTAGGTGCTAACACACATAAACCACACACACACACAGTTGCAGGCCTGAAGTACATTCACCACGCTGTACTTGTATTGGGGAACAGCTGGATGAAAAGCACATGTGTGCGGAGTGTGTGGGCGTTCTGGTGTGACACATCTGGGTAAAGCGACACAAGGGGGTCCTGACAGATATGGGCTGAGTGAGAGCCTGTTCCTGTTGTGCTCTGTCATGCTGAGGCTTCTTCCACATCCCTGCCTCCCTCCCTCCTTCTGCCTGATGCTCCCGTTAGCTGTTAGGTAACCTGATGCTTGTTGTGTGTGTGATACCGGCACACGGTCAGCGTCAGTGCAGTGCGGCCTGGGAAACGTGGGTGAGAGTTAAACTGACCGAACGAAAAATGGAGGGTGAGATTAAAAGGACACAAGGGTGTGAGCAGCTTTGAGCTTTTTATGTGTGAAATGGACGGCACGTTCTGTTGATGAATGAAAACTTCTGTGACAACACAGACATCGTGAGCACACAACAACGCCATTTTCGCCATGGTCGTTTTTATGACCATGTGCTCGAAGGGTAGCTCATAAGTTGTGTTTCTATTCTGTGTATTGCACTTGTGTGTGTGTGTGGGCTTTCAGTGGGGATTGTATTTCAGTCAGTCAAGCCTGACAGATAACAGCCCACCATGCTCGTCACATCTATTATTGAGGGGACAAGAAATTGATCGGCTCGAACGGTGAATGTTACCCTGCCTTCGTCACGTTTCCATCTGTCCCCGCTCGCTGCCTCTGTGTGTGCCTTCTGTGTTTTTTGCCCTCCATCCACCCCTTCCTCCACACCCCGCTGCCCCCTTTTTTTTTTTGCAGGCAGTTACCACTAGTTTCCATTCTCTCTGTTCATCTTTAAACCTCTGTGTCTCCACCAATTGCTTATTTGAATATTCTCTGGTCCTATTTCTCTTGATCCTCACCTTTTAAGCCAAACTTTAGGACAAGCGCGCTCAGTTTCTCAATTGCCTGCATAATTTGTCATTCTGGCAAGCTCTTCTCTGTTGAAGTTGTTGTTCCACAGTGTATCAACACACCCGATTCCTCTTCTTCCTCAGACTGCGTGAGCCCTTTTCACCCTCCCTCCCCGCTGCCTCCCCTGCGCTCCCCTCTCTCCTCATCAGCTCAAAATCACGACTCCGGCTCACCTTTGATCACTCTCCCTGGGAACTCTCATCGCTGAAAGTCAAGTGTTTTATCTTTGTTGTGTGACAATTCAACTTTGGCAAAGACCAAAGTCTTTCCAGCCAACACGGCTGTTTGCGCCCCTGAGTACGCGCTGCGGAGAAGAAGAAAGCCTAATTTGAGTTCAATTCATCATGGCAAGATTGCCCTGCATTTATTGATAATTGCTTTTTTCCGTTTAAAGGCATGGCGTTTAAACCGTCAGTCGTGTAAACATGAGAGATGCAGCTGTTGCCGCAATTAACTTCTCACTTTCCCTAATGAAAGGATTAATCCGCCAGCAAATCTCTCGGCTTCCTTTCAAATGCCAAGCCCCCATTCAGCTCGCTGCCAGTGGGAAGAAAGGCGGCCCGTGTCGAATAAAATGGGACTATCTATAACCAGAGCCAAAAGTCACATTCATCGGCTCAGCCTGGTGTCACATCATCAGGGTCCCTTTACTGCTCAGGAACAAGAGAGACCCTTAACCAACTGCTGTTTGATGATTTCCTGAGCGCAGCCTTTTGCAGTTGTCTGTTTTCACTGCCAGGCCTCTACACGGTGCCACCTCCGCCTCAGCCCCCACCAACACCCACCCACTGATCGAGAGCTCCAATCCCTCGTGCTCAGCCTTCCGAAAACATCGCATCGCCTCTCGTCAGAGTCCTTCATAATGGACGGCACAGAACGCTTTACTTTTCCACCGACACTTGAAAGTCAGAAAGTGAATAGCTGTCTCCTGTTGGAATAAGATGTGTCTGGGCAGCCAGTGGTGAATGACAGCCTGGTAAGAATGGAGCAGAGCTTAGGCTGAATCTTTAAAGCCATCGATTGGATGTATTGATCAGTTTTTTTTTTTCCTTTGCGACGTGGCGACAGGGGGGACAGGTGTGGAGATGACCAGATAGATCAAATCTATGACAAATGCCAATCATGCTTTCCTTTTCAGGCCTGGCCATTGATCAGAAGAGGAAGCTGTCACTAAGGCTCGGTTTTTAGATGCTGCTTTAGTTTCTGTTAGTCTCACTTTTGCCTTAAAATCCATTGCTGGTCACTCTTGGCTTGTTCAAAGGAACCAGGACTATATGAAGAACTGTGTCGCACAACACTTGAGTAGAGTAAAGGGGGGGTCACCAGATGGGCTTTTGTAAACACAGATGTAGCATAAACGGGATCAACATTTCTCCCATGACAGATTACAACAACAGATGGCTCAGGGCTTATTTAGCTTTTAAATTCTCACTAAAATCTGCAGTCGCCCCAGTGACTTATATGCCAAAAGCTAACTTTTGGTTATCTCGACATTAGACGACCGTTGTCAGTTGTGACTATCTGGTAGCTAAGCAGCTCTGTTACACTTTTTCATACGTTGGTGCTATGTAGCGATAACAAGTTAGCATCCCCTCTGGGATCACTGTCATTAGTCGCTGTTAAAGTAAACATAACACAATGTCGCTTGTCAGGCAATACCTCCATATGTTCCATTAGCGGAAATGTAGTGTTGACTTTTACAACTGCAAGGGGCATTTCATCAGAATAGATAATGTTATGCCCTCCGGCTTAGGAGTACTTACTGCAAAGTGAGTGATGATGTTGACAATCTATTGTGTCTCTGTGTTGTTTCTGACCCTTGGAGCTGCATTTGTCATATTGCAAAAAAAAGCTGTTTAATGGTTTTACCACATCTTAGCAGAACATGCAGGATAGTGAAGCAGTCAGCTGCTACTGTACTTAAGCTCCTTGGCTTGTCTGTGGTTTTCTCCTTGTTCCAGACCAAATGAAGTGAGCCACAGGTGCATGAGCAGCCTCAGTCTGTTTATTTAGCTCCCAGCAGAATGTGACTGGCAGCTTTAACACCATCCTGCATGTGATCTGACCTGAATGCAAATAGGTCTGAACCACCATCAAACAGTTTGTGAAAGTGTCCTAAAAGGTCACATTTCCAAGTTTGCCACAAGTTCATTTTAAACCGATCTGCTGATATTACCCGAGTGAACTCATTTATGTGGCCTTACTTAGCTTAGAACTCATTTATGTGGCTTCGCTTAGCTATTGATTGTTTGTGGGAGCGCTGGCTAAACTGGTCAGACCTCGCAGGCTCGTCTTTAAGCAGCTGCTTTTTCTTGTTTAAACAATCAGTCTCATGGCGGGGACGCACAGCCATTTAAATTCATTATTCTGTCTTGTTTGTTTGGCTGTTCTGGGATCTGTCGGCTATTTTGTTCATTTCTCTTCAATTTGCATACATCAGCGAAGCAGCCTGTGCAGTTTGTGTCATTTACTGAAGTACGTATTACAGGTTACAGGTTTGTTCAAAGGCAGCTATACACAGAGAAAGACTTTTATCTTTTTTGTATTTATACATCTCTGTGAGTTTATTCCGCTCCAGTTAAATGAAGTGATATTTGAAGAGGGATTAAGCATCAGCGGACGAACAGATTTATAAACGGCTATTGTCTTGATCTCCGGTTTGTGACCCCCCCCTCCCCCCTTTTTATCTTTGTCAATGTTGGTGTCTCTGTATCACTACCTGTTTCTCTCACAATCCTTCCGGCCCGTTATAATCTCAATTTAGAGCTCCTCCTCTTGACCACAGCAGTAGTGAACTCATTTTAAAGCCTAAGATTACACAACTGCCCTTCTCTGTATCTCAACCCCTTCATCTCTCACTCTCCATCTCTCTCTCTCCACTAATCCAAGTATCTTATCTCTGAGCATTGACTGTCTCCCAACTGTCTAATTCTTTCTCTCACTGTCTGTCTGCCCCCCCCCCCCCCCCCCCCCCTTTCCACACACTGCTTCCGTGACTTTGCTTCTGAGGTCTCATCGCCACCCGGTCTCTAACCCTCTTTTCACATTTAGGGCCTCAAATTGAGTTTATTGGAATGACAGGCGATCATCAGCAGAAGCTGCAAAGAGTAATGGGTGCATTCACGCACCCCACACATGCACACTAGTTCAGTACGAGGCAGTGCAAACACACACACACACACACACACACACACACACAAACACACAGTCTCTTTCACAGCTGAATGAGCATTCACTCCCTTCGTTCTGGCTTCTCTGTGTCTGTAAAGGAAGAGAGAGAGGGAAGAAAAAGTGGCCGGCTCGGACCTCAGCAGATAGAAACTAATGAGCGCCTGATTAATTCATTAGCCTGACACATTACTGCCTGTCTGTTGGAGTCATAGCTGTTTACTTTTTTTTCTCTCAGATCAACCTCATGTACACACTTCACCCTCATCACTCTTGGCTTTTTTTTCCCCTCCCCTCCTTTGCTCTCTTTTTTTTCCACTTCATCTCCACAGCCTGAGAAATAATAACAAAAATGATGATGTTTTCAGCTCACCAAAGCAAGATGATACTGTCCTGGAGCGCTCTCTGGCTCCCTCTCACAGTCCAGTTTTTTTTTTTCCTATCTTCATCAAATCCTTTGTCTTACTGACAATCTCTGCTCTCAGCTAGCCAACAAAGACTTTCTTAAAGTCTCACTTGGCTGAGGACTTTGTCCAGCATCTCGAACCTATTCTCTCACTGCTCCGATGTGAATTGGGATTGATTCCCTGGCTGATTGGTGATTAGCCGGCCACTTAATTCTATCTTTAGTCAAACCTTGAAAACAAAGTCCTTTTCAGTGCACTCCAGTTGGCCGAGGAGTTTGAAGAGTGAGATGAAAGAGCAACTGGCTGTCAGGCGGGCTTTCCGTCGTGAGGTTAGTTGGCTTGGCTCAGGAAAACGAGGAGAGCAAATGGATTTGAAGAGTTGAAAAATGAAGCGGAGGGTGAGATGAAGAAAAAAAAAAAAACGGGGGGAGCTGTCCTAAATGAGAACAGTAACCTGTGGGGAGTGATAAGAGCTGGCAGATGGATAGAGCGATAAATAGACAGATGGGTAGTTAGATAGATGGAGAGGGCTGATTTGCTGAGATGGAGAGGTTGGAAGAGAGATGATGGGCAGATGGGGTAAAGAGATACGTTAGAAGATGGGTGAAACTTTCTCCCCATGCAAGCACTTCAAGGCTCGCTGTTGTTTTTTCAGGTTTGCCTCAGTCAGTCAGCCTCCTATTCTATTCACTCTCCCTCGTTTGGCCTCTGTCTTCCACCGTCACTCACCCTCCTCCTCCTCCTCCTCCTCCACCACGCTGTCTTCGTCTCAGCCACCACTGCACTCACGGGATATTTTTAATAGAATTAGGCTGCTCTTGTTATCAGTGGAGCGGGTAGCCACAGAGTGAGGCGAGATTGAAACAGCGATTTCCAATTTGAGATTGTGTCACACACATCTCCCTGTGCCCAGATAGCATCAAGGAATCACAGCCACCATCTCTCTCACTCACTTTGTCCCTCGTTTGCCTCCTCTCTCTCCCACTCTTTCAGACATCTCTCGCCGGATATTTTAAACTCGCCCGGGCCTTCCGCACATGCAAGGCTAACATCTAAATGCATACGTGCTCCCTCTCTGTCGCTCCGGATTCACTGGCTTCTCTTGACAGTTTATCTCCTTGTCTCTTTTGCTCTCATCTGGGGCGCATACAGAACACATCTCTCTTTCTTCTCCCAAGCCCTGTCCTCGGACTCACTTAGTACCTCCAAATGGAGCTCTGCTCTCTCCAGTTTCTTTTCTTCATCTTCTTCTTTTTTTTTTTTTTTCTTTTTTTTTTTTTTTTTACACTTGGAGCTCATGTCTTTCCCACTCCTCCCACACTTGCTCATTCCTCATGCTTCCACCTCTCCGTTCGCTTTCTCTCTCTCTCCACTCTCCCTGTTATTTCGCATCTCTCCTCCCACACCTCCTCCACTTCCTCCAGCCGCCCTCACCAATTTCCACCTCTCCTTTTCTTCTCATCTTGTCCGGTGTCACTCTCTCTATTCCCTATGAACACTTCCCCTCCCTTCATCCTTCTTTCTCCTGCTCCCCTCGCCTCATCCTTTCTTCTCTGCTGCCTCAAGGCGTTGGATCCCTTTGACTGGTCTTGTCAGGTCTTTGGATTCCTGTCTTACCTCTAGAGATATATAGTGTGTTCATGCAGTATGGTTTGTGTGTGAGTTTGTGTATAAACCCATGTTTGAGAGGAAGATTGAAGTGTGTGTGTGCATGCGTGTGTGGGTGCGTGTGTGGGTGTTTGTCAGATCATTTACGGGTTCCCATGGCCGGAGGGTCTTTTCTCCTCACCACAATGCCACAACTCCACCTTTTGAAATATCTCCACAGAAGTGCTGCCTAACATTCAGCCTGCCTTTAATATCCTCTTCCATTAGCAGAGCCAGCCCACTAACCTTCATTCTGCCTCTTTTTTTTTACATGTATTTATTTATTTAAAAAAAGACATTTTATTTGCCAGAATTATTCTCATCACATTAAATGCCAAATTCACAATGTGTGAATGTATCCTGTGATATCTCGACTTTTTTTGTGGAGATACAGTGGGTACGGAAAGTATTCAGACCCCCTTAAATGTTTCACTCTTTGTTATATTGCTGCCATTTGCTAAAATCATTTAAGTTCATTTTTTTCTCATTAATGTACACACAGCACCCCATATTGATGGAAAAACACAGAATTGTTGACATTTTGATTGCAACCAGTCGTCCTGTCCCTGCAGCTGAAAAACACCCCCACAGCATGATGCTGCCACCACCATGCTTCACTGTTGTGGGACTGTGTTGAACAGGTTATGGGCAGTGCCTGGTTTTCTCCACACATACCGCTTAGAATTAAGGCCAAAAAGTTCTATCTTGGTCTCATCAGACCAGAGAATCTTATTTCTCACCATCTTGGAGTCCTTCAGGTGTTTTTTTCCCTCTCTTCTCCTTCCTCTGAGCGCGCTCCTCTCATATCTCTTCATCTCCATGCAGGCTTTATGTGTCTTGCACTGAGGAGAGGCTTCCGTCAGGCCACTCTGTCATAAAACCCCGACTGGTGGATGGCTGCACTGATGGTTGACTTTCTACAACCCCAATCCCATTGCCTGCCTGCATCTCTGGAGCTCAGCCGCAGTGATCTTTGGGTTCTTCTTTACTGCTCTCACCAAGGCTCTACTCCCCAGCTCTAGGAAGGGTTCTGGTCATCCCAAACGTCTTCCATTTAAGGATTATGGAGGCCACTGTGCTCTTAGGAAAAGTGCAGAACAATGTTTTTTGTAATCTTGGCCAGATCTGTGCCACAATTCGGTCTCTGAGCTCTTCAGGCAGTTTGACCTTTGACCCTTATGATCCTCATGTGCTCTAACATGCTCTAACATGCACTGTGAGCTGTAAGGTCTTATACAGACAGGTGTGTGTCTTTCCTAATCAAGTCCAATCAGTATCATCAAACACAGCTGCACTCAGATGAAGGTGTAGAAGCATCTGAAGGATGATCAGAAGAAATGATCAGCACCTGAGTTCAATATATGAGTCACAGCAAAGGCTCTGATACTTAGGACCATGTCATATTTCACTTTTTCTTTTTCAATACATCTGCAAAAATGTCAACAATTCTGTGTTTTTCTGTCAATATGGGGTGCTGTGTGTACATTAATGAGGAAAAAATGAACTTAAAGTGAAACATTTAAGGGGGTCTGAATACTTTCTGTACCCACTGTATATACAAAATTGTATTGCGTGCGGAAAGAGCTGTTAAAGAGTGTCTTCGTCCTCCAACTCCTTCTTTCTTTACTTAATACATTCGAATGAATAATGTGTAAACTATTGTGTACATAAAATTCAAAATCAAGCTTCATACAGGCAGAAAGCCTGCACAAGACTTTGAATTATTCAGATTTTCAACATATGGGTTAAAGATCCACAGAAGGCTCCAAACTCACCTCTATAATGTAAGCTTGGGCACACTGTGTACACCCACATGTATGCATGGATTCGCGTTTAGTCTCAACTTTTAATTGTTGAATGTACTTTCATAAACGTCTCCCTGCTGGATGCAGAACACTGTGTGTTCTTATATTTCACTGCTGAGCTGGTTCATTTGTTTGGAAGAAATAATGAAACGGTTTTCTATTTAGTTGCATTCAGATATGCACTGGGTTAAAATATCTTTTTACCCTAAAGATTGCTTGAGGCTTTTAATCAAATAAAGTAAGAGTCATGAAAAGGCACGATTGGGTTCAAGATGGAGTAAAAAAAAAACATTCCTCGATCTCTGCATCTTTTAAAACTACACGCATTCATGGTCCATACGCTGCTGGTGCAAATCATCTTTTAAGACAGAATATTTGGGTCATTCTTAGGAGCTCACATCCTCATATACATTTTTTCATTTTTGGCGAATTTACACATTAAGTTTGTCAAATGATGTTAAAAGCTTGCTAGAAACTGAGGTCTGGGTTTAGAATAAAGCCGGGATTATAGTCCCTATGAGGGGGGAGACACCAAGGACTCATGCTAGATCCTATGCTTTCTAGTGTGTTTTGAATGTGCTCCGATCAGCATCAGGAAAGGGTTTGGAAACTCTTAACTGTGTGCTGTATTAAAACTGTTAACTGCATACAAAGCCCATTTAATTCACAATACTTTTCAAATGTCAAATTACATGACTAATGTGGAGTTAAAGCTAAAAACTATATTTATATTCAAATGTAATCTTCTGGTGAAAATCATCAAGGCCAGCAAAATGAACTGTCATAAAAAGCATACCTCTTAGCTGTGCAGACTAACAGAAGTAATCAGAAAAACTGGGCGTACATGTTTGTTTGAAGTGTTCTTTCACTTAGAAACACATCAAGGCCAGTTACACAAAATGAGTTCTCTTACAGGTTTCAGTGTTCACCCACAGGTTCCACACACCTGTGAAGTTGGTTAGTGAGGTCCTGTAGAGAGGTGATATGTCAAATATGAATTACTATATTCATTATGCAGATTCATTTTGCTTTCTCCAAAGCTACCTGTGGACTTTTGGGAAAAATGGGAGTAAATGCTGGCCTTGTCCAATCATAAATGCAAAATTAACCTAGATAAATGTGTTCTGACTCCAGCTCTATAAAATGCTAAAACATCCACACAGGTGAATGAGGTCCTGGTTTATTTCCTCATTTATTAAACTATAATAATAACATTTTAAAGCTTTATTGTTAGCTAAAGGCTACATTAATTTGCATCTGCAGGTTGATCACAGTTAAAACATGCCCACTCTGTACAGCGGGACTCTTGTGGTAATCATATCACACACACACACACGCACTCTCTAATGAAACACTGAATGAGCTGTTTAGCCATGAATGATGAGCTTCCGATGGGAGTGATTTGATTACGCCGGTCATTTGTCCTCAGATATTTTATCCTCCACCTCTCTGTCAGTCTCTTTCCCCTCCCACCGCAGCAATCCATTTTCCCTCCGAAAGTGACACTTTAAAAGGTTGATAGCTCTTTGGCCGAGTCTCAGAGCCTCAGATCGATTGCTGCCGGTGAGCAGCGTCGGGGTACTGCATGTCTCACGTCTACGTACACAGGGCTTGAAGTCAACACACCAGGTGAAGATGCTTTTCGATTTGTTGCCACCACATGATCCTCGTGTCCCTATAGAATAGGAAATGGGCGGCTGGTGACATTTCTTTGCTTTTTTCCGGCGAATCCAGACGGGGGTCATGGTCTTTTTTTACTGGAATGGCACAACTGTGAAGACAAAAGAAAACACACACACACACTGACAGGAAATGGTAAAAACAGCCTCATGAAAATTCATATTTTTAAAAATGTAGTCATTTATGTTAATTACATAGGACAGTTATGCTTAAAAAGAAGACACAATCTTCAAATGTGCCTTTTTTTGTGGAGAAAGCCTCCTTCCATCTCCTGCTGTTTCTTATTGCCATAAATCTTTTCGGTGAAACATTACTTTGCAATCAGTGTGCACATTCTGGCGCCTATAATTACTCTACCTCTTCTGTTCAGCTCACTGCTCCTGAACAAAGTTGCAGTGAAAATAGAACCCTTTTTTTATTTTGACAATGCTGAGGTGTGGAGCTGATTGCACCAAGCTGAAGATGAGGAAGACATGCAGGGAAGTCTAGCTGTGTTCCGCCTGAAGCCTGTATGTCTCCAACCGAGCCTGTGGTTACCAGTGATCTATCCACACCACCTGGCTCCAGTTTAGCACCAGCTGAGCCTCTCGGGGGAGGACCTTCAGCCCCTGCTTTGCTGCTTCCCCCCCCCCTCAAGCGGCCCGAGCTTGGCCCCTGCATGTATCCAGCCTGGCTTTGGGGGGTTGCTGCTGAAAGCATGGATGGATAACTATCCAGGGGTAAAGCCCACCTCGGGGTGCAATGAGCGGCATGGCAGAAGGGGAGCACAGGCCCCCTGGAGGTATGGAAAAAGGAGCCGAGCCAGAGCAGTCAGCCAAGCCTGTTTCCACACAGGCTCTATGTGCACCCCAGGGCCTGTCACACGATCAAACCATGGAATCAAGGACAAGAAGTAGGAAGAGCACACACACACACACACATTCACACACATTTTCCCATTAGAGACACAATGTCCCCAACTCTGTAACTTTATTGTCACATTCACATGTGGAGTATCACCAGCAGTGTAAAACGGCAGAGCTGAGATCAGGCTGTGTTAAAGTGTGAACAGTATAAATATTCATCAGCCATTGAGCAGCACTGTGGAGGAGAAGCAGTAGAAGATCTCAAAGGAGAGAGTTTCTTTTTTATATCCACACTGCTGTGAAACGGGGTATTATTGTGTCAGAACATTTGCTCCTCTGCAGTTGGAAATGTCATCCCTGTAACCATAGGTTAAATCTATAACCACCTATTGCCACGAGGTCTCTTTTCTCCCGGACTCATAGCAGACTGGTGGCTTTGTGCTTCTCACAGCCCCGCAGAGAGAGGAGAAAAACTCAGGCTTTAAAGCAGCCACATGATGCTCCGCCTCCTCCTGTCGGTGACCCCCCCCTGAAGGCACTGGATTGTGACCCAGCGTGGCAGGCCTCAGGGCCTCTCTTCTCTTCTCCTTCCTCTGAGCGCGCTCCTCTCGTATCTCTTCATCTCCCTCAGTCTTTATCGCAAAAACACAGCACACCACATTTTAATCATGCCCCCGAATAGAAGACACTTTTCCAATTAATGGAACTGCCGTGGTGATGCACTGTGACTCCGCAAAGCCGCAATGCGCAATCGACCCAATTGCCATTGCCGCCATTGCCGCTGTGGCCGCTGCTTGATATATGACTGGCTCACAAGTTTTGAATGTGAACAAGATGGTTTTTGAAATAGAGAAATCCGCAGTGAATGAGGGCCCATTGGAGAGGGGAAAGTGAATGAGTAATGCTCGGGTGAAGCTGCTGAGTGGCCAACAGTGGATGTCTGTGGTTGTACTGGGCAGCTCTCAGGCGTGAATGTATGGAATTGTATGAATGTGAAGCAGGGTATTACTAAAAAAGAAGCATGCACGCTCAGCAAAAAGCTACCCTGGATAAATAACAAAGGGTCAGAAGCGGCTGTCGTCACTGTAGATTGTGTTATATAAAATCTAAATCTATTGATAGGTCATTCGGTCACATGGCAGACAGTTATCCCTTATCCTTCACAGTCAGTCAGACAGGCAGGCAGGCAGGCAGGCGGTGAGCTCTCTCCAGCAAGTGTACAACTTTAAAGAGGGTTTTGAGTTCTTGTGCCTGGCACCATAAACGGTGAAAGGAAGTATGGCAATAAATGGAAGCGTTGCAGAGTTTCACTTGCCTCTGTATTGGTGCTTTATTTCCGGGATATATTTCCCAGTGTGTATTTATAACTCGGGGCTCATTCCAGCTTAGAGACCTATCACTTTCCGCAGCCTGCAAACACACACACACACACACACACACACACATGGTGAGGAAGACATACTGTTGTGTGTGTGTTTGTGATTATATTTGGGTTAGAAGACATCCAAGTCATTTGTACTCAAGTGCAAAATGTATGTGTGCACTGTTGTAAAGAGGGGCACTCAATTTAGCTTCCTCTCTATCTCTGTGTGTGTGTGTGTTCACGCACTAACATTCAAATAGTAGACCCCCTCATACTGCAGCTCTTTATGCAACTTGTGCATTTCGCAGCGTGCCTTCCTTTTGGCTCCATATATTAAAGTTGCCCTCCCACTTCATCAATCAGCTTTACACCAATCAGCGTGAATCCGCTGTGCGTAACATGTTTATGAAACGAAATAATTTCCCGTTGCCTCACTACTCTCAGAAGTATGTTGAGCATTTTATACCTGGCTCTCCTCGCAAGACACACTCCTCCGAACAGAATTAAGAGGGAAATGGCTTCTCTCGCGCACTGACAGGGAAGGTTGAACGGGCGTATTAACCAGAGGTAATTGAATGTAGAAGCAACAGTGCACAGTTTAGCGGCGGGGGATTAACCCTTGCACTGCTTGCTTTCTCAACCGAGCTCCCGGTTGAAGTTGGGACTGCAGCGGGAAGTTGTTGTGTTGGTCTGAAAATATTGAGAGTTTGGGGCCTGTGAGACCGCCATAGTTCAATTCAGTTCATTGCTATTTATCATGAGTGACAGGTGGAGAGTGGGGGGGGGGGTGTGGGGAAAAAACACCTTTCTGGCTGAGCAATGGAGCTGTCTTATTACCCACAGTTAGGAAGCCAACTGGGTGCTTACTAGAGTTCTTTTTTTTCTGAACAGGACAGAAACAAGCACCAGCAATTCATCCGTGTTATTTTTCTACACTTTTGTGGGGAGATTTCATTATGTTTTATTTTTTATTTTTTATTTTTTTTGGAAGGAATCAGACAGCAGTGGAGAGAGGTGGAAAAAATAAAAATAAATAAGAGTGCAGATGTTGGATTTAATCTGTGCTTGTCCAATCCAGTACGCTGACATTTGGTGCAGCAGGCTTGACTCAGAACCCATTTTGCAACCATTTTTTATTACATTGAATCTGACAAGGAAAAGCAGATATAACCTTAGCATGTTTAAGGTCAGGAACTTTTGAGTACACTGCAGAACTTCTCAACAGCAATGTGTGGCCCTCAGAAGGTCATGCAAATTGGGGTGTATATGGGGTGGTGCCCATACAGTTAGGCAGTACCGTAATAGCTTTTAGAGCTTAATAAAGAGATGTATACCTAGATGGCCCAGGTCAAAGGTAGGAGAATTCACATTCACCTATTATGCAAATTTTCAAGAGGACAAGAACCGAGATAGAAGATGAAAAAGAAGAAGAAGGAAGGAAAAAAGAAAAGCTGTGAATGAGAACAACAGTGAAAAGTGCTCTAATTGCTCCAAAGGGAATTTGCCTTACACATGAGTAAGTTCAGCAATACATAATGCAAAATCAACAAGACGGAAGAGTAGAAGGAGCCGGGATGTAGATGGAGGTGGGGTGGGATGGGGCGGGATAACGAGAGACAAAGTAACAGAGACAGAGACTAAGAGGGCTACCATGTCTCCATTTCCACGGAACCACAAACCGAGCTAGTTTCCACCAATTACATTCATGTCAGTGTGCGTCCTGGATTCAAAATGCAACAACAGCCTCGAGGGGCCTTCACTCTCCTGGTACACGCTTAACATCTCTCCCTGCCTGCTCGCCACTCCAGCCCTGTCCACACACATGCACACCCACCCACACACACAGACGCTGTGTGTGCACATATCGCACTCACACGCATAATAATCTCATCACTCCCTCTAGCTTTGTCTCTTTTTGTCACCCACACACACACATACCTACCTAGCAACCAGCCAAACACATTCCTACCCAGCATCCCTTAACACACACGCACACACTCTTCTTAGGCGTGCACAAATCTCCTCAGTCACTCCCCTCCACTGTCTTCCAGTTCCATTTCTCTCACTCTCTCCTCCTCGGGCTCTTCATCCATCCATCCACCCCCTGCTTGTGTCATACTGTCTGCACACACACACTGCTGTCTGTGTGTGTGTCTCAGTGCCCTCCTCTCCTCTCAGATGATAGTAATAAGGTTGGTGATTGCCGGAGATGGAGATGAGGAATGGCGCCTATTGATGATTGTGCCTGTGACAGCCTGGCAGCAAGCTAGACGTAGGGGCCTGCATTATTAGTGGTAACAATAACAGCAACACGAAGGCCTTAATTGAATGAAAAAGGCCGATGGCAGCCAGCCTTACAATGGGGAGGTAGGTGGGGGAAAAAAAATAAAAAGAAGGACGGGGTGGGAGTGATGGTAGAGGTAGAGAGGAAGAAGAATTATGCCAGAGAAACTGGGAAACAGAGGCAGGAAGGGCGGAGGCAGTGGAGTGGAGGTGAAGTGGAAAGTGTAAAAGGCAGCGACCCAGAGAGTGCTCTGGAAGAAGAAGCGAGCGATGTGACAAAAGCGTGGACAATTAGGACACTTTTATTGAGTGGGGAGATAAATAAATAATTGACAACGTTCTTTGTGAGTGGGGAAGAGGGGGTGGAAAAATGAGGGTCGTAAAGCGGAGAAGGGACCTGGAGGCATGGAGAAGGGGAAATATATAGGAACAGGGAGAGCCATATTTTCTCACTGTGAATTCATTTGCCTCAGTAACACGAAGATGAACATGATGCCAATAGATAGATTTGACATGTTGTTAAAAAGTGTACATCATGAAAGAGTTTTTTCTTCAATGATTTATCATCTGTCTTTAAATCAGTGACCCAGGTGATGCCCCCACTCACACCACAATGCACACAAAATCCACCCATGCATGTTTCATGCTAACACATTAGCAAGTTAGGAACACGGTGGTGCTTATCTTTCATGTTACTTCTCTTTTTTTAGGACTTAATTCAGTTCACCCAAAACAAGTCTGTTAAACAGTTTACTCTCTGACAGTGGAGGGCAGAATAAAAAAAATGAATAATACAATAGTACATATTGCACTTAATGTCAGCCCTTTCAGCAAAAAAAACAAAACAAATCACATGGCAAAGTTCACTAGAGCTAAATGACCCACAAGGAAATAATGCAAATTTACTGCATAAGTCCACCGATTGTGGTGCTAAGTTTAGTAAACAAAAGTGTTACATTTTTTAAATGTTGTTTGGATAATTTACAGGCCTCACTGACACTTTTTTTCTGCATAAAAATATTTCCAGTATAAACACGGGTCTATGGATTATCCAGACAAACAAGGACGGAGCTCCTGGAAGACACACGTTGCCTTGAGCAACCACAAACACAATTCCTTTGTATTGTATTGGAGGTATGAAGCTTTAAAAACCTTGGTGCACAAAACCAAAGGCGAGTAAATGAGCATTATGTTGGGAAAATCTATCAAAACTGTGCAGATACAAGATGAAATTCGATTTAACACACAATGAACGTGCACTCGCATATAAAAGGTTCAGATCCGCGCCTCGGAGTCTGTGCTGTTTTTTTTATTACTGTGAATTTGTGTGAGTCCACGTGAGATGGCATGCAGTCAATCTGTGCCTTGCCTTCTTTGACAGACTTGATTTACCAGTGCAAATGCTCCACAGCCAAAGCTGCTAATCATATTGCCACATGGTGTGCCACAAACATGCTAACAGTCGTGGTGAGACAGGTCCATGGGATCACGCTAACGACATCATCACTCATATTAATAACATGACGACTTTTTTTTCCCCAATACCCTTTGCTTTTTTCTCCCCCCCCCCCTGCTGGCTTTAAAAACACAGAAAAAAAACCATAATGGAGAAAAATCAATTTCTGCATCTGTACCTTGTTTCCTGTTCCATCGTGGGAGAAGGAATATATTAATACATTAATCAGGGTCAAATCACGGACTTGGGAAAAAAAAGAAACAGGAAGGAAAGAAGGAAAGGGAGGAAATAGAAATGTGGTCCAAAGAAGAGAGAAGAGCTGTGATGAAGGGAACCTTGCCAGGCCGCAGGTATGGGGGGGTTAAATATTGAAAAGTGACTGTTAATCCCTGAAAAAAGGGAGAGAAGCAGAAAGACAGACAGGTGCGGCGGGCTGCACGCGAGGTGGCTTAATGACAGAGGCAGCCTCTCTGGTGGCGACAGCAGCAGCTGCCCTGAATTTTTTATAGTCGCCTTCACGGTGAGAGGCACCATGATACGTCTCACCCGTGTTCCTCCGAGAGAAGCCTTTCATTAGCTGTCGCCCGACCCGAGGTGAGAGAGAGAGACGGAGAGAGAGAAGGAGTCAGGAGGAAATAAAAGTCGAAATTGTTTTGAGAAAGGGGGCCAAAAGTAAAGTGAATGCTGAGGAAGTTGTGAGTGTATTTATGGTCCTGTGAAAAATAAAAGCATTCGCTCTTCGCTGTTAGGAGCTGTTGTGATGGATTTTGGGTAATGGAGTTTTGATGGATGAGTGGTGTCTGAGCTGTTGGAGGACTGAGGACTGATCCACCACCACCACCATTGATATCTGACCAACAGAAATGGGATGTTCCACACCCACAATGCTTTAATTCTCTAACTAAATTGTTTATATTGAATATCCCATAACCTTTTATAAGTGCTATAAAAGGACTGCAGCCCTCAGAGACAAACCCACAGAGGAGCCTGTGAAATCCACCCTCCCTATGATCTCATTCAAATTCCCTTTTGCCCCCCCCCCTCCTTTAAAGACTGCAATTAGACGAGGTAAAAATGATAATGTTTTCGTCTTTAGCATCCCTTTGGTAAACATTGCCGTTAGGATCAATTAACCAGCGGCTAATGAGCAAAGTGGGGGTCTGCCTCAATATTGCACCATTGTTCATTGGCGATTTTTAATTAATGGGTTTTGAAGTAAAAATCGCAAAAGTTTTTAATTGTTTTTCTTTTTGAGTAGGGGAAGGGAGGGGGGGGGGGCAAGATCAGAGTGTTAATTATAAAGTAGGGGCTTTAAAGTGAGGAGGATTTAGACTTTTAATTAAAGAGGAATTTGATGCGACCAACAGACTGAGTTCAATTGCCACACAATCCCCCGTTATACTCCCCTGCCCGTCGTCTTCCATCGGCCTGCCTTTCTCCTCTGTTTTGCAGCCTTCCATCTTCTGCCACTCATTTCGCTCTCTCTCCGCCCCTGTATGGTGTTGATGTCTCCCCCTCCTTGCAGGGTGTTGCTATCAGAAGCCGGATTAGGGACTTTGAGAGCTCTGCTCTCAAATGGTGAAGATGAGGCCTGGGTGGAGAGGAGGAGACGAAGAAGGAAGGAGGAGGGCAAGAGAAAGAGAGAGAGAGAGGGTGGTGGATGGCTCAGTCACTCCTTCGGATTTCCAAGATTGAATTAGTGAGCTTTAGACAAATCAGAGCCCTTTTGGACACATTCACAATGTTGTTTTCAACTTTTTTTTTCTGTCTCCTCCTTCTCCTCCCTCTGTCTCCTCCTCCTCATCTGCTCTTCCTTAATAGCGCATAAGATTGTTTTCATAGCGGTGATAAATTAGGCTGAAGTGATTAGCGTGGTGTGAAACGTGATTACATACTGTAGCTCTGCTGATTTGTTGAACAGATGCCCTCTACCAGCTAGACTTTGCTAGGTTACAGTGTTAAACTCAGTCCCCCCCACCCCCCACCTACAGCTGGAGGCCCCAGCAGACCTATGCAGGTTAATTGCCTTGATTGTGGATATAGCCCCGCCGTACCACCGGGAATGCAACCTGGAGTTCATTTGTTATTGCAGTAGCTGTTAACAATCGCGTGCGCTTGTTTACGCCCACTCACACATGCGGAGCAAAGCCTGTTCCGAGGTCTGGTCTTTAATAGGGGAGAACTTGAAAGTAGCAGCGGCGGTGATGAAGCATGGGGGGGGGGGGGGGGGGGGGGGTTGAGTCATCACGTCGTCACTTTTCATAATATAACACGATAGAAGTGGTAAAATCACAATGGAGTATTTTCCAGTCATCAGGATTAATAGGTTGGTGGTGTAACTTCCATTAGAAGTGACAAAGTGCTGCTATTTTTTTGTGAAGCCTCATCAACAGGGGTGGAATAACATGAAAGAATAATAACTAGAGAAATGGCTGACCTCCTGTTGTCTCACCCCTTCCGCCCGTGTTGCTGTGATTACGCCAATCACTGTCATTAGCATTCCCTGCGATTAATGTGATTTCTCATGCTTTGTTGCATGCATGCTAATGACTAGCACCCAGCTCTCCTTCTCCTTCTCACCAGCACAACGTATGCCCAACTCTCTCTCTCTCTCTCTTTTGAAACACTCATCTGGCACAGAATGAACCAAACTTCCTCGAGCTGTACTGTATTAATACACCGCCGGCAAATCCGCTCCCGATTAAGAAAACTACCTGACCCAGCATTCATCTGCACCAGAAACACTTAGCTGAAATGTGACTGTCATCTCCCATCCATTTCTCTCTTTATCTCATTTTTTTCACCTAATAGTGCAGAAAAGAAGAGAAGAGGAGGAGCTGGGATTACCATACGCCACCTCTCCACCTCTTCAACTTTGTTGCTTTTCATCTCGGGGATGCTCTCCTTATCTGTTTATCCCACTCTCGCTAATCTTCTTTTTTTTGCCTGCTACCATCCCTTCGCTCACCGCATTAATGCCTTTTGTTGTCTTTATCTGACTCTTAACGTCTCCCACTCTTGTGTTCTTTGGCCTTTGCTCGAGATTCCTTTTCATTTAAGCATGCTCTGAACACAGCAGATCGAGTGCAGAAGATACATTTTGGCTAGTAGCTGCTTGTGGCATCAAGTATTAAGGTCTCCCGGGGGACAATTTATAACACAAACAGGATTTGGAATATTTATCTGGAGGGGGGGGGGGGGGGGGGGGGTGTGTGTGAAGAGATTATTACAGTATATATTTGTTAAGCAAACACTTCAATAGGCCTGTTTCGCATCAATGACGTGCAAATATTCAACACATCTTTAATGCAACCCAACTCCAGACTTCCACCCAGGAGAGTGGACCTTTTGTCTAGTTTTAGACTGTCACTTTGCCTTTTATAGTTGGCAAACTAACTGGTTTAAGTTTACCAGCGATCTCATCCAGTGGTGGAGGAAGTGAAAGTACTCATACACCAAATATATATTATTGATTTCCATTGCAAAGGATCTGAACTGGTTAATATAATCAAAGAAATCATCTAAAATTAAAATGGACAGTGTGTAGTTAATTTACATTTTCAGTCCAGAAGCAGCTATGGACAGGTCTGTGTGTCATGAGGCAGGCTGTGGGCATCAAGTGAACAGAGAGGCTGCTAATAAAAAACAAACATTCACTATTTTTACTGTGTGAGTACTCCTGCTGTAGATTCATATTGTGATTCATGTTAATCAGACATTAATGGATGGACCTGTGTTAGCAGACAGCAGCTAACTAGTTAGCTAACTGAGCTAGAGGCTCATTATAGAAACACAGCTGGCAGCGTGACACCACCTCCATGCAGAGTCTGACCTCACATCAGTCCAGCACTGTGTTCATCAAATGTAACAAGTAATTACAAACACTGTAGAAATGTAGTGGAGTAGAAAGTACAGATAACAGCTGCAACATATAATGGAGTAAAAGTATAAAGTATGCACTATTATTTTTACTTAAGTAAAGTATAAATACATAATAATTTACTTAAGTACAAATACTTAGTTACTTTCCACCACTGGTCTCATCTGCATCTTCTTATACCTTTTTTCGGTTACCATGACAACAAATCAAATCCTGACAGTAAGAATGTACTGATTCAGTCACCTTTAACATGAAAGATGACGCGAACACTAAAATATATTGAATTCAAATATACACATAAAATCCCAAAATATACATAACTTCCATTACATTATAAAACTGTTGGATTAATTGCATTAAAATGTAATTGCCTCCTAGCTAGCTAACAAAACCAAACAAGGAAGACCTCTTCATCTGCAGTCCATTTGTGTCCAATTATTCCTGTCCATTAATATATGTACCTAAATGCCTGGAAGCTTTTAAACATCAAATGAGAGCTTTATTGTTGTTCATGTCTTTTCTACCCATTTTGCGCGTTAGGAAAACAGAGATGGTTACGACATTAAAATATACATGGCAGTTTATTTTAAGACGATTAATTTTAAGGCAACCAAGAGAAAACATGATGTTCCATGGAACTGTTAATTTGCATAGTTTTATTGTCACTGTGCTGTCACTTCCACCTGATGGCAAATAAAAAGGTCAAAGGAAGAAAAAGAAGCTCTTCATCCATTTTGAGAGACGATGGTGATGCCACAGTCAGTCCCAGTTTTGTATATGACAATAAAGTAAGATAGTGTTGAAGCAATCCAAAGAGTTTAGAAAAAAGACTGTAGTGAGATACATTAAGTGAGCAACACCCCCCTCCCCAACACTGATGAAGTAGGAAATAGGCACAGATGGTGATGTTCCCCTCAGGGCGAGCAGTAATAACTTTATGATCTTTCAGATTTTTCATCTCCAGCAGCTCCATCATCAGGTCAACATTTAAAAAACTTTGATTTAACAACAATTTACTGAAAACTGACATTTACATGAGGCTCAGCTGGACCCTATGTTCAGCGGTGAGCAGAGAATGTGGCGCTATAGGCGTTTATTTAAGCATTCAAATGTGCTTAAACAGGCATGTTATGAACATGGTTTTACACTCGCTAAAACATGAGTACAGCACGCTGCTGTCGGTGGGAGAATGCTGATGAGCATCTACTTCAAAGTTCCGCTCTCACCGCTGTGGTGTTGCTGCAGGGGCTTTAAGGTCAAAACTGAATGGCAGTTTTACTTCACCCTTTTGTTTTCCTCCGTCCACTTAAACTAATTTCTAAATGCTAATTTCTTTCAGTTGTATAATGCTGTTTTTTTTGTTTTTCCCCATCCTGAAGACTCATTTGATGCAGGATAGCATTCATCATGATTATACCAGGCTGATAATGAGACGTCGTGGAATTAATATTCATTTGTTGTCTGCCATCCACGGGGACTCTGAGATGCAAATGGGTGTACTCTACTGTGTCTTATGTATTTCAGTCCAATCAAAGTGAAAATGTGTGGTGCTACTTTTAAAAACCTAAACAACCTAGTCGTCTGTACAGCTCGGCGAATGTGGCCCTTATTGTTTGCGATTGTAACAGCGTTGTCATTAGCGAGATCTGAAAGTCAAAATTCTGCAGCGCGGCAGAGACGATCTAACATGAAGAGTGTTTAGTGCACAGGGGTGTTATTTTTTCCCTGTGTAGCATCTCGTGGCCAAACCGCTTCTCTAATTAAGTGGGGGAGTTTTCTTTAGAGTCGCAAATGACTTTTATTGGCACAACTTAGAAAAAAAAGGCAACATGTTTGGATTTTTTTTAAAGTGTACCTAATTACACTGCTGGTTGCTCATGCATTGCGTTTGTTACTGTGCTTCTCCTAAGCTCAGTCGGTGCTTTTAACTAAAATGCTCCACAGGGGGTTTTGAAGTTGAAAAAAACATCAGGTGCATATTGGACCCCCCCCCCCCCCCACACACACACACACACACACACAATAAAACACAACGTTGTACAAAGGCACACAATGTCTTTCTAATCCTAACATGGGCCAAACGATATGAAAACAAATATGTGTATTTCAGAGCTGATGCGGAGTTTAACTCCTCTCTGTGGTGGTGTAACTTGCCGGCAGTCTGCACTGTTACGTCTGTTGTTGTTGGTTTCGGTGAGTTCTTTGTGCGCTCTGAAAGGTGGAGGCATGCTCTTAAGTGCAATCCAGCACAATCAGAAAACTCAAATCACAAAGAGGTTAAAAATGAAAAAAGCTGCTTTTTGAAAAACGGGACCCTATCGAAAGCATGCTATCTTTTCAATTTGGAATTAAATGTGAAATGAATGGAGCCTTTTCATAAATGTGGTCGCTACAAGAAAAAAATAAAATAAAATGGACTCCTTGGAGTGTTTTGATTTGTCGGATAGTGAGTGTTGACACTTCCTTTTTGTGAGGCTGAGCCTTACAGAGGACGGCATGCAGGTGAGGACGTTGCTCAGGGTTAACAGGCTGGGTTGAATGGAGAAGTCCCAGAAGACCAATGAAAACAGAGAGAGAGAGAGAGAGAAACAGTAAGAGCGAGAGATGGAGATGGAAGGAGAAGGCGACGGTGGGAGAGAGACACGATATGACCTCTGCGGTTCTGTTGATGACATGAAGCAGAATAAGTGGAGAGATGGGGGAGAAGAGGAGAGGGGGGGGGGAGACAAACTGAGCAAGGAGGATTAAGAAAGCAGCTGGTGAGGATGATCCAGAGGAAAAAGTCAGGAGGGAGTGAGAGAGAGAGAGAGAGAGGGGTTGAAGATGAGGGGGGGGGGGAGGTTGTGGAGGGAAGTTAGAAGAAGGGGAGGTGCAAGAGATTGATGAGGGAGAGTGAGAAACTAATTCTCACTTCACTCTGGGCTGGAAGATTAAGGAAGATTAGACAGATAGAGTGAGAGAGGAAGAGAGATGGGGTGATAACTTGCACCACATGCCACAGAAAGATCTGTGAATGCCTCATACTCAGAGGGAGACAGAAAGAGTGAGAGATTATGAAACAGTAAATACACAGAGTGAATGAGCAAGGAAGACAAAGAGATGGAGTGACAAGACAAGTGGATAGATAAGGACAGGAGCAAATCAGGCACGCAGGGGTCCTAATAGTAGTGATCCTTGAGCGTATAAATGTCCTTTATAGAAGAGGCCGTTCCTCGCGGTGTGCAGTAATCCATGCCATGGGAGCGTTGATGCAAAATCCAGGTCATCTATATACCTCTCATGCACTCGCTTTCACTGAGACTTCCCATTGGGATTCATTCTCTTGTACTGTGCGAGCCTGTGTGACGGTATTTTTTTTTTCACATTCTGTTCTTTTTTACTTGCCTATTTTCAATTCCCTGCCACTGACATCTATTTATTCACTCTCCCCGACTGTCTGAGCAAAATTTAAACAGCTATAGGATGCCACGTGTTTTTTCTGTTCTTCTAGGAGGAAGGGGGGGGGGGGGGGGGGGTGGAATGAATGCACACACCGTACATACATAGTACACGTTATGCAGATGCACTGTATGTATATGCCTGACGAATGTATGTGTCCGTGTTGGCCGAGCGCACGCCTGCTGCCACAGAAGTTTCTTTTGGAAACGTGGAGGAAAGAGAGGAAAGAAAAGTGGTATAGAGAGGGAGAGCGCCGCAGTGGCAGACTCAATCCGTCATGCAGGATTACAGTGTAAGCTTCTCCACGGCCATGGATGTGGTTTTTATGGGAGAAACACAGGGCTTTTCTAAACTCAGCGGCCCCTGCTATCCCCGCTCCATATTAGAGACAAAAGCGAGAGGGCGGAGGAGGGTGGAGGGGATATCCCCCCCTCTGCGATCTTAGTCGTTTGACGGCAGCTATCTCCAAGAAAAAAAAAAACTGGGGTGACCTTGGTTTACACCTCTGTGGCCACACACACACTGTAGTAGACTTAGGTAGTGGTGACCTTGGAAGGTGACAGTTTCTGTTTCAAGCTGGGATTTTAGTGTGAGGTTCAGAGAGGTGTGTGTCTTTCAGTGTTCGAGTGTTGATCTGCCCCTCACATCTTAGGGAGAGAACTTATAGTCCCAGTGCTGGAGTGAGGCCCGTAACATCCCAAACATTACACAGCATGCATGCACCCTGCAGGAAAACAATATATATATATATATATAAAAAATCACCCTTTAAATACAACACTGCCAAACTTTGATCTCCTACATTGCCCTTCTACCTACCCCTGAGACGGGAAATCATCCCACAGCCTTGTTGTGTGCTTCTTTGAACTGGCATGCAAGAAGGTCCCAATATAAACAATGCACCCACAAACACTGTAGGAAAGTTAAAAAAAATAACTGTGGGTGGGGGTGTGGGGGGTGAAGTGCCTGCCTTAGCAGAGGCTGTCATCTCTGGCCGAGCACTGCACCCCCTTTTGACGCTGTACTGAATGTTGTGCAACATCTTGCCGCACAAAGCACTCGGTTTTAATTTCCACATCCTTTATCCGGCGCTCACCTAAGGTGGCCCCGCTCTACAACCTGCCAGTGATAGCGACTTAAACATGTCACAATCTGCTCTGTCTCCCTGAGCCGCTGGAAAATAAACAAAGCAGCAAACTGACCCAAATAGGGAGAGACAAAAGCCAAATGAATGTGAGATTGGGGCGTCGTCATTAGAATTACAAAAAAAAAAAAAAAAATCTACTGTCAGTTATGGTGCAGAAGCGGGAAGAAGACCTAGGGAGCATGAAAGTCATACAAAGAGGGGGGAGGGTTGTGGGGGGAGAGATATATGCTAATAAGGCTGGGACTTAGTGACTTCAACGAGGGGGATTAAAAGCTGTGACAGTACAAGCTTCCAGGCCCGTTCAACCAGCGGAGCGAAGGCATGAATGCTATGATAAGGGAGCAGGACACAACAACAACAACAACAACATCCTTGGGATAGATGGTTCTGACAAAACACAGATACAAGTCGGTGCTGAATAGATATGAGCAAGATTAGTGCTGCGGTTGATTTGGTGGTTCCAGCAACACAGGGCTTAAAGGGGTCCTAAAGTGAGAAACGGGGACACGAGTGAACGTTTATATATATCATGTTACATCTGAACACACTGCCTGACCAAAAAAAGTCACTCTTTAGCTCATTTCAATATGCTTATGCTACATTTATTAGTAGTTACATTGCAAAGATCTTGTACTGATGATAGGAGAACTGCACCTATTTGTAAAGGGGTTAAAGGTCTCTGTGGTGGCTAATCTACACGTGAAACAGATGCCTCCCTGAACCAATCTTTCACAATGTGAGCATGAGGAATCCTGGATCTTATCATTATTAGAATGGCTGCACCATCAAGGAAGAAAAAAAATCTTTGACAGAAAGTTCTGCTCATTCATTATATTTAGGTAGTCAGCTGCTACCTAGACCTGTCCAACTGCAGAAACCCCAGATCATATCCCCACATGTCCCCACAGGCTGGTACAGTAGACACCGGGCATGATGAAGAGCATCACTTCATCTCACACTCTTCTTACCCACCACTCTGGAACAGAAGCACCTGACTGTAGCAATTAGGGTTAAATAACTTTATCTTATTAATCACTGCGGTAATTACTCAAGAGAATGCTGTCACAGTTTTGTTTATATCCACGTTGTTACTGCTTTTTGGAGTCAGGAAGTGTATATTTCAGAGATTTTAGAATCATTTGACGTTTCCCGGCTCTGTACTGTACTGTGTACTGTGTGGGTCAGGTTTTTAATATACCTGCTTGGTCTGTTTTGAGAGACTCTTTGCACCACTCAACCCACCAACCTCCTTTGCAGTTTCCCCTCATATATTTATATATATATAAACACATCTTGATTTTTTTCCCAGGCAGTTTTTCCTCAGGTTTCTGGGCCCATTTTAAGTTACATGACCTCAAATTATGTGCAGCTCCTGCAGCTGAGCGCAGCGTGGTCAGCCTCATCAGTCATTGTACCTGCTCCACTCCCAGGTTACCCCAAAACATGTTTGGTTAAAAACTCTCTCTGTCTGCGGGCGTGCTGTTACAGGGGTGGCTTAGATTCAGCTGCACAATTTTCACAAATATTTATATAAAGACCACCACAGTGTGTCTTTACAGTGCGTCTGCTCGATGCTACTCGCCACTTCCAACCATGAAGGTACTCCACTGAGCTGTGCTGTGGAATAGAATTGCATATTTATAGTGTAATATTATAGATCCAAGGTGAAACCGAGAGAAAAATGTACAATTACAAGTCAGCCTATCTTTTTTTTTTTTTTTAGAGAGGCTGTTCTGGGCCAATTGTGCTGTTTCTATAGCTTAATCTCTGACACTGGCTTAATCTGAAGCAGCACATTGTTAATAGGTTGTGCTGAGAAATGATTAGAAATCATTTAGTCTCTGTTGGTGTGTTTGTGAGAAAGTTTGTCTCATATTTTAATCCAGACTGAAATATCGATGCATGTAACTGATGGATAAACATCAAAACTTTGTAGGCATGGGTCGTCCATACAGAATTCATCGCAGTTTAATTTCACATATAAATAAAAACAGAGTCTAAAACTGCTGGAGAAAGTCTCTGTTAATGTAAATAAAACTTCAGCTGAACCACTGCTAAACATGGGGACGTACCTCCACCCAGCCAGGTAGAGAGAAATAAAATAAAGGTGGCATGGGGGGTGAAGACAGAATGAGACGAATGCAGATAAATTCATGCCTTCAGGATGAACCAGTGACTTCAGTGATCCTTTGACTTTTCTTTCAGCACCAGCAGCTTTAGAATTGTCAGTCAGTGAGTCGTCTTCACATCCAGCAGATCCAGAAGGCACAGAAATCCCTCAAGATCTTGACTTTGGTGATCTAATGACTTTTCACTATAATGCCAAATTACAGAGTGACATTTCAGATTCATCTCAGTTTATACTCTCTATGGAATGAATTGCTATAAGAACTGACATAAAAACTGAACCGCCCTTAAGTGAACACCCTCATTTGTTTATGAATACATACCTGTGAACTAATGACACTCCCATTAGTGTCGGCTGTGCTTTGTACTCGCTGCTAAGTAGCAAACATTTACTCTGTGAAGAGGTTTGTTTTCGTCAGATTGTTGGATACAGCCCACCCAGATTTCACTGTCTGAGAGTGCGGACGGTCGCAGACACTGTTTGACAAGCTGATGAAGCAATAAGTACAGCAAACACTTTACAGGGAAATATGTGTTAAATCTTTGTTTCAAAGCAAAAACACACACACACACAAAATCCCATGAAATCTAAATAGAATCCTCCCTACGGTGCTACTACAAACTGAACAAACAACTCTTTCATCATCAAAATATTACACACCCGCATGTCTCACCAGGGCGCATTCATAGAAACCAAACCTTTGAACACCTGTGGAGACGTTCTCAGTGCACAGCAGAGGCTTATTGATTGTATCAAAAGGCCATTAAAAGTCTCATCTCTCTCGTCTTTCCACTCACGGCCTGCCTGGGCGGGAGATAAACACATACAAAGATGTTCAAATATAAATCGGACAGAGAATCACGCCGATTAAGGCGGAATATTGGGTGTCATTATTCACTCTCTCCTTATTGGCCGGTAGCCTCAGTCCTGTTCAGAAATGCGCCATCTCCTGCCTGACGCATCGCATATTATCTCCAACAACCTTGGATGTGAAGTGTTTATTAATCTCTGAAACGACCCCTTCCCACCCCGTCGCGTCCTCTCCGCCACCTCCTTGTCCAGCCTCACTGCCTCTCTAAAGGAACACCCTTGAAAGGTAAACAGCAGAAGTGGAAGGAGAGCAGTGTCATGAATTAAAACTTAAAAAAAATAAATAAAAATTTAAAGTGCTGTGCAGTAAAGCACCTCTCTTTCTAATAAGGACCAGCTTTATCAATCTGATCTATGATGCTTTGTGTCTCACAGAGATGACAGGTGGGAAGACTCTGAGCTCATGCAAATAGGCTCTTTTAGTGGGTAATTTTCCTACAAACTTTCTCTAACAGCCCACATGAAAAATAATGTCCTTTTTTTTATTTTCTCACACACACACACACACTCGCACAACTGCGGGGAGACGAAGTCCATCTGCAATTCCCGAGGACTTCTGCTGAAATGTCAGCCAGTGCGTTTGAAAGGATCAGATAGCTTTTTGATGTTGCACATGCAGTCAAGCGGAAGAGGACGAGAGACAGGCTTGATAGGCATCAGGTGTAATTTAGGTAACTGCTTTGGCAGCTGATGACTCACCATTCAGAGAGAGAAAGAGAGAGAGAGAGAAAAAAAATGCCCGAGCACCTTGGAGAGAGACATTGCTTCAAACTAGATGAGCTGCCTGACACAAAAACATCCTCTGACCTTTGTGCATGAAGATCATTGAAGCTGATCAGCTCCTTCAGCTTCTCAGCAGAGAAGGGGCTTAAAGGTGAAGGGATGTCAGATGTTGTTCTAGCTCAGTGACACAATAGTAATTTCTGCTATAACCATATGATGTGGACACAACCAGAATCATTAACTCTTTTGTAAAAATGTACATTTTTATCCCAAGTCAGAGAAACTGCACTAGGTTTGTGATATAACCAGTTTTTGTGTTTTATTAAACTACAATACTGAAAATAGATGTAATAAATGGATTTATAACAAAAGCATTTGGGGAAATTAAAGTGATAAATGTTTTCCATAGCTGAAGCCAAGTGGCCCTATCCTATTACTTAGTGTGTTCTGCCTATGGCTCCCTACAAAGAGAACCATAGATTGGACCAACCATCAGTGATGTCATGTCTGTTTCTGCATTAGCATAACTGTGGAGGGTTTGGATACAGATGTTATAATGGGTGACTCATAGAGATTTGTCAAATGTTTTATTTCTGTTGTAACATTGAGATCTATTTAGATTGACTCGTTTTCAAAACACGCCTTAAGTGGCCAGTCAAGGTACTGCTGTTTTTGGCACATCTATGTTTCAGGTTGCTGTTTGAGGAATATGGACCCCCTGTAGATATGAAAGAAACATTCCAAGCTAACAAAACGAAATAATTTCAGATGATTATGGAGGCATAATTAAAACAAAACTACATTACATTTCTGCTCATAGATCCCTGACTGGATGGATGGAGGGTTGTAGGGCGTTACAGTGTGGTATAAGGATCTGAGATGGAATTATATATAATTATGTAGCCAGCAGCTGTATGAATGGCAGAACTCCCAGTCACAAGCCTTTGTGCATCCATTTCCTGTACACAGAGGGAGTCGTGGTACGAGTTTCTTCCTTTTTAGCGATAAAGCACACACTCTGCTATATATGCATAATTTATAGTGTTAGAAAGCTTAAATGGTGTGCAGAAAAGCAGTAAAATCAGAGGCCTCCAGTGGGTCAGCACCGTCACCACTGGTATCTCTGTGCACCCTCAGCCAGCACTTAACCTCCTGGCCAGACAAATCAGGCTGAGACTACTTGAACCTTTGCCAAGGTAGTAAAATATGGGCCACAAATGTTGTCCCCGTCGTGACCTGCTGGCACGTCTCCTGGCACTGTGATTCTCTGGACTGTCTCCTGTCGGGATTTATTTGATCTTTATGGTACCTTTCAGAGTTTATATACTGTAGCCTTAGATAAAGCGGTAGCTCTGGGGCCTGCATGCTGTACCCAGTAGAGATGACCGTACCTGTTTACATCAGTCCCGGTTCCACAACACAAACTGGTTTTTATGTAGAAATGATTGAGTATTTACACAGATATAAGTGTTACATAGCTAATTGGAAAACAAATCTGACTTATTAATGAGAATGGAATCGCATTCAAAAATGCAATCCTTAGTCAATCCTATCAAAGTTGCTCATTAGTTACATTCTGTTGAAAAATGTTAATTAGACTAATATCCCCCCCTCTAACCTCCATTCTAGGTTCCATAAAGTGTGGAGGATCGTTTTACAGCTGCTGCGTTTCTAATGATGCGTGTGTGAGGAAAATGCCTGCGTGCATCACATGGCGAAGTTGCAGTAGTATTACTGAGGCAACATTGCTTCAGGGCACAGAGGCTCTAGTTGGGTTATGCATCCAGGAAGTGGTTTTGAGAAGGTGTAGTAGCTGCTGGTGCTTACTCAAAAGATGGTGACTGGTCCCAGTGAATGTGGCTCAGAGACAAACATGGAGCTTGAAGCCTGGTATGGATGGTTTTACTAGACCTGTTTAAGGACTATGACAGTTAATGGCCATATAGGGGAAGATGTGTCTGCTCATAGACTGTATATTAATATGGATGACATGAGAGAATGTGGCTGGCTGCTGTATGGGTCACAAACGCATTAGTTAGTGGATGGGACATGGACCCAACTAAAAGCTAAACTTGTCACATAGGCAGTATTTTTGACCCATTAGTTTTTTTTATCTAGCTGATCTGTCTTTAAATGGTAATTTTCTTCAGTACATTTGTATTATATCAGTTATTGTTGGCTTAAGGAGGATGGAGGATGTGATCAGCAGCCAGTGGAGCAGCGAAGCTACAACATCTACAATACACTTTCACCTCTTGACCGCTACTGCACATACTCTGAGTCCAAGATGGCGATGGAGTGAGATCACTCCCTCACTTTTGTACAATGGGTGGAGGTGTCATTGTGTTCTCTCAATTGTTTTTAGACTTTACATTCAGCTGTAGCTGAAACTCTGTTCCACTATCTCCTCAGCTTAACACTAAAATACAATATTTCTGTTATTTTGCAGAATTTTGCAAAGAAGCATATTCACAGAATGTTCCCAATTTTTTAGCAGCAGCACAAACACCTCCTCACCTTTCCACCTAATGGAATGAAGTCATACGCTGTAGAAATACTGAATTTGAGTGTTGATGCAAACTTCTACTTAAAATGTGAACTGCTGCTGGATAACAGCTTATTTTTTTATCTGTTTTTCTGTTGTGAAGTGTACACAGAAGACTGAAATCTATGCCGGGGTCACAGGTGGAGATAAATGGAGGCATACATCGTAGATGGATTCATCAGTATGTGCTACAAGTTTTTTACAATTGAAAAAAAAAATTACATGATTGAAGTCGTGTATCTCTCGTCTTTGCTGTTGTTACTGCACATTATAAATAGCAGCGTTCTTGCTTTATGTTCTACACGCTCTGACTCTTGCCATTTATTGTAACCCCCCATTGATCTAGCTGAAAGCCAAGCAAATCCAAAGCCCTCTGTCGCCTTTTCAGTCTTAATCTCACCAACAGGCAAACAGCCACCCCTAAGTGGACTGAATTTCACAGCTCTTATGCAAAACTGAACATTCATACTGCTGCGTGCGTGTGTGTGTTTTCACTGTAAACGCACGTCACATTGTTTACCCACACTTGCTTTCCTTGTTGTCTTCTGCGCACCTCCTGCCTCCAGGGAGTTATCTTACATCCATAAGGCTTGCGCTGTATGAAGGTTAGCATCTACTGTCAGTATATCAATAAGGCTGAGAGACTTAGAGACAAGGCTGGGAAAGGTTTTCATACATTAACAGACCAAAGCTCCTCACATGCTGACAGGTCAGCTTTTATCGGCCAAGGTTCGAGGTGAGGACAAAGCTGTTTTATGGCGCTTTACACTTGAAAACCCACTCAAGTGGTTCTTCCAAGGAGCGCCCGGCCCCGCTCTACACCTGCTACCTTTTGCTTACACACAACCATTCCACCAAACAGTACTGCCCTTCCTGCTCCTCTCTCTCTCTCTCTCTCTCTCTCTCCCGGCAGCTCGCCTTTGTTACTCCATGCATAATTCTTTTGGGGTGGCTGCTTTTTCTCTGCTCTCCCAGTGGGAGAGAGCCCTTTCTTCTTTTTGACTTCACTGCGTCCAGAGAGGCAGTCCCAAGAGATTTCTTTATTTTTCTTACCGGCACACACACATACACACACACACACACATACAGGTGCTGTCTTTGTGTGTGTTCAGGCACTATTCGCTTATGTTCATGAATTTGAGAGTGTGGATGAATGAGGCTTTTTTTTCCATGTGTGTTTGAGTAAATAAATAAATGTTTTCATCTGGAGGATGCTTTGTCAACAGGCCTTGGTTTTAATGTTGTGTGGAGGGTGAGCATGTCGATGTGGATCTGTTTGACTGTGTGCGATGGGAGACCTACCCAGAGAAAAAGAAGATAGACAGCAGGCAAGGAGGTGAATTGAAATTTTCAGTCTCGTTAAATTGGTGACAGCTCACAATCGATGGGCGATGTTCTGCCTCCAATACTAACGAAACACAAAAAGATCATTTGAGTTTTAGGTGGGATGAGACAGGAAAGGGAGAGATGATTAAGATATTTATGACCTCAATTAATCAGTTCACTGAGAAACTTGATCTCTGAGTGGAGATCTTACAAAGAAATACAGTATAGCTGAGAACATACCTCAACTATGCATTTTCTTAAGCTCTAATTAGGAAGCGAGAACTCCCCGGAGCTACCGACTGCATCGGCCTATCATGCTTATTTACTCTGCTTGGAATCATGGTACTGTGTGTAAAAGCTAGGAGTGAAATCCTCATTCTGATCCTTGCTGATTCCACAAGGGTAAAAACAACAGTTTCGGCGTATTACATTATAAAGGTCTAATGAGGAAATATGAGCTCCCTTGTGCTTTAAACTGGAGCACCCAATTATCCTCACTTACTGCTGTACAGGCCCATGCACCCGGGGTAATGGCATAACAATAGCTTCTCCCGACAGGTGCCCCCTCTCAATGTGAAAGGCTGTAGCACAGATCAATACATTACACAAGTGCCTCGCCTGTGTTCTTAGTGAAATTTCTGTCTTGAAACCTGCAGTAAAAGATAAAAGAATCAATGAATAAAAGTAGTTTCATTCCTGCTCTGGTGCTTCAAAGGAAAAAAAAACCTCACGGTGACAGAACCACCCACATGAAAATGTTATAAATTTGTGCTCAGCTGGCGAACAGCACCGTGTTGATATTCTGCCCTCCATCCCGCCACCTGCCCTAGGCTTGTTAACAAGGTGCCCGTGGCAATGATTGCCTGGCCATCAAACTCCCGGCTGATAAGTTCCTCTGGGAGAGAGAGGAACTCTGTCATTGAATTCACCCCGATCGCCTCCTCATGCTGTACATTTGAGATAACACTCAGCCAAAGCTGGGCCCCACACCCCTTCGTAACAGCCTCTCTGACGTTTATATATGGCTTATTGTGTAAAAATCTCCGCAGCATTTTGCCGCTAACCTCATGTAATGACTGGATATATCCATTTTTAGCATTTGATAACTAGATTTATATGCACAATTATGGTGTTGTAGCCTGTCGTCAAGATGGTAGCTAGCTAGACACCTGTCACTTCCAATGTTGCAAGGCCAAGGAGGGAGATTGGTTGATTGATTGAAGCCTGTGTGCACAGAGGGTGAGGGACACAGTGACAGGCCTGTGATTGACACAGATGAGGGAGGAATGGAGGATGGAAGCGAGCAGCAGAGAGGACAGGATACTAAAACAATAGCAAGTTAAAGAGACAGGATACGGGGAGATTTACTGAGTGAGAGAGAGAGAGAGAGAGAGAGGATGAAGAAGAGACAGGTGGTGAGTGGGAGACGTGGGAAAAAAAAGTATGCACAGAGGGAGGGGTGGAGGTGTGGAAAAGCTTTCTATTTATTTATTTTTTTTCTTCTTTCTCATAAAAATGGGTTTGCTCATGCCATAAAAAGAAAAAGGGAAGCTGAGGATGTTGAGGAGAAGATGAGACAGGAAACAGGGGTGAAAAGTATTCCAGGAGGAACATCCCCAACTTCAGTCATGCCCCAGTGAATGTGCTGACAGGGTCTGTCTGCACCACAACGGAGCAAGTGTCATACACCCAGACAAACCACAGCACGCTGCACAGGACAAGATGAAACCGGCACCGCCTAATCCATAACTCACAAAGTTTCACAAACTTTATAAACATTACGTTTGCAAGGTTTTACAAGAAAATCAGGATACATTCTTCACAGACTAATATGATGATTCCCACAAGGAAAAAATAGTCTTGATGATGATGTGAAGGACTGACAGTGACATGGCAGGGCGGCCCCGTTCCTAGCTCATCACGTACAGATGCTAAATCAGTTTCGCTTGGCATCAACGCCACGGCTACCCCCCCTTTAGCGTCTGTTTTCAATGTGCATGGTAGTCTGGTTAGGAACAGACACAATGAAAGAGTATTCAGTCCATATCATGTTTTAGATGGGACATGAGTTGTTACCATGGCAACCAAGATCCAACCCTTAATTTATGCCTAACCAGACAGCATTGTTACAAAAAGAAGGGTGTGTTAACTACTACCTGCTCATCTTGAGTGGAGATCTGGTTGACTATAGATGGTGACTGACTGACAGATGGTTCATCCAATTACCTGCCAAGTATTGTTATGAAAAACACTTGTCATTTATGAGCAGTTTTCACAACAGTCTCCTAAATGTAACGACTCTGACCAATCATCTGGTGCATTTATTGTAGCAGTATAATGGGAAGAGAAGCACAGGTCTGTTTGTGAGGATGTTTGAAAGAAGCAGTCAGAGGTAGTGATGCTGTTGCATTATGGGAAACATTGAACTCAAGGAACTAAAAGGAACTAAAAGCCAGGATCTACTGCTGGGATTTTATATATTTTTTTAAGTCTTTGTCACATAAGTCACCCATCAATATGTAAGTACATTTCCATGTAAGTGACATTTAAATTGGAGTTTGCTGAATTACACATGACTCCCTGCACACGTAGTAGAAATGAAAAGGTTTTTATGTAAATGAAATCTGGCAAATAGCCACATTATTGACTCGTCAGATGCGTAGGCCGACGTTACCGAAACACCGCCGCTCGCTCTTATCTTAAAACAAGCACGCTGATTGATATGTGACATTTTGATTCGGCGTAGGATTTCCATTTGAGGCTTGAGTGCGAGGAGAGACGAGCTGAGAGTCACGCGCGTGAGAATCTAGGAAGCCTTTTAGATCACTTAAGGCCTGGTGTGCAACAAAGTGCATCTGCATCTATGCCTTGTATCTGCATTGACATTCTAAATGACTGATCAAAGGACAATATCAATCTGGCTAATTAATCACACTTCAAAGCGTTGTGAAGCTAGTTCTGTGTCATAGCTGTTCTCTTTTTGCACCGCAGTCAAAAAAACCTTGACAGTCGTCGCTCTCATTAATAAGTGCTCTGAGGGCTTTCTAATAAGTGCTCTCCTATCGCTTTCCATGTACAATAGTGTGGTGATAACTTTGTCCCAGTCTATCTTATAGATGTAAAGAAAACACTTGGGTCATTATGTAGGTATAAATGTGCGTTGTGCAGCTCTGTTTAAAGGGTTCTGTCCTGCTTGTCTCTGAGTTCTCCATCCTGTCTGTGCCACTCTACTTTTAATTAACGCGGCACAATGATTAAAGTTTTAACTTAATTATCTTTATCTTTTCTCTCAGGGTGTTCAACCCTCCGTGGGAAGCTGAATGAGACGCTTCGTGAGAGGAGTGCGGGGAAGAAACCAGCAGAGAGAGAAGCTTTGGTGAGATAGAGGAGAGATATTAGGCAGCGTGAAGGCAAAAAGAGAGAAGGAGTGACTGACACCTGCCCTCCAGCTCAGTGTGAAGGGCACAGGATCGGAGAGAGTGAGAGGAGGGGCATGAAGAGAGGGAAAACAGAGGAGAGAATGAAGACAACCGGAAAACAAGACCTGCCTCACAGCAACCCTCGCTCAAATTAGGACATCTCACCACAAGACAAGATGGTTAGAAGAAATCTGCTCTTACTGGTTTCCCTGTGCCTGTGGGAGGGGCTTGTGCAATGTGCCTCGGCCAGTAAGATTGTACGTAGGAGAGGAGTGGCCGGATCGCACGCGGTGAAGCTAGGGACGGCGGACCAGTGGGACGCAAGCGTGGATTCTAATGCATTGCCTGTAGTGACTCTCAGAAACATAATTAGTCACGAGCAGGCGGGTGACGCTGCGTCTTTTGCTTACTCCAAACTGTTGCAGAATCATCCCACTGCCTCTGTAGCAAACAAGGAGAGGCAGGCTTACAAGCCCAAGCGTGAGGTCGACTCTGTCAACAAGAAGGAGGTGACTCCCCACAAGGAGTTAAACCAGGATGTGAAGAAAGTCAAAAACAACACCAAGAACGCTGAGACTTCCAGGAGGTCTGAGAAAACATTCTCACTCCATCACAAGCCCGATCTACACTCCAATAAAACCAGGTTCAAATCGGACTCTAGATCCAGGAGCCGACCTGACCTGAGTGTCCACAGTACAGGCGTGCCGGGAAAAGGTTTCAGCATAGATTCCAACAGAAAGCTGAACCTCACGGGCAGTTATGGAGTGCTAAAGCTACTGTCCAAGGAGAACCTAGTCAGGATTGTGAATTCCCAAATGCAGAGCGTTCCCAGCCTGAGCTTTCCGAGCAAGGGCAGCCGGAGCAGGAAGAGAGATTTGATTGACGTTAATCACGGACAGTCAGAGGCTCAGAGAGTGCAGAGACAAGATATGGCTGTCACTCAGTCTCATGCTGGATTTGATAATCAGACTGCATTTCCTTATGCGAACCCAGTCACCACTCCAGATCTTAATCGGGACCAAGGCGCAGACACTCGTATTAATCCGCTAAGTGAAGTCAAGCCAGCTGTAAGTAAGGAGCAGGACAGCTTGGGAGTGCAGGGTTCAGACAGCGGCGATGGAAAGACTAAACGCCTCGTACGTGTGCTGTCAACACCTCACAGCGAGGTCAGCTCTGAGAAAGACATAATGACCAGCCAAACAGAACCACCATTTACATCGACAAAACATCTCCCACTCTATGTTCCCTCTGAAACAAATGACTCTCCCCCATCTGTGCTGACAGTGCAACCCTTGGGAGTGAGACCAGGGAACAGAGCAGCAGATTCCCATAGAGACCCATTAACAGAGTCAGCTCACACTGCTCAAACAGATCTGAGCACAGCTCAGTACCCTGCGTATGAAGACAACAAACTTGTCAACAACAGTCACGTCCTGAGGCTCCACCCCGCCTCGGAATGGAGCCACGGCGCGAAAGACACTGAGATGCAAGCTGTCGATCCAGAAAATGGAAAGGGCCTGGTGTTTGAAGAAGCAGAGCCTGAAGAAACAGAGGAGGTGCAGGAGCGCATGGAGGTGGGAGGGTCACGCTCCCGCAGCAGGAGGAGCTGGATATGGAACCAGTTCTTTGTGATTGAAGAATACGCCGGGCCAGAACCAGTGCTCATCGGACGGGTAAGGAAAAAGAAAAACTTCATTTATCATTTACATCATTTTGCTGTGAACTTTTTATGAATATTTTACGAGTAGTTAAGACACTGTTTCACAAGTCTGTTACATGGCTTATTTAACCTCAGGTTCTCAGCTCAGATACACACTTTTTACAAAAATGATTAGCATATTTTGCTATTCTCAGGCCTTTTTTGTACACTGTTATTAACCTGCAATTGGAATTGATTTACATTCCTTCAGTGAGATGTGGTGCCTTCCAGGTAGCTATAAAAATATTCCAATGCATCAATGGTGTACTGAGGCGCAACAAAAGCCCCAGATCCTGCCCACCCAAGGGGGCAGTCATGATCACTACCAATCTGCACCCGCCAATGGGAATTGACACATCCATGAGAATTAATAGCTTTACTTTTTCCTTTCCACCATTGATCCTCCCCCCAAGGCAGAAAGCAAGAGTAGTCCAAGTGTTCCCTCATTTCCCTGTAGGTCAGACCTGTCAGCTCTCCTCCCTCGTGGTCAGAGGTCCCGCTAATGCTGTTTCATTCAAACTGATTTACACTTGCTTTGACAGGATTTATTACTGCGTTCTGCCTCCACACAACACATACAGGGTGTAGTCCTATAGCTTGGCTCTGCAATTTATTAGAATCATCGACCAGGCATGTCTCACAACCCCATTCCCCAACACGCTCTCCCTCCACCCCCTCCTCCTCCTCCTCCTCCTCCTTTGAGCAGATGAGCGTGGAGGAGGTCACGTTGGCTGGACAGAAGGTGTCTCGCAGCCCTGCACTGTAATGGCTGCACTCTCAGTCCTCAGCATGCGCCAACTGTCTCAGTACCCAGCTGCGGTAGATGAGCTAATTTATAAGCCTGTGTGGCCAGTTTGCTGAGCAAATGAATAGTAATGATCCCTGTGTGACTGCTGCAGGCTGTTGGTGTGTGTGCGTGCGTGTGTGAAGTTGGGCTGCTGTTTAAGAGCTTCAGCTGTGCAGGGGGGCGTCTCGCACCTGATAGACAAAAAAATTGCTTTGTGTTTTTTCAGATTTTTATATCCAGGTGCACACACACACACACACACATGCAGGACCTTGCAAGCTTTATACACAGCCTCCCTGATGTTGAGCCAACATTTAATTTGGCTATTTTTGCCTTTGTGCTATGACTGATGAAGGGCTGAACTGGAAGCTTTGAAAACGCTGTTAGTCGGCATGGAGAAAATGCAAGAGCCAACGGTCCAGCTTACAGATGGCACTGTGTGTAAAGCCATTAGTGCCAATCTGCTGTGTCAAGCAGGTATTTATGCCAGCACATTGTATGGCACTCAAGGAGGGAACAACGCCAGGCCACACGCACACACACACACACACACACACATGCCCATATGATAGCGCTGACACTTGGAGTACACCCAGAACACTATTGTGACTGTGTATATGTGTGTGCGTGTACCGGGATGGAGATGCGTATGATTAGTACCCTACTGTATTATACAGTGACGGCACACACATGAATAATGCTCTTATAGATCTTAATACGCTTATGAATTTTTAATCTCCTGCTCTGCCCCAGTGCAGGCTGCAAACTATAGGTAGAGGGATCAATGCGGACTTACTGCCTTCCTTGTCTTTTCTCTCTATTTGGGGACCTGATTGTGCTTTAATGGAGAGCGCCACGGCGCAGAGTGTGAAGAAATTAACTGTACAGACCAGAGTAGCTTCACCTGCCAGATTCAGCACGTGTCTCTCGACTACACAGTCTCCACATGATCACGTGATTCTGTGGGCTCTTAAAAAAAATCTGCCTTTAAACATCGATTCATGCTGCGTTGTTTTATGTGTGATCTCGGACTGTTTGATGAAAATAAATCTCTACTAAAGCTGGAAACAACAGCCAGAACTCTAATCTGTGATGTCAATGGGAGACAAAAGGCTCTGCCTCTGAACTGATAATAAATGAAGGGCCAACTTTGTTGGGTGCAGCACACAGTGAAATTTTCCATGGATATTTTTAAGCACTTTCTGTGATTTCAAACTGTTGGAAGCACTATCAAAAAAAAACAAACAGATAATCTCTTATTCAGTTGAAAAATAAGCAGCCAATGAGGCACCCGCTGCCCATCCACTGTTGTTGGAGTGGACCTTGAAATGTCTTTATGCTGCCAGACCTCGAGGTTTTTTATTAGTTTTATTATTTTTCTTATTTTTGAAAGTTCTTCTAGTCCTCAGGAGTTGCCAAAAAAAGGGTGAGAAACATTTTCAGCAGTAAATTGTCTGACTCAGTTTTCACCTATCAACACTGTCTCTCTTCATCTCATAACACACACACACACACACATATATACACAGACCCACAAATACATACATGCGCATGTTCGCACACATATACACAAGGGCGCGCTCGCAGACGATGCTGTGTTACTATATTTTCTCACGCCGGAGTGTCTCTGCCCCATGATAATTGTGAATTTAATTGATGCTGTCACATGGTCTGTAATGGGGTTTCAAGTGATTGCAGAGGCAGTGTGAAAGAAACAGATTTTTCTTGAGGAGAAAAGGCGCCTCAGCAGAGCTAGGATTAAAAAAAAGAAAAAGAAAAAAAAAACACCCATTTCTGATTAGCTTTTCTTCTCCTCTTGAAATGCAAACTCCTCACCAAACACCTCATGTGGGGGGAAAACGTGACATATAGAGCTGTTCCTTCCTCTCTGTTAGGAAATTCCATTTTGCACTGTTTCACCTTTATAACAACTTAAGTGTGTGAGCTACCTTACATGTGGGTGAATGTGCATATTAAAAACATCAGCGCAACAGGAAATGGACCTAGGCTATCATCGTCATTAGCATATCATTAACATCATCATGAGCATACATAATTCATAGTAAGTGAAATATGCCAGGATTACACAATTAACATTATTGTCTGTGCCGCAGATGACACTCACTTTATGAATATATATCATGTAGACATCAATGTGAAACTGTAATTAAATACTTTTAGCTTCTGACGTGCAGAACAATACCGATCAATCCCCACAGGAGTGCACGCTTAGCTTTCTCATTTGCTTGAATCATTCATTAACATTCAATGTTATGAAAATTGCTCTGCAAAACTCAGTTAAAATATTTCCCCCCCTGCCCGAGGCCATCCGCGGATGTATAAATACCACAGTTACTGACCGTTCTGTTATTGATAACTCCAGCGCCTCTGTGAAGCGCCTCTGGGTTCGACGTGCGCACGATATTGCAAAAGCGCTCGTAAGAAAATCATTGGTGTGATGCAAGGACGAGAAGGAGGTTGTCACAGGAAGTTAAGTGCTGCTGTGTATGTTTTTCTCATGCTCACTCTAGCAAAGACTTTCCTCATTAGCTACAACTCATTGGTAGAAAATAAGTCATTCCACCGCCGCTTAATAGCAGGAGCGCTGCTCTTTAATGCTGTATGTGTATTACACAGATACAGTTGATTTATAGATTCTAAAACGTATGATGCGATTGCATTTACACTTAATTTGTTCATTTCATTTGAGTCCCACATGGGTTCATGTGAAACAATAAAATTAAATTAACTGATAGTAAAGTCTACTCAGATTTGTAATCAGCCGCTGTAGGCTTTAATAACAGGTTACAACTACAGCAACAAAGGTCATGGTTGCATTAGAAAAATAAAGGATGTTAAACTGGGCTTTGGGCTGCATCTACTGCCTTGAGCAATGTACAGTTTGTGGACATTCAGCCACCATCTGTGTTTGTTGGGCCTCCATCCTTTGGTTTCCTGTCAAGCCTGTTAAACATTTGTGAGGTCCGATGAATGTTCAGGAAAGGCAGGTTCTTCCACAGCAAGCTGGGAAGATCAATTCTTTTTTTTCCCTGATAAGTTGTGAAAAACACACAAACACTTGTAGAGTCTAAATACATACCATATTCTTGTCAAAAATGGGTAAAATACACACTGGGTTACACAAACACGTCACAAAACATAGAATCCTTGTAAGTCCTGCTTCAAAGTTATAAATAACGCCGCTCAGATGAAAGGCTTCCTCCTGATACTGAAGGATGAAGAAAAAAGGAACGAACAGACAAAAAAAATACAACTAAGAAATGTGTGATGGACCAACACTAAGAGTAAACACCTGACAAGCAACTCATCAATAATAATATTTAAAAAAAGCCCTCTGTTTTCCTGTGCTACCACTCTCACTCTCCCTGTAGAAATCGTTTAGCCTGCGGGTCCGAGCACAGCAGGGGTGAGACAGCAATTAGAGAGTGACTACAGTGTAGGATAGAGGGAGGAGAGGAGGTGGAGGGGAGATAACAAGGCAGAGGAGAGCCAGATTACCATGCAGGATGAAGAAAAAGGGGGTGGGAGCAAGAACCGGAGAGGGGTGAGAAACAAAGGGGATGTGCGGTACAGTGAGGGCACTGTTAATGGCATGTGGATATACAGAGGAGAGGGAAATGGGGGGAAAAGTGTTGGAAAGTGAGGAAAGGTTAATAGCTTACAACTGGCAGAAAGGCAGAACGTGTGAGACAGTTAAAGGGAAGAGAGAGGAGGGGAAGGACTGAGAGATCACACACGTTTCTAAAGCTGACCTCACAGCCCGTCGAGGCCTGGAGCGAGCCGAAGAAAGGCAGGCCGGGGAGAGGAGGAGAGGGTTATGAAAAGAGGCAGTCGGGAATCCAGGGCATCAGGGGTGGGGACGTGCAGGCTTTACAAGGATGGAAATACAAGAGAGAGAGAGAGAGAGGGAGGAGAGAGAGAGAGAGAGAGAGAGAGAGAGAGAGAGAATTGTGGAAGCATTTAAATACCATTTTATTGCAAGCCCCTGTGGAGGCCACATTTAAATTGTGTCTCTGCACTGAGTGGGTGCAGGATCACATAGAGAAAATAATAGACGGGATGACTGAAGGAACAAGGCTACGAGGGGGAAAAGAAGAGGAAGAAAAGAGGAGAAATCTCGCAGTCTATTAAGGATGGAATTCAAAGGAAACAGCCCGCTTTTTTCTCCTTTACTTCCAATCTTTCTTTCTTTATAGCTGTGTTTCATCTCAGGATAATGTCGAACAAATCAGCAAAGCGAGCGTCTGAATTTAAAGCAACCTTCTCCCAGATGTGAGAATTGCAGCATGTTATCTCGAGACTATATGAACCTCTTACATTACATCTGCACCAGCTTAATATACATTTTTTTTCAGATAGTCTTAGAAAAGGCTAACAAGCCCAATTTAATCTCATGTCAAATAAAAGAGCTGACGTCGGCGTATCATTCGAGGTTAACCCTTCACAGACAGCCGTAAAACACAGCGAGTGAGGTGTGGAGCCGGTGTGACGTAGAGAATGAGCGAAGTGGAGAGGATGTGCAGGACTGGAATTCATGATTATGCATACCCCAGCGAGCTCTCTGACCGTGACCTTGAGCTAATATTTATGCTTTGGCCCGGGCTGTGCGCTCCACTTCTCCCCTTGGCCCTGAAGGAGCACATGAGTCAGGGAACAGAGGGCATGGTTGGGGGAGAAAGGACACTGAAGAAGAAAAAGAAGAAGACAAGTCACATGACAATAAGATAGTGAAAGTTAAACCCTCCTGCTGCGAATGTAATGCACGAGTTTTTTATGAATCTGCATCCAGTCTGAGTTTGAATTTATTACACCAATAATCAGTGCAATCAATCAAAAATACTAATGTGCATAGTCAGTGTGGAGCATGTTAACATTAATGTGGTTTTAAATGAGCTTTGCACTCTAAAAGCTGCAATGTTACTAACCCAAACATGGTAACAAATTTTCCCCTGATCATCACACACGTTTCTGCTCAGTCTCATACCATGGTACACTTACTTGAAGTAAAATGAATCACTGTCATCGTGTGCCAAACACGTCTGCAGCCACTCAAGCGGCGTTCGGAGTCTGCTGGGCTTGTTGTCGGATGGATTAATGCTGTGCTCCAAAGTTTGTTTCTGATTTTGTGGCAAAGCAAATATGATAAATGTTGGTGGTTGATGGCCAATACACCCAGGAATGGTGATATGTAGAATCCTCAGTTTCTTACATTAGGATGGGGTTTTGCATGCAAAGCTAATTGTGAGCTAATTAGGCTTATTATACTATGAAACAGCTAATGTGTCCACATGTTACAATGACAAGTTTGTGCACAAATTAATACAATGCCCTGACATGCCAGTGCAACGATGAAGGTGTATTAGTTTCAGGCACAAAATGAAGCAACAACTTAGTACTTTATGTGCTTCTAATGTTTGACTTTATCCTCCATATTTTCTCATGGCCACCACAAGTAATGTAAGTAAGTAAAACACATGGTGTCTCTAGATCTCATCTTGATCTAGTTAAATTTAAAATCAGATTCCAACGGGGTCAACCAGCATGGCAAACTAATGTTACCAACAGAAAAAAAGGCAGAATTGTCTTACACACCTTTAGACTGTATATAAAGGTGTATGACATGAGTGAGGCCAAATCTTTGTCCCTTGTTCCCTGGCTGCAGTATAGGTCATAAACCATGCCTCCATCTTAGTGGAAGTGGTCTGGACCCAGCTACAAACTAAAAGTACTCCTTGAAATGGTTCTTGAGATGGTTTTTGGTTTGTTAGCTAATTCACGTTGCACTGATCTGTGTTCAAATGCTTTTTTTTTTTGTTACTTTCAGGTTGAGTTATGGTTAGCCAAAAAAAGGAAGTAATGTTGCAGCCAAGCTACACAAAAAATCAAGAGAGGCATGTGCTTGTAGCTGATGTGGGTAGGTGTCTGGGCGATGATGCAGGTTCAAATCATTGCCTCAACTCTGAGGCTCCACCGCTGCCTCAACATCCATCTTTATATACAGTCTACGGTCTGACAACACAACACTTTCATCGCCATCTTCACATCTGCCCTATTGAACTGAGAAACTTTACTTAGCCACCAGCATTAAAGCTGAAGTCTGTACTCATGTTAGACAACATTCAGAGTTCTGAGTGAGAAAGAACAAGGAGCCTAGTCCCCTTACACACTGCACCCCAACACTAATTTCCAAGCTGTTATTTTAAGTTTAAATTGCTGGATAATGCTGCTTTAAGGGTGCTTGTGCAATCATTGGGAGCAAAGATTTGATTAAGATAGAACCTTGATTGTAAGTATTAAGAATGATTTTTTTGTTTTTCCTCTAGCTTTCTAGTAAATAATTGAGATGAGCTGCTGCTTTGCTTTGAGAGGACTGCTCAGAGGTGAAGAGGGGCATAGAGAGGACACGTCAGAATAAAGGGGAGCTTGGTCAGCAGGAGACAAACATGAGGCCTTAGGACGGCAGAAGCAGTGGGTCACAGGTGACACCAGATGGGAAGGAATGATAGAGGTGAGGGAGAGAGAGAGAGAGAGAGAGAGAGGATGAGAGATGGAAGCAGCAGAGGAGAAAACAGGAGGGAATCTTCTGACACACAGAGGCATGCTGCTTCATTTTTTAATGCATCCTGAGAGGCCTGTCAGGACAAAAGACGCATGCAGAGATGATTGTACAGTTTTACCAAAGCATACAGTATATCTGCATGAAGACAGACAGCACCTGCAAGAACTGACCGAAAGAAAAAAAAAAGGTTAGCTTAGGAAACAGGAAGAAAACAAACTGCTTGTTTGACTCCTTCACATATTTGGGCAGTGGAGCGTTGACTCTGAGCCAGATGTGAACTGCAGGACTGGTAAAGCGGCGGCCACAATCCATTGAATTACACCATCTGGTCCTTATCGAGTGAGACATTGTGTTGTATGTAGACTTGGAAAAACAGCAAGAGTCACACAGAGGCTCAGTGCCTTCCACCAGCCGCTCCTATGAAGAATTTCCTGAGACCGCATTTACCAATGAAGAGGTATTCAGGACAGCGGGCTGAGAGAGCAGCAGCTGCGCTGGTCACTTTGCCTGTACCTGCCAGACGTGAGGCATGTGAAGTGGCCAGTGAAGTGGACAGCACCATTCCGTTAAAGGAAGAAAAGGAAGAAGGTGGAAGAGGGAAGTGAAGATTTGGACAACAAAGAACAGGTTGCTGATGATCAAGAGTGTTGGCAGGAGCCTCCTGCCCACTATGTCCTGGCACAGGTGGCAGCATGTACAGTGTGCCACAATGTGTATATAATAATAACAGCGTAATGAAAGAAAGAAACAGGCAGACTTTGATATTTTTCTTTCATTGTTGCATACTTTTCATCTTTTACACACACACAAACACTTTTACTTCCCAGTAGCAAAAGCCATTCCTTTTGGCAGTGGCACACAGTGGCATATATGTGGGCGATTTGCCCTTTAAATGTACAGCACTGAGTTAAGCCTCCAGTGGCCTTTTCCAAGCTCGTCTCCCTCAGCTAAAAATATGATGTGAAGTATACAGCACCAGAGTGGAGCACTGGAGCAATAAAACGCAAACAATCATCCGACTAGCTGCCACACACACACACACACACACACACAGACCAGCTCTCATACATCAGCTGATTATGATAATCAAAAGTGGGATTTGCATACTCCGAGGCTAAAAGCACAGTTTTGTCCTGAATAATGTATTGTGGAGGAAGAGAACAGTGCATTGAACAGCTTATGGTGCTAAAGGAAAAGTCTAATAATGATGAATAATGAATGTTCCATTAGGAAGCGAGGAAGTGTGTGTGACAGAGTGAGAAATTTTGCATACTCTGTGTGTGTGTGTGTGTGTATGTGTGTGTGTGTGTTGAGAGAGAGGCCACACACAGAGTGCCCTCCCGAGACAGGCTGAATTAGATCAAACAAGAACAGGGCAACATGTCCACACCGCAACTGAATTAAAAGAGGCAATCAATGCTAACCAAAGTTCAATGCAGAATCAATGACGGATCAATGCTAAACAATTAACTGCTGCTCCTCATGACGTATTTAAGCCTCATCTCGCTGTAAGACAAACAGACAAGCAGCGAGGGGAGACTGTTTTCACTAGCTACTGTCTGACATTTCAATGAGAGCGCAGAACAAAAGGGAATTTCCTCCCCACAACACTCGCCGCCAGAACGGGTTTGATTGAAAGTTCAGACAGAATTTAAAACTTGTCTCAGTATGAAGGTCTGTCTTCTGAAGTCACAAGTGCTCCTCGGAGGGCCGGCTGTTTTTCCCACCTCTGTTACTGTAGGGGGTTTATGTTCAAGTGCCTCCACATAATTGGAAGGTGTTTTTTGATATGTGTTTCTGCATTGATTAGAGTGGAGAGCTGGACGGTTGAAGGAGAAAACAGACATTTGCATGCATGTGGATGTGTGTGCGTGTCACTCTGAGGTTGAAATACTGTTTGTTATGGCTGCGCTCGTTTGTGCCTGGTTGGAGGTGTTTTCACATGGTGACAATTATTGGCTTTTGGGTCAAAGACAAATATCCTTTTTCTGTTGTTTGGTTATGACTGTTGCTCTCACATATTAATTAGTCTGTGGGGGCAGCCAGACGATCTGACACCAACAGTCTTTATCTCATTAGGAGGCCTATAATGTTAGGCATAAGGTATTAGGTATAATCTGGACACTGTGATTGATGCTAACTTTGTTATAACCTTTCTTTATTTTCCCTTTTTAAATAGATAGTCACCACTCAGACAGCATATTTTTTATTTTTATAATGGACTGTCTATCTCATCTGGCATTGCCTAATCTAATCTGATCATCCCATGACATAATCTGGCATAATTCATCTTTACGTAAATCAGTGCAAATCTGGTTTTGTGTTAACACTGGTGATGACCGTGGCCATTTATTTGCTCTGATCGTAGAACATTGCGAAAAGAAAAAAATAAAAAAAAATAAAAAAATAAATCAATACATATGCCTTGTATCATTTAAATAAATAAAAATAGTTTTAAAAAGAAACTTTCCTATCACACCCTACAAACATCTTACAATCCATAAAATTAGAACCACTGATTTTCAGTGATCAGAAGTGCGGCAGGTGTAACACGTTTGTGTTTGATCTTCTGGCTGCTGTCTGTGGTGTCATCATGCTAACATCTAAAGAGCTCAGAACAAAGGCTGTGGATGCCAAAAAGCAAAAAAAATAAAAAAATAAAAGAAGACTCCAAATAAATCCCTGGATCAGCAGGTAAGTCTGACATGCAAGCATATACATTCAAGCAAAAGGCCAGCAGATGTGCAGAAGATTCAGAGACTGATGTTTGGAGCTTTTTTAGAAGATCCTTGGACCAGCTGTGAAAATGCACAGCTGGTCTGAGGTTCTGCAGTGCAGGGCTGCTTGGCAAGATAATGTGAAGCCATCTGTCTGAAAGCTGAACCAGGATGCCATCCAAAAAAAAAAAAAAGAGAAAGGAAGGGTGGGTGGACTAAAAATTAATATCAAGGTAAAAGTAAAGCATACTGGAAAAAAGACTCCTACAGCTAGAGGATTTGCAAAAACCTACAAGAAGACGTTCATGCTAATAAGGCAATGCTAACTTCTTCTGGCTGTCCAAATATGACCACACACAGACATCAGGTAGATCTACTAACCCTGTGTCCACGTTGTTGTTTGTGCTCTAGATATGAGTGGAGATGCTTCATATCTCATTTTCCTGTGGCCCAGATGGGGATCTGTTGTTTTCCAGATGGAAGTGAGAGCAAAGACATCTGATGGTGGCTGAGCTGATCACAGCCAACCCTGAGAATTGTTGACTTTAATTATTAGTCACTAGGAGGATGTTGGCCTTCGTTTTGTGCTCTGCTCTATTAACCACCCCACACTTCCTGGCTTGCTCTCAATAGGTTCTTCTTTGTCCAGGTCAGGCATCACTGACACACACACACACAAAGTCGACACACAGACTCGCACGTATTCTTAGTCACGCCTTGGCTCCTGGTCCACTCTGTGCTATAGCTGTGCCAAATGGAGGTCCAGCCAGGGCAGAAAGAGACTCACAGTCATTACACTCCTTTCTTTAAAAGTGCTCTGTGTAACACGCTCACTCACCTGGAAAGCCTCTTGTTAAAATTGTCACGTATAGTAAGACACACATGAATGACACTAGACGCACACAAACTCATGATACCACAGTGGTAGGTAAGCTGCCCATAAGGCACAGCTTCATTTCAAACAGGCTCTCTGAACTTGTATGGGCTGCGTACCAAATTAATTTTCCCTTTCGTTTTCCCTGATCGGCCAGTTTCTTCAGACACCTCTCAGAATTGGCGGGGCCTGTTCCAAATCGATTGGCTGACCCCTCACCCCCCCACCCCCTGTGCCCTGCTTGGGACACTCCCTGGCCGATATGACAGAGGTTGGCTCAGTCCCAGCCTCCACCTGAGCTTGCTGCAGATTTTAACCGGCCGCTGGAGATTTTGGTTTGTTCCATAGGCCTCTGGCTCTTTTTTGAAGTCACCAAACAGAAGATGAATAGCTTCTCCCTCCTCCTCCACAGGCTTGCTGAGGAGATTGGGGGATATTCTCACACCTGCCTTCATGCCCTTGCAAACTTTCCCTGATGTGTTTGGGGAATTGAGCCCCGCTGCCAATCACAGGGCTCAGCGGTGCCCTGCATCGCTGCTGCATGCCTATTGCTGTTTCACGTGAGCTGCCAGCTGATTTTCTACACTATAATTTTTTTCTCCGCTACTGTAACCTCACCTCCATTTTAGCATCAACAAGCACAGCGACCACACACAAACAAACACACACACGTTGAATTTGTGGAGGGAAACATCCACATTCATTAAGCTAATGCACAGCTGAGGGAAAAAAAACACATTTTCCTGGTGTTTTTATGATTTATTGTGTGGCAGAAATTTGAAATAGTGTATATGGGATATAAGTTATTTAAGTGATTTAGAGGTTGGCAGGGAGTACTTTTCCTCTTCGCTTCATGATTTATGGTTATTGCAAAAATGTGAAATTGAGTATATGAGTATAAGCATATTACCTTATGATAATATAAGTAATTGAAGAGATTTAGGAGGCTGGGGAGGCTGGGTGTTGCATACACAACAGGCGCCCAAAAGAAAATGGAAATGGTAGCTTATCAGGCTAAAATCATTCTCAAAGCAGAGGTGACACATCAGTAAATTTGGCTTTTGTGGCCAGTGGCTTCATATTGTTTGTCTCCTGATATATTTGATTGTATATCAGGGGCGGGGAATATGAAACCCAGGAGTTATGAGATGTGGTATTATTCAAGTTAAACGGATGTGAAATATGGTGATAGCCAGCTGTGTTATGTATAATATTCTTGGGTTATTTTTGCATTCTGTAAGGGGGTTGAAAGATATGAAAGCTGTGCCACTTGGACTATGGCTATAAAATATCCATAGTCATTATATCTGGTTAAATGCGTTTCCTTATTATACTTTCCTATTAATCATGGAAGAACAGATAAGGGTGAAAGGTCAGCCTTAAATGGATTTGGTTTCCTTAGGCTTGGCTCTCCTGCTCCAGAATGACTCTGAGCAGTGCTTTCAATCAGTGCTGCCACCACTCACTGTGGTAATGATGGCCGGGGCTTCATTAAGAAGCTCGTTAAGTCCCCCTCGTTAAGCTGCAGGGCCGTTAAGACTTTGATTGTTAATGGCTCTTCGTTAAGGAGAGTGAGGAACCAGGCTCCCACGGTGGCCCTGACCGGCCCGGGTGTTTTTTGGACAATTGGCCCCGGTTGGCCGCCACAAGAAGATGAGAGGAAGCCTGAACTCGTTGGAGGTCAAAATCGAAACACTTTTCAATGAACTTTTGTGACTCTGGCTGCAACAACATCGTTTACAATCATAGCAAAAACCTCTAAATGTGCACAAGTGCACCGGTGAGAGGCTGAGGCACGTGATTGGTTAAATGAGATTAGAGGAAGTTGTCAACACGTCCTCGTCCCCCAGATAAGACGTGTTACTTTTATGACGGATGGCCAGAACAGAACATATGTACCCATATATGTCCCAACATCTGATCACAGGACACATGCACCTACAAAGCCCTTGTAAAGAGGCTGATGTCCTCCTCTCTCCCAGTCACATGTCTTTTTTTATAGTGTATTACCTGATGCTACATGTTAGTCATGCTGTTTTGTAGTCCTGGAATATGTCTGTCCTGGAATACTGCAAACATATATAAATTGTATTGAATTCTACTACATTTCCCAGAATGCAGCATGTAGTGTCCGCTGTATACTTGGTTTAGTGGTAGTATATAGTAATCAGGTTTGATTACAGCCATGTTTTTGCAGTTCACAGCGGCACAGGTGTAAATAACAACTTCCGAGACATTTGAATAATGTTAAGAGTAAATCCTGCTGTGGCGAGTGAGTCGTCTGCTGTGAATGTGGCCCAGTGACTGGGAACAATACAAAAACACAGATGCATTACGTGACGGCACATTAATGAGATCCACAGTTTGTTAGGAATGTCAGGAGCTCATAGCTTTTTCACAGCAGAAATAAATATCAAAATGTCAGTTAAAAAGTCATAGCAGCCTTACATCACGATTATCATCTACTGTTTGATTGGCTGGTGGCCATTTTGAAACTCTTATGAGATGGATGTTCAAGGTTTATAAGCATGCTGTGTCAATATGCATATCAATGCTGATCAATTGCTTTGATAAACATAAAGCGAGAAGCTAATTTAATGCTTGTATGAATGCCTCCATGAGGTCTAGAAAACCCATGTTAAGTGAGTACCCTCTCTTTTTAGTATATAATTATAGTATATTCATTTATAATGGAGGCTCAACCAGTGGTGCTCCGTTGTAGCATTCCCATTTTAATGAATGTCAAACAATGATTTTGTGTGTCTTTTAATAGTGTTTTTGTGTTAATATATACCACTGCTGGGGGTGATATCAAATTTACCACAGCTACAAATATTTTCAAACTACTTCTTTTAATAATGAAATGTTTCTAATTAGTGTGTCACTTTGACATGCGGTGACCCATCCTGGTGTGAGCTAGTTTGTGTGTAGCCGATGAAAGCTAACCCCTTCATTTCCATTACAGAGTGAATGCATATAGATAAAAGCCTCCAGCACTGTGGTGGAGTTTGTGCTCACACACACACACACAGAGCTTTTAAATGCATTAAAACAAAGCGATCCTGTGAGGGTGCCGTGTTGTTTAACTTTTGACTTTGTGCGACATTGCTCGGATAGATTTTTCATCTGACAGTCTGGACTGAGTGACTGATTTCCTAGCTATAAACAACATTGTCAACATCCGTGCCTATCGTTTACCCCCTAGGAAGCCGGCGTATCCACCCCTTGAAAAATGGCAGTCCTCAAAGTAAATGAACATTTCGATTCACAGTATCCATTCTCATTTCATTTAGCAAATGTGCTTAACCGTTGCCACGCAACAATGCATTCCTGAGCTGGACCCCCCCCCCCCCATCCCCATCTCAGCCGGTTCCCTTCTCTCCATCTGAAGTCACAATGTCACACTTTCTTGTGAGTGGGGCCTAATTTAGCACTCCTTTCTTTCTTTTTTCGTGCTCACAGTTGCTATTCGATCCACGTAGGTGCAGGGGTAATGAGATTGAATCTTGATGTGCTCGTCGCATCCCGCTGGCTCGTCTCTCTCGTCGGGGTACAGAGGACAGTGTGGGGCCCTCCCTGATATTACCTTTCCCCGCATGAGAGGATGCTGGTTGCTCTGCTGCTCTGCTATCCCACCAGGCGCTGATCCAATAAAACTCAACACTGGGCTGTGATCAATACTGCATGTCCCACCGCCATGCACCCCTCCACTTGTACTTATACACACCTATTAGTTAGGGAATAATTGATTGGCCTACTGTTCATTATTCCTTTGATTTGGTGCTTTCATTAAATAGCCAGACTATGTGCACAGACTAGTAAAGTCTTTCTGTCCACAGCTGCTGGGAACTGAATAGAGGCTTTAAGTGTGTGCAGGAGAGCATGTGTTCTGGATATCTTTATGATTAAGGAGATCCAGGTTTGTAAGTGCTCGTGCTGTGGGCACGGAATATGAGACAATGGTAGGAGTGTGTGTGTGGTGTGTGTGTGTGTGTGAGAAAGGAAGATATTCTGTGTATTTCTTTTGTCTGCTTCTGTTTAAATTCATTTTATCCTGAAGGCATGCAGAGGATAATCTCCTTGTTTTGTCTTCACCGCCTGCCTCCAAAAAACAAACTTAATTTTTAACTGGTGTTTACTCTTGTCTCTCTTTCCCTCCCTTTACGTTCCCATCTGTTCTTATTTCTCCTCTTCCCCCCCCCCCATTCTCAACTGCCACCTCTCACCACCCTCTCTCACATATAGCTCCACACTGACATGGACAGGAACGACGGGCGCACCAAGTACATCCTGCGCGGCGAAGGTGCGGGCTCGGTCTTTGTGATAGATGAGAAAACGGGTAACATCCACGTCACTAAACCCCTGGACCGTGAGGAGAAGGATGAGTACCGGCTCATTGCCACGGCCACCGACAGGCAGACTGACCGTGCTCTGGAACCCTCATCGCAGTTTATTATTCGGGTGCAGGACATCAACGACAACCCGCCTGTGTTTGATGAAGGGCCCTACAGCGCCACTGTGCCAGAGATGGCAAATATAGGTACAGTAAACAGGGTGGGAGGGTCAATTTTAAAGTGTTGACAAAAATAGTGAAATTAATATAGGTTTATATAAAAGTGCAATTTTATTTGACATAATATTTGGGGCAGCAGTGGCTCAGTGGTATAGCAGGGTTGTCCAATAACTGGAAGGTTGGTGACTCCTCCCTAGTCACTGTTGTTTGTCCTTGGGCAAGGCACTTTACCCGCATAGCCTCCAGTGTACTCACTGGTGTATGGCGCTCTTTGCTGGGCTGCTTTAAGCATTTCCCCATTGTGGGACTAATAAAAGTTTCTTAATTTTTAATTGTTAATAATGGGAAGGTGCTGTTGCTAAAAGAGCAGGTCACGCTTATGACCAACCCTTCTTTCATGTGTCTGAACAAGTCTTGGCAGCCATATCCCCTCCCCCCCCCCCCCCCCCCCCCCCCACACACACACACACACTTCTTCTTCTTCTATGAGTGTGCAAGGTTTTGCCAACACTGATACACTCCAGCATGTTGTGATGTTGCCAGTGTCTCTGGCTTTATCACATTAGAGCACTTCAGCAACTGCCATGCAAATGATGCTATGGACACAGTACCTGTTATGCTCTCTGGCGTAGCTATCTGTCTGGAGCAACAGGCAGTGTTAGCATTGCCAGCTTAGCAGGTTCCTTCAGTGTTGGCTTTAAGGGACTGTGATTGAGGTGACAACAAGGGCTGTTATTGTAAAACAAATCTATAAAAAAAATGCAGTTCTTTTTTTTTCTACGCGCTCCAGTATCACACTAATTGTTCATTTTTTGTCAAATGTTTCATAATAAATTTTAAATTGCACTAAAAGAGCGAAGGGATAATATGACATTTTTTAGCTACTAAGGTGGGCATAAATCACTCAATAATAGAGTGGACAGCTAATACAGTGCAGTGCATAATGAAGTCGATGCGGAGAGGTTGTGGGCACAGTTGTCAGATGGATCTATAGGTATTTTTCTGGCAGTTGGTTAGCTTGTCAGGAGGGCAGCCATTATTAATACTAATGACAGCTTCATTGTCATGATAACGGCTCCTGCCTACATGCCAGCCACAATATGAAGAGTCACACAAATATTCTTACAGTTTTGTTATTAATAAACTATAATATATCTTGATTTCATACTTTATACTGCACATAAAATCTGATTTTAAATTTGTAAAATAAGTCCTTGTACCCAGAAGAAGCATAAATATTTCATAAACTAGATTTACCTACAAGGAAGGCTGCCCCATAATATGATCATCCATACTTTCTACTGTGATCTGACTTGCTCATGTCATCCACAGCAATCCAATTTGTTGCGTCTTTCCACACAGTGAATAAATTGCAGTGCCATCTGCCATCCATACAGCGGTGAACAGTTACATTTTTGTTATGATAAAAATATGATTATGTTTACTTTGTCGACGGGAGTGTAACACAGAGACATCATTGTTATAGTTTGATTTAACCTTTGTGAAAAGCAGAACATGAGGTAACATTAAATTACAGCCCTTGATTTGCAGAGTCCCTCTTTTGACTGCATGACCAAATTTTGCCTGTCACATGTCACAGGGAGATTTATCTCATCTTTCATGTTCGTTCTCCACCACGATCGAGAGATAAGATAAATAATCTCAGCAGCAGAGATAAGAACTTACCTTGACAATTGGACTGTTGAAGTTACATTCTATATACAAACTAAAAGCTGGAGTGTTTTATGGGTTTACGGTTTAATCAAAATAGAGCACCAGCCAGTGACTGCTGTCAGGATCCAATATGATGGATGTCTCACTTGACCACAGCTCGACAGTATATTTTATTATTTGTGTCTCAGAGGGATGAAACGTCTGAAGGCATTTCATTCAACAGTGTTGTGTGCCCGGAGATTAAAAAAAAAGAAGGCAAAGAATTATTGGCAGTAAATGAGACCAATGATGGCTGGAAATATAAAACCTTTATTATATTAAGAGTAATATAAACACCTCTGAAGGAGAACTCTTCATGTCAACATGAAATGAGCATATTAAAGAAGCAATAGATGTCTACAGTATCACAGCCATTATGTATATATATATGCTGTGTATATAAAACCTTGAATTTTGACTGGCTATTCTGCCAAGCTGTTGGTTTTTATTCAAGCCACGCATCACCACACATGTGGTCACAGCAAAAGCGGTGATCTACATGATGATGTCACTGTTCCACACATTTGCATAATTCCTTTCTTTCTTTCGTTCTTTTATCAGAGTGCTTTTATCTACTGCAAAAAAAACATCTCCTCTCCCCACTTCACAGTTATTAAACTTTTCTTTTTAATAAATGTACATAAAAACACAGATTTGCATGATCAGTTTCAAATTTAAAACTTAAAAGCGTCTAAAGAGGATGAGTGATGGGGTCCAAATAGTTTATCTCAGATGGGAGTTTTTAAAAGGCTTGACTGTGTACTTCATGCACCAATCAGAATTTTGCAATATCTGACTCAAGATCAGGCAACAGTTGGTGGGATGTGTGAGGGCGCTGTCAGTCATCCGCATCCACGTCGAAGTCCTGATGAGGCTGCTTAATGGACGTTTTGACAGTGATAGAGACAGAAACTGTTTCCAGGTGCCGCGGTGCTTCCTGTAGAGGGGAATATGATAATATACAGCATCAGGATAATATGTTCCATTTCAAAACACTTACAAGTGTAAATAATGCTAACAATATAAAACTGAGTATTCACCAGCAGCTTTGTGGCTTGTAGTCAAGGTTACGTTGCTCATAGTGAGGTTTCGTCTTTAAAATAAACTCAGTAAGTCTTCATTTTTACACAGTCATACTCAAAACTGCCAGCATCAAATATAACACTTACAAAGCCAATAAAGGACTGTTTATTGAGTGTAAAAACAACTCATATATTCACTAAGTGTTATAAAACTGGCAGCCTGATTGATAAGTGCAAGAAATGCACCTGTACGCCTGCACTGATGGTTGCCATGTGTAGTCATAATACATGGATCTGGGCGGTCCTGGGTGTCCTTCTCAGGTTGTAACACCCAGATATAGCTTCTCTCAGTGCAGCACATGATGAAGGGCATTTGTCCTGATATAATGGGGACAGGACGAATGCTTTACTTCCCTTTAACAGCCTTTGTTTAGATTCAGCTAACTGGGATGAATCCAATATTTGCATAATTTTATATATGTATGTATATATATATATATATATATATATATATATATATATATATATATATATATATATATATATATATATAGACACACACACACACAATCCTCCTCTGGAGTGAGCAGGTGAGGTGTTCAGTTTTATTACTCTTTTTGGCATGAAATTGCATCTCTGTTTCCGCCTGCTCACACCAGACTGAGAGAATTTCATGGCTGGATTTGGTGGATATGCAAAAACACACACACATATACACACACACACACCCCTCTTCACACTTCCAAAAATCAAATGCAAATGGGAATACAATTTAAATGCAATCCAGGCTGAATCTGTAATATGTTAGATTAATGGCTGACTTTTAATGACACTGTCACCAGAGCTGCTTGTAGAATGTATGAGGCCTTTCCCCCTTTTGTTGATTAAACACAGCCGCATGATACAGTACGTACTTACTTTCCATTTGCAGCTACTCATTTAAAAGATGTGCAGATTGTAATTATGTGCAGGTCAAACAGTGTGGGTTATTATGATGATAATGTGGCGATTATTATTATTATTATTATTATGGGGAGCTCCTGTGTTATGTAATCATGTAAATGGGTTAAAGACACTATTGTTTTTATCTCATTGATATAAATGTTCTCTATATAGCTAACTGGATACAATATATTAAATCACTGATTATACAAGAATATTATGAGCAGCACATTGTATTGCATAACATAAAAAAAGACATAATCTGCCTAATAGGGTTGCTATCTATTCACATTCATGACGGTTATACCGTGTGGGCACTCTGGGACACTGTCCAGCAGCCTGGACGTTCCTCGCAGCTCATTTGGACACTGACATCCACTTTAAACTGGGATGAGGAGCTGATGGGACTGGGTATGACTGAAACCTGACTCGACTCCAACCGTGAATAATCTATTCCGCCTCCTAATTACATATTTGCCATGCTCCAGCCCTTTCTCACCACACTGCACCGTGAACCAAAAAATGGCCAGAATTAGTCGGTCACACCTACCCGTGCTCGCACCCATATGTTTGTTCATGCTTTGGAAACAGTTTCTGTAGGATAAAAAGAATAAAAATAGAGGCCTCAGTTTGTGAAGCGAGGCTCTGTGAAATGGTTTTACTGCCGCAGAAATGGCGGATTCCTCTAAATGAATTGATTCAGCCAATCGTAAGAGGCAATAAAACTGGATTTCCAGGGCAAACGCCTTCAAAATCCATTAAAAGTCAGTCCTGGATACTTCAGCTAGTAGAACCTTAAGATCAACAGTAAATCTAAGAGTACAGGTTTCAGGTTCCTCTGTCTGTGTGACAGATCATGTTTACCTCCTTGACAGAATGAAGTCATTCCTCTAAAGCTGAGAGATTTGATTGGATACATATGTGAGAAATGAAGACTGAAAGAATTGATAGAGGGGTTATAAAACCATCTTTTTTTTTTTTTTACTTCAAATTCACTTAAAGCTTTGGCGACAGAGTGCATGTCACACCTGCAGTGACCTGATTATATTTCTGTGACCGCACAGAGATCAAGTACAGTGTGATGGGGATGCTGGGAATAGGGATGGAACGAGAGGTGAGGGCAGATGAGGGTGATTTGTGCAGCGAGATGTGTTGCAGTGACAATGACTGTCTCACATTATAATTCAAATCAGGATCGCAGTGTCTGTAGGAAACAGTTTGTATGTACAAAAAGTACTCTAATCTCCATTTAACTCCGCTCAGCCCCTTGAAAATGATTTCTACTTTGAGGAGCACTCTTGGCTTTTAAAGCAAGTAGAATTGCTTTCAGGAAAAACTTTTGAATTTGCTAGAAAAGTGGGTATTATTCTCAATAATTCACCCGTAAACTGGTTAGTTTAAAAAAGTTCCGCAAATTTGGCCCGAGGTCCTTGCCATCTGCCTCTTAAAGGTTTTACCCAAACATCGAGGTCCCTCTTGCGTTGAATTGTTTAATTCAGATTAGAATAATGACCCTGCCAGCAGCCTGCCGGGGAAGGGCCCAAAGAGGGGAGGAGGAGGAGGTAGTGGTGGTGGTGGTGGAGACGAGCACTATTTAGTAATCCTATCAGCTGCCTTATGAGCGTCTGCTCCTCACAGCAGCTCAATCTTCAGATTGAGTTGTTCAGTCAATCATGGATTCAATATTTACTTGACGATTCAATATTTACCAAGTCGCTTTGCAGCATGTGCGACTGTGGAGATAGTGTGGCGGTGGGGATCCTATCAATGACTTGTTACATGAGACGTTTAAGGGGGGGTGAGGTGGTATCTCATCTAGGGGAAATGAGACATTAATGCGATGTGCACTGGAACCAGGCCAGTACGCCTGCAAAGTGTGTTGTGTTGCTGTCACTTGACTGGGTATAAACAGCCAGATGTATATCTGCATTTAAAGTTTAACCTTGAGTATAAGTATTAAAAGCCAACATTCTTACATCATGAACTATAGAACAATGTCGACTTCTGTTCCCCAGAGGACAGACGTCTTATGGTGAGAACACGCGTTCCAGGCGGATGCGCGGCACTGCGAATATTTGATCCTTGCGGAGTGTGACTGACTGTATAGCACGGATGGCGGGGTGCATATCAATAGGTTTTTTTGCCTCTGCTTTTCACTTGTTGCATCAACTTCCGAACTAAACAGATTTTTAATGTCTGATTAGTTTCTGACTGCTGTGAAAAGAAACATTTCTCTCTGTTTATATACTTACGTCTCCACTGCACTTATCTATAATATCAATGGTGGAAAAAAATGAGACTCTAGCAGACACTCTGTAGTCTGTGAGCAAAACCAGCAGTGGGTGAGTGCTTTGAATAAAAACATAAAGATAGTGCTGTAATAATTTCTAGTTGGACAGAAAATAAGAGAAATGGAGCATGAAATGAAAAACTTAGCAGGGATTAAAAATAATGGCCAAACATCTAAAAACACAGGTAAAATACAACCATCTACTGTGCACTTGCTGAAATAGGCCTTACGGTCCTCCATATACTTATTATATACACTACTAAGAGATACAGAGTGTCATATAAGTCTGCGCACTGCAGTCTAGTCCAGGAAAACAACCGATAATTGTGATGCTTTTTGGTCAAAGGCAGTAGTTAGTTCATAATGGAATTAAGTTACATAAAGACATTTCTGAATAAGTTAGTAATTAATAAATAGAATAAAAAAACATTCATGCTAAAAATGTTTAAAATATGTATGGTTTGAAGTTTGACCAGAGTGTGACATCGCTAGTACAAACAATCTTTGTTTTTTTGTGTGGCAACATGAACGAGTGAGCGCTCTTACCTTGAACATATCTTTGACGTACTTTCTACAGCGACGTTGTGAACGAGTGTTTCAGTAAAGTAAGGGAGAACACGGCTCATGTACACTCTGAATGTGGCTAAAAGCTCCTGTGTCTTGGGAAACATTCGTCTTTGTGAGTACCAATGTGTTCAGAAAGTACTTGTACATGAGTGAGAAGTATTTTGGTTGTTGCAACATGATGCAAATGTGTGTAAGCTAGGCTAATTATTGAGTGTAGCATTGTGTATTAGCTAGTCAGTTCCATTTCTTTTTCTGTATATTTCAGTTACAAAAAACATTGTTCATGAAAGATCTTCAGTAAATTCAAGAAAAGCAAGCCTTGTTTGGAGACCTTTGTTTAGTTTGTTTGCTGTCTAGCTTCACATAGTTACATGGTGTGAGGACAGCACAATTATAGTCGATATATGACTGAAATTACCTTTGTTAACGTATCTAGCGCCCCTTGTGGTCAAGTGACTATAGTGCATGCTGAAAACGGTGCCAGTTTGTTGGAATTCTTTACCTTTTTCTCAACTTAACCAAGCTGTCAAAGCGAGGTGTGGAACTGACTGACAACCTGACGACAGTACACACACACATCCATATGATATTGCCTCACAAGGTACAAAAGCACACCCTGCTGAGCCATAAATAGGACCAATTAAACCGGCGGAATCACCTCCTGCTGGCAAACATGCAGGTTTACGTTTTGTCCACCTCTTGTATGCAGTCTGTGATCACAGTCCACCAACTTTGGAAGGCCACGGCTAATTAAACTTTACAAAGAGGGAAAATAATTAACATTTCATTTGAATTTTCTTGTTTTGCAAGGTCTTATTGGAACTTCCCAACACAATTTGTATGAATTTTGAACTGCAGCTTCATTTCCTTTGGGCATTACATTGTAGGACAGTAGAGCACAAAAACAACATACTTAGAATGCATGCCTACTCTTGAGTATAGCTCCAGTTTATTTCAACATTTTTTTTAAAGATTGACAGTTATGTCTATTTGCTATGTTAATGTTGTGGCTCACCAAGATAAATATTTAGATCAAAGAGAATAGAAAAATAAGTGGGAAGGTGATCAGCCAGTCAAGACACTTTGAGATATTTTTTTTACACTACGTACATAACTGCATAACAAAATCCTTTCTGTCATGCTCGCACATTCTCACACACGAACACACAAAGCTCTGTCTTCTGTCTGCTGCTCTGTAGTGCAGTCTCTGCAGCCCTTATATCTGTCAATAATCCCTCGGATTCCTAACTACCTGTAATGGATCAGTAATCAGGTGATCTCATGCCCTGTTTCCTGTTTTCCTTTCCACACATGCTCATATGTGCACTCCACCTATTTTTCTCCACAGTGATTCTGTCGGGGCTTTGATCAGAAATAAAGTAGCAGCTGCTCCTACCAATCCCCGTCTTCCTTCCATCTTCTCTGATTCTTAAGTCCCATTGGGAATCCTGCTGCCACTTATGTGTAAATATAAATATACATATAAATATGTCACATAGGAAATGTGTTTACTGCTGTTCACGTATCCTCATTTTTGTCAACAATTTAAAAAAAAAAATATGTCCTGCCAAATTGACACTCTGCGAGCCGTAGAAATCAGATTCAAAGGAATGAGAAGAAGAAGAAGAAGGCCTGTAGGAGAGACAGACGGTCCGATTGAGAGAAGGGAGCGAAAGGGAATTGGAGATGGAGATGAAGAGAAATGAAGTGAGACAGAGAAAATCAAGGGAGGAGGAGGGAGGGGGGAGAAGGTGAGTGGCAGGAAAGAGAAGGGGGGATAAAGTATTTGTCACACTCCTGTCGGAAAGAGATTGAATAAGAAGGAGAGAAGACTGGAGGTTGTCTGGATATAAAGCTTTTTTACTGCTCTTGTCTGTTCACTTAGCTCCCAGCGCTGCCTGGTGTCATCCCTCTCAGATTATTTGCTAATTCCCCTTCTCTCTCTTTTTTGTCCTTCTTCTCTATTTTTCTCCCCATTCTTCTATCTCTTTGCCCTCTCCCTCCTTTCTGATCTGTTCTCCCTGCAGGCACGTCTATAATCCAGGTGACAGCGACAGATGCTGATGACCCAACGTACGGGAACAGCGCCAAGCTAGTGTACACACTGGTGCAGGGCCAACAGTACTTCTCTGTGGATCCCCAGACAGGTGAGTGTGTTTATATATCTCTGTGTATGTGTGTGTGTGTTTATGTTCCCATCACAACACACATGGGTGGAGAATTGTACAAGATGCGCAGATGTTGGATAGCAAACACACACACACACACACATACACACACAGCAGAACAGCAAATACACTCAAGATGTTGGAGAGCAAACAAATGAATTCAGTCTTGACTTATGAACGACACACTGTGCTGAACGTGTATGCAGATAGATGAGGGCTAAAGGGACACACACATCCAGGTGTATGAACATGCAGACACAAGTGGAGTTAAGCATCACCGAGCATAGAGATTCAACTCTCTCTCTCTCTCGCTCTCTCTCTTTCTTTCTTTCACACACATTCTATCACTTTCCCTGCTCTGTGCATCCCTCGTTCTCTTGTCACACTTAGTCATCCATCTTTCCCACTTCCATTTTCCCTCTTGTGACCCCCTCAAACACGCACACACACACACACGCACGCACGCACGCACACACACACACACACACACACACACACACACACACACACACACACACACACACACACACACACACACACACACACACACACACACACACCCTCCTCCACCCTGCTTCACACCAGTGTGAGTTAGCAAAAATACATTCATGCTGCCTCTTTGCACTCAGAACAAAACACTGTAACAGCCTAATGTTATTATTCCGGCATGCAACAGAAGCAAAAAAAAGACAAGTTTAAAGACAGGTGTCAGCAGAGGTTTGTGAACTATAATGCACTGCAGATTACAAAGGGCTCAAAGAACCTGTCTGCTGTGTGTGTGCGTGCTCCCGCTATGTCTCTGTGTCACACATGTCACCTTAGGGCAAGACGTTGATTGAAGGGTGAGGGCGGAAGGCGCTTTATTTATTTATTTAAGTTTGTGATGATTACTTTTTTAGTTCATACCTCGGAGGGGATTGGCATCTCAGTCGACTCAGAAATAGAGCTGTGACGGTGTTGATAGACAGTAAAACGTGTAAACATTTAGTTGAAGTTTTAGCATGTAAGAATGAAGGTGCTGATGTATAAGAGCACTCTGCCCACACACGGTGAGTCACTGGTGGCCACCACTTGTGTTTCCCTCATTGAATGTCTGTGTTTAGTAATTGATTGCCTTGACATGTGAGGACCTCTGCAATAACCAAAGAGAGCCGCCCTGCTTTTTTTTTTTTTGAAATGCTAATTGGGGAATATAAGTGTAATTCCTCACAGTGTGTGTTAGCCACGGCCGTGCTAGCAGACAAGTGTTAGTATTCCAAACATGTCCTCTGTCTTCTCTGCTCGCTCTATCTCCCTTTTTCAATCACCCGTTTCTCATTAGCTCCATCACCAAAGGTCTTATTCAAAATGTGCACTCTGAGGCGAGCACATTCGCTTATACATTCAGTTTGTTTGTTTATGAATGCTGCTCGGAAACCCAGACATGTATCCGTCTGTTTGTTAGCATTCACTCCGACCTGCGTTTGAATGTGATTCACCTTGAGCTGCCAAGTCATCCAGGCTGGTGTTTTGGCTGATGTTTGGGCGAGAGCAGCCAGCACTTGATGTACAACATCCAATCATATGTAACAGAATGAGGTCATTTACACTGGGGAAGAGATCGATGTTGAACGGGTGTAAGTGATGCGGCGTGGTATGCTGTTAAAAAGTGTGAGACGCAGAACGAGATTTTACGCTCCGTCAGCATGCCTAGCTGTCGCCGTGCGGTGATTTATCTTTTCCATATGAGCTTCTCCACATATCTGTGTTTATACATTTGTATGTGTGTGTGTGTTTCTGTGCGCCTTCAATGGGACATTAAGTTATATATTGTTGCTGTCAGATGGAAACTGAGTGTCTCCAAAATGTCAGAAAAGCTGTCAGGTTGTCAGTGAAAGCAGCCTCCACTTCAGCCTGATGACAGCGCGCTTCGACATCGTCCAATAGGTTTTGAAAGGGCTTCGAAAATGCCAGATAGGTCTAAGGAGAACTTTATCCATCAATTAGAGTGAAAACACTCTAGCATTATTATGGTCTAGTTATTTTTTCACACAGAAGCAACTTGAAGACTATATTTTCCTTTTGGTTAAATGGCAGTTTTCTTTGCGGCCTTCGGAACCTGGCTCCATAAGCAAGTCAATCCATAGACCTCCATACAACAACTGCAAATTGTGTACATACACAAGTAAAATGACATTTGGATTAACTGTCCAATCAGTCAAACTACAGCCTACACCACATTTTATAGTCAATTGAAATGACTGGTGTTGATGTAGCTTTGTGGCACCAAAGAGACAGCTTACTGAGCTGTAGCATCACTTGCATGATTTGGAGTGAATTATGAAAAGTCACCTAAAAAGTCGCTAACAAGAAATGGTCTGTAGATAGTCTGTAGGTGTCTGTAAGGATGAGCATTTTAACATGGAGGCTTGAAGGTATTTGCTCAGGCAGTTCCAGCCTCATGTGGCCATGTGTGGAACGACATTTTCTGTCCCTTTTGTAAAATGAAGCACACTCCATAAGCTTTATTATTCAGTTGTGTATCAGCTGGGGTAACCCGAGCCACAAACAGTAACCGAAAACAACAATATTTATTCAAAAAACTTCATGAAAAAGTAATGATATGAATCAGGATATGAATTCATATGAGTCAAAGTTTGCTGCTTGTTTTTGCCTTGTTGAGTTTTTTTTTAAAACCTCACCAAGCAGCAACTGAAGAAAAAAGTCGAGAGACAGAGTGATAGATTTATACCGGCGGTGTAACGTAAGCGTAGCATCAGCTGCTGTGAAATGCTTCCATTTTGGTAAATGAGAGTATTTACACCAGATGCATAGAAGTGTAGCTCCTGTGCTCTGTGGGAAATACGTGCCGGTTCAATTTTGGAGCTATGTCGTGCCCAAGACGTGTCAATTTATACCAACCAGATCGAGGAGGCAGAAAGTCAGGCACCAGAAAACCAGAGAGTTTCTGGTAGTTTTTTAAAATAAAACTCTCTGAGACTGAACTCTCGCCGATTTAACATCGCAAGGAGATTTTGAAAGTAGAGAAGCAGCATTTTATATGATATAACATGCTTTTTATACGGACAACATGAGAAAGGAAGAGACAGGGAGAGAAGCAGCAACTGATCTTAGAGTGGAAGGTGAGAAACTGCCCTGTTTGTACGTGTGTGTGGAGTAAACAGAAGTTTTGATAACATGCTCTGTAACCCAGCCAGACAGGCAGATTACTACGTGATGTTGTGAATCTACAGGAGCTTGTAACATAGGTACAGATACGCTACACTTCATGTCTGCTGCTGGGTTTGTTGCTACCATGTTTCCCATTGTGGAATCTGGCTACATAGAATCCACATGCATGGTCTTGAGAGCCATTGAAAACCAACCTACCAATGCTAATTTCAATTCAATTCAATTCAGTTTTATTTATATAGCGCATATTACAATCAGACATTGTCTCAAAGCGCTTCACAGGAACCCCCCTAAGAGCACTGTGGCAAGGAAAAACTCCCTTTAAGAGGAAGAAACCTTGAGCAGGACCCGTCAACTTAAGGGGGAACCAGTCCTGCTGCTAGTCAGAGAGGATGAGGGAGAGAGAGAGAGAGAGAGAGAGAGAGAGAGGATGAAGGAGAAAGAGAGAGAGGGAGAGAGGAGCAAACATGATACAAACATGATACAGTACAGAGCAAACATGACAGCAAGATGAAACAGTGATTATATTGTAATAGATATCTATATATATCGTCGGTCCATAAGTAGGAATAGTAATTTGATAGTAAAGATGGGCAGCAGGGGCTAGTGAAGTCGATGAGCACAGGAGAGACTGCAGGTCAGTATGCAGGTCTTGAGACCTGCAAAGAGAGAGAGCGAGAGCGAGGCACAGAACTACAAGGAAGACAGTTAACACAGATTATGAGACGATATTACCCAGTATGATCCAGACTAAGGAGAGTGGAGGAGAGGTCAGAGGGTGTTCAGAGGATCGTGTTTGTGCCCCCCGACAACGTAGAGCAAGAGAGACTTCACGGGCCGGACTGCAGGTCATCATCCAGGTCTTGAGACCAGTGTGAGCCAGACTAAGGAGAGAAAAGGAGAGGTTAGAGGGTGAGAGGGAAATTGCTCAGTGGATCATGTTTGTGCCCCCCGACAACGTAGGCCTAGAGCAGCATAGCTGTGCTACACACTAGGTCTAAGGCTAACTGTACGCCTTACTAAACAGAAAAGTTTTAAGTCTAGTCTTAAAGGTGGAGGCAGTGTCTGCCTCTCGGACCCAGATTGGTAACTGGTTCCATAATAGCGGTGCCTGATAGCTGAAAGCTCGTCCTCCCATTCTACTTCTATGAATCCTAGGAACTACAAGTAAACCTGCACTCAGAGATCTGAGTGTCCTATTAGGAACATATGGTACAATCAGGTCCTGCAGATACAATGGAGCAAGTCCATGAAGAGCCTTGTAGGTTAGAAGAAGGATCTTGAAGTGTATTCTTGAGTCCACTGGGAGCCAGTGAAGAGACGCTAGGACAGGAGAGATATGATCCCTTTGGCTGCTTCCTGTCAGAACTCTAGCTGCTGCGTTCTGAATCAGCTGCAGACTGTTGATGGAGTAATGTGGACATCCTGACAATAAAGAGTTGCAGTAGTCCAGTCTTGAAGTGACAAAAGCATGGATGAGCTTTTCAGCATCACTCTGAGAGAGGATGCTCCTGATCTTAGTAATATTACGCAGGTGAAAGAAAGCGGTCCTGGAGACCTGCTTAATATGAGAGACAAACGACATGTCTTGATCAAAGATAACTCCAAGGTTCCTCACAGTCGTACTGGAGGCCAGAGTAATTCCATCCAGGGAGAAAGTATTATCTGATAAACTAGTTCTGAGATGTTTCGGTCCAAAAACAATGACCTCAGTCTTGTCCGAGTTTAATAGTAAAAAGTTGGATGACATCCAGTCCTTTATGTCCTTTAGACACGCCTGTAGTCTGACTAGCGGCTCCGTTTCTTCAGGCTTCATGGATAAATACAGCTGGGTATCATCAGCATAACAATGAAAGTTTATGCCGTGCTTCTGGATGATGTATCCTAGAGGGAGCATGTAGAGGGTGAACAGGATCGGTCCGAGCACAGAACCCTGTGGAACACCGTGGTTAACCCTTGTACCTGTGGAAGACACATCGTTAGTGTGAACAAAATGAAATCTGTCAGATAAATATGATTTAAACCAGCGCAGTGCTGTTCCTGTAATCCTGATCTCGTGTTCCAATCTGTGTAGCAGGATGCGATGGTCTACGGTGTCGAAGGCAGCACTGAGATCCAGTAGAACGAGTACAGAGACGAGACCCCGGTCCGATGCCATGAGGAGGTCATTGGTGACTTTAAGCAGTGCTGTTTCTGTGCTGTGATGGGCTCTGAAACCAGACTGGAAAGCATCAAACAGACTGTTACTACACAGGTGGTCGTTTAGCTGACTTACAACAGCTCTTTCGAGTAGTTTGGAGATAAAGGTGAGGTTGGAGATCGGTCTGTAGTTTCCTAGGACGTCCGGGTCCAGTGAAGGTTTTTTAAGTATCGGAATGATCACAGCAGTTTTAAAAGCCTGTGGTACATATCCTGTTCCCAGAGACAAGTTGATCTGTCCTAATATAGAGTCTCCGATCAGAGGAATAGCATCCTTGAGGAGCTGTGAAGGGATCGGATCCAGAAGACAGGTAGTAGGTTTAGACTTGCTGATGCTGGTGGTCAGCTCAGGGAGGCCGATGGGCGCGAAGCAGTCCAGAGTTAGATCAGGATCCGTTTCCAGAAGTGGCGGTGTATCCTCAGCGGTCACAGAGAGATTGTGGTTGATTTGTCCTCTAATAGTGGTGATTTTATCAGTGAAGAAGCTCATGAAGTCTTCACTACTAAGAGCTGCAGGAATGCGAGGCTCCACAGAGCTGTGGCTCTTTGTCAGCCTGGCCACGGCGTTAAAGAGAAAGCGCGGGTTGTTCTTGTTTTCTTCTATTAGTGATGAATAGTAGGCTGTCCTGGCTTTACGAAGGGCCTTCTTATACGTCAGCAGACTGTCTCTCCAGATCCTCCGGGAGTCATCTGATTTAGAGGACTGCCACATCCTCTCCATCCTACGTGTAATCCGTTTCAGTGATCGGATGTTTGAGTTGTACCACGGAGCTAGCCTCTTCTGGTTTGTAGTTTTCTTCTTCTTCAGTGGAGCAATCCTGTTTAAGACTGAGTGTAGTGTGTCTGCAGTGTTGTTGACAAAGCGGTCCAGCTCTGCAGAAATAACATTTAAGTTGGTACCCCCGTCAGTACTTGGGACTGTGGGGAGTACTGGTAGGATTGCTGTCCTAAACTGCTTTACGGCGTCTTCAGACAGACATCTGCTGTAGTAGACCTTTTCCTTAGGTGCTGGTAGGTCTAAACCGGCTAAGGTTTGGGTATTAAGACATGTGACCAACAAGACTTTACAAATCAATGCTTTAGGGCAGACAAATGACTGAGAAGATGAACAGAAACATAGTGATACGGGTGGTTCTGCTTAGTATGTTGGCTCGGCTGATTTACCTGCCTATTGATAGGTCTGAAAAGCGTATAAAGCTGCAGGTCATCTGGACCAAGCCCCATTAAATAACAGCTTATTAACATTTATAGCTGCAGGCTAAATGGCTTACTGGAAATCAAGAACCCCCCCTGACCTTTTATTAATGACTCACTAACATGTATAACCACAGTCTTGACAAAGCCTTTAATAAAAGGCCATGGCTTTCTCAGTTCATAATGGCCAATCAGATGTGCTGTTATTAATGTTAATAAGTTGATATTAAAAGGTTGTAGTGTCTATTCTCAATCCTTTAAAGGGTTTTTAGTTCATGACACCTCTACAATATTTGCAGATTTGTCTCAGTCATTAATAAAAAAGACATAATGTGATATTATACTCCATCAAATTTGATCATATCTGTTAATATTACTATATTTAGTATCATGCTGCTGATCCACACAGCTTATTCTTACTAGAAAAGCTACCTACAAGATAACCAATACTCTTGTACTGAATGTTTACAAGATATATATCGTAGTTAAAATGTGAATAAAGTTGGATGAGGTCCCAGTGTGCAGGAAGCTTTTGTTCCGAACCGGACCCATAGGCCAGAAAGTGCATTGTGGGAGCCAGCAGGTTCAGTGCGTTGTAATCATAGAGTCATAAATATTGATCACTCTAGCCTTTTAGTCTCACACAGATATATTATGGTCATTTGGTGCCAGAGTAAAAACCTTGTTTTAAATGCTTCATGGCCAACCTAACACAACTGTGTGTGTTTCTGTGTGTGTGTGCGCGTTTGTCTTCTCCAGGTATTCTACGAACAGCCGTGCCTGACATGGACAGGGAGACCCAGGACCAGTACCTTGTGGTGCTTCAGGCCAAAGACATGGGTGGTCACCTGGGAGGATTGTCTGGAACCACCACAGTCACTGTCAGGCTCACAGATGTCAATGACAACCCACCGCGCTTCACACAGAGTGAGTAACTCAGCAGCTCACACTGTTCAGCCACCCACAGGCAGCCAATGACTACCAGGACTAAAAGAGGCAGCGCAACACAACAGCAGAAAATGACTGGATGTTGGATATGATGCTCTCTCTGCATCCACACATATGCTGTCCACTGATTGTACATACTGCCACCCACCTTCACACACACACACACGCAGCACATACAAACACTATTTGCGGCAGGCGTCATCTCATTAAAACAAAGCAGCATTAAGTGAGCTGTCAGTCACTGTAAAGTAGCTGAAACGACTTGTAACTACTTTGTGATGTTAACTTTCTATAAAGCTGAGAGAAAACAAACACTAAGCTGCATAACAGCATAAACAGTGTGTTTGTTTTGCACCAGAAGGCAGAAGAGTTCTCAGACCTCTTTGACCTGCAGGTCCTGTCAGGATTTCAACTGCAGCAGTCAGGCAGAGGAGACTCCTGCAGGGCTGCAAAGTACCTCATCAAACATTCAGTCATGGATTTAACTCGCCTCTGTGGTGATAGATCAGCTGCTATTTCCAACTGCAGCTGTAATGTTGGATTATATCAAATAATCTGACACCACTTGTATGTAGGCCGATCCTAATTGGCTTCTTAATAACTCTTTAACTTGATTTCAGATCATGAAGTTACTTTTGTTTGAAGGGTAGATGGAAAAAGGTCTACCTCCTCTGCAAATCTTGACTTATATTGTTAATAAATAAAATGAAATTACTGTTGTGGTTTAGTCCTCTGTTGCAGTATTATATTTAAAGTTTAAACCAGATTTGCATAAAGGCTGCTGGTCACCATGAAGATTTTTATAATCAAGATGAATTATTAGACTTTATTGTCCTGGTTGGTGGCTGCTACAGTAACTCCCACACTGTTTGACTGTGTTGTGTGCCTCTGTTTATGGATGAAGTGCATCGTAACCCTGCATGGTGTGTTCCTTAGTAACTTCAAAGGGACCAGCCACTTAGTCCTCCTGTGGACGATCAAGAAAACCAAGTGTCCTTAACGACTACAGTTCTTGTCGTCCCTTTCTGTCATTTCTCATCCAAGCAAGTTCAGCCTCTGCCAGTTTAATTGCTGACCTTTTTCCAATTAGAGCTATAAGAGGAGAAAATGGGAATAGCTTCTGTACAACTGCACTTGATCTGGGTTGTTAGAGGGACTGATTGGAAAGGAGGGAAACTAGCATTTTCATCATAGTGTTATTGAATCTGACATAGAAATGGTTATGTCACTCCTGCCAAGGGAAAGTGATGATTGTTGTAGGGATGAGTGATTTGAATATATTTAATTGGGATTTAATGAGCAGTTAAATGAGGACAGTTAGAAATGAAAGTTTTAAAGAGTTTATTTCAAGCTTATGAAATTTTCTGAAGAAACATTTTGTTGTGTATTAATGTTATTTATTCTGTCACCAACATTCATTTACTATTCCCAATGGTGGTTCCGGTAGTAAAGTAGGTTCTTCCACATGTTTAAGTGTCCTTAGGCAAGATATTGAACCCAAAGATTCTCCGGACAGCAGGCGAGCAGCTTGCATGCAGCGTGGTGTGTGGTACCAATGGTTAAATGAGAATAATTTTTAGTGTACAAAGTACAATCAATGCTCAGCAGTGAGCAGTAAATCACACATTGCGTAAAGTCTATTGTGAGATTGTTAGGTCTAAAGAATTTGTGGGTCAATAGAGAGGCAGCATCCATCAGAGGATGTTCTCTATAGAAGTGTGTGCTTTATAGACTGCAGGCAGGTTGTTCATGCAGAAGGTCTGGTCTGTGGAAGGCTTCCTGTTCATCATGACTCACTGGTCCTGTTATCAAGAAACATGCATTTGATACTGCCATTCAAAAGCAGCACCATTCTAAACCATCATCTGTGTTGCTCTTGGGATATGCTTGGTCCGTGAAGGATCAACCTTTGTTATCAAGGAAAAGAGGGACACATTTCAGCTAAATGGGACAGCCTCACTGTGCCATGGTGATGAAGTCAGCCTACAAAGCATGCAGCCACCAGATTAGAACACAGATGGATACTATTCTTCACCTTCCATTATGGAATTTCTGAGTGCACTATTTGGTGAGCTAACATTACACAGTCAGTACAAGTAGATGTTGTGCTATATGGTAGTGTAGTTTTGGAAAAGCAATGTACTTCTAATTATTGTAATGAGACCATTAACCATGTGAGTTACTCTAATATATGTGTCAAATAAGTGTAGCATGTTAGATTCAGAGTGAAATCATTTGAGGAGCAGGTAAACATGAACTCTGCTGGGTGCAGTTGGATTCTAGAAAAGAGCTGTCAGGAGTTTTTTGGGCATATGATAAAGACTTCTTGTCCAATAGAGCCCTGGCTTTAATGCCAAAATTGAACTAATGATGTCCTGGAGTGGGAGATCTTTTGGTGGAGTTGAACCCCAATCAAAGACGGTGTTTGGGATCAATCTGAGGACTGCAGGGCTTCTTGGAGGGGATTGTTCTGAGCTGCATGAGTGATGAGGAGCCTCTCTGTGCCAGAAGCTGCTTTGAAACCCAAACCTGTTGGCTGTCTGTCTCCTGGTGCTGCCGATGACTCCATGTGTCCTTGTGTGTGTGTGTGTATTACATGCAATGACACAACGCCTTTAGTTTTTGTATGTGCGGACACATGTGTGTACTGTGTGTGTGTGGACATCCTCTGTTTGTGTTTGTGCCTCTGATCCCCTGTTTGCCTTTTATTTTGTCTGTGTTCCCTCACACACTCGCGTTCCCTTGTGCTTGTGCGAACACCATCAAAGCCAGCCACCCCGCCGCTCTACTCAATTACACACCCAGGCTTTTAAAAAGACACCCTCAAATCCGGCCCCCACATCTCCCAAGGTCAACACTGCTTATTCCTTGTGGCATTTAGCAGAGGGAGAGGATTACATTGGAGCGTACCAAGCAGGTATTGGCTGTACATTATAGCTTTAACAAAAAGAAGAAGAAGAAGAAAAAAAAAAGTAGGTCCGGCTTTGTGGGCATGTCTTTTTTATCGTGTCCCTGAATGTCTCCCTATCGGAAACATGATTTCAGGAACTAAATAGGTTTGTTGTGTGTGAACACTGTCAGGGGACTGTTTTTGTGCCCCAAGGAGTGCAGTGCAGCAGAGGGAAAGTAGGCTACGATGCAGAGTGTTGTTTTTGGTTAAATGTGGGATATTTTCAGACGCTTCATTGGCAAACACAACGCTCTAACCACACTTTCCTTTGGGTCTCATTATCAAATGGCATACACCGTGCTTAAAAATGTGTTTGGACAGCAGCATGTTTTTTGATGCTGTAGCTCTGAATTCCTCAGTGCACAAGATAAAGCTTTAATATTATTTTCATCCATATCAAATGATGTTTTTAAAGATAGAAGTGTTTTTTGTTTTTTGAACATTTTTAGGTGGTCATATCATTTTTAGCATCTTGCTGAAAATAATTGAAAGCAGACAATGTTATTTTGAAGTCTTTATCCCCCAAAATATCAGTGCATTGTGATGTTTTCCTGCTGTGTAAGCACTCGTAACGCACAACATTACATATCGCTCAGCGGGCTTGTTTTTTTTTTTTTTCATGACAGCACATGTCAGACTGTGAGCTGATAAAAATTGTTTCTAATCGCTGCCCTAAAATGTGCAGTTAACAAGCCAGATGGCTGTAAAAAACTGTGCTAAAGGGAAGTTTGTGTTACCATCTCGTCGCCTGATTAAGCTGTTAATTATGGCGGTTCAGTGTTGCATACATGACATGACTTATGTAAACACAAGTGTTGGGTATCAAATCACACCTTGGATTTGACACTTTTCTGTGAGAAATCTGCAGGATAGGTGTTAAAGAAAGACTTTTGCTCCTCTGGGAATCCATAGGAAAATGAAGACACCGGGGACAGCTTCTTATAGCTTTGTAGTTGGGCCATAGCATTGTTGTAGGGCTGATGTGAAAATCCTGTATCCCTGTTTCTATGTAGTCATTTATTCAGACATGTTTTTCCATGTTTACTATAGCTGAATAATTTATGGCTGTGTGTTCCCCACAGCTGAATTCTCTCTGGAATAAATTGAAATAGAGGCTGGAACATCAGCTGGAGGAGTACCTAAAAATAAGATGACCACTTAATTGAATACAAAGAACAACTCTGTTTTTTGCTTCTTTTTTTTTTTTTTTTTTTTAATTCCAGCCACTCCTAGAAGTAGGTTATATTAGAGTGAAACTTGCCTGGAATGTTTAAAATGCTGAGAAAACAGATATTGTTATTATTTAAAAAAAATGGCCACAGATCATAGTCATCCAAAGAACTCACAGTACTAAAACTTACTACAAATGCTCCTTTTTTCTGCACCGACACTTGAGGAAATGATACGCAACAGACAGCAAGCAAACAAAGAAGAAAGTGTGTGCAAACACTTGATTTTGACATCAGAAAACATAAAAATAAACGTGACCCAGTTCTTCCTGTTGCATGAGAGGATTCCTAATATTGCAGAAAATAATAGTGCAATATTATAGGTGCCAGTGCATGGGCTGTTTAAACTAAATGCAGGTGAGCTACAATAATGACGAGAGATGAGAGAGAGACAGAAGTTTTCGGTCCCCATAGGTCACCATGGTTGAAGTGTCTGTGATGGAGCAGGAAACCATGGAAGCAGGAAAAAAATCACTCACTGTACAGTTGTCACTAGAAGGGAACTTTTTAGTAGAGCCCAGAATAGTTTTATGTAGCAGGCTGTGGCCTTTTGAATGACTTGCTTTTGGAGCCAGTCCCTAGTGGCTGTGGTGTGAACTGCAATTTTTAACACATTGGCTTCATGTCTTGAGGCCCTGGAGGTTGCCAACTTGGGTGTGACTCGCTTTGGAGCCTGACACCAAAGGTAACAGGCTAACCATTAGGGATGTCCCCATCAAGTTTTTTTTTGCCCTCGAGTCCGAGACATTTGATTTTGCGTATCTACCGATACCGAGTCCTGAACCGATACTTTTGGGGTTCTCTACAAAGGCGAATGGCAGGTCATTGCAATCATTTGTGCTTTCACGGGGCCTATGCATAAGCAAAACTCTGTGTGTGTGTGTGTGTGTGTGTGTGTCCCGAGACTGACTGCTCATCGCAGCCTATCGCAGACTATATACTTCATCTATCCCAAACTGGGAAATTTCACAACGAAAACGGCTCATCCAAGTCTTGAACCCAGCACCTCTAATACCCAAAGCGACAATCATACCCCTTGACAACAAACCTGAAAGTCATCCTTCACTGCAAATGCATTAACATTTTTAATCAAATTAATCATTATGCTGGATTAATCGCGTTAACACATTAACTTTGACAGCCCTAATAAATATATATCCAAGTCCTGATCAGGAGGTAATGGTCGAGTCTGAAACACGTAATCGGGCCCGATTTCCGATCACGTGATCGGATCTGAACATCCCTACTAACCATAAAAAACTGAACTACTATTAAGCTGCAGTAAAAGCCAGTAACTACATGTTCTTACAAACTACCTACACCCACACATTGTTATTGATCGTCTCTTCACACAGCTTTTTCATTTACAGAAACACAATATACGAAGGTTCCTTGAAGCCTGTTAATGAATTCATTCAGCAGAGTCCTTGGGCTCAGCATTTCTACTTCATTTTTTTTCTCACCATGCCCACCAATTTAGAAGTGTGAGATCATGATGAGAGATTTTGTTGTACTCCAAGTGATCCAAGCTGCTGTAATTATGTTATACCATAAAATAACATTTCATGCACCCACAAACCTGAAGCTATTAAATAGATAAATACCTAAAAATGAAAAGAATGATCACAGCACTGTAGAATAAAAGGGGAATCTCGTACACTCAGTGTTCTAGGAGCATAAAGAGAATAATTAAAAACAGCCTTCCAACACACAAGACTTTATTCTGAATCCTCTAATTTAAAAACTTTTCTGAGAGAATTCGCAACCACGTCCTTTTCTTTCAAATATCAGAAAGTGAAATGTCACTTTTTGTTATGCTTCTTCTCAGTGAAATGTCAACATTTGATGCATGATCTGGCTCTCTACACCAACTCCTCAAATAAATCAGCAGGCTGTCAAAGGGCAAAAACTACTGATTCCATGGTTTGTTCTCTCTCTCTCTCTCTCTCTCTCTCTCACACACACACAGACAGAAATTTCCAGATGCGTCCGGAGACTCATAACTCTCTGAAAACTTTTGTCTCTTTTGCTCTCTCCATTTGAATAACTTACAACTCTGCTTGGTGACAAGTCCGCAGACGGAGGCACAGGTGCTGCTTTTATGTGGCTTCCAAACAACCTTGGCTTGCCAACGGTGCCACATAAAAACGTTGAGGGAACCATCACTCTCCCAGCGGTTTGATGGATGGAAAGATAGACGGGCTGACAGATGACTACATAGGTAGCGCCGATAAGATCAGTGTCATTTTATGCACGGGGGAGATGAGACAGAGGGACAGGGAGGAGGGGGGGGGGGTAGTTCGGAGAGGACTTCATCATAAATATTACTAATTCGTTTGCCTGGAGAGGGAGGCTGTAACAGAGAGTGTGCCAATAGGAGGAGACAGAACAAGAGAATGGAGAGGCGCCTGTGTATGTGTGTGTGTGTGACATCTTCACATGTACACGCTGAAGTGTGTACATTTTTTTCTTGAAAGAGAAAACAGAAAGATGGAGCCGCTGAGAAAGGTGTGATAAACTTGTCAGAGGAGTTAAGACAAAAGAAAGAGGCAAAGAGAGAGTGGGTGAGAAATGGCTCATAGAATGAGGAGGAAACCGAGAGGAGACCGAGGAGACAAGGAGACAAATGTACAAGAAAGGGAGCGGGGGAGTGAATGAAATGAAGGGAATCAGGAGGGATAAAAAGAGTATTATGTCCTTTAGTGAGAATGAGACACGAGAAAAAGGCAAAGAGGCGTACAGACAACAAAAAGGGATGAGTGGGTGAGCTAAAGTGTACTCTCACTCTGGCATAATGGCTTAACCTTTTGTGTGTGTGTGTGTGTGTGTGTATGTGTGTGTGTTTTGCCCAAGCCTTTTCTCTTATTTGTTGACTTCTACCTTAAAGGTACAGTTCACACCAATTTCTTTCCAATTTTCCTGTATCCTGCAGTGCTATTTGCACTGTTTTGATGTGAGTGTCTGAGTTTTGGAGATACAAGATGTAAAGATTACTGCCTTCCCTCCAATGTAATAGAAAAAGATGGCACTCGGTATGTGCTGCTCAAAGAGAGCCGCTATACAATAGCAAAACTCAATGTATCTTAATCACCTTGTTACATAAATGAATCCAAAGACCTTGGTGCTGGCAATTTAATTTTCTACAGAACTACATCCAGCAACTGTATTACTGCAGCTACACATGAGGGACATATGGGTACAACTGAGGAGAACGCAGTCGATGTTTACATCAAATTATGCTGTCACAAGCACCATCTTGAAAAATATCAGACGTCGAAAAATTGGATGACATTTTTCTATGGTATGTAAACGTCAACTTCAACATCACAAAAGTACAACCAAAAAGTCCTACCATTGAAAATGCTCATAGACAAAACAATAATAACGGTAAAAAATTTGACAAACTTTTGTCAGATATGCAGTCATGACTTGAATACTGTCATGCACTCAGAAAAAATTTTTTAGAATTCAGCCCAGAAATACCGACATTTGATTAAGGATGGAAGTGTCTCTGCAATGTACTCATATAAATGCACAGTGACTTATGACCAGTCATAAGTGAAGAGACAGAGGCTGTGTTTGAATTTACTTTACATTGACTCCCTGCTTCCTACTCTCCATATGGGGAGTTTAATGTAGGGCACCATAGTGAACTCATTGTGAAAGGATTTTTGGACATTTCGGGCACTACCTCCCTCATTTTCTGTCGCTGCTAATGACGTCATTGCTGTCGCAAATTAAACGAGCTAGTCTCTCCGCTGGCTAAACAAACTACATTGTTAGCAGTTATAATTTGTGCCGTTATAGCCCAATAAACATTTTATAGAAAAACATAAATAAAGCAAACACAACCGGTCATGCTACATTCTATAAACCATCATTATATTTATAAGACAGGTGACGTAACTTCCATTCCCGTTCTCTTCGCCGGTCTGCGCAATGCATGATGGTACATATCGCTAAAAGTAGTGACCGTCGGATGGACACTACTTTTCAAGATGCATTGTGGGATACATTGAGAGCCCTATATGGGGTCTATAATTTCTCACTAAGAATTCAGACAGCACTACAAAATGGCAGAGGCACTATATAGGGCCATATGTAGTGATTAGGGAGTGATTTCGTACACAGCCACAAAAAGGAGTGACTGACTTTGTCATCATCATCTCCTGTCAGGCCCAGTTATTCACATACATCTCTCATGCACACAACCACACATACATGCACACACTCCTGACTCCCACTCTCTCGCTGTGTGTTCTTCGCACACGCGGTACCCTTGTGTCCCTTATTGCACATTCTCCCATCTGTTCCTGTTTTAAAACACCCTCAGTGCACAATCATTTTTAGTCAGTGTGGCAGAAAGTGTCTGTGCTAAGAAATCCCACTTGTCAAACCATTCACTTTCACAGTCCTACCATAAACTTACTGTAGCCATTGTTAATGAACATTTGTGTTCCCTGCCAAGCAATAAATTCCATGCCTGAGTTTTATTATTGCTCATCAAAGTTTCTCCTAATCCTCTACTTAAATTATGGATTAAAAAGTTTATGCAACATTAATGCTTGAAATAATGTTAGTCGAACATTGTTGTGAGTTGTGTTATTAGCTTTGTGTACAATGACAATAAACAGCCACCACTGCCCACATCATTTTCTGCTATATCCTCAGCAGTCCAATCACATTCACTGCAATCTAATGCATATCGAAAATAGCTTGTGTCCTCTTCAATAGGGCATCGATAATGAATTTAGTTAAATGCCATGACTAATGTGCATTTGTGGACTAGTAATGGGCTCATCATAGTAAGTGACACATGCGCCGTCCAATCCGGTACAACGCAGCCTCCCACGTCCTGTCGGCCCGCCCAATGATCGCCACCCACTCTCTGACGTCTCCTATTGTTTGTACTGGCACGATAAAGACGTGAAGCTGGCGCTCTTTAGAATGCATGAAAGCGAGTCCTAGGGGCAAGTTCACTAAAGCGTGAAGGAGGGAGGAGGGAGACGACAGGATGGAAAGAAGGGAGAGGAGTAAAGCTAATGGCTTTGTGGCGACAGTGATAATCAGGCTAACTAAAAATCACTTCATCTCACACAGAGCTGAGGAGATGCTGGGAATGGAATGAGGCAGGTTTGCAATGCTGGGCTCAGGGGCCATGCAGATAGATGTGTCTGTTTATGTATATTTCCCTGCATGTTTATGAGGATATACAGCCTGGTCTGTGATTTATTATTGACAGCTATATGCTGCATGTGTGCACGTATACAAAATGCAAAAGTTTGTACATGCAGCCAGTTTATGGGTGTGAGATAGCGCTGAGGCATGAAAAGCCTTTCCTGAAATGGCTCCTTCATATCACAACGCACAATTAGGCCTGCCATAGCAGTGCCCCGGAGTCAGTGGTGGCACAGAACAGAGCTCTGCTTGGATAGGTTCCTCCAGGCTTTCACCCTGCGTGGGTATGAATGCTGCTGCAGCCCACTAACTGCAGTGTGTGTGTGTGTGTGTGTCCAGCAGTTGCAGTTCTAGTAGCAGGGTCAGTCAGCCTCGTGGGTAGCAGCTTTTTGTTCTCTTGCACTCTCTTCCCTTCATCACATATACATGCACAACAAATGGGGCTTTACTCTGACATCAGAACCACATCAAATTGGCGGCTCCTATGAGGGATCCGCGGGCAGAGCTTCCCCTGATGAGCTTTTCTGCCACAATCCTGTGCAGCCAAAAGAGCCTGTGAGCAGAGATTCATCACGCAATAATCGTCCTATACAACGCAAGGTTTCTAAAAGACCTACATGCAGGCAATCCAGCCTTATGGAAGCCCGAGAGGCTCTTCAATTCTCCACACTCAGAGTATTTCCATACTCATAACTTTTTTCTGCCATCACAGTGAAGAAAAAAAAATGAGAAAATTTAAAACTTCATTAAACCACCCCCCAAAACAGGGCCATATCTGTCCCTGTTTCTTTTTTTTCCTTTTTCTGTGTATCAGCTTGGGCTTCTCTGGAAATTAGGTGAATCCATCATGCTTTCTCTGGCGATCCCTTTTTGCTCGCGGAGAACACACAAGAAACGCAGTGAGACAGGGCGCCAAGAGACTGTCTTGACAATTTTTTATTTTTTTGCGTCACTTTTTCATCTGACCTGGCAGTGTGCCCCCTCACGCAGAATAATAGGAGCTAAAGCCATTCTCTTTTTGCCGAGCCATCAGTGAGCCATGGAGAGCCGGAGAAGAGGAAGTGATTTCCATGTTAATGGGAACCTTCCCAGCAGCGTCTAAACCTTTCTCTTCCTTCCCTTCTATCGCCGCTTCCCTCACTTCCTGTCTGTTTTCTGCTTACCTACCTTTATCTGCTGTCGTCCTCGAGCACTCAATCCTTCTGGTGTTGTCTTGCAACGTTACCTTTCACCTCTCAGCCTCTGTTTACTTTTTTCTTTCTTTCTTTTCTCTCCGGCGCTCTTTTTTTCTCTCTGTCGAGCTTGATGAATGGAGTCGCTGGACTGTGAGCGGCACATCCTCAACAGGGTGTGGCGGGCCAGTGCTGGCTGTCTCACATCACTGTGTGTTTGTTTTTTTCTTTTAGTTAGCCGGCATTCTTTTTGGTGCAAACCTTTTCTCAGAAAAAACCCACCATGATGGGTTTTTGGAGAAAAGTTGCGCAGACAAGCAATCTGAAAAACTACACTGATGTCCACTCAGCTGAACATGTACCCCTCCCCTACTGAACCCTCTGAGGATCCCCGAGCAGCCAACTGAACATGCTCCCTAAAGGATTCTGCCATTCCCTCCTGTGCTTGGTGCGCTCTCCAAAACACAGCTGGAAATGGGTCGGCACGTCACCTTGCTCAAAGATACGCTAAGTAGCTCCATCCACTATATGGTTTCTGTCAGGGAAAACGGTGGTGGGTTAACTGCTGTGCAGCAGGGGTGCAAAATAAATCGCCTCAGCCCTGCACCCTCATCCTTTAGATGGATAAAGGAAAGACTCTTCTGACACTGTCTTATACAGTAAGTCAGGAATATACCTCACCATGTTGGGTAAACAGATGATTATTCTGTGAGGTAAATTTTGGGGGGGAGGCAGGAAGACTGACATGACGCCAAGATGGACCCCGCAGTGCCTTGCAGGAATCTGAAGCTTCCAGCTGCTTTTTTTTTGCCCCTTCCAGCTGAGTTTTAGATAGGCAGGAGGTATTTGATGTGAGTGAACAAAAGTTTCATGATTTAGAATGAGAAGTAAAAGAGGAAAAACAGAGCAACAGAGGGCCTGTCCTGAATATAACCTCGCATTGTTGCTTGAAAGTGAATGCTTTGTTATACAGCCATAAAAAAGGGGACAGGAAACATCCAGGCTATGTTTCGAATAAAATCATCTGTCGGTATTTTTCTGTAATTGTTGTTTTTCTTCTATTGTGGAAGCCTCGCACCTGTACAGTTATTGTTTTTTTTTAGGTTTCCTAGCAGAACTGTACAAATGTTCCCGCGTGGTTTAGCACGTTGTAAATGCTGCACTTGCAATTACGGGTTCAATTCTCACCAGGCCGATTTTGCTACAGTGCATGAATGCTTTGCATAGTAAACTGCTTTGCATAAAACACACTAAACGGCAGAGAGGAGAGGGACGGTTTCCAAAGGTTCCAAAAGTGGTTTAAAACATACATATATAGTCAGTTTAATGTGAGTAATTCAGATTATGCAGGCTGCATTCACAAAGTACTTTTAGAGTCATGTGTGTGATGTTACAATACATCTCTTGACCCTCTGTGACATTACAGACATAAGAGGATCAGAGTTGCAGTATGAAGTCCATATGTGGCTCTTATGTAGGCTTTGTGAATCAATAACAATAAGTCAGATCACTTGTAATGTCTTGTAAGGTACTCTCATGTAAAGTACTTCTTTTTTGCCCTACTCCTCTCCTCCATTCAAGGTCAGCCTCTGTAACCTAGTTATCTACTTGTCAAGTCTCCACAAATTGTGGCTATTTCCGCTGTAGTGAGTGTCAGGAAAAATATCATCTTCATAATTTGTACTTTTCTGGAGCGTTAGTCCTTCTTCTTCTTGCTGAAAGTCAAAAGCAAAAGATTTCATAAATAACTGAAGTCCTGCTGCGAGGTGTGTGCGTGCTCTCTGTCCGAAGGTTCACCATCAGATTGATTCTCATTTTCTTGATAAATTCGATTCGTGATTGCACCTCTCAGACCCCAGAGCCATTACATAATGCATGCGATCGCTGTGAATCACAGTGTTTGCAGCTGAATTCTTTGTGTTTGTGTGTGTGTCTTCTCCTTTTAAAGCTTGCTTTTTGGCTTGATGTTTTTTTGTGTGTGTGTCTCTGGAGGAAGCATTTCTCACCTCAGCAAATCCGTGTCCAGTCTGCAGCCTGCCTCAGAGCTTGGACGACACCTTGTGTTAATTAAACCTGACCTCTGGATTCACCTGCTTTGAAGGAGAGAGAGAGAGAGAGAGAGAGAGCTATTTGATTCCTAAAACTGTTCTAATTTCTTTTGGCCTTAATGCTATGTTGTAGTTGTGGAGAGTAATAATGATTGCGTTGATAACCTCAACAATTAGGTAATAGGCAATAATTTCCAATAATTGTTATTTCCTAATTAAGTTTTACATCTTCTAAAGCTAAAAAAATAGGAGATGGAGGAAATGAACAGAGAAACTAATTAAAACGGAGGTAGCTAATACCAGCATGCTTTCTATCCTTTTATTTTCTCCATCCCTCTGTTTCTCTTGCTCTGTATTAATATTTCATCTAAAGTTCAGTGCTTTCTGCTTCAATAGACAGTAAAATCACTGCTGGAAACATTGCTCTCAGTCACATCTCTCCCTCTCTCTCTCTCTGTTTCTCACTCACAGCCCTCCTTCATTCGTTTTCAGTCCCATGTCGTATTTCTCTTATTTTTTTTTTCTTCCTTTCCCTTCAGCTCCTGCTGTACAGTCTCGCTCGTCTTTCACAATACCTTGCAGGTAGAATTTCAAAAGCAAGTCTAACTGGATGCAAACTCCACTTTCCCTTCCTCTTGGTCACATCACTCAGTCATCCAACCTGCCTACCTGCCAGCCGCTCTGTCATTTCATCATTTTGTTAGTGTGATCCAGTCAGTGTAAAGCTTTAAAGCCAACTTGACATCCCAGGTAAAGATGGAGCCTGCATTTCTGTTGCAGCTGGAATTCTCTTCCATTCTAAGAAGAAGAGTGTTCCATTATATGCGTGTAATTAATACATGTGCTTGACTTGATCCCTGTTTGAAAGAACCAGCCGTCCACACAGGCAGGTGAAGTCGACATAGTTTAGCACTCCTATTGGTGCGCCCACTCCGGCGTGCGAGTTCATTCACATACTAATGGATTAATGGACACATGGACGCACACTCAGGCACACCCAGTCTTTTCCTCCACCTCCTCCACACAGCATTAGAACAGAGCTCGGTAATGGCTAATGGCCCTTCCTCTCTGCACAAGTTAAATAGCAACATGCAGTGCTTTATAGCGCCTGCCCCAGAGCCTCCAAAGGGAAGAGATCTACTCTATTTCATTATTAACCCCATTAGTACTGAGATAGAAGCCGTCACTTTCACTTTCTCTCTCACTGCATGCAGTTTAACTTAACCCCTGTAAGTGGCCTGGGAAGAATAAAAATTCCGCCTAGACAGCAGATGCAGCTCTGGTTTTTTTCCCTCCGTCTCAGCTATCGCTCCCTCTCTGCGTCTCGTGATGATGCCTAAATCACAGTGTTCTCGCCTTGATTCTCCCTTCCATCTTCTCTGGCCTTTTCCCTTAAGCCCTCTTGGGTATAAGTGCCTCTGTGATGGACTCCACCCCTCCCACCCCCACACCCGCAACCCCACTCTCACTCTCTCCCTCTCTCTCTCTCCTAAACGGATGCAGATTTTATTCAGGCTATTTTCAAAAACCAGCACATGCACACTTTAGCCAGCTAGACATTTTTTTAATGACTCCCCTAACTCGCCTCCTTCCACTACCACCATCACCGCCACCACACACAACCATCATCACAGGAAACATGCCTTCTCTGCTTTGGATAAGATGTGCCAGAGTCACATCCTCTTATTTTTTTTATTCTCGCTCACCCCCCCACACACACACTCCCACCCCTCTCACATCCAAGTGCTTTTACAGCACAGGCCTTGGTCTGCACTTGGCTTCAAAAAGTACCTCCCCGCTGTTTTTTTTTACCCTCTTCATTCCCCTCTTCCCACCCTCTCTTCCTCTCATGTTGCATCTCTCATTTCATATTTATCTGTCCTTTAACAGCCACCCCCCTCTCCTCCCCTCCCCTTCCAGCAGTTTGTTAATTTAAGCCCTTTACTTTCAATTTTAAACCTACAGTCTCTGTAATTAACGCTCCCCACGTCATTTTGCTTCATTTTAAAACTAATCCCTTTGCCAGCGTGGCCCCAAGTCACCTGCAAAAAGCATCAGTCCCCAGCCAATAGTAACATCTCTTAGTGAAGTCCTCTCCGACAGCAGTTGTGGGAAATCAGAACAGCCTGATAGAGACTAGGTGAGAAAAGGACATGGAGAGGGAGAGAGTGTGTCTTTTCTTCTGTGAGCAAGTGCCCAAACACAGCACAGGAGGGCTTTCGATCTTCTCTCTGGCACAATTATGGCCAGCTCAGTGGGGAGCACCTATATTAGTGAGACATGATGCATTGAACCGTCGAGCCCATGCTGTTTCCTCACAGCCCTGCTCTAATGGCTTTACCTGTGCGAACAAAAGGCGGAGGACGGGCCAGAGCCTCTCTCTATTTTGATCTGATGTGTGATTTTTATCAGCGGCCTGTGCTGCTTTTTGAGGTTCTTTATGTGCAGAATGAGCTAGGATTCTCTACCTGTCATCCACTCTCCCCTGCCGGATCTCTCTTTTTTTCCTCCCCAGTCCATCACAGGTGGAAATGATGTTGCCAGCTGCTCTCCCATGTGAGCAGAAAGCTGATAATGACTAGGTCTAGCCTACTTTACCAGCATCACACCCTCTTTGTCACTCTTCTCTACAGCCTGTGTGTGACAAGTGTGAGAGACAGAGAGGCAGGACGGCCTCACTCTGCTGTTGTCTGTGTGTTGTTACCGTACAATAACCCAGATCAATAGAAACCACAGTGTCTGACTTGTAAATAACTTTCCTAATTTGCTGTCTCATTAGCAGCAGGCCTCTTTATGTTTGAGCCGTCTTCGTTTCAGCCTTCTGGTGCTGCGTCAGTCCCAGATGGTAGGCATGGTAGTCACACCGCATAAACTGGCATTTAGCATTGATTCACTGGCACACGCTGTCCCTTTTAGTGGGCCAGCCCCTGCAGGGCCATGTGGGCATTGGCATACTCTGTCAGTAGCAGAATATATTTACTTAAAAGAAGAAGTTTTATCATGTAATGTGAGGTACAGTACTTTTTATGCCAGGTAATACAACAAATTCTGAAAAATTCTGAAATTACACCCATGCAATTTTTAAATGATGGGAATCATCCTGCTGCTGTAACAGGCTTTGCTCTTCAAGGAAGGCTTTGCACAAGACTTTGAAACCTGGCTGCAGGGATTTTCTCCCATTCAGCCACAAGCGCATTAGCGAGGTCAGGGACTGATGGTTTTTGATAAGGCCTGGCTCGCAGTCAGTGCTCTAAATCATCCCGAAGGTGCTGGATGGGGCTGAGGTCATGGCTCTGGGCAGGATGGTCTTTCACAATGCGGGCCCGGCTTTGTGAACAGGGGCATTGCTGTCTTAAATCAAGAAAAAGCCTTTTCCAGGCTGTTGCAGCACTGTAGACGTGTTTCACAGCCCACATCTTGACACTGTGGAGAAACCACAGGTGTGTCAAACCAGCATGCACAACACAGGGTCGCCCTCAAGTGAAATGCTGACATTATTATTGCACCTCTGCTGATCTGGTGTCTGCTGTCAAAGGGTAAATTTTGATCAGCAGCTCAAAGACAGATATTGTGGCTCCATGTGAGCATGTCCATCTGGAATACATGGTCCATAAATGCACAACTCAGTGCCTACATGTGGATGCTGACACACACAAAAGCAGTTCAATCCGCAGTGAAAACATGCTTTAAACATGTCTGTCCATCCATCCATCCATCCATCCATAACATCCCTAAATTTTCCAACAAATTAGGTACCCAGTTGCCATATCTCTCCGCTATGTTCACCAGCTGTGATGTTTTTTTTTCTAAGCAGGTAGTGGACAGTTGGTTTTTTAGACTCACTGAAAATAGCTGCCTGCTACTGCCACAAGTTGTGGGAGCTGGACATTTAAACAATAAACTGAAAGCTCTTAAATCTAAAGAAGGGCTGCAGATTTAGGGACCAATTCTCTGTAGAATAGTTTTTCCTTTTCACATTTGACATAGTTTCTTACAAAATATCAGTTATAGTCACTTTAATGTAAAGATTGAAGCCAGTAATAGCCCGTTTGTGTATGCCTAAACAGAACAGACAGTAAAATATGAGTGTTTGTCTAATGTAACACCAATTTAAGTTGATTGCACTTCATTGGGTTTGATTGATGAAATTTTTAGCTTTTTTAGGTGACAAGTGAATTCAAAGAGGGAAATGATGACACTTAATTGTGGTTCATAGAGATTGATAAAGGAGTATCACATTCCTCTTGATTAATAACATCAGTGTGTGGAGCTCACTTCATGTCAAGTAAAGTTCACAGACGACTGTAATGATAACCTTAAATCACTTAAGGATGTAGCTGTTGGTCCTGATAAGTACACTTAAAACAGTAATGAGCTCCTGTGAAAGTTTTAAGCAGTGGGAAATGCTCTTTGACAACGTCTAGTGGAGCACCTTTAGTAAATTGCGCAGAGGAAGAGAAGAAGGAGGCAGTTGTTCACCAGGAGGTAAATGATGTGAAGTTAAAAAAAAAAAAACAGAGGAAGAAGTGGGTAAAGAGCAGCCTGGAGAGAGGCATATGGTAATGGGGCCAGTTCATGGCCCTTTAGAGCCATAAGGCCAGCAGTGGGTGTAATGCCACTGTCACAGTTACTCCTTGTAATGTGTGCAGAGAAAATGCTGCGCTGCTAGCTATAGCAGCTAACCACTTAAGCATATTTAACTATGAAAAACAAATCCCATTTGAATGTCAGTGGTGAATTTGTGTCATTTGTGCTGTTATGTAATCTCCTCTGAGAATCGGGTTGGCAAAAATCTCACAGCTATTACAGCAGCGACCGCAGGAGGAAAGCACAAATAAACTAATAAGAGATTTGATTTGTGTGCAGAACAGGATTCCAGTCAGACAATAATAAAAAAATGTAATTAAAACAAGCCAATCAGGTACGGAGATCACAGCTGGGAAAACAGCATTAATGAAAGACAGCTTATTGAAAAAATGTAAAACAGTTTGATTCACTCTGGTTTCATCTTGATCAAGAAGGAATTTGTTCTAATCCCTTCAAATCCATCTTGACTGTTGTGTTTTTTTTAACACAGTCCCCTGCCTCTCTTATTCGGTTACCACTGCAATAACGTTTTGATTCCTCATTTGATAAATCAAGGTTACCTATTTACCGTGCAGCGTTACACATTGTTTTTTATTTTGATACGTGATCTGAAGGTATATATTTCCCCGGAGTGATCCAGTTCAGCTCAGTCTCTAAATAGCTAATCTTACAGATATATGACACCGACTGCTTGTTCTGTCACTGGTAATTTGTAGAGATGTTGAGTTATTGAAAAGAAGAGCTTCCATTTTTCCCCAAACACAGCACAGTAATTAAGTAGGAGTTTCTTTGAGACAACAAAAAAAAGGGAAATTAATCAAAGGCGACTGAGGACCACGTTCTTGTAAATCTGGATTTGCAGAAGATTGGAAATTTTCAATCTTCAAATATTTGTTAGTATACTTAATTACAGTGTGTAGTATAATAGTGTGTAACCTTAGATAACTTAAAAGATGATGTAGAAGACTACAAACATCCTTGCCAGACTTACCCATGCAGCAGTTTTCTCCTGCAACTGTTGTGTTAACGAGGGTGAAGGAAATGTTAAGAATTGTCGTCTCAATGCACGTTTAACTACAAATCTTCAGGGGAAAAATATAAGTGACCTGGATGTAACTGTAGCACACAAGAAGCCTTGGAGCTCCCGTGGGGACTATAATTAAAACCTGATAGAGGTGAATCTTATATGATGCATTAGGCTAATGTTGCAATTGTGCCGTCAGTGGGTGAAATCGAGTGTTGAGAACCTGACCTCACATGGTAAATGGCGGTAGTAGTTTGATATTTAAAGCAATTCAAACCTCTAATGTTTACGAGCCTTTTGTGTGAAGATGTGCCTATATTAAACGTCTGAAGGTGAAGCTTGTTGCAGGCAGGAGATGCTTTTATCGTAATTCTGTCAAGACATACGCAGACAATAATGTGTTTTAAGCTGCCGTTTTAAAACGAACTTTTTGTAGATTTTCAATTTACAGAAAATTAGCTGGAATCAATGAAACTTGAATCCAAGGACTCACTCAGGGGGCATTATGGGCATTATCAAACTAATGTGATCCTTTCAGTCTAGCAGGCCTGTCTCTCTGATTGCGTTAAACAGCGTGAGTTTTTCTGCCGCTCTGGTTTTTTTCCAGAGATACTTTTCATTGAGAGAAAATGAATTTCTTTTATCGTATCATGATTTTTAATGTACAAGCAGCAGAAGGCTTGGGAGGCAAGGTCAAAGCAGACAGGTTATTACAAAGTATCATGGGAGTACAAAGCTTGTAAATGGTTTTTATCTATGAAAAAAAAAACAACAAAAGAAGGCTGCTAATGCTGTCTGATTGCAGTCAAACTGTACAAATGATTGTGTTCCACACTTTTTGACCCCCTGCAATGCTCTGTAGGTTAGACAATGAATAAGGTCATCCTGCTGTTTAGTGTGTGTCCGTGTGTCATCACCGTGGATCTCAACAGAGACCCTGTTCAAATCACCCAAATATTTTTCTGTATTTGTTGCCGACAACCTGTTTTCATCAGAGGAACCTGTTGAAGGTTGCATTTTTGAAATTGCTCTATTAGTAATTACTCACAGGAGGAGCCTTCATAACAGAAGTGACATGAGCAGACTTGAAAAGACAACAATCAAACAGCCGCACTGATAACTCTGGCTGCCAATGCCACTTTGATGTCTGAACTGTAATCCTGATCCACCAAGTGAAATAACCTCCCAGTTTGTTCGGCTGTGATGTTGTTGTCTGATTTGCAGAATTCATGTGATGACTGTGTGCCGGCCCAGATACTGTCTTGTTGAAGTGCTGGCTATCTTTTATTCTGTCAAGCCAATGTGTTTGCGTAACGCTGTTCTCTCTCTCTCACTCTCTCTCTCTCATGTTTATAGGTCTATCTGATTCCCTTAGCTTTAGCTTGGGCTGATAACGGCTCAGTCTGAATGAGGCTGTCTGTTCTGTGTGTGTGCAAGCCAAATAGTGATATCTTACCTTTTTCCCCCTCGCTCCATTTCTGCCCATCCAACCACAATTACTCCTGTCAGTGTTACCACTCTGTGTGTGTGTGTGAAATAAACTGGCAGGTGGATATTTGAATTAAAGTGTGTGTGTGTGTACAGTGAGTGGTCGGGTACAGTAGGTACATCAGATAGGTCCTAGAGAAATGTGTTGTGTCTATATAATGTAAAGTGCAAAGCCAGCAGAAAGGACTCATAATGTTCTGCTTTAATGGGTCCGTGCAGCACTAAAAGTAAAGCAGCACGTTCAAACATGAAAGAGCCTGTTATCTTGATTAATACTTTTCAGCAGGAGGAAGCAGTGGACGTCTTCTAAAGAGGATGTTGTGAGGAAGACGTCAGCTTTTCTCCTCTTTATCTCCTTCCGTTTCTTTAAAATCAGAGGCTCTTTTAATTTACTTTTACAGCTGGTTCTCTGGCCGTTTTCTACCTGGATTTTAAATAATCAAATGTTCAAATGCAGACTCTGCCTTTCTCTTCGTTTATCTCTCTCCTTGATCCTCTCAGTTCTGTTAAATTAAATGCGGCCTTATCTCAATGAAATGTTGTAAATATTGGCTCGGCACAGGTGCAGGAAAGCAATTTGAAAACAGTTCAAAAGACAAAATTAAATGTTTAACTGAAAAATGAAGAGTATCAGCGCTAATGAGATAACAGAGCCGCCCCTAATGTGTGCCGTCATGTGTCTTCCCCTCAGGCATGTGGTCCTTTTCCGTTTCCGAGCTGGCCATCCCCGGCGCAGAGATAGGGCGCATCTCGGCGACGGACGCCGACCTGGGTGAGAACGCCAAGCTGGACTATACCATCCTGGAGGGGGAGACTGGAGATACGTTCAACATCACCGGAGTGAACCAGGAGGCCGTCATCACGCTCAACAAGGTGAGGGAAGGAATTGTGTGGGACAGATGAGAGGAGGGCGTTGTGTTGACGGTTATGAAAGATGGCGCTGGTGCAGAAGGGAGTCAGTTTGTGATGGTAAAAAAACAGAGGAAGGGCAGGAAGGAAGACAGGGAACAGATGATGAGGAGGAGGAGAGGTGATGACACAGGTAATGTGGGCAGGTCTTTAGAGAAGAGCTTTGTTTTGTCACAGCTAACAGCATGTTGTCTAAGCACATTAACCTGGAATTACCTGGAAAAACACACAAAGACACTGTGTAAGCCTGTAAGATTTTACACGGTTTTTCACAGAACAGCTTTCAGCAAGGATTTCAAAACAGCTGATCTGCATTCATCTTACCTTTTCTCCTTAGTTGACTCTAGATGAATGTTTTGATGGGTGTCTGACAAATGAATTTCCTGCTCTATTCACACGCAGCCTCTTTTTTCTCATCAATATTTCCATCTGTTTTCAGCAAACGTAATGAAACACTCAATCAAAGCATGACGCACCACAATGCAAATGTTTGTGATAGCTAAGTGTAATTTGCAGCAGAAAGTGTTTTGACCTGCAGTTAAAGTGTTTTGACTCCTGCTTTTAAGCTAAGGCTGTCCATGCTGAGGTTTACTGAGGTTTTTATTCCATTCTATCTTCAGATAGCTAAAAGATCCCCTTTGGTGTAATACTAGATTATTTCAATTTCAAACAGTCATTCCCTAAGCTGGCTGTCATCCCCAATAATCACTTATGAAGATGTGTGTGTGTGTGTGTGTGGTGGGGCTGATGAGTGCTGACACTCGCTCATTACCAGCGTGTCTTGTTAAATTGCACATGTGTCTGTGCAGGGACAGGGGCCCAAATGCACTCATGTAACTTAATGGGAAAGAGGTCCCTGTGTGGGAGGCCAGTCTGAGATATGATGCTTTCATTTCAAATGAGCTCTTCAGAAAAACACACGTGTGTCTCCTTTAATGTTCTCAACCACTTCTCTGATCAGTGGGCTGCCAGGGAATGTGTGTGTGTGTGTGTTCTTACATGCTTGTTGTGCAGGCCGTGTAATATGCTTTACAGGCAGCGTCATATTCATGAAGCTCATGTGATCCTGTTTCTGATAGAGTGCGTTAATCTCATAGAAAGACCACAATGAACCGATCCCCATAGCCCAGCCTGAGATCATATTCCTCCTCTGCTGCAGAGCTCCTTTGTTGTCCAAAAAAACTATTAAAAACACATCAATGAGCCACAAGGTGTTGTGTCCCCCTCATGAACATGATCACATGTTGCGGTTTATTTTCACACAATCCCACGTACACACTGTCCCTCTGCATGGATGTGTCCTTCCTGGCACACAAAAATCTGCTGCTGACAGTTTGCTAAAAATGACGGTGCTCAGCTGTTTCAGGAAATTGGTTTTGTTTACAATACCAAAGTGTACCTAATTTACTTGTTTTTTTAAGATTTTTGTATGTGTTCAGTGATTACCATTTGGAGCCAAATACCACAGAGATAATCTAACACTTTCAGTTTTGGCCCAGTATATATTTATATCTGCAGCCTTGGTGATATCGACGCAATCTCATCGGCGAGAAGAAGGCTTCATTGCCAGTGTTATTAATTCTGAAAACACCTAATCATAGATGAGCTATTAGAAGGTATAAAACACAGCTTCTAGATGGAGTCAGTCATCCTATAACCCTGTTAGCTTACTGTACCTGTACCTTTAAGAACTGTTCATGTGATTAAGTGCATAATAATAATAACTTTAACTGCACATTATTTACAATAACAATTATCTTGTTTTCTGTTGCTTATTCTGTAATGAATCTCTTAATACTGCAGACTTATTATTTTATATGCATATATGTGTGTAGCTTAAGTAAGTAATGTTGTCTTAAGTAATTAAGTAACAGTATTACCTAATCTTACCTATTTACATTAGGAGAGAAACGTTTTATGGCTTTTCCCCATAGCCCAGAAAGAAAAGTTACAACAAAGAACATGATGCCACAAATCATCTGAAAGCTAACCACATTGACTGAAAGTAAAAATTGCAATCTAAAAAAAGGGTAAGTCAATAATGTGAAAATGACACTCTAACAAAGATAAAACCCACTCTCGTGGGCATTTGGTGAATACCAGAAACTGCAGATCCATAAATGGCCTCACAAAAGTGAGTCAGTCCCCAAAATAAAGCAGAAAAAAGACTTATAGTGTGGTATAACCAACACTTTTAGATAAATCAACACATCCTCACAAAAAACACCACATTTGGGCCATAATACATCTACCAGATATGACTGATGGTTCTGTTTATGCTAACGGAGCATGTGGACGTTTTGCCAGACATATAATATTATGTTATGTTTATGTTAATGTCACTGATAATGGTGGACTTTTCATTCAGGAGGCCGTGGTTCGACTCCCCCTGACCCCACAGGCGGTTTTCTTTTCGCCTACTGTTAAATTCTGTTTTCAATCCGTTGTCAAGTTTCGTCGCAGCTGGAAGGTAGAAAGATCATCAATATTCAAATACATAACATTAAACACATTTTACAAGGAAATCCGACTGAAATATGCACACGTCTAAGATATCAACCTCATGTAATGTTTTCCTGCTGAGGACAGGCTGGGTGAAATTGTTTTTAGATTAGTTAGGCAGGGACAGAATCTGCCATGTTGAAACTGACCTTTATTCTTCTTCTTCTTCCTCGACTCATTGGCTGTCATTAATGTATGAACCTATACTAGCAATTTTTCAACATCTGCCAAAAACACAGGTATTTATTTGAAAAATGTATTTGTTTCTGCTGGTAAACAGCTGAGTGCACAATGCACATGTATTTCGGTGTTCATGTAGCCATGCGGGTTTGCATACTGGAGTATGTGCACTCGGGGAGCGTGTGTGAATTTATCACTGTGTCAGTTCTCAGCCTTGGGTTTGTAGGATTCGTTAAAAACAATCCACACCTGGAGGTGGTGGTGTGTAGAGCAGGATTTCCAAGCCTAGTATGAGCTCCTTTGAAGAGAAGCAGAAAAGGTAGAGGAGAAGCGAACGATATGCCAAGAAGAGATGTAAGAAGAAAAAAACGCAGGCGAGGACCCAGGTATGAGGGGTAGAAGTGTGAATGAAGAAGGGGAGAGAAAAAGATGGGAGAGCCAGGGGAGGAGTGTTAAAATGAGGTCCTGTGAGGCAGTGACAGCAGAGAGTGCAGTCTAACAAGGGAGTAAGAGCATGGGGGAACCAGAGAGAGATGTGCAAAGAGACAGAGGGAGAGATGCAGAGCTGCAGAATCAGTGACAGCCATAGAGAGAAATTAGCACAGCTAGAGAGGTGGAGGGAGGCTGAAATACCCATCCTGGAAGACAAGTTGGGTAAAACTGAAAAAAAAATGAATAATAATAAACCCATAGTGGAGGGGAGGACAGAGAGAGAGAGAAAAAAGAGCAACCTACTGTGTGTTGGGAGAATCGATCGATGCAACATGTGCCGGGCGACCGGCGGAGCAGGAGGTAAAATTGCATGTAAACAAATACAGCAAACACCTCTCCCACCCACAGTATTCCTCCCACTGGATGGAGCCACGGCATTCTTCGAACACCCCAAACAAAACGTACAATTAGTATTTCAACATGGCCTCCTTCATGCTGTTTTGTTTCTGCTTTATTCCCTTTCACAATGGCACCAAGAGAGGCAGGGAAATAGATTAGAAAGCAGGATGGCTGGCTGCTACTTGTGAAATATGAAATAAATCTGGAGAATCACAGGTTACATGCGGATTCATTTGAAATGCAAGCAAAAGGGGAACATATTGAATATTTACAGAAGCTGCGAGGCACTATTTTCCCATCAGCCTTAGCCTGTATTGGGATTCGGGGGTAAAGGTGGGTGTGCAACAACATGTGATTTTTTTAAATCTTGAATATGTTATAGAGGATTTAGCCTTTTAGGGAATCCACACACAACTAATGAAAAACATGTAAGATGGGCTACAACTAATAGAATTAAAACAAACAAAGCGGAAAATTAGTGCTAAGCTTCCCCTCAGTTTCCACTTCGTTAAACAAACAAAAAATGAAATAAATACAGCCCTGCTGTGTGTGTGAGTCTGTGTGTGTGCATATGTTTAGGTTGCGTTAATAATGACCCGCATGCCCTGGTGTCCGTTTTTTCTGCGAGTCAGACGACTTTGTGAAGAATTTTAACAAGGGGAATGAGATGATCTGTGCGCCTCCAGAGAAGGAAGGATTTCCGAGCGGAACAATTTGTGTTGCCACAGAGCTGGCCTTGACCTTGCTGGTCATCTTGCTGCTGTGGGCTGAATCTGTTTAACTGCTGATCTACGACGCACATTGCTCTAACACACACACACACACACACATACATACACATACACACAAAAAACAGATGTACACCTACAGCGAGAGATATATATATATATATATATATATAAAAAGAGGCACACATCGATACAACACACTTGACCTCACAGCTCTCTGTGTTTAAAGAGGAACGAGGGAAGAGAGCGAGGAGGAGGAGCGATTGCTCGTCTAAGGATGAGCGAGGGATGCGGTGCTCGCCTTTACCTCGCAACGATGTGTCAGATGGGAGGCAGGTAGGAGCTGCGGGAGGGTTAACGGCAGATTAAGAAGAAATGGAGTCAAGACAGACAGAACTGTAGGAAGGATTTGGGAGGCAGTTAAAATTAAACTGAGAGAATATGTGATGACAAAATGGAAGAAGAGGAAGGCAGACAAAGAGAAATAAAGACTTGGAGAAGATGTGCCTGTGAGGAGAGGGAAAAGAAGGGAACGTGGTATCGGCGATGAAGGGCGAGGGTTAGGCAGGGACACGCGAGAGAGAAGCTGGGTCATTAACAGCCTGCAAGTCTGGGTACCGACTAAAGCTGCCTGCTGCTTATCACTGCTTATTTACTGTCAGCCCCACAGAGACCCCCAGCCATAAAAAGATTTCTCTCCTTCTCCTATTCTACCCTTCCTCTATCTCCACCCCTCGCATTACCCCTCTTCTTCCTCCTCTCATCATTAGCTACTGTCTCACTGCATTTCATTTCTCTCTCTCTCTCTCTCTCTCTGCCTGATCTCCACACATGTCCAAATATGCAGTGGGTGGGGTAGGGGGGAGCTGCTGAGCACAAGCTAAAACGCATGTAAACACACACATACACACCCTTCATATCTTGCCCTCTCCCTTGCCTCGTCCTCGCTCTGTTTTGTGTCTGGAGGCCATGTCAGACAGCCTGTGCTGTTTGCCTCTGACTCAGCTCAGGTCTGCCTCATTCACACACACACACACACACGTACACACATGTAAAATGACAGAGACAGAGGCAGAGACAACCAACCCGCTCATTCGTTTAAAATTAATTTCCTCTTTCTAGCTTCTGTTTAATTTATTCTCTCTTCTGTTCTTCATTGTTTCCTGACCGGTCAGCTCTGCTCCACTCCACTTATTTGCTTATTACATATGGCTGTTAATGAATGTACATATTGTTGCTAATAGATTTTTTTTTATACAGCGTGTGAACAAGGCCGCAGCCTAAGTAGCAGGTAATTGAAGAATTAGCATAACACTCTGTATGACTCTGCTCTGCAGCAGTGCCCCCTAATGGCCAGAGGGTAACACTCATGGTGGTCCCTTAGAAGAGTGTATGTCTGGATTGTTGAGTTTTATGGCTGCACACAGCTAAAAAAAAAACCTCATTACACATGTATACTGTATTTAATAGCATCAGTGTAACAAAGTAGGATCATTAGACACAACACTACTCATGTCACTAATGCGAATCTGGTGGGATCCTGATTCAGGAGGTTCCCTTTTGAGGTATGTTTTCGGGGTGCTGTGAGCTGTGTAAGCCTGCTATTTGTGCTCCTTTCATTCCTCTTACCTGGGGGACAAGCTAGCTCACGCGTGTGTCAGTTTGTTGTTATTATTTCCATATGCTCTCACTTAAAACGGCTGGCTAATCCTCGGTCACACGCCAGCAGCGCGCCCAGGATTATCTGTGTTTGTTTTCTCACGCGGAGGAGAGATTGTGCTAATCTCCTCAGAGGGAAAGAGAGAGAGAGAGAGAGAGAGAGATGGAGAGAAAGGGAAAAATAAAGAGAAAGAGAGAAGGAGAGATCAATGTCTTGCACATAAGTTTAAAATAAAGAGAAGACATAAGACATCTGATAATAAGATGGGGACAAGAGACAAGTGACAGAGGGAGGTGAAGGCAGCAGAGGAGGAACAAAGTCAAAAGAGAGATTTAGAAGAGTTCTTTGTTCTTGGAACTCGTTGGCAGAAATGTCCAAAGCCGCATTTGTCATCAGACCAATGTGATGTATGATCTTGATTTAGAATGCACAAAATCAAAAACGAGCAGCAAGGACAGCAGGGCGCTGAACACACACACACACACAAAACTGCATAAACACTATATGAGCACACATTTTCTTTCACCTGCACACAATCTTCTTATTTTCAATCAATTATAGCATAGACAGTAGCAATCACCACCTCTGTGATTTAAAGCTTCACCCTGCAGTCATGTACTTTTACACTCACACACACACATTCTCAATCAAGCATGTATGCCTATGGGTCGCCCTCTTTGAGGAGAGATGTATTATGTATTGCCAGTCTTGCATGCAGGTTAGTTAATGAATTTCTGCTAACTGTGAAGTAAATTTAAAAGGGAAATTGTATAGAAATTAGAATTTCAGAAAGGACGGTTGAAGCTCCGCATCACAGGGCAGGAGAAGGTTACACTTGTAGAGTGTGTGCATGTCTGAGATGAGGGCACAGGGGATTCAAGATAACAGAGAGAGAGAGAGTGTGTGTGTAAATGTGCTAAAGATGAGTTCTATTGTCTGTTAATTATTTTTGGTTAAACAGAAAAGTATCTTTGAAAAAATGTGCATATAATATAAAATCAATGAGTTCCAGCTATGAAAACATTTTGTTCACAGTTGTGTTAAATCCACAATTTGTGCATTCTGCACGTATTTATGATTATTATGTTATCATTATTTTTCAATAACACACCATTGCTATGTGTATCAAATGGTTGCTATGGATACAGTTCTGATTTTAGTGATGGCTGTATTCAATTCGCTAAAGCACAGCTAGCTAAAGTCAACACTTTTTTATAAGCAGTTACGTAATAACAAGGTTAATGTGAGCCCTTCAGGGTGAGGAAGATATGAGCGGTGTCCACCTGTGTCACCCTGTTAGAATTAAAGCTGTTATAATGGCTGCCTTGCAGCATATTAACACACTGAAACCCCAGTGTAAATGTGTAAAACAAAGACAAAAGACATCACAAGAGGAAATAATTAAATGAGGAAATTGACTTTTTCTATGTAGTATATAAAATAATAGTTATTATTTATGTTACCTGTTGTGCATTGTTCCAAAGTAGTGTTTGAAGGAACATGAGGATATATATCTATCACATACAATATCATCATAAAGGGGTGTGCTATGTCATATGTCATATGTCATAGATAGATAGATAGATAGATAGATAGATAGATAGATAGATAGATAGATAGATAGATAGATAGATAGATAGATAGATAGATAGATATGGAGCTTCCCTTCATGTACACATTAAATTTCGCACACAAAAACATCGTCAACATCATCATGATTGATGATGATTGTGTGCGTTCAGACTAATGTTGTGTACAACTTGCAACCGATACAGCAGAAGTTAATCAGAGGTTCTCATGTTTACTCCCAGGTATTTATTCATATTCCTTATTAACTCTGCTATAGCCTTACAAAATGAATATTAAACTTGGAGTTCAAACAGCTCACAGTTTTAGTCCTCAGTGTAGGTAGAGAGTCATGGATAAATAAAGTCAGCACAAGTAATGTGTGAGCAGGTTGAGAAGTAAAAAAGGTCCCGTTGTGTCTGCGGACTCTCATTCATCCAGGTCATGTTATAGCTAAGAGTTTAAAATCAAGACTACTAAGATCATAGCATAGTGCTCTGACTCTCATAGAAGAGTTTTCTAAAGACATTTTGGCATTCTCCCAAGTGGCTTCATTAGTTCTGCTGCAGAACTGATGAATACAGTTGCCTTGATTTTTAAAACTCTTGAATAAAATGTTCCAATGATTGTCCACAGACAGAAATCTAAATGAAGATTTTGCAAATTAGTACAATAAAAAACTCCTGTTCTCTTGTTCTACCCTACTTTTATTAGTAATATTAGTATAAGTAAAGTTGAACAGTTCAGACAGCTGGTGCTGGATTTATTCAGTCTGTTTTGCTTTGTGCTGTTGTGCTGTTGTCCTTTGTTCTCCTCCGGCTGTGGTTGCATATGGTGTACACTACTGCTGAGTGTTTGCTAATAAAAACCCTGTTAAGAAATGAAGGTCTTCCGTCCGTGGAAACAGCCAAGGGGGGTTAAGTTTAAGAGGAACAGTTAAGCTTGTACAATCAGTGTAATACAATAGCTTTAAAAGGGCAAACAGAGCAGCTTCATACTAAGATGCAACGAATTATGCTTATTGTGCAAAGGAAATTGCAAAGTAAAGCCTCTTACCTTCTGAGCCCCAAAGTTCTTTTACTTTTTATGCGACTGATGGTTAGGACTTCAGGAACCTGGGGCTTGTTTACAGAAACAACATTTAAGTGTTCAACATTCAGAACTGACGCGGCTGTTTGAAGGATCAGCGGAACGTCTTCAGGGAACTCTACAAGTCCAGTTGCTCTCCTTCAAGCTATTGAGTCAGTCAGGTGTTGTATGATCCACTAAACTCCCAACATGTGTAGGGAATTTTTTTCTACTCCCAACACGCCATGACACAAGTCCTTAAAGTATCTGAAGTGGTCAAAAAGAGTCCTAATCTCTAGGGATAGTTCTTGTAGTGGAAGAATGTTATGTCAGCAGTTAAAGAAATGAACTTTCCTTTGTTTTGAAGCCAGTACATTTGGTTACCCAGGATTTTAACCTATACAGTCTTAGCTGGGAGATTTCATTGACGTGTACAAACAGCCTCTCAGGTTCCTGGTCTGTGAGCAAGAACCAACAGAGCACTTGAATGAAAACAAAGAATTCGTCATTAGAGAAAAAGACAGAATCATAGAAAACATAGGAGAACGGTCAGGTCGCCGTGTGATAAGTGCCTCCTGTAAGGGTGAATACGAGGATGAGTGTGTGTTGTGGTTTGTTGCGCACACCTACCCACACACACACACACACTTGGGTGTTGGGGAGTTGGTGATGGAGTGTGTGAGGTGACGAAGGAGGGGGAGCAGCAGAGTGATGGAGTACTGGATGAAGGGAGGGCAGGGGGGGTGATGAGTGTGTGCTCACAGTGTAAGTGACACCTCTCCTCCTCAGACAGATTGTCTCTCTCTCCCTGTAATGGGGACCCCGTTAGAGCACCCTCTCCCGCTCTCTCTCCACCTTCTGCACACACGATCGCCATCTCTCTGTCCTCCATGACAATCCTTCTTGTTTATTTGTTGTTTTTTTTCCTGCAGAGTATTCCTCAGATTGCCTGCATTTCAATGTCATCATCATAATTTTTAATCGATCTGCACTTTTTTCTAAAAGTGCTGATATTCTGTAAGGCTTTTTATTTAACGCTGGTTTGCTGGCAGCAACAGAGGGAAAAAAGAATCAGAGAAATAGAAAAAGAAACATCAGAAGGAGAGTAGAGAGAGGATATCAATTTTCTCTCAGCCGGGATTCTAAGAATCTGACAGCAAAAATTCTACATACCCAGAAAGCCCATTTTATCCTCTGTCCAACATGGTTGTCTGTGCCAATCACACTGAGATGATTCATATGCATACCTATTTCCAGGACACACACACACATACTGACAGAGGATCTGAGGACAAACCGGCTCCAAAGAACTTGTACTTACACACACACACACTAATGCCTCAATTTTTTTTATTTTGAACTAGGCCCAAACATGTTGCTTTTTCTGAAATTTAATCAACAGCAGGTGTATGTCAGGCGGTGTGTGTGTGTGAGACAGTGGATGTATGTGATTACTTGTGTGTGTGTGTGTGTGTCTATGCCCTCGCTAACAATCATCTCAGCAAACCAGATCAGAGGCTATCTCTTTGCTTCAGAGCTGCCGCGCTGGCGGGGGAGCGGCACGCAATCACACAGATACCTCAGACAAATAGGCTTCATAACTTCTCTGTAACAAACAATCACTGGGGCATGAGCCCCTCTATCCCAAATGAAATCTCTTTGCACCTGTGTAGATGCAAGGATACAAAGGAATTTTTAATGCTCCTCCTAGCTAGGTATGAGTCTCCATGGTGATGGGGGGGAGTCACCATGGTGATGGAGATGATGCTCAAAACAAGGGAAGCTTTTTTTTTGATGAAAAATGGGAGAATGGTTTTGTTTTCACTTTCATCATAGCGAAATCTGTTGTTTATGGAAATTATCTGCCAGGTACCCACCAACACAGCTCTTCATGTTTTTGCCAACACTGCAGTATCAAACATTGCTAGAGCCAGATAATATGCTCATTGCAGCCACCCAGTGTAGTATATGCTTATGTATATCTGTGCTGCATGCAGATAGCAATGCTAATCTTATAACACCCACGAATACACCGGCAGCATTTAAGTTCCTGGCAGCAAACTCTACACTTATATATCCTCTAGTCTGAGCATGTCATGAATATCCAAACATCAATGTCAAACCAGCATCCAGACATGTTGTTACTTCAGTGTTTCTGAAGCTCTGAAGCATCCTTTCAACTCTTTGAGCATTGCGCATCTCATTGGCAATGCTGTAACATCAACACCTCATGAATGTCTTTTCCTACTTCACACACAAAAACCTCCACCATCTAAGCATCCACCCACAACAGCCTTCAAAGTACCACTTGAAAAATCCACAACACAAACATGCAAAGGTAGCCATGATATTATTTACCCTCAAAATGATTCTTAGTTGATTTTTGGATGTGACCACTCTCTACCCCATGCAAGCTGTTATCTGTTGGAATAATTCATTATTTGCCATCTCTTATCTTTTGAAATGTAATTTAGCAGTCATCTGTGAAAAATTTAGTAAGCGGATTAAAGCAAATGAAAGCACAAACACCGACTATTGGATCTGATGTTTGTAACAGTTACATTTGCATAATTTCTTCCTGTTAAAAGGTGCCACCATGATTCATGTCACTGTATGCAAATGTCTAAACCCTGATGAAACACAGTTTTACTTTTTGCTTTTGCGATGCCCATCACCTCACCATCGTCATCTTTCCTTCACAGGCAGTGGACTATGAGAGTCGGAGCTCCTACTCCTTCTCTGTGGAGGTCCTCAACCCCATAGTGGACCCTCGCTTCTTACGTCGAGGCCCCTTTAAAGACCGGGCATCCATCAGAGTTGCGGTCCTGGATGCTGACGAGCCACCGAGGTTCTCCCGGGCCCGGTATCACATGGATGTATCTGAGAACTGCCCACCTGCCTGCACTGTGGGCCGGGTCAGCGCGGTAGACCCTGATACCGGTCTGACTAACAATATCAGGTACAGTGTATGGCCTGTGTGTGTATAATATATTATTGTGGTGTGTGTATAGTCTATCTTGGCTCCAAACCGGCTGTAAAATGATCATTAGTGAGCTTTTTGTGAGCTGTTTTTTTTAACCATCATGCAGCAAGGAAAGGCATTTCAGTTTGTGCTTAACTCATACTACACAATTTGAAACCATGCCAAATGATTTTAAAAGTGCACACAACAAAACCTGAGTAAATGTTTAACATGACTTCACAGATGTGATGGTTTTCATGGTGTCAGCACAATACAGAGCCACAAATGTCTGCTGCATTTAAGTGCTTGTAGAAAACTGGGCCATCTGGAATTTTGGAACTCATGTGTAATTTAGTAGTAGTAGAAGTCTTTGAATAGAATAGCTCATCACCCCATGCTTTTATCCACTGATAGGAATATGAAGTAAATGACTTATTATACATAAAATGTGTGTATTCTTTCCAATATGAACATTTATTTTAAACTGGATGCTGATTGGTCCAGGCCTCTGTTATTTGGCCCCAGGCTTATTTTTTCTTTTTTCCTTTTATTTTCATAGGTTTGAAGCCTATGAAAATAAAATCTCACAAATCTTGCAGAATTTTAGGAACCTGCTAAGTAAACAAAGCTCAGATGTCCTAGTTTTCCAAGCATTTACATGCTTTCTGGATCTGTCTTAAAACTTGCAACCTGATCTTGTAGATCACTCCTTGTTTTTTTTCCTATGATAAACCAACTATCTGGTAGCTGTGACTGAATATTCAGGGTGCAGACATGAGATGATTTCAACCTTCTCATCCTGCTCTGTTAAATAAAGCGAATGAGGCTATTTCCAAAAAAGATTCATTTAAGCATTCACAGTTTATAAAGTCATAACAATAGTGCTTTATCAACAACAGAGCAGACAAATTAAGCATTTTTATGGCACCGAGAGTTTAATTTCTCCATTTATTTGACATTTTAGAGGATATACTATTTTTAATTAGAGGATATACAGGCTTTTCTCCGCTTGTGTTTATGGTAGGTTTTATCTTGGATAGTTTGAGGAAGGAGGTGAGTGATTTTGTCTTAATGGCCAGAAGAAAACAGTGTCCCAATTAAAAGGCATAAGTGCTAAGAGGGAGTGTGTGGGAAGGATTGATAGCTGGTATATTCATACAGATATTCAGATAATCTGTAGCACTTCAAAAGAGCTCCTATCAGCTGCGATAATCTCACTATATTAATTCTATTGCCATTTGAATACCGACTTCCTTATCGCTGCCTCACACACTTACCCTGTCTGCTTCTTTCACACTGCACCCCACCGCCATCTCTGCTTGCTTCCTCCCTTTTCTTGTTCTTTCACTTATCCTCCTCCTCAGTTCTTTCCTTTCTCCGTTTGAACACAAATATCTTTCTCCTCTTACTTTCTCTTTCTTCAGGTTCTCCATCGACCCTCAGTCAGACCCCGAGGCTCTGTTTCGTATCACCCCAGACACAGGCCTCATGACCACAGCCATGGAGCTGGACCGGGAGCGTGAGCACTGGCACAACATTACAGTCATCGCCACTCAGAGAGGTCAGAGGGTCCCTCTACATCACTTAACCCTGACACATCCTTAGGATTATTTCTTTTTTAGCATCTTTCACTGACAATGACACCTGCGCCCACTGATGAATAAGAGGTTTAGGGCAGTCTAAACTGTGAGTCTGAAAAGGCACAGTATCCGCTGTGTGCGATGCAGCTCGCTAAGCGGCTTAGCTCCGGACTCATCAAGCCATGTGGGGAATGATGTTTGGCGCCACGAAGAGTTTGTTACAGCGTGCCTGAGAGTCAATTGATCTATATTGTGTGAGTTATCTGATGCTGCAATAGATCCATTCTCATAAAGACTGCACTGGAAAAAATAGAATTAAAGCAATAAATCGAACAGGAGCGCTGCTTTACAGGCACGATTTGATAGCAAAGACGAATGGCAAACAGCTTTCACTTTCCAGGTTAGAATGGAAACAGAGAGAGAGAGAGAGAGAGCCAGGGAAGAAAGTACACAAAAATACACAAGACTGGAACATCAGGCGGGCTTTTAGTAGCTGTTGTGGAGCTTCAAATTTATTTGGAAGGGTGAGAGGATTTTATCAATTATTCAATTAATAATTTAACCGTTTAAAAACAAGGTTCCCTTGTTTGTGAAGACTGGTCTCAGCCCACAGAAGTTTTTTTTTCTTCATAAGATCATGTGGTGTGTGCTCCAGCAGGCAAGCAGACCAGTCTACAATAAACCCATAGGTCTTAGCAACTGCTGTGTCATCTACCTAAACAATGTTACAGACTACATCCACCCCTTTAATGGAATTAGATAGGTACCAGTTTATGGATAATAAGCTCAGACTGCTGGGCTCCTTGCAAAGGTTACTCAAACAGGAGTAATATTGCATTTACCTTGGACTATTTTCAGCCGGGGATTAACAAGCACGTGGGCCTCTAAAGAGCATTTTATGTCAAGATGACATTTTATGTAGCTGCACAAAGAACATGTTACCAGGTGCAAAGAGGTGGGGGATGATGAATTCAATAATGAGTCAGCCTGAGGCAGAAAACCGCTGTGATGCTTACCAGTACATTACATGCTGTCTGCTTGTTGCATGCAAGACACAGTAAGTAAGAACATAATAAAAGATTCAACAATTACCAGTTCTTCAGGTAGCCTTTAGCAGAGATAACATTGGTTTGTAGTGAAGGCCTGGTTGTTCATTCAAATAATTTATATTAAGCTTTTTCTGACCTTCTTTTAGATTTGCATATTTTAGCTATAAGCAATAGGACTTCCATAAGGAAATATGGAAGTGTTTTAACATATGTCTTCACCTCCCCAAATCAAATTTTGATGATGATGATTTTGACCCACTTTTTTAAACTTTATGCAACTAAACTTTGACTGAAAACAGTCCTATGAATCATGGTGGTGGTCACAGCATGTTTGAAGGCACTGATAAATAATGTCCTCACGCAGTGTGCCGGCTCAGACAACACTCATACATGTGTGGGCTATTTTGGAAGGCAATGAGATCCTGGCTAGGCTCCAATAGCATTTTTTGGCAGGTGACAAGTCATTAAAGCTCTAAAAAAAAATATACAAATAAAAAAATCCAACTGGTTTGTGAAAGCATTGTTGGTGAATATTGTGCTGTGTCCACTGTGAGGAAGGAAGGGGAAGTAGCTTTCTTGCCAAATGTTGCTCTGGACAAAGGTAATCTTTACTTAAAATCTTCTCGGGGGCTCCTTGTGGCATCAGCGTGTTGTTGCAGCAGTGTGTTGGTAAGGCACAGTGAGTGCCTGTCTTGAATAATGAGCTCTATCTAATAAACAGACTGTCGGAGGCTGTGTTGACATAAAGCACAGTGGGAGCTCTGCCATGGCCACCGGCAGGCCGGCTCACCCGGTGGCATTACAGGCAAGAGCTCATTTTCAGCTTTTCAGCGATGGGAACCAGTTGCTGTCATCCATGACACAGTGTTACCGCTCTAGGTTTGCGAACATCGTGTGGGAAGTGTGTGTGTGTGTGTGTGTGTGAGTGTGTCTCAGTTTATAGAAAGCGTGGTCACTGTGTTGCCTGCCTAGATAAATGATGTGTGCTGGTGAGCCTGGATTGTGTCATAACAGCCTAAAATGTAATGTGAATGTTCAGATTGCTCAGAGTATGACTTCATGCATTTCAAGCGTGGCTGTGAGAACTTCATGTTCAAGTGTGTATATAGCCAAGTGAATAGGGTGTGGGAGACCCTGTGCCAATCCATTTAAACTGCGCCCTTGTGTAACTGCATGCAGATTGAGTGCTTTCTACATCTCTCCTCTGCTGCTTCTCACTCTTTTCTTACAAACACGCACACACTTGACTGTGTGAGGCTTTTGGCTAAGAATGGAACAGTTTGATGTGGAAAAATTTGACTGCTATGGAAGCATCAGTTGTACTCCAGCTGGGAGTCTGTGAGCTGTAACACAAGCCAAATGAAACCAAATGTACTACTGTTTACTTAGCCAATTGTGTGCTTGCTAATGTGATCTGAGCGTGGTTGAAGTTTCTGGACAAAGACTGAAATGCTTGATTGTGCCTATGAGGACAGTTGAATGGAATTAATGGAGTGTAAACTTGCACCCGTTTTATTTTTCCCACAACAGGGGGATTGTATTCATTTCATTTTCCATATACAGCTGTGTATATGTGTGTGTGTGCATCTTTAGAGGCTACATTATGACGTGAACTGTTCTCTTTTCAGACAATCCCAGCCAAGTGTCCAGAGTTCTGGTTGCAATAGAGACCTTAGACCTGAATGATAATGCACCCGAGCTGGACCGACAGTACACGACGGCCATGTGTGACTCATCCTCCGTCGGGCAGGTCTGTATGTGTTTAAATGAGCTTCCATGGATTTGGAAACATGAAGAATTCTGTTCTAAAACTAGGATTATTATAGCGTATATATATATATATATACGTACTTATATACTATATATAAGAAGTACATCCTTTGTTATATTACTGTTTAAATTGGTTCACTGGATACGTTATATTTTTAATGCAATCCCAGTATAAATTAATGCGTCTATAACATTTTCCCTACAAGACCATAATATGTATGGTCAAAAGGTCAAAGGTTGTGCTTTTGTTCATCCTGGGTACTACATTTTTGAAAATTTTTGAAAATTAAGTATTGGTTTCATGATGTTAAGAAGCAGCTTTTAACCAGTGTGTGGTTTGTTGATCACATAGTCACAGAGTAACTCATGTTCATTTCTCTTATTGAAATCCATAGACTCAGTGCTGATCACTTAATGGCGAAAGCCCAGCTGAATTAACACCATTTCCTGCTCATGCCAGAATACTGGTACTGGCTGTAATTCACCTACAGGGCAGAGATAGTCCTCTACAGATAGGGGTGAATGGGACTATGGTCCGTGTATGTCGTGGCCATTCGATTTCCATTTTGAAGTCAAAAAACAAAAAATGGAATTTTAGTTTTAATATTAGAAAATGTGAAAATTAAGATAACGGTCCATTTTTTTTGATGATTTTGATGATTTTTTGATTTGATGATTATGATGATGATGATGATTAGACTGCTTGGTGGGGGCTAGACCATAGAAGGAGAAGGAATGGAAATGTAGATCGTAGAAGCAGAAAGAATCATGAGTCACCCTTACCTTTTGAGCCATAGGAGACAGCTATATTTTATCCAAAGGTCCAAAGAGGCTGGCAGTTAGGGAGGACGGCATGAGTTTTCCAAGTGCCATTTTTCTCAATATATCGTAGTTTTGTACAGAAGCAAGTTCATGCTAGGTTTAGCAGATGGACTGATTTCACTCAGCCAGTCACGTCTATTAGCATTATAATAATAATAATAATAATTCATATTATTATGAGTTTGCAACAGCAAATCTCATACAATTGGCATTTGCTAATGAATAGGAACTACTGTCTAGTTCTGATTGATATTGAGGTTACATTAAAAGTGAATATTTATTTTACTTGCTATATTCAGAGTCTATAGTCGGCTGTGGCTGTAATGTGTTAATAGCCTCCTCTAGTGGTGGCTAATTGGAATTTCACCAAACAGCGGTACATGTCCCGTCGAGCAGGCAAGTCAGCCTTCCTTCTTCTTCTACGGTCTAGCCCCCACCAAGCAGTCTAATCATTTAAAAATGACCTACAGAAAGATCAGGAATGAAAAATGGACCATTTCACGTTTTCTAATATTAAAACAAAAATCGTATAAGGAGACGATTTCCGTTTTTCGTTTTTTGACCTCAAAACGGAAATCGAATGGCCGTGACATATACACGAACTGACTATACACCTAAAATGATTATTTACACAAGCTTTTAGACACAGAGCTTCATATTTGAATTCATTTATGTATTGATCAAAACAATAAAGACAAAATGTCTTACAGCTCAGGTAATTCAGCAAACACTAGAATTCTGCTAATGAACACAGATAAAGCCTCACAGTGACAGGAACACCATCCTCAATGACATCAGGAGTCCTCTGCTGCTCTGTCAAATCAAAATGGCAGATGTCTCACAGTACTTGTCCAACAGTACCAACAGTTAAAGTGCCCTGTATTGAACAGTCGGACATCTATCCACATAGAAGGTCCAATTATTTCTATACAATAACATACTTACCTACAAGAAATACAACCTTTTGCTATACAAGAAGCGAGCTTCCCGCTTTGTGCAGCAGTACAACAATATCGGTATTTATCTGTGGGAGAGGTAACAAGTGTCCTATGAGGCCAGGTTGTAAAGAACAGTTACTTTAAGTGGTTTATTTTCATCGACATTTAACCTTTAACCTGATGCTGTTAAAAATGAAAGGTCAAGGAAAAGGTGGGTCTTTATCATTTCATCATTTTTCCAGACAAGTCATGTCCATCAGCGTCGTTCCTCTGTCCAGCCTACTTTAGGCAGCACTGTTTAATTTGAGGCTAAATTCACTGCACACTGTGTGCAGCAAATTAGCATAGCATGATGACAGCATATAGTGTGCTGGTAGCATAAATAGCATGTCTGCTCGTCTCTATAGGTGCATATAGAGTCAGCTAGTACAAAGCTCTTCAGACGTGGCTGCTTGTTGTTACTTTCAGCGTGCAGGCAGATGAATCCTCCGTGGTCTGTTTTCACAACGCAGAAGCTATTCACATTGTAATTACACTGAAGCCTCCTCTCAGACTCTCTCCCTCCTTCATGCTTGTGTAGTTGTCTGTTTTTTTTCTGCATCACAGTGTTCTTACTTGATCATATCTCAATTATAGAAAAATCATCTCTTCGCTCCTCAGTCTTTCCTTGGAACCCTCCTCTCTCTCTCTCTCTCCTCCATCTTCAGTATTCCTCTCTGTCTCTGTCTCTATAATTTGGTGTCTTGGCCCATCTGTTGTTTTTTTTTGTTGCTGGTGTTTTCATTGCTCCGCTTGTGTCTTTGTTGTTTCGCCACTAAATCTGTGACTCTATGGCAACGCTGTTGATTTGCTTTCGCCTGTGATGTTTGGTGTTTGTGTCTGCGTGTTTCTGTGTGTTTGAGTGAGGCGGGAGACAAGTTCAAGAATGAAAGATTATGATATCTTCCAACGTGTAAAAGGGGCTGTGTGTGCGCACGTCTCTGTATGACAAGTCATTAGGCAAAACGAGCTTGAATATTCACACGCAGCAAGTGATAACATAATGCGACTGTACATAGCAAATCTTCTCAAGGCCTGGAGATACTGACTAACCCAGAGAGCGCGCGGCACCATTCTTCCCTCGCATTCAGTCTTGTAACTAGCACTCGAAAGCTTTCCTGAAAAAGCGCCTTGCATAATGACGACTAGAGTTTTTCATTAAAAAGAAATTACCCATCAGCTTATGCTGTGGGAGATTTCTTTTAGATGGATTTTGATGCAATTGAAGACTGGTGCAGATGCTATTACTAAATTGAAAGGCGCACTGCACTGTATTGATGAAAGGCGCCTCATGTCTGATGCTGTTATTTATGTGGTGTGAGTATCAGACACAGTTTGCTTGTGTCTCTATACTAATTGTTTGGCTTGTTTTGATTCCTGCCGACGTCGGCTAATGGTTCGTAGCTAAAAGCCTCAGTGTTTTTTTCCCCATTCTGTTCTTTTTCTCTGCTGTTTATGCATCCTCTCTCTCTCTATATACACACATACACATACACACACTCCCTCACACAACCTCCTCTGCTCTCTATCTCTGTGTTTCAGGTGGTGCAGGTGTTGCGGGCGATTGATAGAGATGAGGGAGGGAATGACAGCACCGTGTATTTCAGCATCCCTCCGGAGTCCAGCGCTGCCCTCAACTTCAGCGTCAGGGACAGTGGTGGTAGGCACTCAATCTTTCTCTCAGTGTGTATTTTCTCTAAATTCCTCCCCTTCCCTTGGCAGACACTGTTTTTTTCACACTTTTAAGGCTCTTAATCCCACATATTTTTTTTTCTCTCCTGCCTTTCTCTTCCCATCTTTGTCTCGCCTCCTATTCTTTCTTTCTTTTACCTCTGCCTCTGTGACTCCCCCTTCTCCTTTCTCTGTCTCTGTCTCTCTCTTCCTCCATCCATCTCCCAACTCGGGTGGCTGCATTGTTTTGCTTTGTTATCCTCCTCTCCTTTGTTCGTCCCTCTTGTTTGCCTTCCCATATCCTCTACATCCATCTTCTCTTCTCCTCCAGCACGTACACTTGCTGTTTCCACTAAAAAAGCTTTTGAAGAAATCAGAGCTGCTTCATTTAATTCTCCTCAGCTGAATTGCATTTTAGCTGCTTACTGTTTGTTTCTAGTGCATTCTTTGTCCTGCTCCAAATACACATGTATCATACGCACAGAGAATAAACAAACATTTTAGCAAATGTCATTTCATACTCACACTTTTGTACGGAGAATAATTGGCCTTCAATATTACAATTATTCATCACCTGTGGAGTTATCTCCATTTCTGATTTCAGTCACCAAAACATCTTCGAGGCCAACAAACAAATCCACTGAATATAATGCAAAACTATTGCAAAGCTGCAGTTCCTGAATATTTTGAAACCTGCAGCATTACTTGCACGGTACAGGCGAAATTTCATCAGCTGGCTTTCCTCGATTTGCTTCCCGCTTTGACGCGTTGTCACCGATGACTGCTGACAGCTGTTGTGGAATAGCATAAAACTGAGAGAGCTTTACAGCTTCGGATCAAAACATTGCACCACCACATGATGCTCCAATGTGTGTTTTAAGCCACTAGGGGAAGCAACTGTGAACACACAACATTAACATATAAAGTTAACATGGTGAGCAGAAATGTGCCCATTCAAGCAAACCAGCAGACACTGAGTGCTGAACACTGATGGTTATGTTTCTTGTGGATTCTTGTTCATTTTTTGCTGTGTGCCATCTTAATTTACAAAGAGCCAGAGGCATGCAATACTAATACTTACACATCTGAGCAAATCTCCTAGGTGTTCCCTTTATTATGACACCAAAAGTATTTAAATACAAATGTGGTTGCTGAGATATACTCTATTAATTTTGGTCATGCCATTTGCTATCTGATGCCTTAAAAATAGGCTTGGGGTGGAAAGGGTCAAGTCATATGTCAGGTTTGTTTTTTGTCTCCAGCCAGCTTTGATTGGCTGGTTACTGCACAATATCAAACCTGCAGTTCCTCATACTGCCACTAGAAGCCAGCTCCGAAACTGTGAGCATGCATACAAATGACTTGTTTATACAAATATTCATATTCAATTCTGTGAACACAACTGACATGTGAGCAGCATCCCAGGTTACTACCTGTCTGTCAAAACAGCACCAGCACAACTCATTGCCTTTGTGGACTTATGGGTGACATCACATGGGGTTAGGGATGCAACGATTACTCGAGTACTCGAGTAATATTTGAGGGCAAAATGCAACGACAACTAATTTAGTATGCGATGACTAGTGACGATGATGATGATTAGTGACGTCATTGAGAATGATTCCTTCATGGCGCAGCAGGATGATCAGTGCTTTGGGTGCAAGAGGCGAGCCATGCACACGCACACACACACACCAAGCAGGTATCCATTAGCTTCAGCCGTATCTATGGGAAAACTATGACATTTATGCGTGATCCAAGTATTCGAATAATCGCAAAAATAATCGACGAGTATCTGAGTATCAAAATACTTATTTGTTGCAGCCCTACATAGGGTACATCCATCTTTGCATGCTGTCCATAGCTGTGGGCTGTTAAAAAGATGTAAGCTAAAAGATGCTAATACACTTGATAGAGCTACAGGGAAGTGCAGAATTGGGTGATAAATCTCTGTGGGTACATTAATGAAAGTGACACCTTTCATATTAAAGTATCGATTGCTGCAGGGGTAAGTAGACTAGAATTCTTATTGGCTTTGCATATGCTTTGTTATTTGCCTTGGGTGTTTGAATAGTCCACAGCTGAACTTTTTGGCCGTTCGTGCTGGTGAAATCTTTTGCACACCATGCCTACTTATCACTGCCCTTATTGAATGTGGCCTCGTACATTTAATTTGGGAGAAATCTAAAAGCATCACCCACTCAGATCCTCCACAAGAGTGCCCAGAAGTAAGCGGAATTAGACCAGTTACCTGTTGTTTTTCTTTCTTTTTTGTTTTTTTGTTGTTCTGTTCTCTGTCCTTCCAAGTTGCAAATGTCAAGCTCTTACTGCTGATTAACATCATTTCATCTTGATAACACCTCAAGGACATGTGGGCATGTGCTGTGCTCCCTTCACACAAACAAACATGCTGTAAATGTTGGATGCAGATGCATAAGACAGATGAGAATGATTGAGAGAGATGCATTTGATGGTCTTCCAGTGGAAATGTGGATCAGATTTTATGTCCAGGTTTTGTAACCAATTGGGAGCCATTAATCATGAAGTGTGGCTGCAGTAGAGCGGAAGAAACCATCTTCTTTATTGGATACACTCTATACAGTAGATCCGTCCTATTAGCTCAAATTAGTATCATTGTTATTCTTGTGTGTTCACTGTACCCTCAGTAATAGAAGATGTTTTCAAATTGTAAGGGTGTGAGGAAAAAAATGCAAAAATTAAAAATCAAGTAGGTATTTTTGCCTGCTTCATCCCCTTTGTGGTATAAATCAGTCCCCAGCTGGCTGGAATCAGACATTTGCAAACACAAGCACATTGATTTTGAGGCCTAATTTCCTAAATTGTAGCCTCCTGCTGTCATTCAGCACAGAAAATGGAAAATTGCACCATACAGTTAACAGTGGATTAATTACAAGTTTCTGTTCTGTCTGCCTGTCTTCCTCCAGGCCCCACAGCCAGCCTGGTGCTGCTGTCCCAGCTCCAGCCGCTGTCTCGCTCCCCGTCCTCCACCTTGACGCTCTATGTCCCGCTTGTCCTGAGGGACGGGACGTCAGGCCTCACCAGCACTGGGACGGTCACCGTGTCCGTCTGCCCCTGCCTGAAAGGAGGGGCGCGGGCTGGGGAGAAAGAGGACAAGCAGACGGAGGGCGAGTGGGACTGGGAACGTGAGGCTGTGTGTCTCCCTCAACAGTCCACGTTGCCTTCCCCTGGGCTCAGCACCGCCGCCCTGCTGGCTATCCTGGCATGTGTTGCTACACTGTTGGGTAAGGAAACGTACTCATATATCGTCAAGCTTAATGCGTACAAAGGAGTTTAATGCTAATCTAAAAATAAAAAGTTGAGTAAATAGTGTTTAGGGCTGTTTACCCTCCACCACATCCCTGGATGCTTAATCTGCATATGAAAATAATGAAAGCAGCAGCGTAAATATTTCTCTTAGTCACAGCTGTTCAATAGCTGGGTTTACTTTTCCTCGCAATTTTGGTCCATTTATTTCCCCTGGCAAGGTCAGCGCTAATCACAGCTAAAATAACAATTCTGAGTGATTATCCGGGCCCTCGAGTTTTTGATAGCGGCATAATAAAATGTCACTGCCACCTTTGCAGAAACTCAAATGCTCAATTGGATAATGTCTAGGTGCTGAGAAGGCTTTGGCTCATGGCCAGCATCATTGTCATTTCTATTCAGTCTGTTGGATCACTACTCATGCCTCGTTGATGGAGGCATTATCATTCTGGAAGAGACCGGTTCAATCAAGACAGAAAGGCAACATGGCGTGAAGGTGATCATGCACACTGGCTTTGATGAAGTTAAGAATTTAGTTCACTAAGGGACAAGGGCATGAACTACATCAGGAAACACACACACACACAGAGCTTTAAAGCATTTGCTGCAAGTATGTGACCTTACAATAAAGCTTTTCTGTAAGAGATTCATGCTGCTTCAGTGTAGTCCAACAGGCCCTTGCACAGAAATATTCTGAGAGAAGCTTTGATGATGGTCCATCAGTATTCCATCTGGTTAATAAAACAAGCTTGGTGCATAAGGATCCATTGGTGACTTGTACACTGTGTGACTGAAAGTAAATGGTCATGTTTATTTCACTTGTAAAGGTGGAACATTATGATGCTGCAGTTAATTATATTTGCATGATGTTTTTATTATTCATTGATTACCCATGATTAATCAATCAATGTATTCTGACAATTTATCTGGCTTGTCTGAAAAAGATCAAACGAAAATGTTCTCTCAGGCTGGTGTGGAGGAGCTTGCCTATCCTGCCCTCATCCGCCTTCATTAGACTTAATAGGCCAGACAGGAAACACGTGTAGTTGCTGGGTGTCCACATACTTTTATAAGGGGCTTCCTTTAACTGAGTGCACATCATGCCATGAAGGTGATCCTCCTGAAAAGTTAGAGTTTTCTCACTCCCTTCAAGGCTCATTGGATTATTTCCATAGAAAATAATGCAACCTTCAACAATATTACAACTGTGGATGTATTTACCTCCTATACATACAGCCATATGGAGACACAGGTGCATGCATGTATTCATTTTGTACTTGTTAAAACCCTTTCTCCAAATCGTTCAGTCATAGCCTAGTAACAGTAACTAAGCAGCACAGCACACAGGTCTGTCAACGTTTGGATTTCATCATGCCAAAATATATTGGAGTGATAACTGTAAGAGCGAAGTGAAATAAAAGTGGGTTATGTGCTCCTCATGCAATCCAATCAGGTGTCTCTTTGAAGGTAATTTACACCCTGTATATACAAGAAAAATGTTTCACCACTCACTGAGTTTTATAAGAATGCATGACTGTACAGCAGAGACACTCCTTGTATCTGGGTGGGTTTTTTATCAAAGGTGTCCATGTTGAACAACTGCTGAGCCTTGGTTGTTTGCCACAGCCCAGGGTCAAATGCAGCTTTCTGCTTTGGGAATATAGAATAAGACTCATGGAATCATGGGAGAATAAAGCGTCCATTTGCCTGGCTGGAGCTCAAAGTCAATTACAGAGTGGAGGCATGCTGCCTGCTGATATGATATACCAGCCCTCTAACCCAAGGCCTCCTCTGTATTCGTTTTGTCCCTGTGTGTTTCACCTTTTTTGTCTGCCTGAGTTTTTTTTTCTCTCCCTTCCCCACGCCCTCCTCTTCCTCCCTCTTTATTTCCCCTGTGACTTCTGCCCCCTTCTCCCTTGTTCATAATTTCTTTTTTCCAATTTCTGTCCTATGCCTCAATATCCTTTCTTCCTGTTGCCAAACCCCTCTGCAGCAGTGAGCGCCCTGTCATTGTCGCTGCGCCGCCAGAAGCGAGACTCCCTGTCACCACTGGAGGAGGATGACGTACGTGAGAACATCATAACGTACGATGACGAGGGCGGAGGCGAGGCCGACACGGCTGCCTTTGACATCGCCGCGCTCCAGAGTGCCCCGCACAGCTCACGATCACGCGGCTATCGCACGCTAGACAGCAGGAATGTGTAAGTAGGGGGAGTGTGTGGAGAGTTTGTTTACATGTGGGGATTAAAACCTCACAGCTGGCCTACTATCTAATGTTAAAAGGGAAGATAGGATGAAAACAAATTCACCCCTTCATCATATTTAACAGATCCACTTAAGTAACTGACCGAGCCCTAACTCCCAGGCTATAATCAGTCACCGATCAAAATGCTGAGACAGAAGGCTATCAAGCTTGGCAGTCCTGGGAGACCACTTTGTTGTGCTCATTTTGTTAAAGCTCATTTATGTTCTGCTACATCAGAGAGTTGTTGCACCCACTTTGATGTTTTGGTGAAACATTGTTATTGCCTTTGGACTAATAATTAGCTCCTGAATTCATGCAAGCATATGGAGCGGCCATAAACAAGTACAAAGGCTGCCTTTGGTTTATCGAAAATTGCTTCCCGCATTTTATGGAGGTGGACACAACAGCGTGAAACGTCTCCTAAATCTAATGCAATCCGATGCAATGTCCCTGCAAAAATACTACCTTTGTGAAAATTTTACACTGACACAGTGTCGCAGAGGAGGTTATGGTAACTATAAAGCTTTATGTTTTGGGGTTGGCCGAGCACATTCTTGTGCCTTGGGGCAATTCTTCAAATTCAACACAAATGTCCGCTTACAGTCAAGGATGTATAGAATTGATCAAGGTCACCGTGACCTTACAAAACATGTTTTTGCACATAACTTATAAATTTAATGACTAAGGAACACCATCAGGCCCCTCACTGACTGAACCATGTACTGATTACATTTTATTAGCCAAAGGTCAAGAGCATGTCAAGTGGACGAACCATTGATCTGTCCTGAGCTAAATTCAACCAATCACATCCCAGGATTTATAGTAAAGCGATAAACTGCTTGGCAAATTAATTGCTTTACCATTTTGTGCTTCATTTGTTAATAATACATGTTAGATTTGATCAGATAGAGAAGAAAAAAACTGCAAAATACATACATAAATCAACATTATATATTGAGTAGACCTGATTTCTAACTATTTGCATCGGCCTTAGAAAAACCCCTATCGTTGGATCTCACCAGGGGACACAGATGTTTGGCTGCTATTGTATAACTGGAAATCTGGCAATATTGACTGCCATGTGAACCCACCAATTTTATAAGAATCCAGCTAGTTATTAAGGTGAAAGGTCAAGTCCACTGTCCCATTCCAATGAATGCTATATATCAGTCTTCACGGGAATTTCTTCAAACTTTAATTAAACTCAAGGATGAAATGATATAAATCAAAGGTCACAGTGTGAAGAACATATTTTTGGCTGTAATGCAAGAACTCATCTACTAATTATTTTACACAAATATCTGATAGGATAAAATGACATTTTATATTCAAATTAACAGAGATAGCTCTCTAGTGGACCAGCACACTGAGACACATAACAGCTGTGTATAAAAAACAGAAGTGATCAGACTCTGCAGATGAACATGTTGTGTTGTCCTTACAGCCGCTACGCCCACCGTAGTCAAGAAAAAGCTCGCACCTACAGCTGGGCTCAGAATCCCGGCATGGACCAGAACTACTCGGGACCAGGAGGTCCCCTTTATGGCCGTCTCTGTTACAGCAGCCAAACATTACCCGTTCTCCGCCGTGCGCCAGGTGGAACATTAGAGCCGGGTTTGGCAGAGCTGGCGTACCGTTTTCCTGGAGGGCAGCCAGACCACTCCCTGGTTATCCAAAACCAGGGGGCCATGGTTGGGCCGATGGAGTCCGGGGCGGTTTACATTGCTCCCACAGACCTCAGCACAGGAAGCCGAACAGGGAGTCGCACAGGAAGCCGCGACGGGACCGCACCCCAGAGCGGGGTGAGTACATCGGATGGAGGAACGCCGAGGACCAACGACAGCCAGGAGAGGGGAGGAGGGACGGGAACTGCAAGCAACTGCACAGAGGGGAGCAGTGAGGACAAACTTAACCACAGTCAAGATGTGGACTGGGTAAGTATTACAAGAAGCAAATACATGTATATATTCTATAGATGTGATGTGATCCCACATACACTGACCTCCAGGCCAAGTGTCTGATGAGGTATACACTTTTGAAAGCTTCAGTTTTGCTGAAGAGAAAAAAAAAAATAATTTTTACATTCTAAATTTAGAGAGTTATATAATCCTACTCTTTGATCCAGTCTACTGGGTCTTCAGAGATGATGAGGCACACCAGGTTAGAAAATTAATATTGTTTGCATAGAAATGTTGCAAGATTGCTGTTTTGTAGGATTCGCCGTGATGCTTTTAGCAAACGATGTCCTTCAAGTCATGCACATTTGCTGTGATACATACAACACTACACAGATGGATGGATGTCTGTATGTCACAGGATGGAGAAAAAGTAATAGATGTTGCATTGAGTCATGAATTAAGTCTGAGTAAATGACTAGATTAATGATACATGGCTGTATTGGAGACATCATTAAAGTTGAATGAATGATTTAATTATTCAGTTAAATAAGCAAATGAATAAGTAAGAAAGTAATTAAGCCAAAATGAAATAATTAAGTTCAAATTCAACCTAATATTGTTGGGAGATTGCAGAGCTATAATATTTTTTAATCGACGTGCTAGCAGAAATGTTGAGGACTGTGCCGGGAAAGATGATGATCAAACATATCAGCACATTTATATCCTGCTGTTAATTATTATTTCTATGTTCTGTTTTATTTATTGGGCCGTAGCAAGGCTCTGTGGCCCCTTGCTTTATTTAATTTCCAAATATTTTATCTCTCCATCACTTTCCCTCTCCATCTCCTTCTCACAGTGCAGTGTTAGCTCATTCTAGTGTTCAATTAATATCTCTGCCTTCTGCTTTTCTTCCACTCTGTTCTGCTCATTGTCCGTCTCTCCTTCATCTAAATCATTTTTTATCGTCCATCATCTTTTTCTTCATTTGGACACTATGTCATCACGCTCCCCCCCCCGACTCTCTGCTTTTATTAAATTTCCCTCCTCCCTGCTTGGACAAATTATCTCTTCCCATTTTGTGCCACCGTAACCAAACCTAACTCCTAACCCCAGCCCCGAACTGAAACCGCTCGTGCTCGCCTACGTTCCCTCCAGGTGCAGTCGGAGACTCTACCCAGGGACCACAACCTCGTCATGACCCGATCCGGCTCCATGATTGGACAGAGTCACGGCATAGGAGGCTGGGTGTGTGACTCTGCGACCCTTCCTATGGCAGGACGAAGGGCCTCCCGTGCTGGCTTGTCCCCGAAACGCATGGGCTCTGGTCTGATTGAGTCTGACTCCACCACAGGAGGTGGGGGAGGAGGAGGGGGAGGTGGAAACGGAAATGGGAGCACCTCCACAGATGGACAACAGCAACCTGCCAGTGGACGCAACTATGCCACTGTCCTGCAGGGGGAGGTGTCTGGACAGAGGGACTACCCAGGTACTTTGGGGAGAGGTGGACTGGAGATGGGGAGCAACTTTGTGGTAGCGAGGCCAGACAGGGAGAACGGAGGAATATCGCTGACTGGGACTCCATCTGTGTACCCAGATGCAGCCGGCTTTATCGGGGACTGGCGTGATCGAGTGGGTCTGGGAGGGTACGTGTTGGGCAGGAGGGATATGACCCCCCAGCTTTTACCCTTCCCAGGGCAAGCTCGGGGAGCGTACGCCAGCGGAGTGATGGGCTTTGGAGCCAACTGGGTACCAGGAATGGAGGCGGCGAGAGGGGCACATGGGCCTGGGGGACCCTCTTTGGCACTGAGGGTGGGTGAGTTCCTACGTCTTCGCCTTGCCCAGGTCACGTTTGACCCTTCACAGCCACCATACGACTCTGTGCAGGTGTATGGCCTGGAGGGGACAGGGTCCAGGGCTGGATCCCTCAGCTCACTAGAGAGCGAAGGAGAAAAGGATGCAGAGAAGGAAGATTGGGGTGCAGGGCTGGAAGAGTGGGGGCCCCAGTTCCAGAAATTAGCTCAACTTTTTAAAGACAGAGAGAAGGAGAGAGAAGAAAAAGTTGAAGAGGGACCCAAAAAAGATAAAGAAGAGCCTGAGAAGAAAGAGAAAAAAGAGGGAGGGGATGAGGCTGGAGAAGAAGGGAAGGACTGAGGTAGAATAAAAATGAAACAAATAGGGGCAAAGGGGGTAAGGGAGGAAGGGTGGGAATAGGAGGATGATGAAAAGGCAACTAGACCTAGAATAATGTGAAGAGAAGATAAAGGGGAGAAAGATGAAGAGGGAAAGTAATAAAAAGAGACAGAGAAAAATGAGCCTAGGGAGGATGGAGAATGCGAGGGCAGGGGAGGGAGTGATTGATGTAATTTAAAGCAATAAGTGTTGAAACGCTGATATGGTTGAGCACAGATACTGAGACAATGCAGAGGCTGCTTCTGCTCGGGGCAGCAACAATTTGTTAAACGCTTTGGACAAAGAAAAACAATCCAAACATCCAAGACTCGATTTAATTCAGCTCTCACGTATGGAATAAGAAACAGCAGGATACAAGAAGGAAGACGTTTCTAATGTTTGTGTATCAGCCGGATGTCCGTGTGTTTGTGTGTGTGTGTTTGCGTGTGAGAAAAATCCCGCTTGGAAGGATGCGATGTGTGAAGCACAAGTGCATACACTTGTACGTGTGAGCGTGTGCATACTTAACAAGAGAGTGTCAAGGACAAGATACTCTATTTAAAGATGAGACTAATGACTCACGCTACGTAAGCTGTAACATTAGTTTTTTTGAGGGGGGACTATGCGCAAGAGAAAACATTTAATAAGGCGCTTCAGAAAGTAGGATAACACACAAGGGGGAAAGATGATATTTGAATATAAAGGGAATGGGATGTATAGAGAGAGAGAGAGAGAAAACGGTGTTGGAAGTGAAATGATTGTACAGAAAAATGTTACTTTTTATTCCATCTGCAGTGGCAGAAAAAGTGAATTATTCAGCTTGCTACTCCATTCCAAATGAAAATGATGAATCATTTAAATCCTGCAAAAGATTCTCCCTCCTCTCAGCCCACGAGGAAAACAGACATTGTGAAAAATTTAAATGATTTAGAGATGTGTGATCCCCTTCCAAACACCCCCCCCCCATTCCACCATACCCTCCCTCTACCTTTAGCTTTTTGTAGTTGAGTGTTGATATGTTTACAAAAGACTCACGCACACACACACACACACATACACACACACACACAAGAACTGATTAAGGCTTTGATTGTACTACAGTAAATTATAAAAGCCAAACCATCCACCAGTATACAATGTCTATTAATAATTGCTTAAATGTTTTTTATTGACAAATCCTGCTATTTGTTATGCCCCCCCCCCCCCCATGTCCTCCCCGTAGTCTCACTTGACACGCGCCTGAGGACAGAGTATGCATGATTTATTTTTTTTTTTGCAAATAAAACGGCAATCAGTTCCCACTTTGAACACTCGCACTGCCCAAATGAGAATTTCCACACATGTATGTGTAATTGTGAAATCGAGGGGGGGGGGGCACACCACCACAGACAGAGACTCCCCCGCAACACAGGCTGGTTTTCTTGTTTAAAGGTCAGGATGCAAATGAAGCTGGAGGAGTTTTCAGCTTGGAATGCACTTTTATACTGTGTGATGTTCAATAATAGATAAAAGGATAATGTCAAAGATTACAGTTGTTTTATAAGATGTCAATTAAAGAAAAAGACACAATGTTTGACTGTATGTAAAAGCATTTCAGATGTAAATACCACCCAATAATATTGCTAAAACAGAGTATATAAAATAATGATGATAATAATAATAAAAAAAGAACTTAGATGTCCAAAAGCAGCACTGTTGGGACTATCTTGTATGTACTGTAGAATAGACATGGATTAACTCTGAGCTGGACGTTAAACAGCCTCCTGGACTGAAAAAAATAACACCATGTATTCAACATCTGTGTTTGGGTTTGTGGTGTGGTAGCTCTCGTCTGAGATGGTCAAGCCAAGGATTCAATTATACATGTGGCCTCTGGCGGAAAGTTTGTTGTGCAAATTTTTTTTTTTTTCGTTTCTGCCTCTCCCGGTGAAGAACTGATTTGATGAAAACCCAGTGGAGCGAGGAGAACGATGGGTGTAAACAGAAAAAAAGCCGTATTTTCCCTAAAAGCTGTGTTGTTATTCTGAAAAAGTAAAAATCATTGACTAAAAAAATGAAATTTTAAATGAGTTGTGCACTGCCTGAGAAATATGGAGGTTTTTACAGACAGCTACTTTTCTTAAGAAATTTTAAAGGACAGTTCACCAAAAAAAAAAGATTTATTATTTTTCTGTGGTGCTGCTTATTCAGACATTTCTGCTACGATGGAATGAGGTGGTGCTCAACTTGTGGTGCTCACAGTGCTAAAAAATATATATAAACTCAACAACAATATTTGTTTTCCCCAGAAATCATGATACAGAGGAGCCCCAGACTGTTGTAAGTAATTTTAAAATAGCTATTTTCTACCGAACTGCACCCAGAAGACAGTGTGCAGCTGTTAGGGCTCAAAGAAAATGGCATTACTGTTGACACACAGTTACGCAGCTACAAACATGAGCCTATCATCATAGGTAGATGCACACTGGCCTCTGCACCGTGATACAGCAGCTGGATGTAACATGGCAGAAAATAGTTCCTGTATATAAATATTTGATTTTAGATGAAAAGTGCTGTCTCTGATCTTTCATGCGTTTCAGGCAATCCAACTCAAACACTCAAATTAACACTGGAACCTCCTTAATTTGGTTTAATAAGATTCCACAGAGAGATCTTGTATCGTGTGTACCCCAGCTTAAACGTGAACGTCTTTGGTGCACCATCGCAGAAATGTGACTATTCTATTATCACTGTAAAATTACCCACAAGTCCAGTCAAGCTGCCAGCTTCGCTTGTGTCCACCAGTTTGGTCCACCATAATCATGTTGTCAAAGTCTTCTACACTTAGTTAACCAATCAGGAAGTCGTGCTCCCGCACTGACTGAAAACCTATACACACCTCTTTACCCTTTACCTGAGCCACAGACTCATCCATACAGTGTCACTGTGCAGACTGGATGGTGTCAGGACCAATGTACAAATACTGCACAATAACCGGAGAAGAGTGTGTGGGAGGGGTGCAGAACCTCAGGGAGATCTGTGCTATAATTAATTTTGGCTGATCAACAGTACCTCAACACCCCAAAGCTAACTAAAGCTTTCATCAGCTGTGTAACATTCACATGATCCTAAATGTGAATAGCTGTTAGACCCTTGGATCTTCTGGTTTATTACAATGTGGGCCTTGTGTGTGTGTGTGTGTGTGTGTGTGTGTGTATACTTTTTCACCAGTAATAATTACATTGTTGTTGAAGTGAGCAACATTAATCAGGAGAAATGCAATAGAGAACTAAGCAGTGTTACCAAACCAGCTTTTTGACCTGATTTGATGTGTTTTAGGCAAATTAGCTACTAGATAAATTTCAGATTTGATTTAGTAATACACTGTGTACACAATTTTTTTTCCAGTAGTGCATGAATTTCAAAAAGCTAGTGTTGAATTAATTTGAATACAAATCAAACACATTCCTTAAAAATGGCAATTTGACTGGCTAATCTGCAGGGCTAATGCTAGCTGCCAGCACAGAATCATTACAGGCTGCTAAATGAACACACTGACAGCAATATTTAGTAACAAAAACACCTGGTTTAGAGAAGTCTAACCACAGCAACCATTTTTATTTTAATTTGTAGTCCTTCTTCCTTTTGATGTAGCTAAGATGACTACCATTAAGTCAAGTTTTTGACTATTGTGGACCTTATGTTGTCATTGGTACCTTCAGTACGAATGCACAATCAAACAATTTGAGACACCAGCATGGGATTGTTTGACCCTGACATCAGTCCTGTGACACTGTATTAAATCCAATCAAATGAAAATAATGTAAAACAATCTTAAGTAATCTGATCACAAATGATTGCACAGCGCACACGCTAATCAGTGCACTGCTCTGTGTGTGTTAGGGAGCAGTTTGAACAAAGTCCCACGAAGAGGATAAAACTGTCTCCTCATGATTCATCCATTTTTAATGGTATAACAGGACTAAGCACAAGTGTTCTTACTAAACTGCTTCAGGTGTGTTACCAACATAATTGCACATAAAGTAGTGTAAATGAGGGAGGACTCAATCAGTCAATGAGACAATGATACAGTCAATGAGGTGATAGAATGTGTGATTTTCCTATGTAGTCTATGCTCTACAAATAACAAGCAGAAAAGATGGTAGAAACTACAAACACAAGACTCCAATTGTAGCAAACCAGAATGATCCTTAGTGTCAAATCCCTTTAAATTAGCTGATGTCTGGAATGAAAATTTCACCAATAAGCCTGAAATGACTGCCAAATCACTTGGAACCATTGTGTAATGAGAATATGTGTTGAGAGTGCAGATGTGTTGCTTTGCCAATGAAATACCAGTGTTCTTTTTACCATTTATATGTAATGTGCCAACTTTCTGTATCTCTATACACATAAAGAAAAACTATCCTCACTATCATTATTGCCAATTCTTTTGGCAGCCATTGCAAAAAACAATTATTGTGGTTATCGCAATAAGTGACCTTTGTTGCCATTTTAATTATATGGTATATTCCGCAGTCTTGATTGGCTTCAGGTGTTTTATCTCGGCTCATTCCAAGCTTAGCTCCGACTGATTGGTCGAAATCAAAGTGATGATTCTCCTGATTTGTCTTTATTTTCAGAGTCCTGGAGTGCCGCACCGACTTAACTACTTGACGGAGCTGATTATCCCACCTCCTGAGCCCGCCAAATTGGTTCAATCAAAGGCATGATTAGTGGAATCAGTTGTTTTAAATAGAATAAAAGCTGCAGTCTCTGCAGCACTCTGCAGCTCCTTTTTTTTCGCTCCTTCAGCTTACTTAGATGCACCAACAGAGGGAAAGTGGTCCTGTCAGGCCCTTTGTCAAGTCCTCTGTTGAAACTCCTTGGACTCTGAGGAGTCCCACTCAATTCAGTAGGTAGCAGGTAGCATCCAGATTATGTAGCTTAAAGGTGAAAGGTCATGACCTCTGTCCTTAAGAAGTCCCTTTGAAACATTTAGACCCCGTTGGTTCTGCACCCCCCCTTCCAATAACTGATTTCATTGCTCCTGCACGATGTTGATACAATTCCACACAATTGCGTGCTGAACAAAGTGTATTTATTTCTGTTGTACTTTTTCTTTTTGTAAATTTGAATAAAAAAGGAACTATTTCAAAGAGATGAGTCAGACCTGCTCTGTGCTCCTTTCTGCAGCTTCCTGAATTTCTGGATAATCAGACTTCTGTTTGTGTGTGTGTGTGTGTGTGAGAGAGAGAGAGACACACACAGAATGAGACAGAGAGGAGACTTGTGCTGCGCAGTGCATACAAATGTGTGCACACCTTGTGAGCGTGTGTCTTGTAGCGAGTAGGTGGGTGTGCCTTGTCAAATTGGCCCCTTGAAATTTTCCAAAGCACAGACACAATGTGTTTGTGTGTGTGTGTGTGAGAGAGAGAGAGAGTGTGTGTGTGTGTGTGTCTGGCTGCAGGATGAAGGAACACCTTGTCTGGTCTGATCCAGCCCGATGAAGGGGGATGTGAGGTCAGTAATAGAGGACAGGCGGAGAGAGAGAGAGCTCTGCAGAGCAATCACACTCAGATGGAGGAGGAGAGTTCGCGGTTTGTTTGCTGGCAAAAGAAGAAGAAGAAAAAAAAGACATTTGAACTCCAGAGCAGAAGCAAATAGAGCAGACCTGACAGCTGCAACCAAATAATACAAGGCCCCCCTTAACAACAGCTCCTGGATTCTGCAGCATTTGTCCTGCTGAATGATGAATGTGTGACTGAAAAGCTGGTAAAAAAGATTTATTACAATAATCAAATATGAAGGAGGGGATTATTCCTACATGATGGTTTAGAGAATGATCGCGTTAGCTGGGTCTGCGCTTGATTACAATGATAATACCCGCCTCAAGTCAGGAATAAGAGAGAGAAGCAGAGGGAGAGGGGAAGGGAACCATATTAGCAGTTAATATGCAAGTCTGTTGCATTACATAAAATTGTATTTGTGATTGGGTTAGAGCTGATTCTGCAGACTGCTGAAGAAAAAAACCCACGCCCTCTTAGTCAGTGTGTATTCTCATAATTATTATGAGCTTCACAAGGCTGCTTTGCCCCCCTTTGGAGGCAGCATCCTCTATCAGAGGAGGACATGTGGAGTCAGTTAGAGGCAAAAAAACACAGCTGATAAAAACACATCAACATATAACCGACAGAACACGCTTATCGATTTACAAGTCCACTTTATCATCAGTCCGCCTCAAGCATCAACACCGCAATGCAGTATAGCAGGTGAGATGTGCTGTCATGGCACTGTCAATAATTACAGCATGCATAATTGATCATATTATAATGGCAGAGCTGGAGATAAAATGGGCTCCGTTAAAGCCGCGTACACCTGGGAATGTCCAACTACTATACGCCATACTTGAGAGCTTCATACACACACACACATTCGTGCTGCAGAATTGCATCACAGGACACAGGAGTTTGTGTGTGTGCATGTGCATATGTGTGTGTACATTTAAGTACATGGAGATTCCTTATTCTGTTTGAACCTTACTGACACACAGAATCCCTCTGGCTATTCAGCACAGTGCAAGTGTGCGCGCGCACACATGCGTGTGTGTTTCTGTCTCTGTTCTTCACTGGAGCTCGCGCATCTTTGCATTTCAAGTACAAGTACGTACTTTAAAAGGAGAGCTTCTGAACACAAGGAGAGTGAGAGGAAATGCAGTGAATTACAACAACTTGAGGAAAGTATAACTTTTTTTTGTTTTTTGTTTTGTTTTTTTGATTTTTTTTTTATTGGGGGGGTGGACCTTCCTGCCCTGTAGATGGATGTCTAACAAGTGGCTCCATCTGTCCCTGTTGGGGGGGGGGGGTCTTTTTCTTGTTGCACTCATCCTCCTTCTGTCTTCTCACACTCGCTCTCTGATGCGTTTTGCTTTCAGAGTTCACTCGGCTCATTTGAAGTGGAAAATTAAATCTTCATTAACAATCTTAATTAGAGTTCGATCTCCCCATAGCAAGCCGACAGGGAATCCATAGCGTAGCAGAGGGAAACCTGGAGCAGTGGCTGGTTTCGGTAAGGTGGTGGTGCCGGTGGTAGAGAGGGTGGTAATTAGTGAATGGGAACTTCAGGGTAAATTACACAAGAGGTATTTACACTTTCAAGGCAAGAGGGAGTGAATTGGAAAAAAAGGGGATAATTAAAGTGGCCTGCTGGTTGATGGCGGACAACAGAGTGATAGTCCCATGTGTGTTTGTGTTGTTTCAGCAATGTTGGCAAACTGGTGAGGAGGAGGAGGAGGGGTTTGGAGGACATTCTTACTCAGAAATCTTCAGTGGAATTGCTTCTTGTCGTTTTTTTGGGTGACATGGTGTTACTTGAGGCGACATAATCCCTTATCATGCTTCCATAAGCATGGAGCATTTGCCTAATACCAGACAGTAATCATTCAAAGACACTGCTAAGCACGTGGCCCAGTGGCTCCCTCTCTTATGTACATTTACATACTACAGCACTCTGTTTAGGGGATTGGACGGGTAAATAAAACAATTATGTTCTGGCTTGGTTAAAATGTGCATTATTATATGCTGGAATCTCCTCACTTCTTTTTTAGTTTCTTCGCTCACTGATGTCTTTATTTCTCTCCTATCTGAAACCATCAAAATCCCTCTGCAGTCCTCTTTGTGGAAGCAATGAGCTGAGGAGGAAGAGGAGGAGGAGAGTTTTTTTTTTTACCCCTCTGGCAAGTTGAACTGGACTAGGATCTAGTCCTGTGAGAGAAAAGGCTGCAAATTTTCAACCTAACTGAGAAGAGATAATTTGTTTTGCTGTCCAACTGCTTCTTTTATTTTGCAGGGGGACACAGAGACACACACATACAGTCGTGGAATATTTTCTAAACGGTGAGGGCAGGAGATAGTGTCCAGGCCTTCGTTTTTATTTATCTGCTCTGAGCAGTTTCCTGGGAGCTGAGCTGGCTGACTGCTCTGAGCAAGGGTGATCATATCTGCAGTAACGTTGTCGTTGAAGACTCTGTGTGTGTGTGTGTTGGTGTGTGTGTGTGTGTGTGTGTGTGTGTGTGTGTTGGTAGGTGACAGACTCTATTTACACAGCTGATCATCAGAGACAAAAAGAAATAGAGAACATGATACGCAATTACAGACACACAAACACAGAGATGAAGAGAGGGAGCCAGAGTTAAGTGCGTTCATTAGCCCTTTGTGTCAGATTGGTTAATTGTTCAATGGAGTATAATAATAAGTTGGGGGGGGTTGTTGTGCCTTTGGTGAAAATGTTCATGGGGATTTATTCTCATCAACTGAGCCTCTTATTGTTCTGCACATTGATCATAAAATACTAACGGCTGAGGGCTGCGGAGACAGTCGGCGTTTGGTCAACTGCCCACTCACTAAACACCAACAGACACACAGTGTGTGTGTGCGTATGTGTGTGTGTTTGAGGCTCTTCACACTTCACTTATCATTTGAAAGAATTTTTCTAAGCAGCCCTAGACCACAGCCAACAAAAACACATGAAGCGCTGCTTCTTTAGCTCAGGATAGAGCAAGGGTTTCAACTGAGTGTTAACATGACCCTTCCGCCCTCCCACCCTCTGAGCAAAAATGTTGAGTGGAATATTTTGTCGATTCTAAATTTTCTCTTTATTTTCTGACCTTCATTTTATCTACCATTCAGAGGCTTGAATAATGTAGGTCAGGAAATAAGGCCGCCTTAGAGTCGTGCCCTCTCCGCAGTTCTCATATGCTGCCTTTTTACTTCACTTGCATTACTGTTTATTCTTTATGACTGCTGCTGTGTCTCTTATGGGCCTATTTTTTGCTGACTTGTTTTCCTTTGTTTTACTGCTTCCATGTATACGACTTACCTGTCATGCCGCCTGTCAGAAATAGACAAAAAGTATGTGGACATTTAGCCTACATATGTATTTGCTAGTGGGTCCCTGTCAAGCCCGTTAAGCATTCATAATGTCTGTCTTCAGGTGGCATTCAGGTCGGGATGTGTGCCACTGTCTTCTTATTTAAAAAAGGAAGGGGGCCATGAACTTATCAATCAGCCCTTCAGTGTTTTTTTTTATTCAACTGAATATTTCAAAGTTTGGAATGACTTTTCAGTGCAATATGAAAAAAAATGAATCCACCTTGCTCACAAAGTTTTAATCGCATATTTTAGCAGTCCTCACCATCCAGCTGTCTTTCATTTTTTCCCTTCAAGCAGCTTTCCAGCCTTTAGAATCATTAAGTCTGACTAATAATATCACATATTGTGTATCATATCTCCCAGCTCTTCACTGAAGCTGCATGCCTGAATTATTTACACCCTGCCTCCATGATTGTTACGCCTGCAGCGTTCATCACATGAAAATACTTTGGATGTGCTGCAAAGCATTTGATAGCAATTTCCCTAAAATTCGGCCTGACGTGCATGTTATCTTTTGATATTTTTCAGATTTCCCGTAGAATGTAAATTCGCAGATGTTACACACACTGATACCATCATCAGTAAAATTCATGATTAAAAATGCACAATGAAAAAAGATCCAGTCCAAACACCTGAAATTCTGACAGCAAAACCGCTGGGCTAGGCTGGGTGTGGATTGCTTTATCGGTTTGATTTTACTTAAATGAAATGCACTACTGGTGTGCACGCATTCGTCTTCTTTCACTCCTGCACATTCAGAAATCCCCGACTGTGATTGAACTGCTCTAATCTGCTTGTGCTAGTAAATGTAGGGCACCTTGTTTAGAGCCACCTGAAACTAAAACCACATCATGACACAAACAGGCCCAGCCGGTCACACACACTGCATGCACATAGGTTTGTGTCTGCTGCCACCTGCTGGAATAATAAGCTCTAAATTGTGCACACTTACACCCCACCCCCCACCCCTGCTCCCCCTTTTCTAATATTCATTCTGATGCTGTCTGGAGTCTCTCCCAGCATGCGCAGAGGGAACACCCTTCACAGATCATCTGCTCATTACAGCACCAACTCCCTTCCACAGTCTATCATTCATATTTACACCTTAGCTCAATTAAAATTCTCCCACTACTCGCAGCCTAACTTGCATGTCTTTGGCATTTGATAAAAAAAAGTCTCACAGTGTAAAAACTCAGTGGGTATCAAACCTTCTTGTTGGGAGATTAACGCAGCAGGGGGTTCTGGTTCCAGAGAGCTTTACTGATGCAGCGAATTTCAATTTGGGTGAATGGCTGTTTAAAATGATTTATTGCATTAATCAAAGTGAATGAGAGCCAAGGGATTATACCTGCAAGATCATTTGGAGAACAATGGTGTTGGTGGGACTTACTTTATTACACAAAGGGAATTTATTTGTGATCGTGTCAGCTGTTTTCTAGACAACACACGTCTGGCATTAATGTCAATGTAATGACTTACAGTATAAGCAGTGACACAGCTGCAGATTAAAGTTCATAAAACTTGCATGAAGTCCCTTCAGAAATCCTGAAATGGGGATGGATGTGACTGAGTAATCCTGCTCTGGCTGCTGTTTGATGGCTCTATGACAGACCAGCTAACATTATGCAGGTTTATTGGATTTCTGGTAAGTCTCTCATGAGCACACTGTCTGACTAAAAAGACATCAATGAATAAGGTGATGTCATATTTATTCACATGCTTATTATTCAACAGCACACAGGAGTACAGTGTAACAGCTAGTATTCAATAGTTTGTATTATAGCCACAATGAATGTGATGTACTCTTGAGTGATCTTTTTGTCCTGTGCTGAATGCAAATTGCTGTTTGTTGACGTGATCATCCAAACATTTTGATCATAAGCAGCTGTAGCATTATTACAGAACATAATTACTGTAATATGTAGCCATTGTATGCAGGTTTCCTCCCAACAGCCCTGATGCACTATGTGGAATGGAATAACTGCCTTTTATTTTTCCAAATTTTCCCATTCTATCCATCCACCATTGTTCCATCAATCCCTCCATTTATCCACCCATCAATCCACCCATTAATCCATCCATCCATCCATCCATCCATCCATGTTGTTGTGTTTTTCAGCCGTTCAGGATCACAGGGAGACAGGCTGGACCCTGTCCCTGCCGTCACTGGGTAAGAGGACTTTATGTTTGGGAAAAGGTTGCCTTTCATGTTCATTCTATTCCATGACATCAGCCACCATCCCTCCTCATCTTGGTTGTGATTCCACATAATTCTTAGATAATCCACACTTATTCCTGTACCCCTATGTGCAGGAGCCTGTAAAGACCAAAGGCTGCAAACGTGTTTATTTGTGTTGTAAAGAGAGACAGTTTAACATGGAGGTGTACAGGGATTGATGTGCTTTCAAATCCAGCCCCAAGTGGCCATTGGAGGAAGAAGGAGGAGGTTTTTATTATAAAGCCCTGTAACTGTTAGGCATGCATCTGTCAGTCTGCTACCAACCCATGTTACTTGTAACACTTGTAACATTACATAAAGGCTAAATTTTGAGGGACATGTAACAAATGAAAAATGAAAATCACTTAGAAGTAAAGAACCATATTAATCAATGTACAACCATTAAATGTTTTAGCAGAGTCAGCTTCCAGCAAATAGAACAACACTAAAGTGTATAGACACCGATGTGGTGGAGCAGGGTTCACGGTGATGTGGAGAAGCAAGTGGACAGCAGTGACAGCCTCTATCAAACACCTGGTTTGGTGTATTTCTCCACTCAAGTTGTGTGTTTTTTTTTTTAAAAGTCTCATTCCTGGCATCTGTTTGTGTTTTGATCATGGCCCCTTTAAATCTTCTCATGTCTCTGTCTCTGTCTCTGTCTCTGTCTTTGTATCTTCACTATATATGTAGCAGCAGGCTGGTATAAGACAAGGCCTTTGGCTGTCACAACCTGCAGATTTTTCGCATCAGATTTTCTTAACAGGGTGTCTAAGAACAAAAGACAATATTCATTGAATCCTGAATTATTTCCACATTAAAAATACTGATACTCCTGCTACTACAGCTACAGTTGTTATTGTAACTGTGTCAATGCTAAAGTTTTATGCAACATACTGCACTCTGTGTGTTATTTTTTCTTCTCCCTACTCCTCGCCTCAAAGGCCTCCCAGTCAGCCAGCATACTCTTTCATTCCATGTCCATCAATCTGCCACTCTCCAGCTTCTGCCTGCCTCCTACTTTCTGCCCTCTGGCTTCAGCTATCATCTCAAACAATCAGATACAAGATTTGGTGCCAAATAACATAAACCAGGGCATTGCTAGAAGATGCCTCTTGCTTGGGAATGATTTTTGCAACAGAATACACCAAAAAAAAGGTCCTTGAGGTTTGTTATGTAGCCCCTTGATAAAAAATTAACAATCAAAACAAATAGAATAAATCGCTGACTGTGTCTTTTGAACAGAAATAACACTTTCCCTCAAAAGGTGAGTCTATAAGAGAGTGTTTAATGTGTCGATAATGAAATAATGAAGTGTCTTCTGTGGATGCAGAATAGAGTCAGGCTTGGCATCTTTCCTCTGATTCTATTAGCTGTTTGTATTCAATTTGCTTTTTCCTCCAACTCCAAGCCACAATAATTGCATTTTCCATTTTCTCTATTATTAGACCCAATTCCCCATCGAGCAGCAGCTACAAGAGGTCAAGATGAACTCTTATGAGAGACTTCAACACAAAAGACTGAGATTAGGACGGAAAAAAACAATACAGCATTTGGTCTCAAGATAACAGTTTCATATATTTTATACACTCAGCAGGTTTTATAACCCAGCTGTCTCAAAATCCTTTTCCTCTGATTGCTGTCTTTGGTCCCTTGCTGATGCAGTGGTGGAAAATGGAAGACCACAGCTGCTTTTTTGATAGCCGCTGTGAAGGAAGGGCAAACATGGCTGTCAATACAATTAGAGGGTTGGGAAGGAGGAAGTCCTGGATGGGCAGTTTAAAAGAAGAAATGGCACAGATGAATAAAAGTCGAGCGATTGGTTCATAATTACAGTCACCATAAATCTTTTTGAAAGTGGATACTGAAGAGTGTTTCCTCTGATAGTGGTTAAAAAGCAACGCTTGCTGGATCAATTCCAGACTGTCATCCAGCATTAAGGTGTATTCATTCCCTAATCACAGTTCAGATTTGTATCCAGCATATAAAAAGTGTGCGTGAGAAGTTAATCTAGATACAGAGTTCGTCTGTGTATTACAGCATGGCCTGCAGGTGTTGACACAGCAGCACTTTATTTTCTTGTGAAGCATTTGTAGTCCTCATTTTAAATATGATAGCTCAGATAGGATTTTTGGACAAATCATTTATTGGATTGCATATTGTCCATGGTTTCAAGAATCTAAATCCTAATCTGTGTCTCAGACAGTGATTTGTTTTCCTCTACATTTGATATGTGATTTCATGATCTCCTTAATAACTTCCAGGACATTCATTGTCCCCAGAGGACAAGTCTTAAACCCTTATCTTCTAACTTTTGAAATTTAGTTAAGACTAAATATGGATGAAGCTTCTATGATGTCGCTGTAGGTTTTAGTATTACATCACATCTAAACTCTGGCCTGGGTCTATGGAGATTGACTCTCTTTTGGAGCTTGTCCCTAGTGGCTGCAAGGTGAACTGCAATTATTTTAGCATTTATGCATTGGCTTTATTTCTGAGCCCCAGATGTTGCTGCTTGTCCAAGTACCTTACCCAAATAATAAATCTTAATGTGTCATTTCGGTTTTTTGCTTACTCACTGGTACGTCCGCAACACAGGTCACCTTTACTAGAAGTATTCGATTCTGTAGCCATACTTAATAAGCTGTTCATAGGCATGTCAGTCCTATACCTACATGTTCTTCCAGCTCTCTGATTTCTACTTGGTCAAAAGTAGGCCACAAAATTTTGTATGGAGCCTTATTTGTGTTACTTTCCCTCATCACAATGCATTATAAAGCACTGTCTGGCCTATGAGTACCTGAAAGTGTCCCCTATGTAGCCCATAAACAAGAGAACTGTGAACGATTATAATGCATAAAAGTTAACCTTGTGCCCCCATGTGTATAAATTATTGTATTTTTAATAACCTCAGCAGCAGCTCTGCATTGAATACAATCCAGTGCTATGACTTGTAACACACAGTGATTTTTTTTTTGTCCTGTATAGTCTTAGTGTCTCATTTGCCCCTCCTCCTCTCAGAGATTACAGGTTTAGCATGTAGGTAATGTCATCTACATTAAAAGATATTGACACCAACAGACAGACTTGGCATGTATCCATCCACTCATGCTGTTAATTAATACGCCACCCTGTCTAATTATGACTAGAATTAAGTAGGGGATTAGACACAGTACACATACACACAAACATGTACTCACATGCAATACAGTAAGAATTAATTAGTTTATTTTTATATTTTCATATTAGTTCCAAGGATGCAACTAATTATCTTGGATCGTTTCGTAAAACTCTCTTTTAAATTTTTTCCCCATACAGAGCAGAATTAACACCACTGTAGGAGGTGCGTCCTTGAGTAAAACAGAATGTTACTGTCGTCATCGTAAAGACTCATCAGTGAATTATTATTCCCCCTCTTTGTTTCCTCTCTTTGTAAAGTCAGAGAATACAAAAGGGGAAAGGACATTTGTCACTTGCACAAAGCCTAAGAGAACAATTCCTCCTCCTGTTTGTTTTGCTGCCCGTCGGTTATTGAAAAGTCATTTCACTTGGAGAACGTGATCGATTAGTGACTCAGCGTTCGACTCCTGCTGCTGCTGCAAGATATCAAATGTTACAGATGTTTTGAAACGAGCTCGGTATGAAGCTTGCTGTTTATTCTCAAACATTGGCGATGCATCATCCAACAAACTAGTCCCTTCATCTTCTTCTTCTTCTTAATGTTCTTACTTTGATGATCAGTTAAGTGGCAAAGGCTGTACTGCATATAAATCTTTGGCTTCATAAATCATTAATCCTGTATAAAGTCGAAAACACCCCTGAGAGATGTGTTGAGAAAACTTCACTCTCAGTTCATGTGAGCTTGTATTAAGTCCTTTGCAGTAAGCGGGATGACTCCGGTTAAAGATAATGAGCTCTATTTGAACTATTTTCTCCCAGTTTCTTGACCTCGTGAAAAAGATTTTTTGAGATGAAGCGAAATCAAATCCACAAGACTGGGTACATCTCTGTTACTCTGTCTAACCCCTTCTCTTTCAGCTTGACCAGTCTTGACTGCACATCTTGACGAATCGCACCATGTTCCCAGCTCTTTGTCAGAAACACAGACTAGCCTGAAGGGCAGATCGTCGCAGGGGTCTGCGGACCAAATATCCTCCAGAAAAAAACAAAAAAAACAACACAATCTTTGATCATTTTCCCTGCAACAAACCTCCCGCAGCCTTTATTCCCACCTAGAGATTTGTGTCACACCGACAGGAGTCTATTAGATCAAATCACACTGTATGAGATCAAATAAAGGTCAGAATGATTTTCAGATTGTAAAATGATGCTGTGCAGCTTGTGCCTCTTTCACCTTTTGTACTGTCATAAAAAAAGAAGGTTAGCACTTTCTGTTTTCTTTCCATATCACTGAGAAAATGAGAAACCTTGTGTTTTTCTGTCAGCATAAAAACCTGGTTCTCACAGCTTACAGTAGTTTATGGATTTAATGACTGTCATGGTTAAAGAAATGCATGCTGTAGGTCTAAAGAAAAAAGGCTCTGATTCATCTTCTCGTCTCATTATAATATAAAAACTCACTGACCCCTGTTGGGGTGTCGATGTCTTCCACTGTGGTGGTTATTGTGATGCCAAGTGTGTGCATTGTTTTTATAACCTTAAAGCTCTGCTGCATATACTTCCATCTCACTTACACAGCTCTCTTTCTGTAATCTGGGTATCATGGCGGATAATGACATCATAACTGGTAACCTGTAATATTCACAGACTGTGAAAGAGGTGCCACAGCTGTATCACAATATAACTGGCTTCCTCTTGAGAGCCTTGAACCTTACAAAGTCAACACTGAGAATGTGAAATTGTAACATGCAGTGTTATGTAATGCTGTTCTGCTGACTCTGAAAAATAAATAAGAAAATAAATGAATTAATTAAAAACACCACAAAGATAAATACTAACAATTAATATACTCAGTCTTTGATTTTAACCATAGACTGTATATAAAGATGGACGACAGCTCTGCAAAAGTATGGCCAAAACATCTGCATTGCCCCCTTGTGGCAATGTAAGTGCTGTACAAGTTGGTTGATGATTTAGGCTGTAGGCAGATATGAAGTCACACCATCCACCTATATATGAAGTTGATCATTTGAGCATAAGTAAGAAATTAAAGAGAGTTATTGACATGTCTATGGGGAAACACCTTATTATTATTATCATAATCATTCAGAAACTGTGCATCTCAATATTTTTCACAACTTTTTTTGAGTTATAAGAGTTGACAACTGTTGGTCAAGTGTTTGTGCCAATCAGAAACAGCCAGATAGAGGTTGCGCCGCTGATTTTTATGGTGGTCATCCTAACATGAAAAGGATTAGGAAAAAACTCCTCCTGGATGAAAGTCTGATTTTGGTCAATGCAATCCTGTCACCCTCCTCCTCTGTAAGTGGACGCTGATTGCATTTATACCACCCCACCCAAACAAACATGTCACCGGCAATCAATCTGTTCTATTGTTTGTTTATGAGGAACCCACTGGTTATTGTGAATTATGTCATCTTTATAATGACAACACCAGCATCAATTAACATGATTGTTTTGTTGGCCATTTTTCATACAGAAGAAGGTGGGGACCAATACAGAGCTAAAAGAAGATTCAAATGGATCAATGATGACTTTTCATTTGATAAAGTCACTGTACACCAATATACTGGGTGTGATAGTTCTGCCACCTAGTGGGGGGAAAATGCAACGTTATATCAAAGTTAACCTTCCAATTGGACATACTCGGCAAGCGAGCAAGGATTGGAACACCAGGACAAAACCCCCTATGGCTCCTCTTGCAGGTGGTAAGAGCACAATGGGGTTATTGCTAAATTGCTTATCGGTAATAACTGTATCTTTTATTCTACTAATTTCTTAAAGGCTCAAAGATTATAACCAAGCACTGAATGTGCACATAATGATTTAGGTGGTGTGCCGTGGTCTGGTCTGTTTCTGTTTTTTCTTGTGTGTCCTGTCTCTCTGTGTGTCGATCTGTGTGGGTGTGGCACACCTGAGGATCATCCACAGTGGACACTAAGACCTCATTCAGCTGTGTAAAAACATCTAAAGAAGACATGCATGTACACAAACAGAAGGGCTGAATGTGAGTAATTATCCAGTACTTCATCATTTATCAAGTCGATTTTAAAGGTCATATAAATGATAATACAGTAGAATACAAATCTTCATACTGTACACACAGTAAGCATTTCTGTGAGAGCTGCAGGCTCCTGGAGTCAGGAGACAGACCGGAGCTGCTCTGTTTTAGTGAAATAGAGTAAATTGTTTTGGTTTGGCATTTACACACCAAATTAAGTTTTCATTTCTGTGCTAGTTAATTTTCATGCTCAGTATGCATATTGAGATCCACAGAGAATCCAGCCGCATTAACTATGCTTCATTCAGCTTTAATGTTTTGCTTAATGCAACGAGTGCTCTGCTTGTTACCGGGAGCGCACCCGAACTACGCTTATACACGTTTTTTCTCGCAGATCAATTTTTTTGCTAAACAGCACTCATTTTTCCTCATCATGCTTTTCTTCCCAGTGCATGCTGGGAGGAGGCTCCAGCCTGCCTACCCTAGAGAAGAAACAGATGGGCAAAAAGAAGAAGGTATGTCTGAGTGAGTAAAGATCTGCAGGTATGCCTGACTGCTCACCGATCACAGGTTTACTTTATCTATGATTTAAGGTCTATTGTTTGATATTTAAAATCTATTTTTTATTCGATTATTGATTTTTTTTACATCAGAGGATGAGGATTTAACAACTCAATAAAGTGCAATTTTCTGCTCTATTTGGTGCAAATTCACATATAACTTACAGTATGGTTATGTCCTCTTAAGTCCATTATGCAGATACTTGTTTATAATTAAATTCTGTGAACCTGTGCATATACCAAGGAACCTTAAGTAACAGATGAGCCGTGCATGGAGGCTCGGAGACTTTTTAATATTGCACAAGTAGTAATAACCTGCTGTAAAGTACACATGTTAATCACACCAGTGTGCAGAGAAAACTGCGACGTCCACTAAAACACACACACACATGAATTTCAATGTACAAACATTTGCCCACTCTTCCACTTTTTAAGTGTTTCATCCTTTTGAATTAAATGGAGTGTCCTTAGCTACTTTAGGTAACACTTTAAACTTTTGCCCTCATCCATGTAACTAAGTTTCGGGAGGTATTAATTATTTAGCTGTAGCTCAAGCTAAAATGACATAATGATAACACTGCTCTAAGCAGGCATCCACTACTATAATAGCTCTCACAGTCTGTTGTACTAATGTTATATAGTTACATAAGGGCACTCAGAGTGCAGCCTGATGGAGGTGACTTCAGGTGGGAATATACACAACAGATTTGGCCATTAGCTTTTCACAATATGCTGATGGTAAAGAAACACATGGACACATTATTTAATTATACTCAAGGCGTCATTGCACAAAAACGACATGCAGTTTGTCTGTTTTATTGGACTTTGCAGATCAACTTTGTGCTTGGTTTAAGGCACAAAAAAATCCTCCTGTCAGTCGTGACGTCGGCTGTAAAAAGCGAAACCAAGCGTGTGGCGTTTTGCTGGAGCGTGAAGGCAGCCGTTTTTCGTTGGGGGGCCTGCAGAACTGTAAATCTGCAGTTAGTCTCTCGTGCTGATCTGCAACAGTTTCTCTCTGACAGCTGTTTGGTGAAGTGAGGAAGCCTGCACTCTGTCTGAGGCAGCTGAGATACAGGTTTACTCAGCAGTGTTATTGACCGTCTTCGAGGAGAAAGTAGATAATGTTCTGAGAAATCAATAGATTTGTCATTAGACTGTTGTTGGAATAAAGACTGAAAAGAAGGCTGCTGCACCTAATGATGCTTATTTTACACCATATAAATGAATACATGTAAAGTTTGTTACTAGTCTGATAAAATAAATGATCAATATTTATAGACTGCCACATAATAGCAAACTCTTCCTCATACAGTACCAGCCATTGGCCTCCTGACTTTACAGCAAAATATACTATCTTGGTGACAGCTGGACACTTGTTTTAATATCAGAGGGACACACCACCATTCACAGATTTGACTTATGACTTCTTGCTCCTTATTGTTGCTGCCCCACCTCCTCCTCCACCACCGCTCCAGCCTTGTCCTGCATTAGCATTTATATTTGTACGGCTTTAGGATGCTCAGCCTGAATGTTTTGTATCCATGGACTCAGCCAGAGGAGCTTTGAACTCAGAGATGACCTTTTTAAATTTGGTCCTGGGGGAGGAGTGTCTGGCATAGATCCACAGCAACAAACTCAATATGATTGTTGCAATAAAACGGTTCAACCCTGTGTTGTGAGTATCCTGACTGAAATTTTATTCAACTGAAGGTCTCATCCATCCTGGCATGATGTCAAAAATCCTGGCTGTTATGTTACATCTAAGACCTTAAAAAATGTCTGGAAAAGGACAGCGAAGCCCTTTAGGCATCATGTCCAATCAATACTCTTTGTTGCTTTTTGGTGTGTGACATTAACAGATCAGTGGAGCCATGAAATATGAAGTCAGAGAGTTTAGCTCGTGCTGTTATCCTCTCTCCGGTCTTGAAAGTGATCCTCCCTGTTACTTCCATTAACTCACTGACTTACTGTCTGTTCTCTGTCCTGGGGCAGAAAAAAAAGAAAGAAAGACGAATCAGACAAAATAAAGTGTTGTAACTGCAGGAGCCTTGACAAAATAGTGTGTGTGTAGCCTCTGGCTGAGTGCAACACATGCAGGCAGTCAAGCTGTCTTCTTGTTGCCAGCTGTTTCACACACAGTCTCTTCATCTGCATGCAGGCGCATTTAGATACTGGCTGCTGTGGATTCAGTTTGTCTCAAGCAGAGCTATTACTGTGAAGGTCAGCCCAGATTTATGCCTTTTGGTAAGCCCTAAAAATAGGGGGAGTCAAATCCCTGTGGGCAACTGTGAAAATGCTATAGTGTGATAGCAGGAGAGGACAGTAAGTACACTATTGTACAGTGGGTTCCTCTCTGCTTCAGATGGGAATACTTCACTGGGAGCTGGCTGTAGTTCAGCTGTGAAACTGAGCCTGGGTAATTCATGCTTTTCTCTCACTTCTTTCAGAAAGGCATTTCAAAATTAAATCAACCAGTGACTCCTTATGTAGGGGCCTCATCATTTTTGAGTTGATTACAGTGTGAGTAATAGGATGATAGGACATCTTTCCATTTATTTAATAACTTTTTAACACCAAAGGTGGCATTAAAAAATAACAATTCAGCAGCCACACACAGGTGGTGATGCGTGCTAGTAGGTGGGGCTAACATTCAAACACTGTGACACTACATGGATGTCTAGGTGATGGGTCAGAGCCCATCTATGGTGAACCTGTCCACTTCCTTTTACTGCCAGGGTACTGAAACTGGCTGCACTTCACAATAAAGGCGCACAAGAGGCAGACAGGCTGCTGCCAGAGGATTTTCACAGCGGGCTCCCTCTGCTGCTCATTGGATGAGTGATATAAATATGGTGAGTTGTGGTATGAGACAACATTATTTTTAACCCTGTCAACTCATAGGTTTTCATTTTGGGGTCTCAGTAGCGCCTTCTCATACAGTGACCACATACACTCAAAAATAGAGCTCTTTGATTTGATGTATGTGTCACCATTTTTTCCATAAGGCTTAGAATTTGGATCTCTCACAAACACACACACACACAAAATAAGTTAAATATGGATCATGGATGCAAATAAATGGGACTGTGTAATGTATTAATGTATCCTCCTTCTACGCAGATCTAAAAACAGACTAGAAAAACAAGTGTGTGCGTGTGTGATCTCACTGTGAGTGATCCAATCAGATTTAAAGGATTTGATTCCTCTCCTAACCATGGCTGACCCACATACTGAATTCTGTTTAACTAGCAAATACATGGCATTGCAGAAAATATCGATGCTCACTCATGCTCCTTCACACATCAACTAACCTTCATAAACGAGAAAGATTTAACTCCTCACAGTGCGCAGCAGGACCTGTGACATCACTGCCACCTGTGGTCAGGAAAGGCACTTGTGTTAAAAGGTCTGTGAGATCCATCCACCACTGTGAATGAGATAGGTAATATAAAACCTTTGTGAGGCACCACGCCGAGCAGAATGTATTCACGTTATAACCACATTCTCCCTTCTGATGAGGATGTTTACTGTGTTTGGCCAGATGAGGGCAGCTCTGCTACACGGAGTTGTGCGTTCATGTATAGCACATTTTTTTAAGCAGCCTAAGGTAGATCCTGGGAAGAGATTGAAGTCCTGCTTTGAAGCATGATCTTGACTTACTGGTAACATCAGAAAGAACAGTGAGATGAGTTATGCTACAATTTATATCCTCTGGATGTGGATGTGTCTACAGTACAGCTCTCGTCCTGCTCCTCCTCCTCCATCTACCCCTCAGTGCGTTGCTGTGGATTCTCTCATTTCTCCAATGCACAGATGTTGTGCTGTCTCATGTAGCTATTGTCAACCAAATGTCTACAGATGTGTGAGCAACAGCTTTTGCATGAACGAGTGTTGTAGCAGCGCCTCTGTAGAACCTCTTATCCCGGCATTGTTTTATGTAAGCAGACTGGTGCACGCAGGCACCTACACAGACAAGTAATCGAGAGCATATTGAGCATCTCGACTCCTATCTATGAGATGCTGCACTGATGAATAAATAATAACTCATCCTTTCAAGTGCATCTTTGAACAGCGCTGAAGTTTTTAACCCAGTGAAACCTGGGAACAGCCACAGCCCCCTAGACTACTGAAGCCATACACACCCTGCCTTCCTCCTTCAACGCCCCCCACCCACTCTCTCACTGGTATAATGCCCCCCACTGGGTCTTCTTTCATCAGGGTGGAGTATCAGTGAGACGCAGACACAAAGGTCTCTCTCATATACATAGAAGCATGCATGCACAGCAGGATGTGCACTTTTGGTGCACGTCTCCGGGCTCCCCGGAGGGCTCAGATTTTGAGGAACAGAGAGACAGCTGCACTCATCATTTCATAAGCACATTTTTCAAATTAAGACGTGATATATGGGACAAAAAGAGTTAAAAAAAAAAACTCTGGTCTAATTCTGGCTTTGGAAAAAAACAACTCAACTGTGTTGCATAAGTGATGACATTGACAAGTAGCAGCCATTCAGATGAGAGGGTGAATCATATATCATTGTTACTTACAGCTTGAGCTTCAACCTGGCCTCCCCAAATTCCCCATCCCAAATCCTATCAGGGCCATGAATGGTGATGTTACAACGGTGAGGGGGAAAGCCACTGAATGAAACAGTTTGATATATGGCTCTATTCCCTCAATGTCCTCACATCATTACAGAAATATTGCCACGAAAACACATTTATCAAAAGCAGTAAATCAGCTCTCAGCTCAGACATAATAAAACCATTACATCTCTGAGAGGAGCTATAGTTTAAACATATTTCAAATAGAAAAATTACTTATTTTCTGTTATATAAGAATCCACATGACTGCTCCAGACTGTGATGCTGTTTTCTTTTTTAATTCATTCATTAGGCATATAGTATAGCAGGAAAACAGTAGGGTAAGGCAGTCTGGCCCCGCCTACTTGGTGATCAGAATGCTGCAGCTCCTATTCATTACTGCACAAATACAATGCTTATTTTAGCATTGTAGCACAGCTAGGTGGCTAATGATGTTAGCATGTTGGTGTGAAAGATGAGAGGACAGTAAACCAAACACTGAAAACTTTAGAAATCAATTATATATCAATGAGTTTAATGATAATAAGATGTTTTAATTCTGCTTTATAATGGTTATTCATTTATTATTTATCATTTGAGCCCTCAAAAAAAACTTTTTAACTCTACTTTCTGTTCAGATTGCATTCTTAAACTCGGCTTACTCACTACTTAGTGTTGTCAGTGCTGATCTTGTAAATCAGGGATTACGCAGCATCTCCAGGGGTGATCATTATTGCAATTTAAACCCCCTGGTTTGATTGATTAACTAAATATTAACCGCTGACATTCTGTCTGTCTGATGGTTTTGAGCCATCTAAGTGCACTGCTGCATTGTGTAATCAATACCTTAGCACTGCTGTCTTCAAAACAAAACAGAAAATCAATAAATAGTATAAGTGATTGTTTACCAGTCATGATTTGGTGAAAAAAAAGAAAAACCCTGCAGATTAATCATTTCAGTAGAAGAGTTGGAATTGTTGTTGGTGTATTGTTCGAATTAGAAATAGGGGCCCCTCATCCTTCTGCATTCTGGCATCTTAAATGGGCCCCTTGTTCTCTGGGGCCCCGTAGACAGATCACGCTGTCACGCAATATGTCATTAACGTTTCAAAACAAATGGGCTGAGCAAAATGATGAACATAAACCCCAACCCTCACTGCCTCCACTCTCTCTCTCTCTCCCCCACACACTCTCTCTCTTTCTCTCCTCACTCTTCCTCTGAGTGCTGAAGTCGGAGGCGCTCGTTGCTCGTTGCCTTTTGCCAGTGCGCACCACCACGGCGTCGCTGCATACACCACGCTGTGCGGACTGTTGCTGCTGCGCCCAGAGCACCTGCAGGCGCAGAAGAAGCGCAAAGAAAGAAGCAAAAGGGCGAAAAAGAAACGGGTCAGGGACCGTGTGAGGGAGCTTTGGAGAGAGGAAGGAGGAGAAGAGGACCCGGCCGGCCGGGAGGAGCGCACCATGGCTTCAAAGGAGATCACAGCGGCGGGCTTCGTTAACGTCAGCAGGGAAATCACAGGTGAGCATCCAGCGTGACTTTTTTTCTGGGGAAAAGTGTGTTTTAAATTCTCATTAAAGCTCCTTGAAAATGAAAGATCGGATGGTGAGAGCAGGCTTGAGGACGCATGAGGGTTAGTTTTCTTTACTCACCTGCTCACCGCTGGCCATTTGAAAGGAGTTAAATCACCGCAGGAAATGTCTCCCAAGGCATCAGAGGAGTTAATGGCTGTTGGAGGATTGTGGGATTCGGTGCTGTTAACTTTTGGATTGATTTGTCATAAAGATGTGAGAATTATTGCGCACATGGGTCCTGTAGAGCTGTCAGACTTATTTTCAAGTGGTGGGCTACATGTGAGCGCGTCGTGGCTTTCATGTGCGTTCATTAGGAGTTTTATCCTTTTATTCTGCCTGTGTGTGTGTGTGTGTGTGTGTGTGGGAGCTGTTGTGCGGCTGGGAGCGCTGTGCGTGCATGTATCTTAAAGTCTGCGCAGAACAGCTGACAAACAAACATGTTTGGTTGATAGGCCGTTAAAGAAGGTGTGTCTCTCACTGCTAATTATCCTGATGCGGCGTGTTAAGTCCCTCTGTCAGGCAGCTCAACTTGGTCAAAGCCCCTTCTGTCTGGCCTGCTGATAAGAGCCAGGCAGCATTAGGCCATTAACACACCTGCCAGTGGAGGACAAGTTGGGGGAAAAGGGTGAAGATGGGGAGGTTATTAAAGTTTGGGGGGGGGGGGGGGGGCAGCAGATCCATCAAAGTGTCAAAAGGCCAGTGAAGATAACTGAAGGGGAAGAGAGGGGAACAGACACATCCCCACCCCCCTCCACTCACCTCTTCTCACCCCTTCAGGAGCAGATGCTGAGGTCACAAGCAGTCTTTGGGGGGGCGGCTGCACAGTGTGTTTAAAAGGTTTAAGTGATTGGGTCTTACCCAGATTAACGTCAATAACTCTCTGTTTGTCTTCAGCTGATCCTTCTTTTTTCCATCATTCCGTCTCAGCCTCTCTACGTCTACCGCTGCTCAGTCAAGCGTGAGAGCCAACTTCATGGCTGTTGTCAGGATGGGGAAAGTGTGAATTATGAGATACAGTGAGAGAGTTGGAGATACTGTGACAACGCAGAGCGTCGTGACACAGCATGACTCGCTGTATCTCCATCTGCTGAGCTCCAAGAGTGCACATTTAGCATGGGTGGCCCAGTTTGTAATGTGGGCTGTGAAAAATCACACAGCTTGTTGGCATATGTGAGTGTGGGTAGTCCGAGAATATAGGTTGAAATTGTTTTGGTGAATAGCAGGTTGCGTTTTTTTTTGTTGTTGAGTTGTTGTTGTGCAGGAGATGTAAATGTAAGAGGCCTTCGGTGCGGTTCAGTGAGCTTCAGCAAGGTCGCCTGGCATGGCATGGTGGAGCTGAGGTCCCTAAAGATTGCAGCTCTGGGTAGTGTGTTTGGCTCCATTGAGATGAGCTGGCTGCGTCTTTCTCTCTTTCTTTCTCTGAGGCTAAAAATAGCCCAGTTATGAGTCCCCTTCAGTTGTGTGTGTCTGACTGTCCTCATGTCTGCTTGTCTCTGTGCCTGTTCACTCATGTGAAGCTGTCTTTAAAGGAATCATCCACCTGTCCTCTCCCTAAGCTCAAAATCAAAGACAAGACAATGATGAATATCATCTGGGACATGGGCATGTTTTCTGATTGACAGCTACATCCAAACACAACAGCACGGTCCTGTGGTGCCTTTCAAACAACAGCTCTGAGAGGGCGGAGCCGCTGATATGTTTACACAGGACCAATTCCAAAAAGAGTTCCCTGCTGGTGTCCTAAATCTAACTCTTAATGCCCCACATGTTCAGCTTACTTTACCATTAAAAGTCACTTTAATGTCATAAAACAACACACAGGCACCAATAAATCAATACAATAAACACAAAAATCTCAGTCAGTCTCTTAATTAGTTAGATTAGGTACATTGGGTGATATGCCAGATTATATTGTGTGATTATAAATCTCCCCTTATTATTATGCCTATATTCTGGATGTGCTCGCCCGCTGCATGTAGCATTTTCAACCAAAACCTGTAAACTTTACTAATCATTTTTCATGCACATGCCAATATTTCATTTGAAACCAGACTCAGAACAAGTTCTGATATCAAAGAGTTTTATATGTGGATGCTGCAATCTGACTTTTTCTTAAGGCCCGATAATGATACCGACCCGGGCTTTGTGATACCAATCCAATACCATTTCCTCTGCAGGTATTGCAAACATCCATCAAACACACAGCAAGGGTAATATTCATCCATACGCCTAGGTCTTTGCCTTTTGTCTCGCTCCATGTTGTTGCTCTATGTGTTTGGGAGTCAGGTGTAAGCTGGTATGCTGCATGTGCTGCGGATGCATATTGTAGCACACGCTACAAACATAGAATGCATATATGATATGGGGGATTGGTATGAATGCTGCTATTAAACTCTGTTGTCTTTCTTTGCTGTTGTACACACCAATACCAAAATGCTGGATTGCTATTGGTCCATGTGCTGCTGACCTTATGAAGCTGCTTTCAGCCAAACATTGAATGGGCTTCTGAATCACTACTGGTCCTGCACTCACAGTGAACCCTCAATAGAGTGTTTTTTTATCAATATTTTGCCGTTATTAAACAGTTCTGCTCCTCTCATTTTAGTGCAGAGATGACTTCATAAAAAGCATCTTGTGATGTTTGTGTCTCTGTGTGTCTTCCACAGAGGAATGACCCAGTCAGTGCAGTTCAGGCTGGGAGGAATAAGATCCCCTGCTGATGGACTGGTACTCTGTATCAGCCAGTATCCTGAGGCTAGCTGTCTGATTTGGTGTCTGCAGAAAAAACATGGTGTATCTGTAATATTTCCCCTCAGGTTTTTTTTTTATATATAATTTGTCACAAGGCTCTCTCTCTATATATAGAACTTTTTACAACTCTTGTGAGTGCATCTCTGGGTAGCACCTCATTTTTTCTGTAATGTGTTTATGTTATGTGATTAGTTCTACGTTTTTATAGTGTTTTTTTTTCTCTTTGCTCTTCCTTCCAGAGAGCATCAGGAAAGTGCTGGACAAACAGGCCATTAAGTTTGTGCGAGCCATCAAGCAGGACACCAGGAGCGGCAAATCAGAGGACAGGATCCTGGTGAGACGCCAGCAACACCCTCACCTCACAGCAACGTCCCATTTAGAGCGCTTGTCAGTTAGTGATCCTTAAAGTTGAAGCATCTTTATGTAGTGAAAGTGTTAAATCTGGAACACCAAACAAATTGTGACTGACACTGAAGGAGCCATAAGAAGTCGCAGATTAGTCTTTTTAAGACAAACAACAGATGCGTTGAAAATTAGGCTTACCACAGATGCTGTTTAAGGAGAGCAAAGTGGACACCATGCCATGGCCTACTGAGTCCATCCTCAGAGTTTATTAGATGTGGCAGGATGGCCTTAATGCCACAGGCAAAGAGTGTGGGTTGTGTGTGTGTATGTGTGTGTAAGCCTTACATTGTGCAGATACAGCAGCACCTTTTATTGTGCTGTAGAAGAAACCTGTGTGTGAATGCAAGCCAGAGGGTGTGTGGGCAGCTTGCGGTATGTTCAAGGATCCTGTGTGAAGCGAAGGCCACCGCTGTTTTTGAGAGATTGTCAGTTAGTCAGATGCATCGGTGACCAATTACTCACTCACACGGCGTTGCTATGTGCAAGCTCCTTTCCTCCCCTTGAAGACACAAAGATAAGCAAATCAAAACTATTAATGAGAGCTTCCCTTTAGTTTTCCATTTCTGCTGTTAGGCTCTCTTCCCCATCTCCACCCCGCCTCCATCTATCTCCATCATTTCACCCCCCCCCCCTCTATTTTTGTCATCTCCTCTTTGTTTCCTCTCTCCCCTCCCTCCTTATCTGTCCATCTCGATTATTCTCTTCCCTGTCATCGCCCCCCACCCCTCCTACTGCCACCACCACCGCTGCCGCCGCCCCGGTCGCCTCTCACTTTTCTCTCCGTCTCTCCCCTTTATGCCCTTCCCCTCTTCCCTCCATCTTTACTCAAACCTGTAAAAGGGTATTGAGCTCCTCTTTCCATCAGAAGCAATTCAATTAGGTCTTTGCCTTACGAGAGTTTTTTTTTTAACTATCCAAATGGGCCTTGGCTGCTGATGCTGCTGCAGCTGCTGCAACAACTCCATATTCTTTCAAGGGAGGCTTTAGATGGATATATATATATACACATGCATTCATTCTAGCTGGTTGTCAAGGTCTCCCCCTTTTAAAAGGCAATCTGTTCATACTAATGGATACATTTGGTTGAATGTATGAAGGTTGAACAGATGAGAAAATTGGCAATAGACTGTTTGTTTATGTCTCTTTGGGTATTGTGCACAAAATGTTCACTCATGCTTGAAAATGTCACATGTAGCCGTTTGAGAAAGTGGAGTATTTTAGGATTGCTTTCTAATGCAGAGCTTGAATTTAGTCTTGAAAATCATTTTTTTAAGCCTGAAGGCTTAAGCAAGGCCTTCTTTTACCTTGATCCCCCCCTCTTCCCTCCCTTTCATGTGGATGTCTCCTTCTGAAGATTTACCAGGTTAAATCTGCACAGGATCATAGCTTGATTTGTGGAAAGAGAGTTTACATCAAGTTTATATTTACTCTTTTATCTGTTAAAGTCTTTGTTCTACATTTTTTGCTCTTTCTTTACCCTCGGGAGACTGCTGGTATCCAACTGTCTGTGTGTGTTGACTGTACCAGCCATCATGCTGCGACACACACACACATACACACAGGGTTGTCTCTACATACACACACACACACACCCATCTCAGACAGACACGAAGGCTCAGCATGACATCCAAACGACACCCAGGGCAACGCGTTGGGGAGCATCAGCATGCATGCTTCCATCAGTGCCTGTGCAAAAACACACTGTACGCACACACACACACACACTCATACGTGCAGTTTGACATGTGCAGGAGGCATCTACGCAGACACGCAGTACTCAGCGCATCAAAACTTAGCCCACGCTCCTACAGCGGTTATTAGATCGCCCTATTTGGAGATTAGAGGCAACTTGGAAAACAAAGCATCTTCAAAGGCTGAGAGGGGGAGAGAGACATGAGAGGGAGGGACAGGGAGGAGTGGTGGGTGTGATGGAAGCGCAGGGGAGGGCATCCCACAAGGGGGAAGGGATTGAAGGAAGGAATGAGAGAGAGAGAGAGAGAGAGGGGAGGAAATCTCTGATTTGTTGTGACGCCCCAATTGCCGATTTGGCTCTTCCGCCACTTATTTATCCTGATCGGTCGCTTCGTTTTCTCCTCTGTTGACTCTGCGCTTTCCTCGCCATCACTTAATAATGGGCCTATTACTGGCCGAGAATGCCACTGTGTGACAGTCCTGAACATGCTCATTCCCACTTAAGATGTGCAATTGGGTGAAGGTCCTGCTCACGGGACGTCTAGTAGGACTGAGGTTTGAGGTTTAGTTAGTGCTTTTTTTTAAGATTCAGTGTTGCATGTTTAGTTTATGAAATTGGTGGATATATAAGTATAATTTATGGTCAGCAATCAGTTTAAGAGTTGCTTTACTGTGCATAAATCTGTCACAATGACACCAACAAGTTACAGTAAACTGAATGTCTTTCCATTTAAGTGATTCAAAACTGATGTTGTGTTTAATCTTTTGTTTCTGCATGCAGAATTGAATCATTCAATCAAAAATCAGATGTGATGTTGTGCCTACATACAAACTATAAACATTTCCTCTAACTTTAGGGATACAGTGTGTGATATTCAGCAGCATGTAACATTTCTTTCAAATTCCTGCCTCTCCAATCATAGACTTGTACTTTAATGGTAGACCTTGTTTTGCAGAGTCTAACATGTTGTTTACCATGTTTTTCCTTCTTCAGTATCTAAGGGCATAAAGCCCCCCCGGGAGACAAACCTGAGACAATTTGTAGAAAGACGTGCCTCCTGTTTGTAGTTAATCATAGGCAAGCATCAACAATATCTTCTGTTAGGATTCCTTCCCATCTCTCCTCGTGTCCTAAATCCAGCTCCATGTATCTCATTTTCCCTGGCTGACTTGTCTTTGCTTGCTGTTTTATGTTTCTCTCCCTATTGTTTTTAAGCCTCTACTGTATGGCTCTTTCACTCCCTGGGGGATTTTGACATGATCTCAGTGAATTTGCATTTTCTCTGTTCTGCCTGTGTCTGTTTAATTATTGAAGTGTATAGCTCTTTGGAGTTGCTTCTGTTCCTCAGTGCTCTGTCCAGTGTAAACTACTTCAACTGACTTGTTGAGACTTTTACTGTTGTGGAGAGTTGTCAGACCCCTGGCCTTAAAGTGGGCTGATTTGTACAGTTGAAGAGTGCCTTCTGTTGCTCTGGAAATGTCATCAGGATTATCTCAGATTGTGGCTGCTAAGCTTTGGTAACAGGGACATTTATTTGTCCTGTCAGTGTTGATGGTAAGTGTAGTTAATTAAAGCAATGCAAGCAAAAGTACTTTATTTTCATTGTTTGGCTTTAACACAGAGGGAAACAAAACACTTTGCTCTGTGTTGCAGGCAGGTTACCTGCCTCCTGCTATTGATTTGTTGTCCACACATAATGACGAATGGTCAGTCAATGGTGAAGTAGAGGGTTAAACTTTGCTGGGTTGTAAAGCACGTACAGGCTCTCTCTGGGTGAGCAACAATACACCCAGAGGGAGCAGCTCAGTTTATGGATGGTCCCCACTGGCTGTATACTCTAGACTGGCAGCGGTTTCTGTAAGGACACAGTAAAATGTGCACAACATCATCATAATAAAAGATCAATTTTTTCCAATGAAACATGAACAGCATCAAAAGCACGGCCGCAGGACATGCAGTGGAATTTATAGTACAGCAGATTTTAAAACAGAGCCCCAGAGATAAATGCGGTTGTTTTTGTTCATACTATATTTTTGATTCAATTGTGTAGCAATAAAGTTGAACTGATGAGTGAGTACATCGGACATCCCTTTCTACCTTCTACATACACTAAATGCGATTTACAGCTAAATGTATCTAGTTGTCTGTCACTTTTATTGAATATTTAGTGGAAAACTCAAGCAGGAGCATCATGGCAAAAACAAAAACACCACTACATTGTAAAATGTCTTAGTGTGCTCTCCTCTTTGCTCATATTTGCAGGTAACGGATAGGCTGCAGCCAATGACCGTTTTAATTATAGTCAATGAATTGAAAGATGTATTGGAATGATTAATTATCTTAATAATAAAATAAATCATTGTTAATGAATTAATTATTCAGCAATCAGCTCTTTAAAAACCTATATTAAAAAAACTCATTTATTTAACTAATTTTGCTGCCTATTTGTAAATTCATACAGACAATAAATATATATATTTTTATATATATATAAATATATACACAATTCTATATTTTTTAAGGAAACCAAGGACAAATAGCAAGTGTTTTTAAAAAATTACACAGTTTTCACCAGGAAAAGTGTATTTTGTGTCATGTTGTCTGAAGCTGAGCCACAGTTTATATAAACATAAGTAAGTCAGCATGTGCACATGGTCCCTCTCAGGCTTTCTCTCCTCTGAGAGCAGGTGTTCCTCCCGCAGAGGCTGGTCTGATGTTCTCTGCTGTCTCACCAAGGCCTGCCCATAGACCATGCATGCTTTAACCTAACTAGCAATCAGTTTGAAACATTTACTGGCTATTAAAATTGGCACCATGTTATGTCGGCTATGTCTATTACATGCTGCAACCTTAATATACAGATGTGTAGAGACAGTACAGATAGTGTAGCGTGACAGTCGACGATTTCGTTTTACTAAGCTGTGGAAATGAATTGACTTGTGTAAATGATTTTGTGTCAGATGTATTTTACTCTTGCTCTTCAGTATGTGTCTATGAAAGAGTCACTGAGAGTGTACTGACCTGCTGTCAGCTGTGCAGAAGCAGTGTCCTCCTCGCTTAATATTTTCACTATGGAGTCTTTCTTAATGCATCATTCTGGTCATTTTTTATAAAATCTTTGATTTGACTTGTTTCTGTAATCCATTTTAACTCCTCTCGGTTAATTACTGATTTGCATCATTTCCCAGAATACCTTTTGACACCTCCCAGAGAACGTGACGGAGCATCTTGAACTCGTAGGTGCTGAGAGAAATGCAGCAGGCCAAGCAACAAAACGTGTCCAAAACCAGCCAGGAATGTTTCCAATGACTCTCTATTTTTGGCATTAATAACTTCATCAACACCGTACAATGAAACAGAAAGAATCTATTTGGTGGTGGGAGAATGTTTCTCACTTTCAAGGTTTCAGCTTAGAATTTTTTGCATTCTTGTGTTTTGTGTTTTGAAGATCCGAGCCCGTAGTTACAATACAATACAGCCAATGTTGAAGTATGTTTTAATGCTACAAAAATCATTACTCGACTTAAAAACGGAGCTGTTTGTTGCAAGGAGAATCAGACTGCGTGCTGTGCTGTGAATAGAAGGCAGAGTACAAAGCAGTAAAGCAGAGACGGCCCTGTGCTAGCGGCAGAATCTTGTAAGATGCTTGTGAAATGGCGAACATCACCCCTGCATCACCCTTTTGATGGCTTGCGAGATTGTCTGCATGGAGTCATTTTCTCTGCATGTATCTAGATTTACCATCTGACATTGCATGGCGTGTGCTGTAATTAGGACCGAGCTTTCTTTTGATAAACAGAACACATGTTGGTAGCCTATGGCGGAGAGGCTATGAAGTGTGAGCGCTGACCTTCTCTCCCCCCCCTTGAGAAGCAGGCAAAGTGTGAATGAGTGTGTGTGTGTGTGTAGTCAGGGCTAAAAGGCAACTGTCTCAGCTTGTATTTTATCTCTTCTTCCTCTGGCTCATCTTTCCTCATGCATTTGGCTTCACCAACACCATCTCATCCCACATCCTCACTTTTTCTCCTCCCTCCTCTTGGCTCATTTACCCAATCCCTTCCACTTTTCAGGCTCCATTTCACCTCCTGTACTGTTACAGAACGAGCCTTCAAGTTTTCCTCACTTTTCTCTTTGACTCCATTTTTAGGAGAGGATCTGGAGCAGGATGCGTTTTTGAGCTTTGCATTTCTTTCCTCTGATTTGCCTCTCTCTCTCCGTCTTTCTACCACTCTAAAGTCCATTTATGAAGCAGGACCCGGGGCATCTGTGCCCACGTCACTTACTCACAACACACACACATACGCATGCATGTAATCTGACAAATTGACTGATGGCAGGGTTGTGTTTTTATGATTCGGAGTTCACTTGAGTGATGGTGGCTGACTGTGAGTGTGTGTGTGACAGAGAGAGAGAGAGAGAGAGAGAGAGAGAGCGAGAGGGAGGCGAGTATATAGTCCAATGCCAGCTTAGCTAGCTATTGTGCATCATTATATGTGCCGTGTGTGAGTCAAAAAGGAGGGTGTGCTGTACTAGAATGCTGGACTTATGCAAATGTCTGTATTGGAATGTTTCTGTTGTGTGTTGCTGTGTGTTTAAAATGCCCTTGTGGCTGAGCAAGACACACCATGGGCGGCCAAATCTGGCACTGATCCCCCCGCTTGTTCCCTCAGAGGCAACGCCGCAACACACACACACACGACCCAGAGACACACTTTGATTTGCACCATCTCGTTTGAAGTGCAAGACCCAGAGCCTGACAGCTTATGATTAATATAAGTCCCCGCCCTCTGCCCTCTCTGATGCGCATGCACACCAACACACACACTCACAGCCAGTGAGAGACACATTTGTTTTTTTTTGTTTTTTTTTTTACACACACACTCCCTCTGTATGACACACAACTCCCACCCTGCCCTCACAGCCTGTTTCAGGGGCCGGCCGGCTGGCTGGCTCTTTGAACTAGAGCTTCTGACGCTGTGCCATCACAGCAAGGGCACCTCTGTATCCCCCCCCCCTTCCGCCGCATCTTCCTCACGTTCCAGTTCTCTCTCACCGCTTCCTCGTCACTTTCGCATTGTCACCTGCCGTCTCCTTGGCTGACCGGATCAAAAAAAAAAAAAAAGAAAAAAGTTGACCATCTCATCTCAGAGGATTTCCTGGGCAGAAAGTGAATCTTTTTCACGGCTTTCAGGATTTCCGATTGATCTTTGGGAGGAGAGGCTTTGCCAGAATGCCACATGAGTTGCTGGCTAGTGGGGTTTCCTTTTAGCTCTGTCTGTTTGTGGCAATTAATTTTAATAACTTAATGTGCTGTTGTTGTGCGTTGATGTCCCAGATCTATCAGCAGTGTGTGCTAGCCAGGATTAAATCATATTATGAGTATAATTAATACATTTCTTGGGCGTCACTGCTCAAACCAAGGAGGCAAGAACCAGACACCTAGTAATTTACACACATTCATAGTACGGTAGATGTATTCTGACAGCAGAAAGATTATACAAGGACCAAATTGTGATGGGTGAATGACTGGTCAGAGCATCTCTAAAACTGCAGCTCTTGTGTGGTGTTCCCAGTGATCAGTATCTAACAAAAGGTGTTAAAGGAAGGAAAAGAGGTGAACCGGAGACAGGGTCAGTGGTGTCTAAGGGATTTGACGGCTGGATGGCCGTTCCTGAAAAAAGCTTATAGCATCAGAAGTAATTCATGGACCTATGGAAGAAGGCGGCGTGCCCTGATACATGGCTGGTTGTTGTGAGGCAGTGTGATGCTTTGGTCAGTGTTCTGCTACAGTGGCCTCTTTCAGCAGGATAATGCTCCCTGCCAGAAAGCACAAATGGTTCATGAATGATTTAAGGAACACAACAACCAGTTCAAAGTGTTGACTTAGCCTCTAAATTCCACAGACCCAGTGGGATGTGTTGGACCAACAAGTCCAAATCCATGGAGACCCTTACAACTTCCAGGACTTAAAGGATCTGCTGGTGCCACACACCATCACACACATTCATAGTTCTAGCTTTGATGGATCAGGAATGGGACCTATACTGAATATTAGGCAGCCATAATGCTAAGGCTGATTCGTGTATGTTTTGGGATGACTTCTGGTTCCACTTGTTGAATCGACTCCTGCTTAGTCACAGTCACACAGAGCACAACTAACACAGCTGGGCCATTATAATATAAATTGATCCTGTGGACAGATCTCAGGCTGTGAAATCACATAATAACTCAGATTAGCAGAGCTGCTAAAGAGGAGGCTGAAAGGGCAAGCTTCCACTCAGCTCAGAATGTCAAGGCGACTGAAATATTGACACAATGTACTGTGCGAATCTGACCGCTATTTACCGTTTCTAGTAGTTATCTAGCTACAACATGTGGGCTGTTAAATGGTAGAGAAAACTAACCAGAAGGCTTATTGACTTTTCTTTCCCAGAGTACAGTGTGAAATCATATTTGACAGCTGGCTTTGGAGTTTGTCTAATCGTGAAATGCAACGGCTTTTAAAATATAAAAGCGATGTGTAGAGTTCATTCTCGGATTTGATGCTCGAGTGAGGAAATAGTAGTGGATTATTTGACGAAAGAAAAATGCATGTACTGTATGTGTTTGGCCTTGTATCAAATTAAAAGCCACTCACTGCTCCACATACCCCCATCCAAGTAAGCAAAAAATAACTGGGTTATCGATTGTCTCTAATGATACCTCAAATGGCTGTAAATGATACATCGGGAGAAGAGAAATTCTACGCAAAGAGGCCTGGGTCAGCACCAGAGGATCAGATCGGGCACCCATCAGACTGCCTGCATTATTGATGTCTTTGTTTACATGATGAGACCTTCTGTCAGGTAGCGCTGCTTCTGAAGGAAGACAATGCTTCCACCTTTCTCATTATACATAGACTTCCTCAGTGTTCCTTTTTCTTTTCTTTCTTCCTGCCCTCACTGTGCCTCAAGGTCCTGCACTCTTCTCTGGATTTATATAACAGAGTTTTCAAACTTGTCAAGGAGCTGTGATTGGACTAACAATCTTCTGCAAAAACCCCTCGCCAGCTCCAGCTCAGTGCAGACTTTCTTGTGGGAGTATCGTTCTGTCTCCTCCTTTTTGGTTTTCACTCCCCTCTGTCTCTTCTCTGTGGGAGTCTGTTATGGATGTCTGTATGGTTAAGACACAGGGTTGATCTGTGAGGAGAGCTTTGCCAGGAGTTGGTATAGAAGGGAAGACTTTATTATCAGGAGGGAAATCTAAAGTCTCTGTCCTTCTATCGCCTCCTCTGTATCTCCTCCCTCTCTCTCTCTCTCTCTCTTTCTTTGTATGTTTCATTTCCTTTCTTCCTCTCACCGCCACTCAGCAGGGCGCCATTAGCCATTCAGCACAGAGAGGCCTTGAGGAATTGAAAGCGACAGAGCAGAAAAAAGAATAGAAAAACTGAAACGGGGAAAGGAGACAGGGGAATTGGGAGATTGGAGGAGAGGGTAGGGCGAGGGGCGAGGGGCGAGAGGGACTGGAGTGAGAGGTGTTGGGGCGGGAGAAATCCAGACAAGACACAGTGGCACACAGGGAGATGGAGGGATTAGGGATTAAGAGGGAAGATGGTGAAAATGAACATATTTCCATGGAGATGAAGAGAGGAATCGGAGGAATGACAGGATGCAGAGGAGGGAATTATGGTGGGGAGACATGAATGGAACACAGAGGAAGTGTGGCCGAGAGTTGGAGAAGGGATGGGTGGAGATGCACAGTGTGCATGGGCTATGCTAATTATGGGTTTTTGAATTATGAATGAGATTAATTGCATAGGCAGATGTGAATATATTCACATTTTTCCTCCTCTTACTTTACCCCAGACACTTTTAAATGGTAATGCCTTTCCTCTGACAAAAGCACACCTCTCTGCTCGCTCTGCCCATTTTCTTTGTCTTCTTCCTGCCCCCTCATGTTTCCTCTCTGGCATCTGTTGAATAAGTGGCGCTTAGTGCCATCAACTCAACTTAACGCGATAAATCGGACTGTCATACGACTTGCCATCTGACCATTATATTCCTCACACACACACACATACACACGCCCTATCATCATTAGGTTGCTAATGTTTAGAGTGCTTAGCATGACTTACGAGCCATTTGGATGAACCGCAGAGATGATTTGCTCTCTTTATGGGATGTTTGTGCTGTGCTATTTTTTGCTTTGATTTGCATTTTGCATTTCCTGCTCTGTGACAGAAAAAAAATAAATGTGTTCTTCCCTCAGGTCCTGGCAACATGGAGACTGTATCTCTTTGCTGTCAAAGTGCCCACCAAGGTAAATGTTCCTGTGCTCTCAGTGGAATTTGATGGCTTTTACTTGCCAGCCTTGATCTTGTGGTAATTTCATTAGAGATGTGACACACAAAAAAGTTTTCCGAGATAAACGATGATGACTGCGATGTTAAAGAATGATAGCAGTCACGGTGACAGTGAAGATGAATGGCAGATGGCACAAAGCCTGAGCAGCAGTTTGACATTTTGGGAAATATTTTTATTAGTTTTACTGGCAACATGCAGATGAGAGATATATTACCGTATTTTCCGGGCTATAGGTCGCAGCCAAGTATACGTCACACCAGCCAAAAAATCCATTATGGAGAAGAAAAACAAGATATAAGAAGATAACTATAGCATAAAGAACATAAGACAAGTTTATCAAACTCCGGAGGTAGACAAGCCTAGAATGCCCTCTAGCAGCTGTCAGTGTGAAAATAACAAAATAACAAACGTGAAATTATATATTTTAATATATAAGTCGCACCTGAGTATAAGTCGCATACCCAATGACTTACCCGGTTGTTTTAAAGCAACAAAGAAGAAGTATCTGACAATTTAACAGTTGCTAGGAGTCGGATTTGGTGGATTCTGCTAAACTATAAATGTGAACAAAAAAAAGTGTTCATATGTGTGTCCCCGCAGACATGAGAGAGGCATCAATGTTCTCATCAAACTCTTGGCAGCAGAGTGAATAAACACAAACAACCACCTCCAAGGCTGCAATATAAATAAATAAAGCCAACAAAGAAGTGCCAAAATGTGCAGTTCCTTCAATAGTCACTGGAGGCTGGCTCCCCACAGACCTCCATACTGAAATGACCAGCTTTACAGCAGAAATAAACATGTTTACAACTCAGTACAGGTGTAAAGGTTCTTTTAATGCTTTCAATTATATCTATTTAAGTGCATGACCACTTGGAGAGACGGATGGATGGTCTTCCATCTTATTAAATACTCTGTGGAGCAGTGTTAATTTTGGCAGCAATTTCTGATTTAGTTTTTATTTTAGTCTGTGACTAAAATGTCATTTGATTTTAGTCACATTTTAGTCATCAACATTTTTTAACTTTTAGTCTAGTTTTAGTCGATTAAATATCAAAGAATTTTATTTGACTAAATCTGCTGTGGATTTTAGTCGACTAAAATTCTGATATATATTTTTTAATGAAATAATTAAGGTTTGAAGTGCAATAAAAACAGGCACAGCTTTAACTTTTGTTGTTTGAAACAAACACCTCTTTATTTAATTGCTATTACCTTTTCACAAAAGAACCAGTGAATAGTGAGCTGCTCTCCCTGAATCCACTGTTCAGTCATGAATACTACTACTACTACTACAGCAAAATACTTCAGTGACAAGTTAGAAACAGTGCGCATGCTGTAAAACCATCAGCAGCGGTGACTTCATTTATAGATTTTGTCACGTGTATCTTTGAACGGAAGTTAAGATGACTCGTCTGCAAACATCGCTTCACGTTTATTTTGTTTTTACCACTGATAGTTGCTCCACATCTTGTTTGTCTTGACATTAAACGTGTCCGTGTGTCTGTCCTCTCCTGTTTTGTTACCATGCATGAGTACGCCTTCTTCCAGCATCACGGAGTAACGTCCTTACGCAGAGATCACTTCTGATTGACTCTCTGCCGCCATCCCGATTCGTCCCTCCCTTCCACAAACAAAATTTGCTCTGATTGGATCTCGTCTCCATCAATAATTTCATATCGTTTTTATTCGTTGACGAAAGTGTCAGTACATTTTGTCTTCGTTTTTGCCACCGTGCGTTTTTATTTAGTATCAGCAAAAAAAGGTTGTTAACGAAAACTATGACTAAAATGATTCGTCAACAAAATTAACACTGCTGTGGAGTAAAATTATTTCTGAAAATGTCAAACTATTTCTTCAAAAAGAATTCAGGTATATTTAAATGTTGTTAACAAGTCAACATGCTTCATTTTTGTATGAAGTAACATGAATGTATTTCATTGAATTTATCCTGTCATGGCTGAGTTAGTTCCAAAGAACTTTAGAAATAGTTCACTCTCAGTTACTGCTCTAACTTCTCCATATTGGTCGAGGTCAATCAATGGAGCCAGTTGTAGCATTAGGGCCGGGGTTGCTGGCCTTCCTGTTTTCAAGTTAATTTTAATGATGCTACAACATTTTTATGTTTAAAATAAACAGTTAAAGCCAAAGAACTTAGCATATCTAATTATCTTTGAACTATTATTGAATGAGGAACATGTGGACCACAGAGATGATTTTCTGCTGTTGTTTTTTATTTTCAGGCGGAAGTAACCTTCAACTTTTTGGAAATCAGAGCAATGAACACCTACCCGGAACACCAGGTGAGAGCAGAGCAGTGTTTCCTGTCATCTGGACAGCATAAAGCATTACAGTGTACATACAGTGTAAGAGCTGTCATGTCCATACGCAGGTTGTCATCGATACAGACAAGACTACCTACTCGCTGCGACTCCAGACCCAGGAGCAGCTGGATCACGTGGTCAGCCACATCAACTACGCCCTCTCACGAGTCTTCAACAACTCAATTTATGCGTAAGCATATCCGAGCATCTCCGCCTCGATCAAAAAAAAAAAAATAGCTGCCTGTCTGTAATGTACGTGCTGAAGAGGGGGCAGGTGGGGGTGTTGCCAGTGAGCTGGCCAGCATTAACAGCACTCGACAGTGTGTTGGCAAGTTGGCAGCTTCACTTTGGGGGCAGCCAGATTCATTCTCGTCTTAGCTGTAGTTTGCATCCACTTTTTTGTGTGTGTGTGTGTGTGTGTGTCTCAGTAGACGTTAACACCCAGCAATCACTAGGATTAAATCAGCCGGCTGACACAGGCTGTTACCTGTGTGTTCTTTTTTCTTTGTTTATGGAGTGCAGTGAGTATAGCAGTGAGTGCTCAGTCGCTGACGGAGCTGTGGACTCAACCCTACAGTCCAAAAGCCATTTGTGCTCAGCTAAAAAACCCTGAAGTGGGCGCAGAATACCCTCTGTTTCAGTGCACACACTGCAGAAAAGCCTGGATGCAGTTAAAGTCTGATTTATTTCTTTATTTTTTGTCATACATTCATATGACCGTGGATGAGGACAAGCAAAGCAGAGAGAGTGCATTTCCTTCTCTCCGGCAGTGCCCCTGCTATTGACCTGCACCAGGCTATCTCCGCACTTTATCATCATTCAGAATGGCTCTTTTTCCATTAGGGCTACGGCAGACGATCGCTTCCAGTGAGAACATTTAAAAAGAGTAGAGAGAGGAGGGAAGAGCTGTTGTTGGTTTGTTTGATTGTTACCGAGTACATAGTACAGATAGAATCGAGGTAACATGCACGTTACTGTACAGCATCACAGCACACGCTCCGGGGCAGATAATGATGATTGTGGAGATAAGGTGCGGGATTAAGGTCACAGATGTGGTTAGGTGTTGTGTGTGTGTGTGTGTGATTTGTTGACAAATAGGATTAAGGATGGGGTGTGTTGAATTCTACAGTATAACAGTGTAATCCTATCAAAAAGCCAAAGCAGGTACAGCAGCCAGTATTATGTATGGAGACGGTTTTCTCTGCTTTTTTTCCCCCCTAGGAGAACTCAAAATAGTTGAGGAATCAGTTTGTTTTTATGCAGCAGTCAGTTTCAAATGGCGTCCCAGGGATCCAGTATTACAGTATACATGTTATTTAGTCACTACCAAAGTGATGTCAGTGATTTTTACATTGCATTTAGTTGTGAGTGCGGGAACAGCTATACTCTGCTGCTGCAAATTAGCATCCTGCCAGTGCAGTGGTATCATTTTAATGATATTATGCTGCTGTGTTTCATTAAACAGGCTAATTTTAGCCCTGAACATGTAAGTCAAATATCCTTTTTGTATCCTAGAAGTTGCCTAAGAGGATTTTTTATTTATTATAATTTCTTACAAGAAGAGTTCTGGCAGGGAAATGAGGGGAGGGATACTTAATAATTTCCACCTAGCAGTGCATGGTCTCTTGGGCACCACATAAGCAGCTGGGAGTTTAATGCCCTGCTTAAGGGCACTACAGCTAAAGGAAAGGGAAATATTTACCATTAACCTTTTCCGTAACTTGTTACTGAAACCAGAGGCCTTCTACTCTCTCAACATCATTTATAAATAATCCCAGAACGTATAGATAATTCAGATAATATGCTGTTAGCTAAATTTCTGAAATGATTATTATTATTACATGCATGGGGAGAAGTACGTCGAACAGGTGGTTATCCGCCGAGCAGGAGGCGGTTACATCTTTTAACCTTCATGTGCACCACAAAAGATGAATCCTTACACTTAATGTCATCCTGGGATGTTATCCTATGCTAGCAAACCTTCAACTTTCATCACACATTATTCCGGACATCTTGGCTACATGGCGACCTTCTATGAGTACAAGGCAGACGCAGTTCCTCTTTGTCACATACACATTTTTCAGTCACATCAGCATAAACAGGGTTATACGTGGACAGCAATGGATACAGAGAAGATTGATTCAGTATTTTTCTACAACACAGACATCACAGATCAAGATAATTAACAGCTATCCAGGCTGTAAGAATACATTTGTCTATTCTCTTTTTAATGAGTTTTCCTATTACAAAAGGCAAATTGTATAAGAGGTACTTAGGGTCAGTCCTGATAGTGGTACCTGGGCTAGCTGACACCATTAACAATACTATCTTCTTTGCAGATATGGATGTAGCATGTTGTTGTTCTATGTGTTTTTGTCAAGCCTTCCAGCATGCTGTGTGTGCTGCTGACACATGACAGCATAGAACTGAAGTACGAGACAAGAACCCTTTGCTGTATTTTGTGTCAAATATTAACAGTAAGCATGGTTAACATACCTGCATAACATTAGCATGTGCCGCTGTCAGTTGCTTGTTTCTAGCTCTTCCCTGTCTTTCTTTCAGTCCTCCTATCTGTCGAGCAGAGGGAGACCTGCCTGATGGGAGTCACAAGTTTTCACCAAATTCTGAATCATCATTAGAGCCTCAGAAAACCTGCGGTGAGTCCGCTGCCTCTTTGATTACATCATACAGAGCTCCACAGTCCATCCATCCACTGACTCACACCATGTCATTTTAGAGACTCGTCCTTAAGTGGGTCAGAAGACCAAAGTTACTGGATGCACTGGCTTTTTGCTAGTAATCCTATTAATCTACAAGAGGAAGCTCTTTCATGGTGCTGTACTTTCATCTCACCTCAATATTTGCAGCTAATCTTTTCCCCCCTCTCTCTCTCTCTCTCTCTCTTTCTCTCTTTCATCTTTGGTCTGCACCCTTCCATAAGTCCTCTACCCTTCTTCTTTCTGTCACTGCCATTTCTGATCTGTTACGGTGTGGTTTAGATGGATTGATTTGTTGTGTATTTTAGGAGGTTTTTCTGAGACCTATGCTGCTTTGTGTGACTACAATGGAATTGGCTGCAAAGAGGAAGTGCAGTGGGTGAGGAGACTATTCTGGTCATTTGTTGTTTTTTTTTATTAGCTCTTAGTAAACACTGTGTGGATAGTTGAGAAATGTTGCTGCTGGCCTACATCTGTCTCACTGTATTGAGTTTCTTTCTGGCTCTGTTGCAGGATGTTGACACAATCTACCACTCTCAGGACAACAGGGAGTTCAACTTGCTGGATTTCAGCCATCTTGACAGCAGGTAACACAGTTTACTGACATCACTTGGGCTAATTGCAGAAAAGATACAATTAACTTTTGCCAAACTTCAGACTGCGGTTTTGCACACAGTACAAATTCAAGTTGAATGCATAGACTGTATATAAATGGTGACGTATTGTGGTTCCACCTATCTCAGCCATGTTGAAAAATGATCCCACCAACATGTACCTATACTGCATCCTGCCACCAGGGTGTTTTGTCCTCTTTTGTGGAGCTGTCATGTCCTCCATCTTTATGTACAGTCTATTATTTCATCATCCAACCACACTTGTTGTGCACTGGACCCTAAAAGTGGAGAATATTATCCGAGCTGATGCTGCTATCAGGACAGAAGAGGTTTATTTCTTCTAAAAGTTTTGTTAAAAAAAAAAAACGACAGCTGGAATTCAGTGCCACTGTTCTTTAATATTAGCCTTTAGGTAACTTTTCAGACTGAACTGAAATGTTCTCCCCAGACTCAGAAGCTGTGCAAATGTTCAACAGACTCTTTCCTCTAAAATGAAGTATTAAAAAAATGCCTTCAAGTTCTTCATTGCAACATTGATAACAATGTTCAAGAGCTGTCTTTTTTTTCAATCGAAGGGCATGAATCTCTCTATAAAATATATATTTATACCCCAGAGAAGACATGAAATAAATAAAGTAAATGAATCATGTGTTATGAAATTCAGTCCCAATCAGTGTGTTTGGATGTGTTGCAGACAGATATAATGAAGTGGCCATAGATAAATAAACTGAAGTGACTGAACTCAGCTTGTAAACCTGCTTGTTATTGTTTCATATACATTTCTCCAGAGTGCAGACCCAAAAAAGAATGAAAAAATATACTTTATCTTCTTCCTGATACTTCTTGATTTTTGAAAAAAAATGTCTCCCAGACGTCTCATAAGCTGTCACTCCTCATCTTACCTGACATTAGATTGGCTATTTGACTAACACAGCACAACCCTCCTCCCTGAGTGAAATGCTGAGTGTATTTATCTTCTCTTGGCTCTCTGCTTCTACTTTAAGTCCTGCTCTGATGTTAGGTTTCATTTGGTGAGAGGGTAGAAAGGGAATGATGTGCTTGTCAGAGGCGGTTTCAGAAACGCCTCTTAAGTTGTCATATGTGTTCTCCTCCACTTCCCTCCTGGTGTCTTGTGTTCTTTCAGACACACATTGAGGGAAAAGTGTGTGTGTGTGTGTCACCCAAGTGGTGCCGATCATAAACAAAGATTTGACAGCTTGCATGCAAATGGAGAACTCAAACAGTTTATTTTGTGTTTTGGTTTGAGGAATTCTTTGCCCTCAGAGACGCCTATGGAATTGTTTCCTGTGTAACAACAACACTCCAGACAGGAGAGGGAAACGTTCACATTTAAAAATGCATATCTCCTCGTCAAAGTGAAGCCCAGCCATGCTGCTAAATCAGAAAGCCATTCATAGAAACATGATTGCAGCAGAAACTCATGAATATATTAATACCTTTCATATTGAGAGACAAAATCACTGCTACTGTTGTTTTTCCTGCAGTTTTCTTTTATTATAAAGAGAGAGCTGCTTAGCCATGCTTATTTTTTATAGTCCTCTTTTAACTTATTGTTCCCTTGAGCACAACAATAGCGCTCAGGATCCCTCACTACAGAGAGGCAGGGAGGAAGGAGACTGATTGGGAAAAAAGCAACAGAATCAATGTAAGGCAATGATGAAGAGGTATACACATTGATCAAAGACTGGATATAAGACTGGGTCTCTTCATGATCTTGTGCCTGAGGCCGTTTGTGGTGCGTTACCCTCTCTTCCTCCCCTCCCTGTCCCTTTACATTTCTGCTCCATCCGTCTCCCCGCTGATTGAGCCCGTCTCCCGTTACCACGAGCGACAGGGGCGATGCGTTTTCTGCTGACTGCTGCCCGTCCAAACACCGTCCGCCTTTATTCCCGTTGACTGAAAGCGGACACCTTTTTCTCTGGGCCTGTCTCATCGTCTTGTTATCCACTTCCTGTATTTCCTCCCCATTCATTTTTCCTCGGCTGAGTCACTCACAGACACCGCCTGTCACTGCCTGTTCTGTCTGGCCACTGCAAGGTTGACACAAAAGGAAAGTGTGTGGATTTTAGTCAAGATTTTGTGTTTGGTAGGTGTGTGTGTCTGTGTGTGTGTGTGTGTGTGTGTGTGAGAGAGATTGTTACGCTTTACTGCCTTGAGAACTTGCTGGGGCATCTCTTGGCCTGACAGTCCGTCCTCTGTATTCACACACACTAATAAACACTCTCTAGATGCAACTGTTTTCCAACTTTCTGACTGGTTTAATTCTTCACAGCACAGCACGACCATCTGCCTCACCTGTCACTATTCCAGGCCCCTGAGCTTAGTACAGACTTGGACCTGTAGCATCGATTTAAAGTACGGAGAACACTCAGAATGCTTCAGAGCAGCCATCTTTATGAGTTTGTCAAACCTTCACAGGGCTCAGATTGCTGTGAAAACTCATTAATAGTATTTTTTGGAGTCCATTCATTTGCTCCATGATCTTTCACACTTGCTTCAGATCCCCTTTTCATGACTCAGGTGTTCGGGATCAGCTCAGGAGTATGAATATAAATGTTTTTTAATGACAGCATCCGAATGGGTCAGCAATGACTGATTGACCGGCTGTACTGTACACAAACACCAACACACTGCATGACGGAGTGAGACATCATAGAGGTCAATTACATGTCCTGCTGTCAAAACATGAGTCAGCCAGTGTCGATGATGAATGTTGACATGTGCATCATCTGCTCATACACACACACACATTACTGCGTTAGTCAGAATGGACTGGTCTGATGGCTGGCGTGGTAATGACAAAGGAACACAGCCTGTAGCCATTTTACTCCTCGGAGATGAGCTGTAATGTCCTGGCTGCTGCAGTTACTGATCATCCCTGGTTAGACTAGACCCGTTCCTTCCTCTCTCTCGCTCTCTGTTCATACTCTCCTCTTCCTCTCTCTCTGGGTTTATTCTCTTTTCTCTGTGCCTCCTCTCTCTCTGTGTTCCTGCTTGTTTGTCAGATGATATATAGCAGGTGTAGCAGCAGTATGGCTTTAGTTGGACCTTGGAGGATTCTAAAACTCTCTCTCTTCCCTCTTTCTTTTTCCTGGACACACGCTTGGGCTCGGTGTGTGTGTGTGTGTTTATGTGTGCGTACAGCAGTGGATACAGCAGTGTTTGGTCTGTCGGTGGGATCAAACTGTGGCTTTATTGAATAATCCACTGACCCAGCCATCGATCTTTACATCTGTCTCTGCTTTTTTTCCCTCCCCTCTCCTCATTCTCTGCTGCTGCTCCTCAGCTGGGCTGCAGTATCAGTCATATTTTAGAAAGCGGCCCTGCCCATGGTGTTTTTTTCCTGTCACAATGATAAACTGCTTTTTACCAAACGGGGAGCTAAGAAAAAGTTTGGCCCGAGATAATGTGAATTTATAGATCAATGGCATGAAAATGGTTTAGAGCAGATGGAGTTTGCTAATTTAAAGATTTAAATTTTATCTCTAATATGTGTGTGTGTCTCTCTCTTGCTCTCTCTCTCTCTCTCTCTCTCTCTCTCTGTGTCTCCATTACAGGGACTTGGCAGTGATCGTGGCATCTATTGCATACAACACCTGGTTCACCAAGCTGTACTGCAAAGACATGCGCATTGTAAGTATCTTCTTTTATCTTCCTCTCAGCCTTCTCACCAGCTGTAGGCCGTCATTAGGTTTCCTTTTTTCCCCTCATCTGTCCACCGCTAGCGAGTGCATTAGCAGTGTGACTGCTGCCCAAATATTTATTGTGTAAACACTATCCTAACCGATGCTGACAGTTGCAGTGTTGCATAACCTTAACTTACACATCAATTAAAGTATAGTCAATAAATAAAGACTGAAGCGTGTGTAAAGTGCTTCAGGGAGTCAGTTCTGACATGATGTCTGACTGGTTCCCATTATCTGGGTCATGCTGACTCAGTCATGTCAATCATACACTTAAAGCGTGCCGTGTCCCTCGAATGCTGCTCTGAGAGAGGGAGGATGCACTCACTGACAATTCAACTTCAGATGTCTGAAACATGATGACCCTGAGTCAAGGTTTAGCCGCAGCACGGCTTCTATGCATCTCTTTAACATTATGTGACATCTTTATTGAATATTCATAATATGCAGCAGGGTGACTTGAAGCAGTCTGTTGACTGCAGAGCCAAAATACATTTACAGTGTTGTATGAGCCATAAAGATGCATGAACAGATAGTAAAGCTATCATTTAAGTACATGTAAAGATGTTTCCTTTATATTAGCTTGGAAATGACATAGGTTGGCGAGGTAAGTCGGTATTTGTACGTTTGTGTGTGTATTTTCTAAAATGCAGTCATGTTTTTAACCCTTTCAAGGAGATATTCATTGTAAAAGTGTGAATTTTCAACAGACAAGAAAAATAATTGTTCATTTTTGTTATGTTATTTTCAAGGTGAGGCTCTTGATAAATAGGCTTGGGGTGGAAAGGGTTAACACCATTCTGGACTGATTTAGGAAGCACAATTTAGCCATGACCAGGCTTCTGATTAGAGAGTAAAAAAAAAAAAAAGGAGATGCAATTTGTTTTTTATGACAATAAAATTTTGTGTTTCATAGAGCCAAAGATTAAGTCACAAATTGAAAATACAGTTTCTTAACACAGAGTGCTTTCTTGTCTGTGTTTGAGCCGGTATTGTGTGTGTGTGTTCCTTTTTTAGGGGTCGGAGGTGGTAGACCAGGTTCTCCACACAGTCAGCAAGTCCAACAGCCTGGAGGAGCTCACGTTGGAGAACGCAGGACTCAAATCGTAGGTTTTTCTTCTTTTCCTGACACCATCATCGCCCCTCCGTGTCACCTCCGTTATAGCGCAATCTAATTTCCTTTCTTCCCCTCGCACCTTCAATCTCTCTAAACCCACACCTCTCTTCCTTTGTCCTGTCACTCTCTCTAACGTTTCCTCTTCGACTTCTTTTGTATCCACCTCTCACTCCTGCCCGCACCGCCTCACCTCTTCACCTCAACTCATCTCACCTCTCCTCCTCTGCTGCCTTGACCTTTCCATTTCTGTCTCTCCCCCCCCTTTTTTTCTCGCCTCTCTTAACCGCCGCTCCTTCATCCAATAAAGCTCGAATAAATCCTCCCTCCTGCCTCCTTCTGTCAGATGTATTGTTTCTGAAACATTAGGAAAAGTTTGGGCTTGACCTGGCAAGACTTTTCACCTTTTATGCACGGCTGGTATCATTTAGCAGAGCGGTTTCCTTATTTAGTATTAATTGAGATGAATTGGCTGCCTCTGAGGGAGATGATTTACTGCAGCATAAGTTTTCTTGCATTAAATTACTTTTTCAATACAGAGGGCGATTTTGGTTAGAATAACTGTAGCAAAAGCTATCCTCACCTTCACAAAGAAAATTCTCAGACCATATTAAGGGGCAGTATATAACGTGTGCGATTTAAAAGGCTGAAAAACAGCTGAAAATAAATGTTTGGATCTTATGGTGTTTGACCTTCACTGTGCTGAAAGCTAAATATTCTCTGTGCTTTCATGAGGCCTGTACCTGTACCAGACAGGGAAGAAAGTCATGGTCCAGTTGGCATCTTAATATTCAAACATCCAATGTACAAACACACAGAGTGGACTTTAAGTGATGATGGCAACATGAAAAATATGTACCAAGATTTTTGAATTTCCATCATAAGGAACTTTAGGGGGGGTTGTTGTTCAGAGCGGAGTGTTTATATATATATTCAGACATGCCTGAAGGGTTTCTTTAAAGCCGCTTCTGTATAATTGATTTCTTGTGGACAAACAATCTGTATAAAAATGTTGGCAGACAGCAGACACAGGGTTGTTTCTGGCCAACAGACAACTGTAAGTCCAATATTTTCTCTCCTCGTAGCTGCATTGGTTTATGAGAGCAGTAAATGTGAACCAGACAATTAGTAGGAAGGGAAACAGCAAATATACAGCAGTAGTGCCTGCATTATTCAGGCTTTTTTTTTTTTTTTAAAGGTGAACGGTATAGAATAGGTTCAGATTTCTTTACAGCGTTGTGACTCAAATCTGAGCCCAGCTTGTGAATCAGACTTCACTTCGGGATGCTGTTGTTGCCATGTGAATGAGATTTCAACAGTCATGTTGGAATTTTGCCTGTGTGCATGGGCAGAGATTTGTCATATGTCACCTTAAAAAACATCATGTAGGGCAGTTTCAGAGGGCAGCACACACTGAAGTCACACGCAAAGCAAGATGGGTGAAATATTAGGCTTGAGCCAGCCGATAAAGATGATGTTAAGCTATGTCTGTGCCATATAAGCAGGGCCAAAATACACTGAGGCAATTCAGTTATTCCTGTACTACTACGACTATTAATGTACTACACAACCAAAACTACAACCTGAATACAATTTGTCTGCTCTAAGTGACATTGTAAAAATCACAGTGTGCACTGAGGTAAACCAGGACACTGATTTATTCAGTCTTCCAGAGCAGTATTGAATTAGCAGTTTTACAGAGAATTAAATTCTCCTTTTTAACATTGTCTGCAGGGACTTTCCACAAAAGATGGCATCTGCGCTGTCAGAGAACCCAGCCTCCGTGATTCACTCTCTCAACCTGGCTCATAACACGCTAGATAACCAAGGTACAGTAGCGGCTCAGCCTCTGTGAACTCTCCCTCCGCCTCCCACCACTCTGAGTCTCTCAGGGTACCTCTGATTGTTCTTCTGCTATTACTTCTGCACTGCTTTTGTTTGCTTTCAAAGAATTCTGAATCAATGTCTGTCCACCTCAGAAACTTTATTTTCTGTTTCTATTTGCTTTTCTCTCTCATCTATCTTCAAGCTCTATGTGTATGAGCAGCCCTGCACTTTTGCTGTATTATTTTTGCTCTTGTGTACAAATCGCCACACAGCCTGAACCTCTTCGCACATGCAGCACAGAGTCTGTATGGAGAAATGCATTTTAATTTTGTCTGCCTTAATCGCCATTATCTATCAACCGCTGTGCACCTTTCTGCTGTGTGTGTGTGGACTCAGACAGAGGTGGATGTGTGTAAGCCAGGGTCAGACTTTGCATGCCCGCCAGCATCTCTCATTAGCTAATTTCTGTCTTCCAGTCTGACACATGTCACTTCTACTTGCTTCAGTAAATTCTTTGCGCTCACACCTATCCTCCCTCCGTTTACCTGCAGCATGCAGACAGCAACAAATTTTGCAGCCTTTAACTCACATAACATACAACAACTCACATCAACACAGGAAAAAAATTGACCTTCTGTTCTGTCTGCTGTAAGAAGTGTGTATTCTTCCCTACATATAAACACGGCTGATAATGGCAGAAAGACACAATTGATGAATTTAATAAAGGAGACTCTTTCATACTATCATCGTGGCTGCTGAGAGTGAGTTATGTAATCTGGTTCGGCATAAGGTGTTGGTATGTGTTTGTCTGTAGTGTGTGTACTGTAAGTGAGACTTCACTGCACTGTACTGCATGATGGTGTGATGTTTTATTTAGCTGTGGTGTATTTGTGGTTTGGAGGCTTCATCCCTTAGAGTTACATTATTGATTATTCTGTCATCAGTTCCCTCAGTGCATTGATTAATTTTGTGATTTTTTTGGTTTCCAAATGAGTTGTTGTCAGTCCATCTCTCAGTTAAATTGAATTACTGTTTATATACATTGGTGAATATTTTTTTTTTTGTCTTAACTGACGTCTTTTTCTACTCCTCATGCCAGGAGTCTCCAATCTGATTCAACAGGTATGCCGTCTCAACAAAGGCCTGCGTCTCCTCAATCTCTCCAAGACCTCTCTCTCCTCCAAGGGTAAGTGTGCTCCTCTGAGACATAGCAGCCCCTAGTGGCTGCCCCTGCACACAACCCATCCTTTTAATTTACTATTACCAAATGCAAACAACTGCCTTTGTACTAAATGATATTAACAAAGACACAGCAGTGGAAGTCTGGGTTTGACTTGAGAGTGCCGTCCTGCTGCCCCAAATGCAAATGTTTTATCTGGGCTGGCAGTTGCTCACACAGCCAAAAAGGCCGATGAATATGCTGTGTGATCCATCTACCAAATGATATTCAGGTCAGAATCATAAGTTGATCTGTTTTATTTATTTTTTTCTCTCCTAAAATCCTACATAGGCATTAGTGCGCTGGCCCAGTTCTGTTGCTTTGATCCTGCACGATACCAATCCATTTGTATTACAGCAGATGATATAAATCCATACATTTATAGGCTCACTTAGATAGCATTTATCATCATTATAGCCTATTTCAAAGCATTTATGCAGAATGATGTTTATCAGCTTTAGCAGACTTTGTGATGCAGAGTAGTGCCCTACCAAAGGCAAAACACAGAAACTGCACATTTGTTGTGAACAATATGTTCTACAACAAGATAAAGTCTGGGTAACCTAGCTAGGATTATGGTTGCAAGTGTTAGATTTAGACACATCTGTCTAGAGTTTTGGTGTTAGCCACTTATTTGTTAGCGCATTGCTCCGACTCTTTCCTTGTTGCTATGGTTACTGGTTATTGGATAGCACAATTTATAACCAGCCCATGGTGTTGACTTTGTGTTATCACATGCAAACAGCCAGGTAAAGCATTACAGTGTGTTTTTTTCCTTCTTCTTGTGTAGTTGTCTGATGCCAGTATGACTGTGTACGCAAAACTGTTATATAATAAGGATTTAGACCCTGTATGTTGTTGTTGATGTTGTTGTTGTTGTTGTTGTTGTTGTTGTTGTTGTTGTTGTTGTTGTTGTTGTTGTGAATGGGGAAAGCCACAGTGTAGGCTTTCAGAAGTGTGTTGACAGTGAATCGGGGGAATGCAGTATCGACCTTGAATGGTGGCTGTTGGTCTGACTTTGCAGGGGCTGAGCACTTTCTGTTGAATATTTATAGATCTTTCTTCCTCCGCCCCCTCCTCCCTTCTGTCTCTGAAACACCTATGCTGACACACACATACAGATACACATACCATAAACACACACACACACTTGCCCACTCTGCCTCTTAGATGTTGATCAGACATGGTAATAAAGAGACGCATCGCACCCTTACACCCACACATGCAGGCTTGACTATGTCGCACAGACTGGATGGATTCCAGCAGTCTCCACTTGCAGAAGCTGATGGATAGATGGAGGGGTAAGGGGGATTAGACACCCTGTCCCCTCTTCCCCTCATTTCCCTCCTAATCGCTACAAATTAGGGATGAAGAGCTTAGCGCCCTTCTAGCTTCAGAGCAGCGCTTGCAGCCTCTGGCTTTATCCATTAATTCACCACAATGCAAGAGAACCACAGAAAAAAAAACACTCAACTCCTGCTTCTAATCTAAGACAGAGTGTATCCTAGATGGTTGTAGACTTTTCTATTTGTTGCCACTGCCAGATATTTCTCCTGTGTTGTTACTGTTTCTATATTTACTCCTCAACTTGCCATAGCGTGCTGTGTTTTGCATCAGTGTTGCAGGGTGAAGATTTTAATGAGGGGTTCCATCAGGCCTGTGGGTGTAATTGTGTACTGATCTGATTTTAGAGAGTCATTTTCTTTTGTTTGGCTTTCAGGATACACTTGGAGACTTGCACACAGGCCTGCCACATGAGCTCTCAAGTCTCTGCTCAATTAGAATTCGCCACAGACTTTGCCTCCCTTTCCTCCATATTATGTACTGTAGTTGCTAATAAGTCATGTCATGAGCCTCAAATGCAAAAATCATAATGATAAAGGGACTCTTTGATGTAGCATATATATCTTATTTATCCGAGCTCTACCCCTCCTCCCTCAATTCTTTTTCTTTTTCTTTGTTCTCCGTCAGGTGTGGTCTCATTGTCCCAGGCGCTGTGTTCAAGTGACGACTACTCCAATTCTCTGCTGCATCTGGACCTCAGCAAAAACCCTGGAGTTCTGTCCGGAGAGGACGCCACAGTAAGAGGCATCCAAACACACACACATCAACCTGTAACATATTTGAGTAGGTTCGATTCTTCCTTGCCTGAGCTCTTTCACTACATTTTTAGAACCGAAAGCCAAAACACTCAATTTCAGTCTCCTTGGTCCAGAGGGGCTTCTTTCAGCTTACTTCAGAGTTTTCCAGTTGCCTTCTGGCAAACTGTGGCTGACATGAGATGCTTTTAAAAGGATGATCTCGCTCTTTTTCCTCTCTCCCATAAAACTGAGAAAGGTGAAGCACTCCTGCCAGCTGCTATTGCCTGCACCATCTCCTCAGACTGAACCTCCGAAGCCCTGCACTGCTTTAAGGTCTCTTAAAGTTGGCCGCCCTCACTTGCTTGTTGCTCACTCATTCAGTATTTGAGGACAGTCTGGTCTAGGCAGATTCACAGCTGCTCTGCACTCCTTCCATCTCTTAATGATCAATTTAACAGTGCTCCAAGGGAGGTTCATTAGCCTGAAAATCGGATGATTTTTCAGTCACTTGTTAGAGAAGTTGCTTGTGGAGGTAATACTAAGTCAGTGGGTGTATAAATACTACAAACAACTACACAAAAACACTAATTGAAGCAGCAGAAAAACACATTCTAACTTTCAACAGTGTTGAAGTAAACTTGATCATTGGCATTCTCTCCTTTATTCCCATGCAGAACCTGTACCTTTTCTTGGCCCAGCCCAACTGCCTGGTCCATCTGGACCTGTCTGGGACAGACTGCACTGTGGACTCGGTTTGTACTATCTCTGTTACAGTCACTACACTCACCAATTGCTGTCTGAGCTAAGGATGGGATTCGAGCCAACAAACAGAAAGGGCTGGCATACTGAATATGAATAGCCTAACACACACATACACACAGAACCTTAGTTGACCCAGTCGTTCCTAGTACACAATGTGATGCTAGGAGCACTACACCAGAAATGTCTAATGAATGATACAAATGGTTTATACAGAAGCTTTTACTGCACGTGTTCCCATCTTTGTCACTACAGAAATATGATTTTGTCTGTGTTGTTACTGTGTCTGTGTGTCTGTGTGTCAGCATCACATCACATTAGCAAAATACAGCTCAAATGATGACAGAGCTTTCTGTCTGAGGAAAATGCGTCTTCCCCTGCTGGTTACTGCTGAGAAGGCAATTTTCTTTTCAGTGGAAAAGAAATGTTAAATGTTACAGCTGTACTCAGGATGTTTTTATTGTCAGTGTCCCTGTAGAAGATGTGGAGCTTTGTGAAAAGTGCTGGCTGAATGGGAGGTCACATTTATTCTTTATGTGGGCTCTATGCTGCTTTGTCAGTGCTGCCGCCGCCGCTATTGCTGCTGCTGGAGAGAACACACAAGGTTGGACAGAACAGACATAAATATCCTTTTTTTATTGTGCCGCCCACTGCAAGAAGGTTAGAGGTCAGTGTCAGATGTAGTCTGAGCATTGGCTCAGCAACACCTCAGCAGTGTGTGTAAGCGGCCACTTTCTGCATAGCCTTAAATCAAGTTTGTCTACAGCTTTGCTTATTTTTTAAATTTTGCATACATTATTTCTTTACTATGTTCATTTCATTAAGGGGAAAAAAAGGCCGATGTGTGCTCCCAGCTTGCACCCTTTCATGGTGGCTTCAAAATAAAAGCCTGTGGAATGTTTGAATTAAACATGGTGGTTGCTACAGAGTGAGCTGTGAACAGAGGCTCACACTGATGAGAGAAAAATAACCAACAGATGGCAGAAACTCACACTAATTATTGAATATAGTGGTAATAACAAGTAAATACACTAAATTGTTATTTCTAACAACAGATAATTAAAGGATCAGTAGTAGAACTGAATTAGCTCCATGACTTTAAACATTCTCACACAATGATGCAGCAGTGATGGGTAATGATGCTAATGAGGAGGCCCTCTGTATGAGTATAGTTATTAATAATTTGGTAGATTTTTTATTTTACATTTCCCTGTTTCTTTTTACTAAAGAAAGGGCTCTTGAATCACAATGCCTTCCTCTTCTCTGTGACACATTTGCTTTCTTCTCTTGCTGCACCTCACTCCACTTGAGTGCTTTTAAAGACCTAAGAGCAAGGAACTTGTCAGGCAGGAATCTGTTTCATGGAGGAATAGTCCACCCTATGAAACCAATCCTCCCTCTTCTTAATGTGCTCCATGAATCTTGTTTTGAATTATGTGCATGAATGGGGGAGTCATTGCATTAGTTCTGCTTTATTTGCAAAAGTCCTCAAACTTGTTCTCCTTTAGAGGAGATCTCTCCCCATGTCCTGTTTTTCTAATTGTCGTCTATCCTTTAGAGAGGAGCCGTCTCACAGAGAATTAGTCTTTTTTTTTTTTTAGTGTTAGCTTGTTGCATTGAATTATTAATAAGTTTCTGTTTTTAATCTGCGCTGACATACAGACAGCGGTCGATTCATCAATTTGTGTGATGGATCACGCTGCCAGGGAAAAAATGGATTTGTCCCATAGTTTAACCTCTCACAAATGATGCGATGCTGCTTTAGAGTCTTACAAGAAAGTGCCTTTTGATGCCCATCATTTTTGTCCCTCCTGTCTAACAAACACACATAGATCATCTTTATTTTAGCTTTAATTAGGTCACACTCCCCCAAAGCGCTTTATTTTGAAAGTCAGCCATATCATTAGAGGAGCAGATGGATTGATTGATGGATTATAGATTGTTGAGTACTACCTGATCGGATAAGCAGGGAAACTGTATGCGACACAGCATGTTTGATTTCCTTGTGTGCTGTGTGTGTTGTGTGTTTTTTCCCTCCGCTCCTAATGGGAAGTTGACATTTGATGGATATGCAGTATAACAAATTGAAGAACTGTAAGCCAGACATTTTTCCTCATGGCTTGAGCTTGACTTTGATTCAGTGTTATACAATTACACCTCTTATTGCCCATTTGGTCCTGCTATCGGGAATTAGTAGACTTCTTCGACGGATGAGCACTTTCCGTACACTGCCTGCTATTTCTCATTTGGCTGCCGGAGCTTTAAACAGGGACGAACATGGAAATAATGGAGGAGGATGAGTCAGTCGTTGTTCTCCTCCATACCAAACTCCTTTTAGATTTGTTTTCCTTATTGTTGCTTTTGGAGGGCTCAGATGGAAATAAAGCATACAATGATGAAGCCCAACGTCTCTCTTGAATAATGGTTCAACATATTGTAAGACTGATCTGAGAGTAGGAAGTAAATCAGTGTTTTGTCTGTAAATGATGAATTAGTGTTGTGTATCCAGGAAGACGCGAGTATGTCAAGTCAACACTGTCAGCACAATGTAAACATCATTATAAGCTTTTCAACACAGTGTGAACTAGTTTTGTGACACTTGTTACTGCAGTGAGACATGTTGAATTTAAAAACTGTATATAAAAATACCCTCCTGCAGACATATGACCCAATATGACTTAGTGTTATTGTGATATTTGATGTTGTTGAGTTGCTTGTGGGTGTTGTGTTTGTGCAAATGTAACTTTTGCTGTTGGGTCCAGTTGTTTCACCACAAAGAGACAGCTTCAAAGCATCAAAAGATACATCTGAGAGGATTAGAGCTGATAACTGGGACACATTGAACTTTTCTTAGATGTTCTTGTGTGAGATAATTTATCTCTCTGTGCTTCTGATGGTCAAATAAGAACTTTAATTAATCCTCAAAGGAGAAATTTAGGTGTTTGAGAGAGGTAACCATTAGCTTGCTTGTAGCTTGTTTTAACAACTTATGTACAGATTGGACATTACAGATTCTCATCTTAGCAGATCCTAATTACTAATGGTGTGTGGTACCTGTCACTCCCCAAAACCTAAAACATTAGCCAATCCTCTGGGTGGAGTATTGGCTGGTTGTCACTCTCTTCCTGCTCTGCGCACACCAGAGAGGTACGTGCATGATGGCCAAAGTCACAGACCGCAGCTCGTCTTCAGGTAATGCGCATCCATGTGATTGGAGGCGTGGCTTTGGGGTGAGCTCCGAGAGAAAGGGGCGTGTGTTTACTTTCGAAATCTGGCTGACTCTCACTGAGTTTTCAAAATCTCCTACCCTACCTTTAAGATAGGAGGCTCGGTAATGTACACAATGTACTGTGTCTTAGCCTGAGCAGTAACCTGCAGCTGCTGTTGCCATATATATGTGAAGTATAAGTATAATAATGTGGCTGTGGCCCCTTCTTTGAAGATTGGCAGTGGATCTTGTGCATTTGTCTTTTGCCCTGTAACAGCATTTGTACCATATTGGAGATTTTCTGACACCCATTACTGATGATGCCACATTTCTTGGAAGTCACAGACAGCAGATGCTCCTGAGCGGCTGTAGAAACTCATGTGACAAACAAACGTTGCGATATGTTGTGTAAAACTCCACTACCATATGGCACACAAAGGATGAAATAAATCCTAAAACAAATAGTCTTGTCCTGGCCTGACCAGCTGCAGGAACATCGCAGAGCTTCTATGAAATGTTATTATATATATCGCATTATATATCGAGGGATATTTTTATTGAATGGGCTTCCACCAGAAGGGAGATACAGTGTTTTTACTCTGTTTATATTGCATTTGTGTCAGCTTTAATTTGAGTTATAACCATTTGTGCAGCGCCCAAGAGCCAAAAAATTACTGTTACACAACACCATCGCATGGACTGTAGTGAATGTAACACTCCCCATTTGTCTCTCTGTTCCTCTGCCAGTTGTTTGGGGCCTTGCTGCGAGGCTGCTGCGCTGACCTCTCCTACCTAAACCTCTCCAAGAACTCCTTTTCTCACAGGTGGGTGTTCACCCTGAGTGTAAATCCTTTAAGAAACACAAGCACACAAACACATTTGTTTTCTTCTTTATGACTCAGCAACCAGCTCTGGAGGAATTCCAGTCTGGAGGCGCTCAGAAGAGGGAGCATCATCATTTATTTTCTGCTGCTACATTAGTGTTTAGACCTGGACCTCACTGAGAAAATTAGCGTACACGTTCAACCCGTACAGCTCATTTGTTCTGCCTCACCGCTGTGTGTGTGTGTACTTTAATGTACACGTCTCTGTTTGCTAACAAGTTTCCTGTCTGTCATGCACTTGTGTACATGCCCCCCAGGTTTTTTTTTGCATGCTACAGTGTGTATGTGGCTGTGTGTGTGTTTGTTTACCTAGCTAGCGGGCAAGACAGTTCCGGCTCTCATCATGTCGTGTCCCACAGGAGCCCAGGAGCTTCCCTGCTCAGCATATTACATTACAGCATTACAGAGAAATAAGTTGGTGAAAAATGAGACTAATTTTAGACGGGAATTATTGTTCCATTCCCCAGGCTCCCAGGCTTGTGTTTTTTTTTCTCGCTCTGTTTCTTTATATCTCTCTTTCATTACTTTTTTTTTTTTTTACATCTGTCTAGCAGCAAGTCTTCCTCTCTTCTTCCTCCACCTTTCATCATCATCCTCACCACCACTCTTTTCTCCACACTTCTCCTTCTCTGTTCATACTTCATCCTACCTCCTGCCGGTCTGATCTGGTATTAAATGCATGCTGGCTCAGTGTTGTCGGTCAGATGGCTCCGGTTGTTGTGGTGACAACACGGAGCCACAAAGCTGAACCAAGCTGATAAGAACCGCCCGACTGCTGCTGCTCATGAATATGGAGTGAGGTCCCTCACTCTCCCATCACACACACACAAACACACACACACACATATATATACAGATGTGGGCGCCTTCGAGAAACAATGACAATCTGTTATACGCACACGTGTGGTTACAAGTTGCTGATCCAGCTCTCCAGGGAGTGTTGATACGGTGACACTGTATCTGCTTATGCAACACCAGTCATCCTGTATCTGTGGAGACTCGACAGGCTATATGCTAATCATTACAAATGGGTCAAAGAAGAGCTGGTGTTCCATACACTGGGAGGTTATCACACTAGCAGTGACAGGGGGTTGTAATGCAGCTGCCGGTTTTCCCTCAATATTATCCTAATGTCTTTCTTTATCTCTTCTTTTTCTTCTTCCCATATGATCTTCTTCTCATAACTTCATTTTTGTGCGACTTTTTCCTCCTCTTTATCTCACATTTCCTCTTATTCATTTCCTCTCTCACCATGAAGTTCTATCTCGTTACAGAGTTTTGCTTTATCTTTGCGCTGCAAGTTGCGAAAGTTGTGACTCAACCGTACATTTGCTTAATCGCTGAGAAAAACAGATACACCAGCACAATAATCCTTTATCCTAGCATCTGTATGTGTTTGTGTGTGTGTGCATGCGTACAGGCTTTGAAATTAACACACCACCAAAAATACATTGTGTGATGTCATTTTAGGCCAGCTTGGCAAGCGTTAAAACAAATTCTAATGTCTCCCATTTTAACATTGTAGTCAAAACAATCGGTGGGGTCATGTGATTCGGGACAATACAGGCTCGTACGCACGGTGAAAATACACACAAAAGGAATTTGGTTTAAGTGGAAGAGAAATTGAAGGGGTGCTGTGATTAGTCATTATGTTCCCAGCCAGTCATATTAGTGCTCTCATATCTGTGAAACAGCTGTGCCAAACACATGGCACATGTCTAAATTGGCTCAGCAGAGAGGAGAGTGTGTAGAGCAGGTTCAGGCAGGATTACAGATACAGTTAGAGACAAACTTATTAAGGGTTTCTTTTAAGATGTTCAGAGAGTCTCTCCACCCTGACAACATTCCCATTTCAAGATGCAGTGAGGCTGCCCCTACAGCATCACACTGCCACCGCCGTGTTTGACTGTGGGAACTGTTTTGTGTTTTTTTTTGGGTTAGGGCTGGGCGATATGGCCTTTTACTAATATCCCGATATTTTGAGGCCATGTCACGATACATGATATATATATCTCAATATTTTGCCTTGAATTAACAGTTCAATGCATATAACCATGCCAATATGATCTATGTGTCTAATATGTGCTGATTTCAAACTAGGGCTGGGTGATAAATGTTATCAATTAATTTGAATTTGCTCTTTTATTTTACACTTCCACCGTCGACACACATCCCTGTGCTCCCGTATTTCAAAGTGGGCTCAGGCCCTCCTCCACCTGTATCCGACAAATGAAGCCAACATCTCTGTGACCAAAGAGCTCTAGTTCTGTTTCATCTTATTAAATGACACACTCCCAGTATGTACCATCTTTCTCCAGGTTGTCTCTAGCATACTTCAGTCTGGATTGAAAGTGGAGTTTTTCTTTGTCTGCAGCCTGGCAGTGCATTACTGTGCAGGTCTCTAGTGACTGTCTTCTCTGACACTTCAATTCCAGACTTGGCTAAATTACTCACTGGTGTCTTGCCAGTTGTTCTAGATCCTTTAGACACATCTCTCATGAGTTTTCCTCTAGAGGCTTTTTTTGGTTCCTGTTTCTGCAGGTCTTGTTGTTTGACTCACTCTTGTAACTTTGACAAACTTGTATATCCTTCATGCTCTATATTAAACTGGAAGTAGGAAATATTTAAAAATGAATGATATTTTCATATATATTGTTTAGTACTTTTGTTACTAAACCAGACGATGAGGATAAATCCTGTTTGGTTTAACCTTGTTACTTTGGATCTGTGGGTATAAAGGTTTCCTGCAGTTCATGTTGTAGGTAAACGCAATTTTATATTAAAATGCTTGAAACTTAAAAGTAAACCAATTGCTTTGAACAGACATGATGAAATACTGATATGTCACTTATAGTTGAAACACTGAAAGCATGAAAAGGAGATGTCTGATTGAGAGAAACCCACAGAAGTCACTTGAAAGCATCTGAGAAGTTAAAATAAAGCAGTCAAAATATTTCGAAGCTTTATTCAAAGAAAACAATCTGAAGTTTGAAATCTGCATTTAAAGTCTGTAAACACTGAGTGTAAAGCATGCTTAGTTTGTTGGAATGTTAAACTGTGTGGTCTAATAGCCTTGAACAGAACCAGACATGTTTTCCCCCCCTTCTTTTTCTTCTGGGTGTTCTATTTAAAATATAAAGTGGTAATAAAGATGATTAATTGTATCAAACCATGTTGGCATCCTAGCTATAAGGAGTGCAATATATTATTCAGCAGACATCATTATCTGCAAATATTGGCCTCAAAATTGAATATCAGCCATCAGCCAATAAGATGAAGATATTGATAAACACGTTGACAGAGTAGATTACCCACAGTGTGCATTGTACGTGAGCATGTAAAAGGAAAGTAGGTCTGTTGTGAATGTTTAGCATCGGAGACTTTTAGCATAGATGTTCAGCTCTGGCATCCCTTCAACACTAAATGTTTATTTACCCACATTAATAAGTAAAATCCACTACAGGGAAGTTTTGAATGTTCTCTGCAGTTTTTTTCTGAAAAAAACGTGAATAAATTAGTATGGACATGTGAAATCCACCAAAAGGAACTGAGCGATATCGGCATAAAATTTCAACATTGTGCAGTCAGCAATGTTTACTGTGAAGTGCTAAAATGTTTAGCTGATAGCAGCCAGTTACTCCTCTCAGTGTCACTTGCAATATATAATCAAACAATGTCAGTATTTAAAATGTTACTGTCACAAACTGCTCCATGGTTTATAGTCATGTAGTAACTGCCCTTCTGGTGCCATCATCAGGCCGTTTGTATTTATCCATTGTTTTGATTTATGACTATTTACCTGCCAAACCAAACAAATTTTTTTGTGTCATCCTGTTTCAAAGGGAAACCAGTCTAATCCTAGTAAAGAATATTTACCTGCATTTGACACGCAGCGGGAAACACAGCTGCAGCTCATGTCATTAATGGCTGCTTTCTATCTATGGAAGCCGAACCTCATTAAGTGAGACGGTCACACCTGTGCTTTTCCTGGCTGTGATGAGTCAAAATGTTCGCCTAGAAGTGGATGATATGTGTGTGTGTGTTTGTGTGTTTTATGTGTGTGAGGTTAAAAAAAGACTTTAGTGCCACACAAATGAAAAGATCAACCAGAAGAAGCAGGTAATCTTTTTCCCCAAAAACAAACCTCACCTTTATCGCTCGCTCTCCTCCTCCTCCTCTTCACCCTGCAGAGGCCCCTCCTCCTCCTCCTCCTCCTCCTCTGTGGTGAATTTATTTATATTTCTACAGTCGGGGCTGAAATGGCAGATTGGCTTCTGAACACGGATCTGAAGCATGTGTACAACATCCATCCTGTGAGTGTGTGTCCTCACAGACCTCAGAGGGATGCTGTATGTACATGACAGACCTTCCTCTGTTAACAGGCTAATGTGTATATGGCAAGCAGATGGCTGGATAATTGGTCAATGTTACCTTTTAACTGGTGGCAGTAATTAATGCCAGCGTCACCTTTTCGCGGAGTCTGGTTGATATAATACTGACCTAAATGTCACAGCCGGCATCTGTCTGCTTTATCCTTCTCTCTCTCTCTCACTCTCTCTTTCTCTGTCTGCACTCCTTTCCTCTCTCGCCTGTCTCTTTTGCTGCGTTCCCGCTCTGTCAGTTCTCTGCTAGTCTGCTGCAAACTTGTGTCATTCTTTATCATGTCTTTCTGTCCTGTTTGCCTTGTCACACCTTGTCTCACCATCTGATTCTGATGTCCTCTCCTCTCCTGTGCTTTTCTTTTTTAGGAAAGCCAGAGATTCTCTGCCAACTTTCCGCCAGTTTTTCAGCTCGGCATTCAGCCTCACCCATGTCAGCCTGGCATCTATGAAGGTCCCCCCTGATTCGCTGAGGTGAGTCACTGTCACAGGAAAGCACCTAAAGTGACCTCTGATAAATCCCCTAAAGGTCTGCCAGCATGTCACTTAATTTCATGTGCAAAATGCTGAAAAGGAGCAGCTATATATCCTTATTTTATTCATGGATCATGTGTCTAGTGGATTAAAAAAAAGGTTCTATGGGAGCAGGATCCTTCAAAATAAGAGTCTGCATCTGGATATAAATACATCTAAAACATAAAAAATGTCAAAGAAATCAGTCCGTGAAACACATCAAAACAACTCTGAAGAGACTTGAAAGTGTTTTGAAAGGTCAAAAAGAGAAGTTTATCTATTCTCAAGCGACAGATCAAGGCAGCAACGCACCACCACTTGTAAAGGAGGTCATGAAGCGCACCCAGGTTCAAAGCATCTGTCTACACACACACAAACACACAAAAGGGGAAGTGCTTATGCAGTCAACAGCCAGTTTGACTGTTGTTATTGTGCTGCACAGTTAGAGGTGCCTCCATCTGACATGCCAAACTGGAATCTGTGTCCTCATGACATAACCGCTCCACATTAAATGCAATCACAGTGTCATCTGGCTTCATGTTACACTGAAATAATTACAGTGAATTTCACACAGAGATGGATGGAAATTAATGAAAGCTATCAACGCTATCACTAGCTATCCTATTGGCAGATAAGGCCTAAGTATTAGACACAAAATGGATCAGTGCATAACCTATGGAGAATTTTAGTTTTGCACAAACCCTAGCTTTACCGTTGACTATATATAGCTATGCATGAGCTGTCACCTATAGGTTTCTGATTGAGTCAATGTCTGTCACCATGTTGGCAGGGTCATGATTAATCCAAGTACAGGCAAAGAGGTTTATATCTTGATATAATTAAAATGAGTTATAATAAACATTCACCTTCCATACAGGCGTGATGATGATGATGATGATGATGATGTGCAATGAACACTATATTTTTGGACATTTTATTACATGGAAGTCTATGTGGATTGACTCACTTTTGGAGCCAGCCCCCATAGGCCACAGGGAGAACTGCAGGTTAATGCACAGCCTGGGTAGTTGCTGCTTTGAAGGTCCCCGTTACCTTAAACTTATTAGCTGTGGAGGTCCATGAGGACATGGTGGCAACACTCAGGGAAGAGTGCTGCTTGTTCCAGCATGGGGAAGGAGTGGGAATTCCGAATCTCAACATGATCTTGACAGATGGCGTGAAAGTCATTTTGGCTGATGAGAAGCAAAAGTCAACTCCAACCAGACAGGAATAATAAAAACGTATCCACCACCCCCCCTATTGTGCATGTATACTGGTACACTGATCCATTAAGTGCTCCTGATGTAGCTATATTATAAGTGCTCTGCTGACTTTGTTCATATTTGACTAGTGCATCCCTACTTAACAGCCAACTGGCAACCGAATCTCCTTTCCCTTTGGAACATCTTTGGACAGAATGCATATCCTGAGTTGGCAAAATAAACTACAATTAAAGCCAAAATGCAGAGAGGACACACTAATATACACAACAGTCTCTGTAATAATATGCCGATAATACTTATACAATGAATGAGAGGTGAAGGTTTAACTTCTAAAAATCACTTTGTCTTACAAGGTTTTGTATAAAAGGTGCTATATAAATAAAGTTTGATTGAATAAAATCCATAAAATAATCCAGTTAAAGCTGAAATACTATTTTTAAAAAAACAACATGGAGGTGCTGGTGTTGCCCAGCAGCTAGCTGTGTGATAATGTAAAGTTGTGAGTGAACTGAAACGGATATGAATTTATTATATATGTTTAGCTCTGCTGGTGATTCATGATATAAGTAGCTTATAAGACAGCTCAGGCATCGTATTATTTTTAACTCCCACCAGTCGTTTTGACGTCGCCTCTTTGTGTCAACACGCATTTGAGGATGTTTAGTCAAAGTTGAAGCCTTGGCGCGGTGATGGATGAATTCCCGCTGGGGGGCCACACTCATACTAAAAATGTATCCACTCATAAAAGCGCTTCAGTTTGAAAAATGTTGTGTAAATTGAAGCACATGGATCATCACAGCCAAAAGGTGCCTCCTGAAATGTAAGAAATGCATTATTCCAGTGCTCTCTGGCCTTTACACTAAAGCAGAGCTGATTCACGATGGCCCCGAGAGGAGAGCAGTTTAATTTTAAGCAGAGTCCACTTCATGTACCAGGGTGTTATTTTTCATTGTTTCAGGCTTGAATACCAAAATAGCTTATACCATATGGAGTGTAGCTTGCATCCAAACTATCAGTGAGATTTAATCATCGGGGCGCACATTAGGTTCCAAACACTTTTCCTTGACAGCTGAGCCAGTCAACTATTACGTTAGTGGACTGGCCTTTAATCAGAGGACGCAGGCTGAAGCCCCCGTGTTGGCGAGCTTCTGCCATGCATGACGTGTCCTCACCAGTTTTGGGAGATCTGTAGCTGAACCGGCTGGCAGAGCGACCAAGCCAAAAAAAGCAAGGTCCCCTATGGGGATAAATGGTGCAATATTACAGTTTCTCTGTTAGGTGTATATAGCCTGCTGTTAGCTTCTCATAGCCAAAAAAAAACTCCACAATCAATAGCTGAGAACACAAAGCGAACTGCCAGCAATTGAGATGATTGTGTGCTGCATGATGGATCTCAGCCAAAGTGGATGGTGCAGGCCTCCCCACTAAGCACTTCTCCTCATTACCTCCTCGTGGTGCATAACTCTTAAAATGTGCATTCATTGCACAAGAACGACCTCCAGCAGAGCCTTGATGTGCAAATGTAGTGTTAATTCTGCATCCAGCTGGGCCTGTGTGCGCAGGCGTACAACAACTGGCCGCTTTTTGTGAATACAAATATTTTGGAGGTGATTTCTGTCAGAGACTTAGTGAGCTGTGGATCTTCTTTTTAAGCTACTTTTCTCTAAATCCTTTAAGATAGGCTCTAAAACTTTTAGGTGTTCTGAGGAGAACGTGGGGCAGGGTGGAGCGCTTGATCCTTTTAGGTTGTTAAAGGGAGGAAAAGAGGCGATTGGATTAAAGTGGGACTGATCTTTTATTTTTAATTTTTTTCTGTCATTTTGTGTGTTTTATTCCCTTAATAGAACTGCGTTTTTCTCCACCTCATTCTGCTTACTCCTCCCTCATATATGCGTTCCCATTCATGTCTTTGCCTTTATGTTCTCTCTCTTTCCTGTCTCACGCTGCTTTGTATTTTCCTTCAGGGCTCTGTTCCTGGGTTTGTCCAATAACCCTCATATCACTGATTTGCACCTGGACATCAGCAGCTGTGAGGTAGGCTGTGTCTCCGGGTATATTCTTCCTCATCCTCTTCACAGATTAACACTTGTGGCGTTCCCATCACATCCCACTCTCCCTCATCCCCACAGTTGAGGTCAGCGGGTGCCGGGGTGATTCAGGAACTGTTTCCTCGAGTTTCATGCGTGGGGACTTTGGACATCTCTGATAATGGTAAGAGACACGACTGCGCACGCGCACACACACACACACACACACATTTTTGAACTGAAAGGTTTCCTAAAATGAATAGAAAGTTCTTATAAATTTTAAGTAATTAAGATTCCCTTAGCCCACTGCAAAAAAGGAATTTCAATAAAGTAAAAAAAATGAACCAGAAACATACTATAAAAATGTTTTATAAAAAAAAACTCATTGGAGCAATAACATTATTTACCATATTTTAAGTAAGTATTTTAAGTTTGAGTAAGACCATTCACACAACTTCTCAATTTAAGAAAAATGAAACATACAACAATTAAGATTTGTCTTGTTTTAAGTCTGATTTCAGTCTTTCAGAGCCAACAATGCCTATTTTAAGAATTCTTGTCAAGCAAAAACAAAGCTTACCCTATTGGCAGATTTATTTGCTTGATATAAGATAATTTGATTGAATATAAGAATATTTGCTTCTTTCTAGGGCTGTTTTTGCAGTGCAAACAAGGCTGGAATCGAAAATATTGAATAAAAGTGGCTATACTATGCATTTTAGATTGATATTCATATATATTAGAAAGGAATACTACCTCTATAGGGAATGCTCTTCATTTTGAAGCCACAGCTATGCTGAAGTCCAGTCCTTGATGTTACTATGGCTGTAACTAACTGCAAATCTTACTCCGTGTTCACCATGCATCCCACCGACAGACACATTTCAGATGGGATGACCCCCGATGTGCCTTTTTTCCTAAACATCATTCATGTATTTATTATCTCCTGCGTGCAGCTCTTCTTCCCCCCTCTCCTACGCTGTGGTGTCACAGATAAAATAAACCCATCTCACATTAGAAGCATGGAAGCTTATTTAACCACAGATATTTTTACCCACTGAATGATGATTTTGTTGCTGAAATATCTCGCCATGGTAACGGCTTACTCTAAGCATGGCGCTCTTTCTCCATCCTTGAGCTTTTCAAAAGGTGAGTGGGTGTGAGGAAGGGGGGTTAATTGGGAGTATTTTTGAAATCCAGTGGGCAGTGATAGTTTGTGCCAAAAAGGACCATGAGATGAAAACCCTGATGTTTGAATGATGGCGAGGAAAATGATGTATTAGGATTATCAATTTTCTGATTGATGTCAGTTGATAATTTGCCTTTTTATATTCCAGACTAACTCTCACAAAGTTTCAGTCCTGTTGTTTACTTTCAAGGATGTAATTAAAGGAATAGAAAGCAGCTCTTGTCCTCAATGTGTGTGTGTGTATGTGTGTGCTGTGCTGCAGGTTTGGATGCTGACTTGCTGGCTGTCATCCCAGCGTTCTCCCGGCACCCCTCCCTCAAACACCTGATGCTAGGAAAGAACTTCAACATCAAGGGCAGGTATGGGATCACTCTGGGAAACAGCTGTAACAGACGGTTTGGTGCAGATGATGAATGTTTTTTCCTCTTGTTTCTTCCTCCTCAGGGTGCTGGATGAGATTCTGCAGAAACTAGTCAATTTGGTGCAAGAAGAAGAGTGTGTGAGTGTGATTATGTAACATATCGCACATACACACATGCACAGATTCTCTGCGGTGCTCTGCACACATGCACGCCTACACGTGCCTTTCGCTTTTTGTCGTCACAGAAGCACATTGTTGTGCACGCACAGACAGACTCGTCACTGTTTTAAATTCTTGCGTTGTCATGTATGTGCATTATTTAAGCTCAATCTCCCACCTGCCACAAACACAAGGTGCAAACATGCACGCCAGTCGCGTTGTCTGAGAGCCCCGACGAATGATTCATTCGGGCTCAGTTCATCCACGAGACTCCCGAGGCTCTCTCTGCTCTCTGCTCTGCAAATCCAGCATGACAAGTAGCTTACTCAATTATTTACCACTGTTGATGGTGATAGCTCACAACGATGCTCTGTGCTTGTCCTTCTGTGACAGTGCACTAACATGGGTGTAAACGTGTGCGTTTAACGGGAATTAGGTCCAGTTTGTCAAGGGGAGGGGGGGGGGGTCAGACCGCTTGCTTGTCAGCTCACACACTGTGATGAGAAACCTCACAATCATCTGCCAGTGTCTCCTGCAGACGTTTGGCATCGGCGTCAGCTTCATGTTAACACTTCAGCATATGAGTCACAGAGGGCTGCTAGCAGCAAATGTTAGAAAATGAGAACTCCCGGCAGCTTATGTGACGCACAGTGATTCAAAAGAAGCACGCTATACTTCATTCACACAGCAGTACACAGACTGCCAAGAGAAAGGTGAACACACACAAAAAAATGGCTGCCAGATGGAGCTATAGATGAATCCTTGGCAGCATTCGGTCATCCTGCTGTGTAACATTTGATCAGTAGCCTCCCTGTTAGCTCCATCATCAGTCTCCAGGCGGTGTGGCGGTGGTTTCCTCAGGGTGCTGCTGGTGGTGTTAATTGTAGGACAAAGACAATAACTTATTCCACACTACATTCCACACACTCCCATGCTGCAGCTGTCCTTGTCTCTCTGCTTCTCTCATACATGACTCTCTCTCACAATGTCTGGCCCATCTCTAAAAAAACACACACACACACACACACACCCAAAAAAAACACACACACACACACACACCCAAAACCTGACAGGCGATAATTAGTGACAGGAGATGTCACCCTTCACATATAACTCTTGTCAAGAAAGTGTATATTTAGGTGAACGTTTTTAAAAAATGTTATAAAAAATGTTATAACAACAAGCCAGGACAATAAGATAAACCTAACAACACTTATTGGCAAATAATTCAAAATACATTCAGATATTTTTATTTATTTGTAGAATAGAGCACCAAAACATAGTGTTTAAGCCATTTTCCCACTGAAAATATCCAGTTTGTATAACCAGAAAGGTGCTATAAAACACTGTTTTAAACAGAACACTGAAAACATGTAACATGCATCATGCATTTTATATATAAAAGAATAACAATAAATGATTTAGTTGCAGAGGGTTTGAATTTAGACTCTTTAATTATTTATTTTTCTTTCAAAAAATGAATTTTTTAAAATAATTGTAATAATTAATAAGGACTGATACCTCTCTGATTTGCTCTGGAAAATAAAAGCAGAGAGTAAGGAGCCCACCTATACACAAACGCTTTCATGAGCACTCAAAGACTTTTAACTACCATGTACTCCCAAACACATCTGAACCTTTGTTGTAGATGTAGATACTGCTGTTCATTTTTTTTGTTTTTTTCAAATCCTCTTTAATCTATCCTCCTCCCTGCATCCTCCAGGCCCTGCAGTCCCTCTCCTTAGCTGACTCGAGGCTTCGTCAGCGGGGCACGGTGCTGGTCAATGCCCTGGGCTCCAACGCTTGCCTACGGAAGGTGGACCTGAGCGGCAACCTGCTGGAGGACTCCGGGGCAAAGATGCTCAGCAAAGCCCTGCAGATCAACACAACACTCAGGTACGTGTGTGTGTGTGTGTGTCTTTTTCAGAACAGGAAAAAAAGATGCTTTAGAGAAGACAGATGAAAGAATAGAGGAAATTATTATGTTAGGTGTGGTTCGAGGTGAGGATGCACTGAGGTTGCTGAGAGGTGGAACAGTGAGTTCAAGGCAGTGCTTTAAAGATAAGAGGAGGTGAAAGTGAACCATGTAGGAGATAAGAAGGGAAGACTTAGTATTGAGCAGTAGGAGGGATAGCGAGGTGAATCGGTGGCGGGGAGGGAAAGGGCCTTCAGGTATGGCCGTGTGTGTGTTGCAGTATAGCCTTAAGTAAGGGAAAAGAAGTGCATGTTTTTGGAGGCGTGCTGGATGTAGAGGTATAGAGGGAGTCAACTGAAACTTGAGACTAGGCAAAGGAGGAGAGAAGTAAGACTTGTAGGTAGGATGGGAGAAGTGTATGGACTGGAGAGAGAGACCACCTAAGGAGAGGGATTTAAGTTTTGCTGATTGAATTTCTAGGGCAGTTGAGAGGGAGGAGGAGGAGGAGGTGGAGGAGGAGGAGGATGGATGGATGGATGAAAGGAAAGATGGGCTGAAAATGTTTGATATTTTGAGTGTAGGTGGAGAATGTTGCGCTGTGAAATAACAGATGCAGGGTAGTTGTTGTTCTATTCCAAACCTTGTAATACAGATGGCGTGTTTGTGTAGCTGCGGTGCTGGAACTGTGATGTTACAGTGTATGTGTGTGAGTTGGGAGCTTTTGGAAAGCAATTGATCTTCTTCTCCTCTGTGCCTGTCTTACCCCATTTCCTGCTGGTTTGATCCCTCTCAGGAGTGTGACGTGGGATCGCAACAACACCACAGCGACTGGCTTCCAAGACGTGGCGAGAGCGCTGGAGCAGTAAGACGAACACAACGCACACACCCGTGTTTGAAGCGAGGGTACACACATAAAAGGGATCAGTCACACACCCATATAAAAGACAGATAACCATCTCTGTACAGTGTTTACTATTACACAGCGTTTCATCACTCCTCTGACGTACGTGCCAGTCAAATATGTGTGGGTGTGAAGTTTGCACTGTGTGGGTGCATTTAGGTGTTAGGGAATTAGAACCAACTGCCGTTATAAATGCTCAGAGCATTTCCTGTTTGTTCTTGTTATCATCATAATTCATACAGTTTATTATTGCGAGGCTAATATGATCTTTTTTTCCCCATCACTCTCTTCCTCATTCTCTCCAACAAACAGCAACTTTACCCTGCAATACATGCCCCTCCCACTCAGTGATGTCACTCAGGCGTACCGGAGCGCCCCAGAGAAGACCGACCAGGCCCTGACCAAGGTGAGAGAGGACTCTTTTCACTTATTCTGTGTCTGCTGAATGTGCTGCATCAAGGGTTAAAAATGCATCACCGGACAATTAGTGTCAAGCTGATTCATGCATTACTGAGATTGTTTGCTGTGGATTATTAATGAAACTCCCGAATGCTTTCTGAAGTTTCTTATATAAAAAGTCAGTGAATAGTGTATACATAGCAATGCCGCATATCCATTTTAATGGTCAATGCATACATTACTGTACATTATTACAGAAATGCATGGCTAGTCAACATCACCTGAGGTTTTTTTTTTTGGCCACTTTTAGTATATAGTCCATAGTGGATGAAGCCTGAGTGATGTCACCCATATGAATCTTGAAGTCCCTGTGGGAGGCTCCAACTGTCACCATGTTGACAGCATCATAGTCCCACTAGGTTCCCAATGCAGGCAAAAAAAGTGGAGCTGAGGCAGGCAGGCTGTCATGCAAGCCTAATAATAATAAATTCACTTGGTTTAATATAATTAAATTGAGTGAGTGGCCTTTGCATGGTCCTTATTGAAAAAGAGAATCTATCAACATAGACCGACACTGTTTTAGTACCAGTCTGTGAAGATCTTTATTTTTTTTGCTGTAAGTTGGGACGTTTTAACATGGAGATCAGTGGGTGTTGACCATTGACAGTAAAAACTATGAACAGAGCCTCGGACCGACCGCCGCCATGTTGGCAGCGTCACAGTCCGCCAAAACTCCAAATACAGACAAAGAGGGAGAGCACAAGCAGAGTTGAGGAGGTTGGGCAATCGCGGAAGCAGGAAACTCGCTCTGTGATACGACAACCACCTATCACTCAAAGCGGCAACGCCCATAATTATGCGTAATTTTAACTCAAAATATAATTAAAACGAGTGAGTTGTAAAAAAATTCACCATGGGCTTCTATGGGAAATGACTCGTTTCTGAAGCCAGCCCCCCAGTGGTTGCGGCGTGAGCTACAAGGTTTCTGCACGGGCTTCAAGTCTGAGCCCCAAGGGTTGCTGCTTGGTGTTGACTCACTTTTGAAGCCAGCCCCCCGAGGTCACAGGGGGAACTGCAGTTTTTGACTCTTGTGTGTGGTTCATTGATTGAGCCGCATGCTCCAGTTCAGTAACAGTCATTATGTTTTCTGATTGTCTTGAATGCACCATATCAGGAGCATCTCAGAGGAATTAAGGGCTAAACCACCATTAAACTTAAGACCACTTAAGGAGAAACTCATTCTTTCATCTTGTAAAACATGTAATAGACTGTAAGAATACACACATTCACAAGTGTTCTGCTTGTGTAGCTTATTGTTTGGATTATTTAAATGGTGTCATCGCAGACTTTGTCCAGCAGAGTGTGCTCTGACTAATGAGCAGACAGTGGTGTAATTTACTGTCATGTCCGCTAATTAGTTTATATAACATATTGCTAAACAAGTGAATGAACAATGACGTCACTGTTTGCCCTTTTCAGTACCACTCTGACATCTCCCAGCTCCGATAAATGTCACGTCACTCATGCTTTTTGTCATATTTGTTCGCTGTGTTAGAACGCCTCATATAAGAGCACTCGTTGGTGTGTCACTGTTTGCCATCATCAAGAGTTTGTATAGTTCTCTTTGTGTGACAGTAAACTCTTGTTGATGTTTTTTTTTTGAGCATCTGGCTTTCAGTGTCAGCGCCTCTCACTTTTGTGATTCTCTTGGTATTTCCTCTCCAACTTGTGTTGTAGTTTCACACTTTCTTTTTATGTAGCCAATAAAAGCATTGGCTTTCAAACCACTTATGTGCAGAGCAGTAGCTATCAGTCTTTGTTCGACTAACTGACATCAAGACAACAAATGAGAGAGAGTGACGGGCTGTGTGCAAACAGAAGCTTGCAAAAAAGTGTGTTTGCTAACATTGTGAGCGACGGCTGTAGTGAAATATAACAGATTGTGAATGGTGTGCTCATTTTCATTCCATCTCACTGCTAAACCACATGTTGTTTGTCACTTGGCTTGTAAGCTGCAGTTTACCAGAGAGAGTCTGTTTACATTGCTTGTCAAACCCTTGTTTCCATTCTAGCTCAGCTGTCAGTCAATCACTCACGACGTCTCGCCTCCCCGGAGGCTTGATGACAAAACGAGCATTTTTGATGCATTTCTAGAAATGTATGAGCGTTATATGTGTGCGCAGGAGCACTTCAGGCAGAGGGATCTGTTATAACTGTGGAACTAGCCTGAAGGATTTTCTGGGTCTAACCAAACACCTTTTATTCCAAGTGTGTTTAAAGCTTTTAATGAGGCTCCATGTTGTCTGCGGAGCTCCTGAGTCCCCGAATAACATTTGATTCCATCTGTCTTTCTGTACGATAATGATGCAGTGAACACTTCCACCTGCTGAGTCAAGAAAATAAATCAAAGGCATCCCCTTTATTTCTGGGGATCAGAATTCTCTCTCCAGTCCCCTTGCATTACCATGCAAATGGACTTGTCTCCTGTCTCCTGCACACTGCACTTTGTAAACACCTGTCATCTCCGCTCCTCTTCCTCCCTGTTTGTTTTCTCTCTCTCTGTGTGTGTGTATGTGTGTGTGTGTGTATGTGTGACAGATCCAGCGTGCCCTGCTTAGAAACAACCAGACTCAGCGTTTCTCTCAGAAACAGGCTCTCAGGCTGCACCAAGGCCTTGTCACCAGCACTGCAGAACAGGTGTGTGTGTGTGTGTGTGTATACATGATGATCAGTCACCATTTTCGTTGTGGTAATATACTGTGTCTGTTGTGTCAGTAAACTGATTTTTGGTGTGTGTGTGTGTGTGTGCAGGTGATGGAGCGACTGTGTGTACGCGTGCAGCAGCAGGTTTGTGCCCTGAAAGGTTGTGAGGACGGTGAAGAAGTCCAGACGGCCAGACAGATCCTGAAAGAAGCCAGGAACTCCAGAGCTGTGAGTGTACTGTCATCAGTCATAGTGCAGTGATGGCACAGTAGAGACAGAAATGATCATTTTTGGTAGTAGGAATAACAACATTCCTTATAAGCAAAGGATCATGCCTGGTGAGTGGTGGTGTAAGGTGGAATATGTTGTATGATTATATACTAGTTAATCTTCACAAACTACACAATGCTGGTGCGGGTTATGGAGGAGGGGCCATTGACATTGTTATGAGGTGATCAGTACGCATTTTTTAAGGGAAAATAAACTGCAAAAGGATCACTTTAATTAACTGTTGATTCAAATCTGATACTGTACACTATTATAAATTTGCTCATAATACATATGTATGGGTGCACTTGTCTTAAAGGTAGGGTAGGAGATTTTGAAAACTCAGTGAGAGTCAGCCAGATTTCGAAAGTAATCACACGCCCCTTTCTCTCGGAGCTCACCCCGAAGCCACGCCTCCCAACCAGTCTGTGACTTTGGCCATCATGCACGTACCTCTCTGGTGCACGCAGCGCAGGAAGAGATTGACAACCAGCCAATACTCCGCGCAGGGTCCACCCGGAGGATTGGCTGATGTTTTTAGCATTTTATAGTTTCCACAGATGATTCATATTCTTCGTTTTAATGCAAAACTGCCAAACTAATCGGTTGCTATCAGACTGTAAAGAGAAGTTACACTAATTTAACAAAGAGTGCCTCAGAATGAAATCTCCTACCCTACCTTTAACATGCCATTTACTGTTCATGTGATACATGCTGCAGCCTGCTCACAAGACTCCTCAAAGTTTAACATTTATGTGATAGTTTTATTCTTGGACTATACTTCTATTTTCAGTAGTTTTGTCTGGAATTTGTCCACTACTAATAACCATACAGCAATGTTGAATATGGGGTGGAACATCCCTAATTCAAACCAATGGTTTGTTTAGCCATTTACTAATACTCACCTGAATTTACAACCTAGTCTGCCAGGAGTCTGGAATAAAAGGTTGATCATAATAATGTTTATTATTCCCTTGCACAATATTTGTAGTTGTAAAAAAAGCATGAAAATAAGAAATAAAAACTGCCACTAGTTTTAAAACAGATGCCATAGAGGACGGGAAGGCATGGTCGTTTTTATTTAGCAGCAAGTAAAATCAATGATAGCTCTGCTGACAGGTAAATAAGCAGATGAGCCCTCGACAGAAGCAACTGTATAAACAGCATAGCAGCTTCACAGAGGTTAAAACAAATTCTATTTATACTGAACAGTATTAAATTATTAATTAACTGGGTTATCTATACACACATTCACTCCACAACACAAAAAAACAAACCAACTCCCTGCTGAGCTGCACTGTTGAGAGGAAATTTTCTTCTCCTTTGTCACTTCGTGTGTGTGTGTTTCACTGGAAGTGGTCCTGTGCTGTCTCAACACCCGCAGCGCCACATAAATACAGAATTCATGTCCCAGTCTTTGACAAATGGATGTCAGTCGCACATCAAAGCCAGAGCAGTGCTCTCTGTTTGAAGCTGCTTTTTTTTTCATTTCTGGGGGAAGGCAGAAATTAAATTGAAATGAATGGTTGCATTAGTGACGATGATGGTGATGTGTCGAATGAACACAACACTCAATACTATATTACATTGCCTTGGTTTATTGCACACACCAAACTACTACTATTTACAGATACACAATTTGTCTCTGCCCTGTTATGTAATCTTCTCTTGGTCCTGTGGTCTGCGTCTCCATCAGCTGTATCCGTCCCTGTGCGAGTTGGCCCACGTCTTGTCGGTGGACGGCCCCGTCAAACAGCGCCTGGACACTCTGGCTGGAGAGCTGGCCAAAGCTGCCGACAAAGAACTGCAGGTAAAGCTGGAGGTCGAAGTGTGTCCTCTTTCCCTGACGCATTTGTATTTTAAACAGTTGTGCTGCTCTGGACGAGTTGCATTTAAAATTGCCAATTGATGGTGTGTGAATGTATGTATGTGTGTGTTGTAGGTATGCTGACTTAAAAAGAAATGTAGCATTTAAATTCACAGGGAAGGAACAGCTAATATTTTTTTTGTACCATTTTGGTTTCATTGGGATTCAGTAGCACAACATGGAGGGATGATAAAATGAAAAAACCCAGAGGAGGAATCAGGATACTTTCCTTTGAATTCCAACTTAAGCAGAATTTGCATCTGTGTTTGTGCCGCTCGCTTGTGTCGTTATATGCAAGGCTGCATTTCTAATCCCTAAAGGTCAGTACTACTTTTCACCCCTAGGTGGTAGTGGACTCCATGGTGTCTCTATGCCGCGAGTTGTGTCCCATGTCCTGCTCAGCCGCCGAGAGACTCAGTCCACCCCTCTCATCCATTTCCGAACAAGTCTCGATCCCTCGCTCCTCCATCCGCAACGCCCTGATGGAGAGGGCGGCCGAGGACATCAACAAAGCCCTGGAGTAAGAAAGGCGGCAGGTTAAAACGTTTTAAAGAAGTGGAGCTGGACCTCAGTGAAGATACTAATTAAATGTCTTCTTCTGTCTCAGGGAGGTGAAGCTGTCTGTGGTCTCCTATCTGACCAACTCCATAGTGGATCAGATCCTTCAAGAGTTGTACACAACTCATAAAACGCTGGTACTGGTAATATCTCTTTACTGCATGACTTCTTGTAGATTGTAGAAAAAAAATATCTGCATAATTTAAAGCTGGAATCTGTTTTGTCAAAGAATAATACCCAGCAGTTACATGTGATCAATCTGTTATAAGAAATGACTAAACACTTTAGTCTAAAAAAGACGACAACAGTACACTAATTATAAAACAGATTCTGCTTTAAATTCATGTTTTTTTTAGATCTGAAGTTTTGAAGCATGTGACAGTTATGTAAATTATAATGTGGCAAATTTAACCCAAGGGTTATGTGTCTCTTCACAGACAAGAATGGCAATTAATATACAAAATACAACATTTTATATTGGGAGTATTTTGGGGCATTTTTATTATAGGCAAGAGTTAAGGGTCTGAGTTAAGTCTAAAGGTCTAAGTTAAGGGGTCTGAGGCAGGGTTTAACATGTAGCCACACTGGGTGCAGGTCAGGATTGATAGTTGGGTAACAGTGGTAAGGACTTAGTGTTAGTCCAAAGCCTGATTACTCGGCCAGGTGAGCAGTCTAAAATGGTATCATTCAGTTATCCCATTCTTACGATACATGTAGCCATACAAACCCACAGCATGCTGATGATGCCTGATCCTCACGTCACGTCACGTCGTTTTCTGCCCATGTAACTTTAAACAAGATCTGTTTTCTGAGGTCTGAGCGTCTGTGAATGTGCAATAGGAGATAAATATTTATCTACAGCAAGGCATTCAAAATGTTTTCAAGTCTCCATTTTTGCTAAAGGCATTAATGCACACTGAGGTTTCTTACACAAAAGTTACACACATTTGCCTCCAGCCACAACACTGTACAGCAGAAACATTACAGCCAGAGGGCTTCAAGTGAGAAGAGATGCCTCCAGATTACAGTCAAATGTCAATAAAGTCAAAAACTTTCAAATGAAAACATTTACTTTAACATTGAGTTCAGAAAAATGAATCTGCACCTTCAGAATGCCAATCTCTAAGAAATCTATGTGCAGCCTTGGAACTCTTGTTTATGCGTCATAACCACATGAAGATGAAAGTCTACAGCGTCTTTTTAGAAAGGATATTGTGCACAGAGTGAAAGACATGATTAGATTCTGCAGGCTCTCCTCCATAAAATCACGTTGTTTAAAGTGAAGCCTGTGGAAAACGTGGATGGAAACAGACCTCTGGCTGTCTGTCTCTGTTTTACATTCCATTCACTGCCTCCACCGTTACATCTCATTCTCCGTCCTCTGTTTCGCTGCATTGCCAGTTTGTCCTCTGCCTTACTTCACTTCACTTTAATAATCAAGAAATGTCATGTAATTCATATTCTTCGTGGGCTTTGTTTGTGAGCGTATGGCGGCACACAAGGATGGACGCGCCACTCCTCGGAGACTGCGTTTAAGGATGTTGTTCCTGGTGTCATCATTGTACGAATGTGTGCATCTGTGTGTACTTGATGATGCGTGATTTCTAAGTGTGTGTTGCATCAGCTGCGGCAGGTGTCTCAGGCGAAGCGATGGGATGAGGTGGGGACGGGCAGACGCACTATCAGACAGTCCAGAATAGTGGAGTCTCTGGACTTCCCTGATGAGGACTTTGGTGTCAACCTGGGTATAGTAAGTATTTGAGACAATATGACGTGAATGATGACTTCTGTTCATTAAAAAGTACATGTGTGTGATTATTGAAGTATCTGAAAATAGACAAAGAGAACCCAATCGAACACAATGAGAAAGAATGCTTAATATGTTTTGATTTTTTTGGAAAATTAGGGGATGGGTGAGACCTAATACAATTGTTTGGCTTAAATGTGAAGCACGGGGGTGGTAGTATCATGGTCATCAACTGAGAAAGTAAATGTATAAAGTAAATAAGTCTCACCCCTGTCTATTTTCAGGACTTGTGTGAAAATGAAATGGGTTTGTGCCCCAAATTTATTTGCAGAAATATAGAAAATTATAAAGGCTTCACTAACTTTGAAGCGTCACTGTATATATGGACTGTCTAAAAACACTTTACACACTTATCTCCTGACAAAAGGACACCATGGCCATCAAGAAGCGAAGCTCCAGAACCAGAAGGATTCGTCCTGTCTCCACCAGGCTGAGTGAGTTTTCTACAGCCACTAATTGATATATTAGACAGTGATGATATATCAGACAGTGATAGCAGGGCACGGGTCAATTGGCTTTCTGTCTTTAATGAATAAGAATCCATCAACACAAGCGATGTGCACCACTGCATGATGGTATGACTGATCACTTTCAGCTGATTTTCATAAGTTGATAGAGATGCAGACAATTTTTTTTAGCTTATGGTAATGCTTATTGATATTTTTAAAGGGAATGGAATATTATATGTTTTTATATTTCTGTTTTCATTCAGTTTGCAGCTTGTCAAATATGATACAGTCCATCTCTCTCTCTGTTCTTTTAGGTTTAGGTGATGAGCCCTGTTCCTCTCCCACACCCTCCGCTCCACCCCACTCTGCTCCTCTCACCCACTCGGCGTCATGGGAGTGTCTGTCCACCCTCCCCACCAATGGTTCACCCTTGCGCCACGTGACGCACGTCAGGCCCCGCCCACCACGGAGGCACCGAGCAGGACACCTTCCTCCTGAATCTGTGAGTTGATGCCATGTGACATGATGGTGACCTTTGACCTTATTCTGCAGGAATAGGCATCCCCTCCATACATTCCAGAGAACAAACATGGCAGGTTGTTGACAAGCTGAAACTATTGTGTGTATATTATAGTGGATCAGTTAATAAATTATAATTAAAACAGAGATGACAGTGAAGGGTGCATGCAATAAGCATTGGAATGATCAGGGGCTGGACTGCAGGTCAGCATGCAGGTCTGGAGGCAGAGAGACCTGCAGAGAGAGAGAGAGAGAGAGAGAGAGAGACATCAAACAATGAGGAAGACATGGAGAGGGGTTGAGGGACTACAGGGAACTGCTCAGTGGATCATGTTTTTGTCCCCCAGCAGCGTAGGCCTGTAGCAGCATCGGCCCTATGCTACCTGTGGCTGAAGCCATATCAACAACTGTATCTATATCTAACTTCTCTACACGCTATAGTTTAGACTAGTTATACACCTTACTAAGAACTAGAAAGGTTTTAAACCTGGTCTTAAAGGTGGAGGTGGTTTCTGCCTCCTGAACCCAAATTGAAAGCTCTCCCTGTAATCCTAATCTCATGTTCTAATCTGTGTAGTAAGATGCTGTGATCTACGGCTGTGTCAAAGGCAGCGCTGAGGTCCAGTAGAACAAGTACTGACAAGGTACAAGGTCTGACCAGACTGGGACACTTCAAACTGACTCTTCCTATGCAGGTGTTCGTTTAACTGCCTTACAACCACTCTTTCAAGTCTCTTTGAAGTAAAGGTGAGGTTGGAGATTGGTCTGTAGTTTCCTAAGATGTCTGGGTCCAATGAAGGTTTTTTAAGTATAGGAATGATCACAGCAGTTTTAAAGGCCTGTGGGACATATGCTGCTGCCAGAGACAGGTTGATCTGGCCTAATATGGAGTCTCCTATCAGAGGAGTAACATCCTTGAGGAACAGATATGGGATGCCACATGAAAAATACTATGAGACATGTGTACTGACCTGTCAATGGACCCTAGAGGGGGGGCCTGTGGCATCATTATTCATGTTTAACTTGCGCTAGTTTGGTCTCATACCACAGCCTGAAGGTCAGTCCCTGTGTTTCCACAGAGGGGCTCAGAAGTCAGAAACCTAACTTGTTTTAGTTTTTTAATCTCCTGGCTGCTTTGTGTGAACTATTGTTATTCATCTTGTTTTCATTGCCAGTGGCACTTTCCAAAAATATGCTCCTTTAAAAGTGGGAAGCTGTCGCATGCGTCTATGTGACTCAAATGCTAATCACGCACAGCCATCTCCCAGGGGCCGCAGGGCTGCCACTAACTTAGCAGCTTGTTTGTTTAGAGACTTTCTAAAAGATGTTTTTTTTTTTTTCTAAATCGGTACAAACTCTGTTAGGGCAGCACGATGAGGAGTTGTTTTACACACACACCTCTGTTGGCAGTGGATTCAGGATTGCCAGCCAGCCATTTGAAATGATAAATACCTATTGTCAGCTGTTTATTCTTTTTGTCGACTAGGCAGATTGATCACTGTTGTCCTGTTATTCTATCTGTTTTTCCTGTGCAGCATTGCTCAGAGAACGGAGGAGTCAATATGCTGGAGGACGGCCTGCCCGATTTCTACAGCAAAAGAGTTTTACCAGACAGGTAGGAAGCATCTGATAGGGCTTCATCTGATGACACATGCTACAATGTCTTTTTCAAATTCTACTTGTTCTTTTTTATCAACATGTAACATATATGTAAATATGTGTTTTTCATAATTAAGGTTAAAGGTTCACCGATTCCTCAATCATAAGATGATATGTTCTGGAACATGAGATGTAGAGTAATAATAATAGTGAGAGCATTTATAATAACAAGTAATAACAAATCATTCAGATGGAGCCATGTTTAATATGCATCAATAAACTGGGTATGAAGATGAGTGATGTTTTCTTGACAGAAAATAGAAAAGTCAACCCATAAAGAAAATCTGACTCCTACTCAGAATTCATACCCCCTCTACGTGCATTCAAAAACAAGATTTTTTACATGTCCATGTCCTGATGCGCTTCTGCTCTCTGATATCATGTGTCATCAATGATGAATGAGCAGCAGCTTCCTGAAGCTGTCGGGCCACAGATGTAGCAAAGATGTTTGATTTGTGCCCAACAGGAGCATCATGTTGAAGCTCTGTTTATGCAAAACAATATCCCAGCAGACATAGTATATTATAAAATGAATCAACTTTGTTTACTGTCTCAGTCCAGTGTTGTGTTTTCTAACTAATCATCCATGATACTGCACAGTGGTTTCACCACATGATTGACACACTGTGTATCAGATTATTGACGCTGACAGTTTAAAGGACAATTTTCAGTACTTTTTTTTTAGATTTAGAAAATATTGATTTAATCCCGTCTACTGTACTGATGTTGGTACATGAGAAAACACCACAAACGCACCATTCAGAGTGTTGAATAGCACATGGTGTCCTTCAACACATTTTTTTTTCAGAAGAATCCTTATTGAAAAACAGATTCCCATGGTTACATGCTCATTTATATACCTAGGATGCACGTGTGCTGATGTACAAACCCCTTAGAAAGCATTGGAAACTAGTGGAGTTGCAACCAAGGACTTATATAAAAAAAAAAGAAAATCCCTTTCTGTATAAATACTAAAAATAGTATTATACAGACTGAAGGTTTGTCAAAGGGTATGACTGGATTCAGAACAACTTAAATTACAGTAATATGTGCATTGTTTCTGTTTAAATATGTTATTTTACATATTATTACACACGACAGCTGCCAATTACCAGCTGAACATAGTGGAGCAGTGCCAGCTGTAAAATGTCCTTTCATTTAATGGAAACCACATATCGAGAATAAACAGGATTAACGTTGGATTAAACGGCTCTACGTTGATAGTTGTGTCGCATACCTATATCTGTCTAATGCATGCATAGATAGCAGTTTGCTAACAGGACACAGAAGCTTGTTTCATTGCAGACTTTGCCACCAGACTGTCATAAAATGTATGATGGTGAAAACTTGACATTGACAGGTGTTTGTTCATCACAACCACAACAACACAACCACCACTTATCTTCTGACCCACACAAAACTACAGTGTGAATTTCTTCAGCATATGTTTTTTAAGCACTTTGTCTTGCATAATTTTGTAAGATATTACCAAGCTATTAGCGTTCTTTGAAAGCTAATGATTAAACTGGGCTCAGAGCTGGGCTGCACCATGTCTCCTGCCACCACACGGAAACAGTTACAGTATGACAGTGTGTGCTTTATGCTCCCCAGCAGTGCATAAAAAGCATTCAGTGAAGCAGCAAAAACTCTGCCTTCTGTTAAATATATTAAACCCATCTGCACAGGAAGCTCAGAATGCCCGTTGTCATCAAATGGCTCATACATATAATTTAGCCATCTGTTAATGCGGGGATTACTAACAAAAAGTGACATCTCACTCTCCTCTTCCTCCTCTCGCCTCTTCAGTCAGCTGTCATCCCTCCATCAGGCCCAGTCACTGAGGAGGAAGAAGAGACGCAGCGTGCTGTCCATTTTCTCCGGCTTCCGCAAGAACCGCAACTCTGCCATCTTCAATCAGGACTCGGAGTGAGTGTGCAGCACAGGAGCTGAGTGAAAGGAGTGGATGGAAGTCACATTAAAGTGCACAGACCCAAAGAATGAGATGCCTGTTAAATTAAGCCAGCACTGGGCATTAATGCCATTTTATAACTTCATAAATATTTTAATAAGGAGAAATACTTCCCCTCCAACTCCAACTGTTTTCCTTTGCTTTGAATTTATGGCTCTGCATTCATTTAAGCTGCTGTTATACAATTTTAAAAAGAAAGTAGACAGCAGTATTGTAAAATGGAAAAAAAAGTACAAGCTGGCAAACTTATTTAAAACAAAAAAAAAATCACCATTACACAAATTAGCTGTTAAATGGGGGAGGATAACACTCAGCAGGCAAACTTTTCTCTCATTAAAGTGCACTGTTCCAAAACCCAGATGAAGGAGGCACTCAGTCAGGGCTGCAGTTTGTGTTTCAGCTCCTAAATGTACTCACAGAACTGACGATGCTGGCTAACAACAACAATCTCTCCGTGCACAGGCTAGCTTTGATGCAGGAGAATAAAAGAAGCTGAATGACTCATCTGAAGGCCAGCCATAGATAGAAAAAGAGCTCGTCAACAGTTTACCATGTTTAGTAATGTTTCACCTGCAGATTGTTGCTAAGGAATCAAAGAGATTTGGTTTGTTGCTGCATCCAGCCTGGCCTCTGTGTCTGCTCTTTGTGTGTAGGACTGAATTATTAAGAGATCTGGATTGTTTATTTAAAAAAACAAAAAACAAACACCATTTAAGCCACTTTGGGGACATTTTGGATCACCTGTCCCTTATGGACACATTCCCCAGCCTGTCAGGTCTAGACTTGACAGCTTTTTGTTTTCCGTCTATGTTTCAGCAGCGCCTCAGAGAATGTCTACTCTATGATTCAGCACCCTAAGGACGCTGTGAGGCCAGAGAGCGCCGTCCCTGGAGAAAACGGCACCTTGCCTTCGCCCAGACCAACTCAGGGTGCGCCCGTGCATGGGATGAGGGCTGCCAGCCCCCCCTGCCCCATCCAAAGACAGGTACAACTGCAAACTCACAGTATGGAATTTTGGTCAAATAATACACTTTATGCACAAAGTGTAGGCTGGCCTTCATGTTTCTGGCCTTTTGGAAAGTCGAATGAGTTCTGCACAGGCATGTTATCCCACAGCAGACTGTTATGATCATTCGTTTGAGCTGGTAAAAAAAGTTATCATCTAAATCCTCCTGAGTTAGTCAAAGCTGCAGAACACTGAAGTTGTATGTTATCATTTACTTTGTTCACACAGTGTATAGGAAGTGCTGATTGACAAGTCCATGCCCTTAGGAAGAGGATCCATTGCACATACTGAGAGCTGCATAACTCATCTCCCTCCTTTGGTCACATAGTGTGTGTTGAGTGTCACAAGGCTGCATGCATTGAGTTAATGGCTGCTTGCTAACACGTGCATATCAACAAGTTGTTGACATAATCAATATCTACCCAATTGTTCTCAGTCTCTACTGAGAAGTCAGAAAATGTGCATCAGGAAAGGTATGGACTACTTCCCATGTTATTCTGTAGAGCAGAGGACCAGTTAGCATACCAAGAGGATATGTTCCATTAGTTGACTGCATGACAGCTTAAATATATATATAGCTTTTTTGTGAACATAAAAACAGCCCGTAAACCTCATGTCAATGTGTTCCTGTTTCACTACCAGTCTAATTTGTCTTTGTTATAATGTTTTATCATTGATGATGAACTTAATCATCTCTTGTCTGGTTGTAATAAAGGCGAGAGTGAAGCCCATAATTAATTCTATTGTACCAGAATTTAATTAGCCTTCATTTGGCAAGGGGCTGTCCTCAAATCCCCTCACTGATCAGTGAGAATCCAGGCTGAGAAAAAGTCGAGTCCTCCAAATCCCTTTGGTTCTCTGAAAGTATGTGGTTTAAAATAGGCCACGTATAGTCCAACACACCTCAGACAAGCTGCACTCATCTACCACAGGAACATGCTGGGAATAGCAGGTGGTGGGCACAGAGCTGCCTCATGTCATGTGGGACTATAGGATGTGGGACCAGCATGCTTCTGGTTTCATCTAATTATAGTTTTGTTTTTTTGTTTTTTTGTCCCCGTCCAGTCCACAGATCTGGTCAGCATGGTGTACAGCTGCATCGGGGCAGAAATTGAAGACTCAGACGGCAGCAGCACCTGCGACATCAATGCCACAGACCAGGAGGCCGACAGATCGATCACCATCTCCGATGCCCCGACGGACACTCGGACTAACGGGCACGTGGTGTCCTCCAAACAACAGACGGACAGGCAGGTGGAGACGGGCAGACAGGAGAGGATCGTGCCCCTGACGGACCCACGGACTGAGATGGAGGAGGACGTGCAGAGTGGAAACGTGGGCCCCTGTGGGCCTAGGCCAGAGCCACCTCCACAGAACATCAAACCCAGTCTGGCTGTCATGAGGCAGAGACACCTGCAGGAGAGTTTAGGTACTGCAACACACTCACTAACAAAGGAGACTAGGATAACATGGCTCTCTATGATAACACATTGATGCTATTTTTCCATTAATGATTTTTATTACATGCCACCTTTAGAGAAACATTTATTTATTTATTTTGACTTTGTCAAAGCTAGTTTAATGAGAGGTGCCATAGAAGAATTGACAGTGATTTGATTGGCTTGGTCCCAAAGGTATGTCGCTCTGAAAGAAAGGTCTATTGTTAGTTTTAAGTCTAGACTTTTTAATGAGTGAAAAACCTCCTTCGTAGTTTAGGCTGCAGTCTGAATCAAAGGGAATTAAGAGATCGCTGTAATAGCCAGAGGCCAGAGGCGGTTGTGTCATAAAATCAATGCTAAAGTCCACAGCTTGACATTACAAATGGAGTTCATATTTTTTTACCCTCTGATGGACAAGCCTTCTTCATTAACAATCATGGACACGTTATCAGCATGTCAACATGCTGTGAACATACGCACATGCATAATTACATGATAATGTGTGCAGCATGCACTATGTGTATGTGTTTTTTGTCTTCAGCTGTTAACGGAAAATGATCACATCATGAGAATTATGTGGTTCTGTTCCCATGTTTTGATTGACGTTGTTTTGTTTTAATGTCTTTCCAGAAGAGGCAGGGAGGCTGGAGGCAGAAGAAGACCAAAATGAGAGAAAGCATGAAGAGAAGCAGAGAGGACGAGGACCAGAAGGACAGCGTCCACTCATTCCTGCTAAGGTGTGTCTCTTTAGCATGTTTAAAAAAAAAAGCTGCAGACTGACATAACCAGAATTCTGTGCTCCTCCCATCAGCCCAGTGCAGACTTCTCAAAGACATCTCCGGGGAAGACCTCACCAGGAGAAGAACAAACCAATGAGCAGAGGAGTTCACTGCCTCCTGAAGACCAGGGAAACACTGACAGGAGAAGCCCACCGATGTCTGGCAAGCCTGGCGTGGAAGCAGACGACCCCGCCGTCATCCATTATGGTATTTGTTTTAACACTTTCACAGCAGTATTTTGGTCACGATGATGGAAATGCTGAATATTATTGTTCCACCAACAACAAATAACAACCACAGATGGGGAAGGAGGCCATAATGGATTCCCAGCAGCCTCACATCACACCAGGAAGTCCAACTCATTCGACATAGGTACAGTATATCTGCTTCCTACAGTAAACAGGCTGCATGCAGTTATAGATACAAGCACGCATCTTGCTGATTTTTTTGTTCATAATTCATAACAATGGTGCAACGCCTTTGTTATTTTTTATCAAACTAAATCAGCATGAGTCTCTTTATTAGACGTGGTCCCAAGCCTGTAGACCGTTCTAGTTGTGTGTGTTTTGTTTTGTGTTTTCCTGCATCCCTTCTTGTTTTTACCACACTCCACTCTGTGTGTGTGTGTGTCTCATGCCATTTCCCCTCAGGAATGGGACGGGACAGCCCCTACGATCTGGAGAGGTCTTCAGATCGCAGATTCCTTGTGAAAAAGCCCTGTCTCCCCCAGTACAGAAACAGATCTCTGGACTACCCTGCTGGGACCAGGTGTATGTATCTGTTTCACTTCCTGCTAATATGTGTGGTATGACTATGACTAAAGAGCGACACAACATTTGACTTTTAGTGCACTTTATGTACGAGTATTTAGTTCACATAAACTCTTTTTAACACAGTCTGGATGAGTCATACCCTACATATTGACTGCATGTTCATTCCGCTATTTAATAGACGGCTGGCCAAAGAAAGAAGATCATAGAACATTCATTTAATGACGCAATTTGGCTGTGTTCCAGATATGCAGCTGGCAGCCGGATCTGACGCTGCCTGGATAAGTGCTCTATTAGATGAGAACTTCCGCATTTAAAAAAAAAAAAAATAAGACCCTTTTATCACTTCTTATTTCGTGGCTGATTCTTTATTTATTTATTTATCTATTTGATAGCGTGTTCCATTATTCTGCTAATTGGCAGCTATGGGTTTAGCTGATTCATTATCATTTCCTTCTCTTGAGAGGTTTGGCACTGAAGATGAAAAATCCCAGAAGCAGCAGAATTTAAAAAGCATTAATGACACGGCAAAAAGTGCCACTTACCACTGTAACACAGAACTATATATCAAAACACCCCTGCTGCAGGGGACTCAATTAGCATCACTGTGAGAATGATAAAAAAAGGGTCCACATGTCAAGAACGGCAGCATAACAGCCGATTATATGTAATATTATGTGATCCTTTTAGTGGTCGGCGTGTCTGGTTAAGAGAACCAACACGTAAGATGCTTTGTAGTCAGGACAATTGGCACATCTGTGCTAACACTGAAATCTGAATATGAATACCTCGCTGTCTGTGTCAGAGGTATTGTTTCTGTCCGTGATGAATTATATCTAATCAGAAAAATTAAAAACACTGCATCTGATGCCACCTTTTTATGAAAAACAGTCCTGAAATTAAATTCAGACACTCAGAAGTGCAGCTTTAGAATTGCTATGCTACTTTTTGACCACTTGGGGGCAGCAGAAACATGCTGAGAAAACAACACTCATCCTCATTTGCGCATCTAGCAGATAAGAATCATGTTTAGGCTCAACAGGAAAAAAAAGTCTTATTTACTTATTTACAACCCATTATTGGGTTGTAAATTAAGTTAAATATTCAATATTAACCAATATTAACAGGTGAGTCTGCTTATTCCGTCTTCTTCTTCAGGTTATGAAAGCCCCCAGCTTGGAAACAGAGACGCGTTATGACGTTATTTGTGGATCAGGAGGCGTCAGCCAGGAGGAAAAAGCTGGAACATGGAGGACTGGACAGAGACGAGCTTTTAAAACTGTGTGGACTCAACAGCAGCTTCTTTTTTTCCCCCTTCCTCTCTTTTAATCCATGTAAACATTTGTTGCTGGCGATGCATGTACCGTATGCTTTCTGTTTTTAAACTGCTCACAGTGGTTAGGGTTCAACTCAGGCATAAGGGAAGCTTACTTTACACACACACACAGTAGTGCAATGTCTCTCCAGTATACTGTTGTTTTATGCATTTGTGCAAATATCATTTAGTATGAAAAGTCTTTTCCCCTCCTCCCCCGTCTTTTACTGACAATCTGTGACTACTAAAAGTGAGTTTGTACTGTATTTATTCTGAGATGTATATAATATAAAAACTGCACTAACCATTGTGGTAACTCTACCAGTTAACAATCATGTTTTTATTTGTGAAAATCTATCATTTGATAACTGTATTTGTAAGTATGCTTTTGGTGTATGCTGATGTTGATGACTGAGAAACGTGTTAGCGAGCACTTAGCACTCCCATCTCTTCAACGCTATTTAAAATCAGACAGTGGAACGTTTTAATCAGATTTTTTTCCGGCCTGAAAATGAGTATATTTTCTAAAAATGCTTCTATGAATCAGAATAAATAAAAAATTGACTTTACAGAACAAATATTTGCTGAAGGAGTTTATGAAACATTTTACCTGTTACACTGTCAGTGACATCGCATCCATTTAAAAAAAGAAAAAAGCACATTTTAATATAATTTTATTTTTTTACCAGAGCTCTCATTTATTTCATTCTTGCTAGTTGCTTTAGTGGTCAACTCATGGTCATGGTCAAATCTCATGACATTTATGACATGCTAACTAGCTTGCTTTTAAAAGACATGTCAATATGCGGAAAATAAAAATGGTATTATCTTACTTTTATATGATGGAATTATACATGCATCAAAAAACTGTTATACATGTTAGCTTGTGACACATTTGGCTCTATCTAAACATACCAAAAATCCACTTTTATGCTTTTAAAGTTCCCCAAACACCTTGTGTTTGTTTAATTTTACTTAAACATCAGATGATTTTCTTTGATTGTTTTGTTGAGCAATTATTCTAGCCACATTAGGGGTGACTCCTGTTTATGATATTTCTGCTAAGGTGCGGTCATAAGCGTAGGATTGTATTTTACAATTTTAACTTTAAGGGAGGCGGATACATTATGGGAAATGTCATTTTTTTAAATGATGGGCTGAAGTGACTTTGACATTGATTTATGTTCAAATATTTCACCTGTGAGGATCTCACAACTAATTGTCATAACATTTTAAATGGCACTTTAAGCAACAATATTCCTTTATCTGGAATTAAAAACATTTTAAAAAGGGAAAATGATACAAACTGTCACCTTGCGTCTCTAAAAAAAGAAAAAAAAGCTTGTGTATTATTTCTTGCTGTCGATAGCTGCTCTTTAGCAGCAGGTGGCAGCAGAGACTGAGTGCTCCTCCGTCTCTCTGTGAAATTGGCCTGGCTCACAGTTCAGTGACATGTTGCTGCCAAGTCATGATGTACTGTCATTTCCATAATCATGGATCCAGGCAGTAGTCACAGTAATGAAGGCAGAATATGCATGATCATATACAGTTGTTACGTGTTTGATTTCTGCTGATGAGATCATTTGAAGGTCCAGAGGAGACCTTCCGGTGAACTGGATCAGCCATTAATTGACGGTCTAAACATGCTGCTTATTAAATATAGCCCTGTCTCTGGCGCCTAAATCGTGGATTAGGCCTAGCTGCTGTGCTCTCTCTCTCTCTCTCTCTCTCTCTCAGTCAGATGCACAGGTGAGCTCTGGCTCATCCATCTACCCCCCCCCCCCCCAGACAATGATGAGCCTGTTTGTCTCATGACACTGAGAAGCTTTTAATTCCCACCGTGTGGTCACCTGATCTCCCTCGCTGCCAGGACAGATCACACACAGCCATGGGTGCTGCATTCACATTCACAGGGTCATCGGCTTAAGCTCGCCTAATTCTCCCTCCGTTTTAACGTCCGCACCAAAATTCCACACACCATATGTTCAGCTGAATGTTTTATCACAGTATGTAAACCTACAGAAACACAACTAAACTGTGTGTGTGTGTGTGTTATTATCTGAGGGTATTCATCCTGGTTCATCTTGATGCGTATCAGATGGTGTGAGGTCTGCCCTCACTTGTCTGCATGTTTGTAACCTTGTCCGTTCATCTGTGTCTGCAGTGTTTACAGAGGAGCGTGTGTTGCATGTGTTCTCCACCAGCAGATGGGCCAGGAGCAAAAGCCATTTGACTCGCTGCGTCAACAGTGGAAGGCTGGTAATGAGTTTATATGAGCCTGTGTGCTTGTGTGCACCTGCTGGGCCTCACAAAAAACAGGTAACACAGCCTGACAACAGTATGTCGTTAAGACAGGTTTCAGCGTGGTGTCTGAGTCTGTGGTGTCGGATTATTGTCATAATATACTGTAGTTTATGAAGGTGACCAAAAAATGTCAACAATATGTTCTCTCTGTTGTTGTTTATCCCATATGCAAATTGTACTGTGAGCCAGTACAAACACTGGCTCACATTTACAACCAAGAGACTGTTATTACAGTACTGGTAGCATGTCACATCATGTGACTTTATGAAAACTACCATTTTCAGCAGGCCTCAAATCTGACACTAATCTACAGCTTGAGTGAGAGCTGGGAAAGAGTGACTCATAAAGGAGATATTTTTAGTGCGTTTGTCACGTGCAGGCTGGTCCAGCAGGCAGACAGCAAGTGACACCTACAATTATCCAAAAATTATTATAACAACAACAACAGCAGCAAAACAGGTGTTTGATGCTGAACACATAGATCTCGGCTTTGGAAACAGCAGGAGATATCTCACTCTGGCTCTGTCTTTACATACAATAAATGTTTTAAAATCTTTTACAGTACAAGAAAGGCACACCTCCTTGGTTAAGTTTATTTCTATTGTCAGAACTAGTGTAAACAAAGCTTTGTTGTTGCTGTTGTTGGTCAAGTTGCACTTATGTAGATGATTACAAATGATACATGAAGGATCACCTTTCAGAGCCATTTTTTTTAAATGTTCGCCATGTCTCTAGTGCTCAGCATCAGAAATCTGTTGTTCTTCTGGGACTCAGTGACATCATTATTTATTTATTTATTTATTTTTACCCCACTGTGCTCCTGGCGAATCCCTCTGGACTTAATCGATGGTGTTATAAGCGAACAGAGTCTGCACCTCCTTGTTGATTGATTTCTCACTTTTCACCCCCATCTCTTGTTCTATTTATGTCACTGTTGTTTCATAGTGTTTCCTGTGTTCTGTGTTAACAGTAACTTTGTTGTATAACTTCCCACAGTTACTCTGAGGACAGGCCTGAGATTTATAACCTGACCTTTGACCTTCGCCGTGCTTCTTTTGTGTTTTACAGCGATCCTGGTGCACAAAGGGGTGAGCATGAAAACACTCTTTCTCTGCAGACACAAAGAAATCTATTGCTTCAGTTTGATGATCAGTGGTGAACCACATCGCTAGTGCCGTAAAATTTTTTATCATCGAATCTTAATAAGTGTAGTAGAGTAATATGTGTAATATCTGCCTGGATCAAACTTTAGCTTGTAGTGATATAAAACTCTGCTTTCATGGCTGGAACCATTACACATTTGCATGTTAGTTTGATGAATCAATTATCAAAAATAGATTTCAGACACTTCAGTCAGCTCATCAAGCGTTTCATTTAGACAGCCACGGCTCATTTTTACTGAATGATAATGAGAATGAGCACTGAGAATGCAAACAGCATACAGAAAAAGAAGATGGCCTTTCTTCATTTGAGCTCATCTCACAGTTAGAATACAAAAATAACATCACACTCAGCACTTGATGATAACAGGGTATTATACACTTGTGATATCAGAGGTGCAGACAGCTCAACTTCGCAGGCAGGTTTCAGATTTTCTGCAAGGATTTTTAAGTGCATGGCATTGTGGGAGTATTTTTTTTTTACATCATTCCTTGTGTTGAGTATGCATGTTGTCTGACTCTAGTTAAGAATGAGTATGTAGAGTAAATGTGTCCATTCAAACTATAGATTTTGATATGAAGTACACTGTATAAAAGCCACATGTAACTAGCTCCACTGTGACAAACAGTTGTGTTAACACAGACAGATGCGGCTGAGGTGCTTTGTGCCCTGCTGTTCTGTAAATCAGCTCAGAGGCTAAGTGGACCGGTGAGCCCATAAACTGTACTGCTTCTGCTTCCCTGCCATATCTCAGCTTAACACCTCCTCTTAAAAAAAAAAAAAAAAAAAATAGAATGAACATGACGCAACCGAGTGCCACACACTTGACGGATTCCTCTGGCTCCATCCTGAACTCTGCACGACTCAGACATCTCCCACCGACGCAGCTGTCGCTGTGTTTTTCCTCATAAAAAGCTTCTATTCAGGTCGCCTCCATCTTTACGATCTTAAGAGGTGTGTTCGACACTTTCTTGTGCAGCCCTGTGTGGAAGCAGTCATTCATCCTTCCCCACCTCCTCAAATGTCTGCATCTGCTCTCTCACCTTGTTCCTCCTCCTCCTCCTCCTCCTTCTTGCACTCCTCCAGACCTGTTTGTTTTCCTTGAAAACAACAGAGTCTGATAATACCCACTGCCTGCAATTAGTGCAGATTAAAGGCGTGTGTGTGTGTAGGTGTGCTCACACTTGTGTGGGTGTTTCAATGTGTTTCTGTTGAGGTGTGTGTGAGCGAGGGAGCAAAAGAAAGTGCTGGTGAGGTCAGCGCTGGAGGAGAAGAGGCAGTATTACAAAGTAATGGAGATTTTGTAGACAACAAATAGCTCGAGGGTGGGAGGCCAGCTGAGCCACAGACTATAAGCACCAAAGTTGAATAATGAAGGTATACATTTCTAGGCTATATAATGCCTGCATGAGTCTGGATTATGACAGGCAGTGGTCTCACAGTCACATTTATGTACATGTGTTTTAGGATTTTAATATACTGATGCTTTGTTTCGACAGTACATTTGAATTGAACATCATTGACATCTAGAATCCACACCCTCAGACTTTTGATTTGCATTTTAATCTCACTGTTCCTTGGCACAGAGTAGTGGGACAGCCTATGCAAAGGGCAAACTGGTCATTTTACCAGCAAGACCTCTCCTGGGATTTTGGATGAATGAAATGGTTTTATCTGCTCTGACAGGGTTTGCTACATAGGGTGTCCTAAAGCCCTAAAAATGCATCAGCACTTTGGACCTTCTGGGCCCCCCCATTCCAAAGTCCTAAAAAAGCTGAACAGTTTAGTAATTATAGCATAACATAAGTAGCCCTTTACTCATATTTAGTCTTCAAAATTTCTCAAAATTTCTGTTCATTGAACCAAGTGAACCAAAGTAGCTTATATTTCTGTTTACCACTGAGCTTATTCTCTGCAGTAATCCAAAGAAAAATCCCTGCTGCTGCGCTATATAGCTGTAGGTAGCTAACACTGCAGCAAGCTTTTTTTCCTCCAACACAGAAATGCAGAGTGTCGACAGCAGACCAGTCATGATGTTAAGTTGATTTATGATACTTCTGTATGGCTTGCAATCAAATTGATTAAATATGTTAAATGTAAATCTGATGCCAATTCCCCCCGAATGGCTTCTACAGTTCTGTGCACCTACCTACACTGGGGTGTAGGTGCACAGAACTGTAGATCATAAGAACTTCAGCAGAACTGAAGAAGGACTCGGGGAAGTGGAGAAACCGTCTTTAAAAATATAACTCCTTGAGTCCAGTTGCCTCGATTTAAATTCTTGGACTGTCCACTGGGTTGTTAGTGTTGTTTAATGGAAGTGAAGCTGAAGAACCTCCAGAGCAAAAGAACAGGAAAGTACGAGGTTTCATATATTACACAGAGGCTCTCATGGCTGGTACATTCACTCCTTATTCTGACATAGTGTGTGTGTGTGTGTGTGTGTGTGTGTGTGTGTGTGTGTGTGTGTGTGTGTGTGTGCATAGCCACAGGACAGCATGAGAAGTCCAGAGGAGGAGTGGATACAGGTGTGTGTGTGTGTGTGTGTGTGTGTGTGCCCTCTCTTTCTCCTCTTTATACAGCACATCATCTGATGGCGAGTGGAGGTCTTTTTCCCAGGAGCAGGTCACTGTTCACAGTAAGTGAGGCGAATACATTTAACATCCTCTTTATATCTCCCTTCGGCTCTGCCCCACATTTCAACCCTCAGCGTTTTCCATTCAGTCCTACACACCTGGGTCAGATGGATGCTTTGTTAAATTCTTGACTTCTATTTTAACTCACTTTAGGTTTGACTTTTGATTTTTTTGCTTTACTTTTTAAGTATTTGGGTCTTTTATATATCATGGAGAGACAGCCTTATTGCACAGCTGTGATGTCTGCCTAACTGCTGCTAGCTCACAATCAAAGTTTCTTATAAGGAGCACTGTAGACCCCAGTGGCTGAAAGGCTGTAGTTCATTGGAGCAGTGTCCAGACAGTTTAAGGGTATGCTCTACATTCATATTTCCCCTGAAACCCACAGCCTGGATTATTTGAGTTTCATGCTACAGATATATGTAAATGTATGGCGTGACGGTGGCAGGGTGACTTCAGTGCTTGCACTGAAAATAGCCTGGAGCCGATCACAACTTCCAAATCAGTTCAGTTTGAGGTCAATGTGTCTAAAATTAAACACAATTCGTTTAGCCTTGTGTTGCACATTTCATGTCTCCATACTTCCCATCACTTCTGTGTTCCCGGCTGTCTCTCCTCATCCGTCATGTTACATCTTTCCTTTTCAGCCCTTTTTTTCTTACTCTTTCCGCTTTTCGTTCCTCGTTCAGTGGCTCACAAGCTAACAAAGGGGGGCAAGAAAAATATAAATAATGACATGTAATGTGTTAAGTAAAATTTAGTAAGGCTGCAAGCTGCCTGCTAATCTGTGATTTCCTTTAATCCGTCAGCATAAAGAGTTACAGGCGAGTGACCTAAACCTCTCTGACCTTTTATGCTTTGTGTGTAAAGCTCTAATTATCGCACACCCCCAAACGTGGAGTTTGGACACTGTAATGAAAAGGGACAGATGGATGAAGGAATGAACAAACGTTTGTTCATTTGTTGGTCCATCTGTCCACACACACACACACACAATATCGTGGACACAGTTAATCAGTTTCTCACAAAAGTGGGAGTAATGATGCATCCCACCACCACATTCTGCCATTTTCAGATTACATTGATAATAACTAATAGTTGCAGACCATCTAACTCAATTTAACAGTTTACATCAAAATTACTGTTACACAGTAATATTAAATAAATATTAAGATATTTTCAATACTGTTTATTATTATGTTTCTACACTGATTCTAGTCCTGACCCTTAAAGTGGACACCAATTATGTTACTTAAGATTTTTTAATTAATTTTAATTGAACAAAAACTGGTATAAAATGTACATAAAAACCATAATGCAATGAGTTATTGTTATGGGTTTAGGTTTTTGGGGGAAATATTCTACTGTGTTTGTTTGTATGCTGGTGTTTTCTGATTCCGCCTTAGGTGGGAGGCCCTCTCCCTCCAGTGTTGCAGGATGTGACTGGGGATTGGTGCACCTATAGGTCTAATCTCCTATCGGCTGTCTTTATATGCCTGTGTGAAGCTTCAGACTCTGGATTGTCTACCGTGTTGGGTAACTCACTCGCCACTGTAAAAGTTGTGTTGCATAACAATTTTGACTTTTTCTAGCATTGTAACTTCGTGTTTCTAGAAACCTCTCTTTGTGTGCGGTTCCTTCTCCAGCCAGTTTCTGCCAGCCACATCACCCGCCACGCTACCACCAGCCAACTTCAGTGTATTGTTTTCCCTCTGTGCCTATCACCAACAACTCTGCCTGTGGCCTGCTCTTGGATCCACCCTTAACGAAACACAACATCTATATTCAATTAAAACTTCTTTCTGGTGTCAGTGACAAGCCAAAGACAAAAGGGTTTGAAAAGTTATGCTATTCAAAAAATATATTTAAAAAATTAAAGGAATAGTTTGGCAGCTTTTTATGGTGAACACGGTGGTGGTGGTAACAGGATTTGGGCCTGTATTGCTGCATCTGAACTCGGACAACTTCATTTAATCTTACCCTCATCCCCATCATAGGAACAAATATATAATGAATTATATACTATTTTATAACTACTATTAATATATATAATGGCTGATTCATGTATGTGAACAATGGAAAATAGCCCTGAAACAGGATGAAATAATACATTAAAGGGATGAGACTGTGTTGTAATGTATCGAATTTAACAAAATGTGTCAAAGTAATTAGGCGATGGTTGTTTTAGTGGTGTCCACAATAGTTTAATCTGTCTTCAAAGTGCGGCGTCCCTCTGCTTTGTAGGGGAGAGCTGGATCGAGACCAAAACTTTCAGCACAAACACTCATATAAAATCAATTACTCAGAAAACCTCCACAAATGCCAGCATGAGCAGCCATGTCTTTAACAACAAGTTAATGGCTTTGTTTACTGGTGAGGATAAGTGTTGTGTTTACTTGCAGGCCCTCATGGTCAACTTTACCAAAGACTGCAGGTTCTTTTGCGCAGTTAGTTTATGTGTGTGTTGTTTTTCCCCCTGGGAACAAACAAGCCTCTGTCTGTGTGATGCGCCTGCCTGCGCCCGCCGAGGTGAGTTATCTTGTTTGTGTCGTGATGCAGTCGACTCGCTGATGTCACCCTGAGTGTTTGTTGCTTAAGTCTCCTGAGAGGCAGTCATCTGAATCATCATCAAGCTTGTCAGTCACAGAAAAAAAAAAAACGACCTGGTGAGCTCCCGATTGCAAGTGATTCAGGAGACAACTATTAAAAACATGAATAATACATGAGCAGAAAGTGATTATTAAAATGAGTTTACAAAATGGCTCTTTGTGTCTTTCTAGATTCTTGACTTTTGTCTACTTTGTACTTACAGTGTTCTCGGTTACTCCACGTTTTCATCATCCCTGTCCTGTTTCTGTCTCATTTCATTCCATTCTTCCTCTGCTTCCCTCCTCATCCTCTCTGTTTTCCCATGCTCCATACCTTCACCTGTCTCCTACTACATTTCCCAGGACCATGCCAGCCAGTGATTGATTTGATACAAGTGCAAGTGTCAACACTGACACTGTTCCATTAGCTGATCCAAGTACACAACAAACAAACCTTTTCCTTCGTATCCTTGTCCCACTCTCCATAACCTTGGCCTTACCCAAGGCAACCTACATCAACTTTGATGGCAGCTACGCGTGGTCAGTCTACCGAGACTAGCCGCTGGTCTTCTTGGTTCCCGTCTTCCTGGTTTATTATGTGGCGCCTCACCTATAACTGCAGCCACATCATCTCTCGCCTGCACAGCTGCAGGAGCACACTGCCTGCTGGCAGGCACAAACAAAAAGCCACCGCCCTGCTCATTGGTTCCACGTTGGTCTTACTTGTCAGCGTCATGTCCCTTTTTGTTAGCTCAGCAGCATATCCCATTAGTGGACTCAGTTATGATCTATCTTCATCTTTACTTCCATTGTATTCAGCCTCCTCGTCTTGGCTCATTATTGAAATGACAATGGTGCCTCTGCTTTGGGAGGTGGCATCCCTGACGGCCATCTTGTCGATATGCCTGGCACCTTGCTGGAACCCGCCGCTGTATACTTCCTGTTATCACGGCTGTTCGGCGTCAGCTCCGAGCTTTCCCTCCTTCTTTCTTTCTTTTAAGAGCAGTTGGGGGTAAAAAAAAAAACCTGCACAGTGCTGGTGTATCGCACCGGCTCCTCCTCCACGCCTACCAACCCATCAGCCTGCTGCTCTTACTCACCAAACTCTGACACACACACTGACTCAGTGAAGTTTACACAGCTGTGCTCACTCACATTCCCCTGTTAATCTAAACACACAATTCACAACGCACTTTGTAAAGTGTACCGTTGTTTGTTTAGATGCTCATGTAGTCATAGTCACGATCTACTATCTTGTGTAACATACGAAAATGCTCTCAGACAAGTCACATAGTATCATAAACAGAATGCATTACGTGCCATAAAAAAACACATCAACATGCCAGACTCACCAAGGAACTCACATCCTGTACATAGACAGCCTGGAGATCAGGATCTGAAATAATTTAAAGGATCAGAGGCAAACCTATCAAAGCTCACATCATCATTTTACAAATCCAGGTCACTGAACCTAGACTTTAAAGAGATGTTTTTAGAGCTCCCACATGGGACCTGAAGTCTTTTTCAAGGGCTGAAGGACATTTGCAGAGCCCCGACACTGACTGACATCCAAACTAATACAAACCCAGCTCCCTGCGGAGCTTTTAAACAAGCATCTTCAAATGGATAAGTATGATATATATATATATATATATATATATATATATATATATATATATATATATATATATATATATATATATATATATAGCATAGGCACAGTAGGACAAAAAAGCTTTGCTATGTTTCCAGAGGCCTCTATTGGGTGACATTACATTGCATCTAGTAGATTAGAACAAGCAGTACAACCTCGTAACCCCATTATAAGCTGACAAAATGAACACACAGGGGACACGCTGCTCCATCACTGCCTCCCTGGATAAGCTCTGTGTATAAGGATCGGTGGCAGAATTGTCTAAATTCAATGTCATCTCAATAACCTTATGAAAAGAGGTCTCGCCGACTTATGAGAAGCAAGCTGGCTTGTTTTGTTCTGAACTTCAATGCAGAGAAGTGCTTATTAAATAGAGATTTTACACAAAGGATCACATCAGGAAAAAAAAGACATGCATGGGAAAATTGCTTCTTAACAAGTGGAGCCCGGAGTGGTTTCATATCACAATGTAAAGGGCATCTCATGCCTGCAGCGCTCAGGGGCTGTGTTTGATAAATTGGCCAAGGGCAAGTAATTTAAAAAATATATATATATATATTTATTTACTTTTGTTATTGTCAGGCTGTTTCTTTTGAGATATGTAAAGTAGGCGGTGGTTTGCTTTTCTCGCAGATGAGGAAGCCAATAACAAGTCTCTGTCAATGTATCCCACAATGCATCATGAAAAGCAGTGTGCAAGCAAATGTCCCTGTATTAGCTATACGTACTATCAAATATACACACACTACCGTTCAAAAGCATAACAGTTCGGCTGTGCTAACATCATTTCACAGGAGTTTTCTAATCATCATTGAGCCTTTTTAACACGATTAGCTAACACAGTGTATCATTAGAACATAGAAGTGATGGTTGCTGGAAAAGGGCCTCTGTATACCTTTGTATATATTCCATTAAAATCACCCTTTTCTAACTAGAATAGTCATTTAGCACATTAAGTCTAGACTGTATGTCTGATTACTTTAATGTTATCTTCATTGAAAAAAAAAACATTAAAAAAAAGACATTTCCATGTGACCCCAAACTTTTGAACGGCAGTGGTGACACACCCACAAGTTTCAACCAGTGGCCTCTACATTAGCATACTGTCAGGTATTGCAGTCAATATTTGTTTAGCCACTAGTGATGTGGCACATTTAAATCATGCAACAGCAATGGCATGATAATAAAAACATCTATGTAGTGAGAGGGCATTAGTACATTAAACACAGCTAAATAGGATAGAATAGAATAGAAATACTGTATTTATCCCAAGCTGGGAAATTGTAAATGTGACAATGTATTATTACTAGTAGTCGCACATAAGGTGTACGGTATGCTAATAGCTGATTATTATGATGCTATTCATAATATGAATGCTATTCAGCTATATGAAGCAGTTATTCGGATAACTAAGGCATAAAGAACATGACGAGACACGTTTATTAAACTCTCCATCTCACTCCACTAAATCCATTGAATTCTTCTTCCTTGGTGTCATTCTGAACAACTCTGCCAACTCTGGAGGTAGACAAGCCTAGAGTGCCCTCTAGCGGCTGTGAAAAATAACAAATGTGAAATTATTTATTTTTTCATATATAAGTCGCACCTGAGTATAAGTCGCATACCCAGCCAAAGGATGAAAAAAAGTACAACTTATAGTCCAAAAACTATGGTACATATGTTAACGTTCACTAGCTGCTAATTTTCTTAGCCCGCTCGTAGCATGACACCTCATTAGACGCAAGACTAAAGACTAAACCACAACTATTTGTTCACATCATCCATTTATTCTTCCTCACTTTCACATAGTCACATTTACAAATGCAATACAACATTATTATTATTATTATTATTAGCCCAACTATACATGAGTATAATTATTAACCACCTGCTTACGTAATACATCGTTTCATGTTGTTGGCGCTGTAAATGTGCTGTCCCATGAGCTTGATGGCAGGCATGTGACGATGACAAATACAAATTTTAATCTCTGACCTTGTGGCTGTCATCATATAGGCAGCCATAACTCCTGCCTCAGTTACCTTCTGACCTTCTTACATCTCCCAGTCCACACAGCTGCAAAGTCGAATGACAGAGCCGAGCGGTTCCATTAGCGGGGTGCAGGCGGTTTTTCGTCGATACCGTCTTGGTGGCTAATGAGAGCACTTATCTCTGTCATCTGTCTGCGCGGTGATCCTCTCACGCAGGGCAAGACACTGGCGGGCTCTGATGTCCTGATGAGACTTAATTAAGTCTGCAGATTAGTGAAAGCTTAAAATATAAGTCATGCACAGCAGGCCCATTGAGAGTATTCTTCCTATTTCCATTCAGTGTGTTTACTGAAGCCCTGATGCACTCAGAGGCCTGCTGTACTGATGGTGGGGAGTAAAGCTGAGAGAGGATTAATATCCAAAGGGAGTCAGGACGTAGTTATTATAGCAGACGGGACTTCTCATTGTCTAGATGGGCATTACCAGAGGTATTGATCCTGTGTGTGACAGCACGACCGCACTCTTAACACTTTACAACCATAGCCTTTAAAGGATGTCAGGTCATTCACTGTCATTAGGCACCATTTAAATTCCACAGGGAGGATGTGGCTAATACAATACTTACAGCTGTAAGGGCCAGACATTCACAAATATGCCTTTAAGTCAGACCAGAGCATTCACACAGCAGTACTGACACTCATAGTGGGATTGTTTAGTATATGTTAGTGCAGAAATTCACTAAATAAATCCTTTTGAGGAACTGATAATACACTGCATCCTTCCACAGGGCTATGGGTGCCTAACGATGATCACTCTGCAGCCTTCAGAGCCCCACAGCTTCACAACAGAAGAAACAGAAGAAATTGCTGTGTGACATTGATCAGACCAAACAGGTTGTGTACCCCAGCTGTGTGATGAGGTGGAACAGATATTTGCACTAAATCAAGAAAAGGCTGCCTTTCTATCCTGCAACACAACCCCAAAAAGACAAGGAGATGGCTGCCCCTTTGCGGAGCTCCTCAAGAAGAAATTATCTGAGCCAAAGGAGGCGGAGTCAAATCGAGACGACAGGGGGGACCCAGCGCATATAGCTGAGCAACATCCACCATGAAGGCGGCAGTAATCCAGGCAATCTGGACAAAAGAAAGAAGAAGGTGGCAACAGTCTGTGTCTGTACTTGTCTGCGAGGAAACTCACTACAAGGGCACCAACTGAGCATGCATCAGAAGAGGTGACATCTGTGAGATTTCTCTGTAATAAATCATTTCAAAGTCCATTTGTGTGTGTGGTACTGTTGTCTGAGGATAGGAATATAACCTAAAAGGCATATGGTGTTAAATAGTTCTGCAGGTAGAGCCTGACAACATTATAAAACATAGCACCATGACCCTATATGACCTCTGGCTGCAAAAGTCTGAGTACAGCTCACTCCAGTCACTGCAAGTACAAACTTGAGTGAAATGTGACCACAACACAGTGTCTGAGGGGCAGAATGTGCCAGGCAGACGTGATGTGTTATGGGAAAGTAATTTTATTTCTCACACAGCCTGTTTGACAGATAGGATCGGGGACTGAGATGTTGTCAGTCCCACATCATAACTGTTGAATTTTCCGGTGACTTCTGGTCCACTTAGCTCCACTCCAGCTAAAGCACACAGTCACAGTGGAGGATTCTGTGTTGGCGATGGCCTTGATATGTGAGGTGTACAAAATATCAAAGTTGGCTTATTCCATATTTGTTTGGTACTATGTGAGTATATTTATATGCTATAGTAACATTTTCTGTTGCTGTTAGTTAGTCTGCTGAAGTCAGTGTTTTTTGTTGGACCATCTTTGGACCCCTTTACTGCTAAACCCATCACTGTTTGAGGAGAGAAAGGGATTTTGGAAAAATGTCAAGGATAGACGGGCATGGAGGGAACAGGAGTGTGTGTGTGTGAGAGAGAGGACTGCTCTGAGTCAGTGTACATTCCGAAATGACCCAATTACTCTATTTACACCTGGCATTAACGTTAAAGGTACACAGCACCATTTTATGAAATTGGGTTATTCACCAGCTCCACCATTTTTTGTTCCAGTGCATGCATTGTGTTGGTCTGCCAGCACCACCGCTAGCTTAGTTTAGCATAATCCATGGAATCCAGAGTATCCAACAAGCATGTCATGAGTGTGCAATTACTTCCTGTGTGTGTGTGTGTGTGTGACCTGCATATTTACAAAGAGTACAAATGGCAATGCAGATTAACACAAGGCAATTTAGTAGTGATATAATTTGGGACTATATTCTGATGAAGCGCAGTGATATCATGCAGCACCTGAAAACCCCCAACTTCCATCTATATACTGGGTTGCTGAGCTAGTAATTTTCCAACAGTAGGCATAGTGAACGGCAAGGAACCTGACTGGACAGCCATAAAAAATGGGGAATCTTCTCTTTAAGTTGAAAGATTCAAAAGTTTAATGGCATCTACCTTACAGATTTATTTTTAGAATTGCGTAAGTTGCGATGTTTTATGTGTAATAATAATAAGAAAATCATTATTATTTCATTTACATCTGAGGAAGTGCCAGCACAGGAAAACCTCATTCCTCTGTACAAACCAGAAATACGTCTCTCTGGCTCCCTCTGCCGGCCGCTACCCCTCACAACAAACAGACGCTGCCTGTCTATCGACAGAGCTGAATGAAATCCAACGGGAGAGGCTCAACGGTGCTGTTTGACAAAGACTCCTATTTGAAGGTGTGCATCTTGGGCTGCTATTTCCACTGGAGGAAGGAAGTGAACGGCACTCTCTCACCCCTTCACCATCCCTCCATCTTTACCTCCACCTCCAACCCAACCCGTAGATAGATCACTACTCATTCAAGGACGCGCCCCCAACACACACTTTGCAGAGAGAGAGAGAGAGAGAGAGAGAGAGAGAGAGAGAGATGCAGGTATTAACTGAAGGTTGGGAGGAAAGCGCAGTAACTGCTGGCCGCTGGGACGCCGAAAGGACTGGAGGGAATGCGTTGCGTTGCTGATGGCTTTCATTGTTCCTCCTGTAGTAAACCGCCTTCTACTCCAAACAGAGACGCAGGTGTAGCCCCTCTCTCTCTCTCTCTCTCTGACCGCATCCAGCTGATTACTACCACCTAGCCCTGTTTTCCCACGCGCCACAGAGAGCTCCCTCCAAGTCAGCCAGCAGAAGGGGATTTTTACGCGCCGGCGTGGGAGAGAAATAACATGGTAAATGAATCGCGGCGCGCCTCCCTGTATGCTGCCGCCGTTGTGAATGTGACGCCGGGTCCGCAGACTGCACAGATGACTTGAACCACACGCAGCACTTGTTCCACAAAGAGAAGACTTATTGATAAACTATGGCTGATCAGGTAAGACGATGCGTGTTTTCATACCTCCTTCTTATTGCCCACGTAAACCTCGTGCGCTCTGCACAATAACCGTAAATACACACACTATACCTGGGCATACAAACACACACACAGAGAGACATACCATATGATCATTGTTTTTCTGCAGCACACTTAGAATCCAGTTTAAAATGTGGAGCATGCCTTACTCCTGTCGCGATATTATTAATTATTTAATTATCACATGGACTTTAAGAGAGTCTCACACACTTTTATCTATGACTAGCAGCCCACCTGTCTTATAATTAAATTTAACCCCAGGTTGATCAGTGTATATAGTCCCAACGGAATGGGTGTTTATGAGGCAGTGTACAGTGCAGACGTTTTTTGAATAGTTAAAAAGTACAGTAGGCATGCAGACGTCGCCTGGCTGCAGCGTAGAGTAGCAGCCCTGTCAGTTTAATTGGGCTGTGGAGATGAAAGAATAAAAACATTGCCTGTAGTATTAATTTTGCATTGTGCACTGTTGTTTGGCCCAGTTTCGCGACTGCCTGGCGAGAAAGAAAGATTAACCCCTGACACACTGGCTCAGCGCGCCGGTCACTGCTGTCTGTGCGTGTACAGCTCCCCTGAGCCCGGCAGACAATAAAGGCATGCTTAATTGATTAGCTCATTCAATTAACCTAATTGAGCTACCATAGGTGATCCGGCGTGAGTGATGTGTGTGTGTCTGAGTGTGTCACCAGTAGGGCCACACCTATACTACCTTCTACAAAACACTATACTATACTATACTATACTATACTATACTAATCGTAGTACTACTATAGCCACCTTGTACGTGCATGTTACAAGGCTCAGACTACTCAGAACACTACAGTTGTTTATACAATACTACATTATCATATTACAATACACTGCATTACTATGCATGATACAGTAATATATTATACTAAATAATGCTATACTTTTCTATACAAAAGTACACTACCCAATACAACATTATGAACAATACTAAGCAACTATGGAGCCTACAACAGTACACTACTGAACACTACACTGTTATATATGAACCAACTGAACTATACTATACTATAAAACTATTCTACAGTGTGCAGTGCACTGCTATATACTATCCTACACACAACACCACACTCTCCCAGAATGGAGTACATCATATTACAGTCAAATGCTACCAATGTATTGCACTATGCTGTCTTAACATTAATACATAATATGAATCACTGTGTACTTTTTACTATTAGATGCCTTTACATTATGAAATCATATATATATATATATATATATATATATATATATATATATATATATATATATATATATATATATATATATATATATATATGAGACAATATTCTACTATTTTAAAGCACATCCCATAATTTAGCAGTATGGCTATATGGCTACACATCACTATTCTACCTTGCACAGTACCTTATTACATCACTATACTACAGTACATAGTGCTCTATATTATAGTTTGGATACCCTTCAAATTATACTATTATTTTACTGCCTATATTTTACATTATGCTATGCTGCAATATTTTATAATATGCTAATAAAACAAATTGTACCTCCAGTTTACTATCTCTAGTGATTGTTGACAGTGTATCATCATCTGAATCAGGTCAGTGTAATGTGTCAGACAGTCCTCTTTGATGGTTCTAAACTGGATTACACATTATTTTCTAGTGTGTTTCAGATATTGTCCCCTTTAATTAAGTGCCAATAGTGTACTTAGCTTTGCCACAGGCAGACACTGAGCCACAGATGCCCAGCGGTGGGCCTAGATTAATTGCTTTATTAATATTGATGAAGGTGGTCTATGGTTGACCTGCTGCGGCTGCAAACACACACACACACACACACCTACCCACACTCACAGCTTTCTCAGCCAAACTATTATTCTGGCGTCTGGCAGCCCCCACTACAGATTTCCCTTTTTAAATGACTTTGGAAAGAGACACGGATTTTATGTTTTGACCTATTTTCATGTGAATTCATGCTGCATTGTACACACTGCATGGTATAGAACCACCTGAACACTCTTATGCTCTTATCACACCCAGCTACAACCTCTTTTCCTCCATCCCTTCCTTAGGGTTTTTTTCTCCCATGCATACCTCTCTCTCTCTCTGAGCTCCACCTCTGTGCCCTTATCAACCTGCTGTCTTTTAGCATCCTTTTTATCCCCGTGTCATTCTTTCAGCAGCTCACCCCACCACCCCGCCCCGTGTCTTCCTCATCTCACTATACCCCCACCACAGCTCACCTCTCCTGCTCCCTCCTCCTCTCTTAGTTTTCCCTTTGACACGTTGTGCACCTTCATCAGCATCTTTCTCTCACACTGCCACCTATCTGTCTCACCTCCATTATTATCACCTCCCCTTTCTTTACACACATAGACAGACACACTGAAACCTCCCATCCCCCCCTCCCTTCCACTGATAGGCAATTTAAAGCAAAGAATGTTTCACAACTAGCAACACTATACCTTGTCACGGCCAGTAAACAATAACTGTTATTTTTGTCTCCATACCATTCTAGTATAGTATGTTTCTCACCACGGCGCCGCCCCTCCGGAGAGGGAGCACACCCCTGCCAGTCAAACACCAGTTACGGAGGGAAGAGGCTGTATCCGACGACTGCGATTGGATCCCAGGTCTGGAGGAGCCTACCACGTTGCCTATCAGTGACACAGCGGTGCCTCGGGATGAGTCCTTCAGCCAGTCGGCTGCTGCTCAGTCAACGTACCACAGCCACGGCGGGGCACTGAGGATAGTGCTACTGGGACAGAATGGCGTGGGCAAGTCGTCACTGGCCTTATCTCTGGCCGGGCAGTCGGACAGATCCCTCTCTATAGACTCTGAGACGCAAGCATGTGGTAATGGCCTGCTAAGGGGATTGGTGGAGAGTGTTTTTGTGTACATCTGTGTCACTTATACTGCTCAAGAAAAGAGCAAAAATAATTTTAGTTTTTAAATTTCACAAAAACAGAGATTGGTGAGTGCTTCCATAGAACACGCTGCTGTCCAATCAGATGTGTCATATGGAATCTCTCATGTTTTCCCTTTAACCCTACACCCTCAACCCGCCTCTTTTCTATCTTGTTGCTATGCTATGCTAAGATTTTTATTAGTTGATCGATTAGGGTAATAATTTACGTGCCACCCTGTGGTCGAGTGAGGTAATAGCACGTAAAATTTTCTAGTCTAGGCAGCAGTGGTTGCCATGGTAACCAAGTTATTCTGAGAAAGAACTGTTTTGATGACCAAACGGCGTCTTAAAATGAAAATTAAGTGGAAAAAAAAGTCCCCTTGAAAGTCTGGAGTTGTTTTTATGCCACTGTGAACCCATTCCCACACACACGTTCCCACTGTTTTCAGCTCTAATTCTAAGACAACCAGCTGCTAGACTGTAGCTTCATGTTTACCAGAAACTACTCAGAATCTCCCAAAGGGTATATTTCAGTCATTGGCTTTCGTGCCATTGGCTATATCTCCCCTTTGGGTAAATCTCACATTAAAGCTGCTAAAAACAGTCTTGATTTCCTTTCCTCATCCCTCATGGCCACAGTCGGTAGGTCTGTCTGTCTGTCTGTCTGTCTGTCTGTCTACACCAGAGATAATCAGCTCTGGTTCTCAACCTTTCAACCAGCCAATCAATAAGTCAGTGTCACTAAGGGGCGTCTGCTCTCCCTCATGCATCAATCTGACATGGCCCCAACTCACACCATACACTATTCATTACTGTCCGTGTCGGTTCTCTGGGATTCATGCATCATAAATGGACAGAAAAAGCACTTTCATCCACCGAGCTTGTACATGTTTTCATCGTGTTGCTCCGATTCTGCATGTAAATTTATGTTGCGTGCCAAATTACTCTGAGCTACACATCTTGAAGTGTAAAAAAAAACACCATTCAACACCTATTAAATTAACACTTATTTGATAGTTGGAACAGATGCTGCAGCACTGCATCAGCTGTGAGTGGAATAACACCTTGCACAACAATGCACGGGTAATAATAAGTAATTATTATTAAAAAAGAAGGCATCGATTAACACCTGGAGATGTAGCGTGCCTAAAATAGACCCTTTATTAATGACTATGGCATCCCTGGTGTTATTCACGTACTTAGACTTACACGACCTGTAATATGTTGACAACATATTTAAAATGAAAACATGTTGCGATGCCATCCTGTCATTCAAATATTTAAGATCCATTTGTTTTGATCCACTTTGTCCATAAAAAAAGAAAGAACGTCCCCATTGACCTGTCAGTTAGCCTTGTCGGTTGCAACCTATTTCTAGAGTGGGTCAAGGACGGTCTTTAAATGAACTTGCTAAAACTGTGAAGCAGCAACTGATGCATGAAATGATCTGATGGAGAATATTTGTTCTTGCAGGTGAGGGCTACGAGTGCACAGTGACAGTGGATGACGAGGACAGCAAAGTCATCGTTTTTGACAACTGGAAGCAGGTGAGTGACTGACAGCTTCCATCTTGTTTGTTTAACACAGCTTATATGTCAGCTTTCACCTCTCTGGTGACCCCTCTCTCTCTCTTTCTCTCTCTCTCTCTTGGGTAAAGTATTCTCGTGTGGACTTTTCTTGCCTATTCTTAGAGAATAGAAACGACCATTTGTTCAATTTCTGTGATGGGCAAATTATTCGTGTGTATTCAAGTGTAAAGACTTCATACGTTGTACGTTCTGTGCGCGTGCATGTGTGCGTGCCACACGGTGCAGGGAATCCTGCAGGGCCAGCTGCGCTCACTTGTACTTGAGCTCTTTAAAGTCCTCTCATTCGTAAAAAAAAAAAAAAAACTGGAAATCACTCCCTTGTTAACCTATTTTGTTTCAATCCAAATCCGCAGAGAACAAGAAAGGTACGGCACGGCTAAAATTGCCTGCCGCTGGGCGTCATCAGTCTTTCGAGCTGAGCAGAGCGAGGGAGTTTAATGCGACTCTGCGGTGGTGATTTTATTGCAGCAGGAGCAACTTGAGCTGCAGCAGGCGGTGACAGAGAGTAGTAACGCCTTTGCAAAAAAGCTCCATGTGACACTGAAGACATTATGCAAAATGAAAAAGCATCAATGGTTATTAATAATATGATGGAACAGTAGTGCGCTCTAATTAGTGTGGAAGGTTGCTATTCCAGATGTCCCCTCCAGGGCTCCTCCCCCTCGAGGTTAAATTATTCACATGTAACTACATGTAGGAAAACCTGCTCATTTGTCCATCTTTTTACTGTTTCTGTAAGCCTCCCCTTCTAACACCCCCCACCACCCACCCCACCCCAAGACTTTTCCCTCAGCTATCATCACCTTCAAATGCCCATTCACTTTGTTTTGTTTTGCTTTTTGCATGCTCGCCTCATTCCGCTGGTTAAATCTCACCGAGAGTTAATTACATTTGTTATTCTGTGTGTGTTAATACAAGGCAGGGCTATTAAGGCTAAAGCAACAGACGCAGGCCAGTGGGAACCTTGGAATGACTCCAGGGCCATCAGCAGCAGTGGTGGTGTTAGTGTTGGTGGTGGGGGGAGGGCAGAGAGGACTGGTCAGCATCCCGATTGGCAATTCATGCTAATGTTTGTTTTTTTTCCTTTCTTTGTGATAATGCCCGTAGATAAAAAAGAACATAGACAGGTGCAGAGACAGATGTCATCCGGCTGTCTATAACATGTGTCCTGGCTTTGAACTGGCATTAACCGCCAGCGCTTTCTGTCCCAAGAGGCAGGGCTTCTGGCCTTGTAGCTAGCTGCGAGCGTTCTCCATGGGGCAACCCAACCTACACCCAAGTTACCATAGCAACATGCCCAGACACATGCACGCACACACACACAGAGACACACACATTAGCACATACAGGCCTGAATTAATCACTCGCTCACGCATAAGATCATGCTAGAACAGTTCAGCATCGTACAATGTTGGCTGTGGGGCTTCATCCGCTCTGCGGTCAGCGCCTCATCATCCTCCTGCAATACAAACTGCCAAAGAAGATGAAAACTGCTACATTTACACGCAGCGCTTGGTTCCATAAGTGCTACTTGGTTTGACTCATAGCTGATTGACACATGAAGGTTTAGCTGGAGCTGTGAGTGACACGACTGCAGTGAAAACACAGGTGGAGCACACTGTATAGACTGTGTGTGTGTGTGTATATATATATATGCTGTATCGACACAGTCAAGTGTGTAACACACACACACACATACACAGAAGGCTGCGGGTCTGCTCAGATAGGATAGGATGTTGTGATTGTGGTTGACGTCATGGGGGTAGGATGGTTTAAATAAGTCATCCATGTGCCTAAAATAGAAACTGTAGCACAGTTGGCCTTGACCTCACTGGCCCATGCTGTCCTCTGCCTTTACAGTGACATTAGCTGTTGCTGATGTACGTCTTAAACAGCCTTTATGTTCAGTAACAGGGGAGGAGCTGGGGCCTCGCCCTTGTGACGGGTGCATCCATCTCAGTGTCTGGCTTTACTTCAAGCTCAAGCCAGTCTTGGAATTTCCATTATTAATTGATAGCTCAAAATTAAAATATTTATAATAGAACAACCGAAAGGTGCAGCCTCAGGCTTGGAAAATGTAGGGCAGTGATACACTGTGTGTGTGTTTATCAGCATGTAGTGAAGGGATTTTGTTTTGTCCAGCTGCCCCTGAGGAATGATGTCTTTATTATGTTAAAGCAGGTCAGAGAAAATGCGCAGGATGTAATTTGGAGGAAGATAATTGCTGCTTGACCACAGTTCTATCGCTCGATTAGGAGGAAAGAAAAACATTCAACTGGCCACTTCTTGGAAGAAACTTGTTTTTTTGACGTTGGTGGTGGAACTCCCTGGACAGTTTTCCTCTTTCCTGTTTTGCCGTTCTGCGGTCTTATGAGAGTCGTTCCGCACTATTTACAGTTCCTCATTCCTTGGCGTAATCCACATAAGCTATTATACCTAAGCAGTTTTGTTTATTTTTGACTCCGCTGGGACTTACTACTCAATTTATTTGCGCATGAAACTCTGTGTGAACCAAAATCAAGAACACTTCTGAATTGTATAACATTACAAATTGTAAATCCCCTTTACAGTTAAGTAAAGCATTAGAGGTCTCACACATGTAAACTACCACTTAAGTTTTATTTTGTTGAAATCAACCGGACAAGTTAAAGTCTGCTCCAGTATTGAGTCATGCTCACAGTCAGTCTGCCAGTGATCTAGTGCTGCCTGCAGAAGTGCGTATACTACAGCTGAAAATGGGTCAGTAGTATTTGAACATTTGTCAGTTCACTTCTGCAGCTCGACTTCAGGGATCATTATTAAACATTAGCTGCAGATAACACTGGGTTGGATATTGCCTGGCAAGTGCAAGGCCACCATTATAAAACAATTGTTATAACAACACTGCTGATTTTTACTTTATCTTTACTCTACTACTTCATGAAATATTCCAAAGATAAGAGTTGTTGTTTGAAGTAAAACACAGTGGTTTTCTTTGTAGGATGAGGAAGGCTTGACCCGCCTTTGTCTGTCTCTGATTGGTTGACAGTAATGTTTTCATCCTCATATTTAGCACCTGATACTGTCTCACCTGGAGAAGCTACCATAAGGACACAAAAAGATGAAGAAAAATCTGATCCAGTATGTCTCAAACGCTAACTCTAAGTCAATTTTAAATAGGCGTGTGAGGTAAGCATAGCCTAGGTTTGTTATTGTTTCCCCATCAATAACTGATGAAGGTATAGATTTCACATAAAATGTTTTATTCATACAGAAAACCTATCATGTTTTACCTGCACATTTGCTTGCATTTGCAAAAGTGCAAATGATGATGCAGTGATAGAATCTTGTTATCTAAAATTACAGAATGTTTTTAACAATAACTCTTTATTGTATCCTGGAGTGAAATCCTCCTTTATCCTCCTCCTCCTCCTGCATGGAGGTCAGAGGTTAACCCCAGAACAGCCTTCCTGAAAAAAGGGGTTGGGATCCGGGGATTTGCTAATGGACAGTTCAGCTGGGTAGAGGTTCCACATGCCAGCATATTAAAACTTCAATCTGGGTCATACGGGGATACACCACAGAGTGTGTGTGTGTGAAGTGCTTGGTAGACATGGTGTGCAATAGTCTGTGCTGTGATGTCAGCTGTATTCAGCAACGTTGTGGGCATTTGTGGTCATTAGCGCTCGCAGTGCCACATGTGTGTGAGCAGATGTGTGTTTGGTCTATTTAGTGCAGGCCAGATGGCCTCAGTAATATAAGTATTACTTTAGGGGAGCATTGTCTCTGTGCAGCAGAAAGTTAGTAGGAGGAAAAAAAACAAACCCCCATACTCAGCATTGCATGTTCTCTAAGCTTCATCATCCTATTATCAGATTTTGACTTAGCCTCAGTACAAGGTTCGCTTCTGTCTCCTTTGCTCCTCTCTCTTCTTTCCTGTCTGTTTCCTTCATTCATCACCCCTGCCTCTTTATTGATCAGCCCGCTCTTTGACAGCCAGTCAGACAAATCATCCAGGCAGGTGCGTGCAAAGCACACGTGTTTGCTTTTGATAAAGCCATATAGCAGCGTCTATGTATTTTTTCTGCATGTCTGAGTGCACTCTGTGCATGCAGGTGAGGTCTGCTTTTGACCTTTTGTCTCTATGTAAAGGCTCTGGGGTGCTTAGCTCATGTTCTGTTGTTCTGTGAGCCAATAGATTGCATTCGCTTCGGGTCCATTGTAGAGGGCGTTGTATCATGAATATGCACAACCATACACGCTTATGCATTCTGTCAAAAAAAAGGACCAAGTGCTGTGTTTTATGCTGTTTCTTTTTTTTCCTAGTAGGAATTATAGTTTGAGTGCTCACAGAGCCACAACATGTTATGCAAATAATGTCTGATAAGTGATTCATTGTCCTCACTGTTAATGGTTGCTGATGTGTTGTGAGGCTCAAGTGAGTGTGTGTGTGTTTATTTTTATATTTTTATGTTTTAGAGTGCATGCTAATGTGCCATGTGTGCACATTCGTGTTCAACATGTATTAACATTAATAAATAGCTGATAAAATAAGTTCAAATTCAAATCCTGTCCAGTTGATGCCAATGATAGTGGCAAAAAATAAAGCACATTGCACACATTTGATCTTCTCTGTGCCTAGAGACGATCTCAAACAGAATCAGAGGGACGATTGGCTTTTATAACAGCGAGGAAACAGAAAAATCTATATATATGTGATATTGTTCTGAGAACAAAAAAAAAATTGCAATTTACCTTTGGAGTATCGCCTCCCCTTACTGTGATCAGATCTGTGACTAAGACATTCCTCCTCAGCATGATCAGTTTTCTTTTGAAGCCGCTGATTGATGATCTTTGCCTGAAAGTCTGTCGACCACATTAGTGGTGTTTTTGGTGTTTTTGCATGGTATTAGCCAGTTTTGCACATTATCCAATATACCAACATAGGTCTTATATACAGTACAGGTGTGCACACGCTTTTTTGGCTCTTTTTTTGATCTATCTAGACTAATCAAAATTATCAGTCTACCTATATATTGATTGGTTGATTGACTGATTGATTAGTCATTTCTGTGTCATGGGGCAGGCTGTGGGTATTAAGTGAAGAGAGAGGCTGGTAAATGATGATAATTAAAGGCAATAAAGAATTAAGCATTCCCCATTTTTACTGTGTATTTTAACTAGCTGACAGTTTTCCTACTTTAGTTTCATGTTAATCAGCCCGTCACGAATAGATGGACTTAGCTGTAGCTTACTAATTACTAACAAGCCAGTGCACCAGCATCATGATTGAGGGACAAACACCTTCACTCTTCATCCACATGCAGAGTCTGAACTCTCATCAGTCCGGCAGTATAGTCCTCTCTGTTGGCCCGCAGCATTCAGCTGTCTGTCTGGTTTGTTGTCACGGCCCAAAAACTTGTAAAAATCTTGTAATAACGGTAAGAGTTCTCATTTCTTCGATCAGTCACGCTACAAACATGCAATGATGCAAGCGACCAGGAGAAAGTGCGGCATCTGCGTCACATTTTCTGAGTGGCACATGATCAACCCGCAACCCCTTTCCGACGTATTGGGCACCCCTGAATAGTATATATGTAGGTTTTCTGCCACAACTCTGCTGATTTTTTCTGAGAAGCTTAGTTGCAGCCTCTCCTTGGGCGTTGTTACAAGCTATGAAAAATAAAAAAAAATAAAAAATTAGTCTGCCCAGATAAAAACAGAGCTGCTTTCTGTCAGATTTTATTAGATGTGTTTTTCTTATCTACATCTGAAACTACCAGAAACAGGAAATGAGAAGAAATGAGGGCCTAGAAAGGCCTTTTTTAAATTATTTATAACATATAGACCTGTATAATTCTGCTGTGGATGTTGCAGTTTTTATAAAGACTTTAAAGATTTCTCCATTTTGCTAAAAATCCATGTTTGTTGTCTCAGTATTCAAAGTTTTTAGTAAGATAAATGCTAATACGATGTCATAAAAGTGACGGGCGGTGACATGTGGCATATGGAGGAGTCATTTGTGGATATAGCCCAAAGCCCAGCAAAAATAAGGCCATTATTTATTTATAATTTTAATATAGAGGCATGTGTGGATTTGAATGCAAATCTAGTTTCAGCACTTTTTATGGATATGTAATCATCTGTCTATACAGGGTCAGAGGCGGGGCCCTGGAACCTGTCCCAGCTGTCAGTGGTTGAGAGGCAAACGGATGAATGACAGCTTGTATGTGTCCACATGTTTTTGGTGATGAGAAAAATGGCTTAATCAAGCAGATGAGACTTTGTTATTAGGATGCTTTCATTAATATTTCTTTGCTCAGTGTGTGTATTTGCGGATGATTTGAATATGTGGGCCCAGCGTTTTGTGTTTTGTGTGTATGGGAGGAGTAGGTATTGACAGATGGCCCGCTCTCCGTGAACAGAGTGGCGCTGCTTAATCTAGAGAAAAAGGAGAGCGCGCAGAGTTGGCACTGTCCTGAGTGGCTCAGCCTCCAGTTGATAGAGAGGCGTATTTACTTGGTCACAGTTTTCCTCACGGAGTGCTCAATCACACACCTAATCGATGTCCACTACGGGTTTGTACTCCTTTGCTTACGAAGATTAGTGTCTCCCACTCTTCGTTTCTTTCTCTCTTCATCTTGTTGTTTCCACTCCTCTCTCCATCCTCTTCCCCCACTCTCACAATCAGACAGTGACAGGTGGCCGGTGGCTCCCTTCCCTCTTCTCCTCCCCCACTCCTTGTCTTTTTCCTGTGCTCAGTCACACAGTCACTGTGCCAAGGCGCTCCCTGTGAAATTTCCTGCTCCGGGGTCTGATCCGACGGCTATTGGCTGCATGAGGCAGTGTGAATTTTTCAGGCATCTGAAACTCTCTGGAGGGCAGGAATTTACCTCCAAGGCTGTGGATGTAGGACAAGGGCGCAGACAATGTGCAGTCCAGAGCTAGCAGGCAGATTGAGTTATCTGTTTGTTTTTTTTGTATTGATTCAGTCACTTGTGTTTGTGGCTATTTCCACTCAAAGCACAAGATGATTTAGTTTGCAGCACTGCAGGGTTAGATTTTGTCACATTTATATAGGAGGTTATAGATTTAAGCTTAATCCAGCCCTCAAATGGAATTCCCTCAGTTTACACTAATGTTAAGAAAAACAGCTCCAAGCTGAAGACCGTTATATAAATGTTATATTTATATGTTGCACCATAAACAGAACAGGACATAAATACTCTGAATTGCATTTAAAGCTGAAAAAAAAACTACTTTAATATAAAACAGTACTTCCTGTATGTCCTTTTTAATCTGATTATGTGCCCTGATGAGACTTTGACTGGCATTAGTGTGGAGTCTGCTCTCAGGTTTCCGACATTGGGAGAAAAATAGTTTGTATCGATTGCTTATCCACCTTTAGATAGAACTTTCTTTTTGTTGTAACCTTTTCATCACCACATACAGTGACAAATCTAACATCACACAATGATGTGTGATGAGAGCCACTGAGTTTTGGTCTCCACCATCAATCTTTGCTCAGCTAAATGCTTCACTAGCTTCACCAGCTAGTTGCTAACTTTTGGAGTTGGTTCCTGAAAGTTATCTAACTGTCTAACTGTAATCCATATATCTAAACAAATAGAATTTGTTTAGAATTTGAATAATTTCTGCACCTTTTTTCCTTAGATAAAGATCTAGGGCAGCAACAAACAAGTATTTTTGATACTCGCTGATTATTTCTGCGATTACTCGAGTACTCGGATCACGCGTAAATGTCATAGTTTTTCCATAGCTACGGCTGTGTGTGTGTGTGTGTACGGCTCACCTGTGTCCAAAAACGCTGATCAGCCCACTACACCACAAGAGAATCATCCCAATGATGTCACTAATAGAGTCATCGAGTACTAAATTAGTTAGTAGTCGATGAATTTTGCCCTTGAATATTACTCAAGTAATCGTTGCAGCCCTATAAAGATCTAACCCCTGTTAATGAAATTTGGTAATTTACTCAAGCATCACAATGCAAACAGCTTATTTTACAGTATGTTTTCCAGCTTGTTGCTAATCATGCAAAGCACATTATGCAGTTTCCTGTCCACTAAGTGAAAATTTTATCATCAACGGGTGAACTCACATCCACATAAACTCATTTGTTATGTTCATTAGGCATGCACCAGAAAACCATAATAACAGCTGCTTCTGAGGAGATGCTGTGTGGAGTCTGGTTTTGCTTTTTAATTGATGTGAAGATAAGTAAAGTGTGTCAGTGAAGACATGTTGTGGATGCACATGTGCGGAACATGAAGATTTAGAACACCTACACGTCACTGGAGTCCACACATAGACTGTATATAAAGATGTGATGGATTTCCGCCTGTTGCTGGCTGGCTGCAGTATAAGTCATAAACCCTGCCCCCTCCATGTTAGTGGATGGGACACAGATGTAACTAAACTGCAAGCACAAGTTTTCCCAGAGATGGTTTGTGGTGTCTTATCTTGCCGATCTGTGTCCACATGCTCACGTCACGTCATACAGTTCATGTGTCCACAGCTGCATGCCTGTAAGGGAGTATGTTCCCCTTAGTCATTTCACATATTATATATCTATTGAAGTCCTCATTTGCCATTTGTCTTCACAGTTTTCTTCCTAATATCACTCAGCACATAGCAGACCTTTGACTCTTTGAAGTGATTAAGACTTTGATAAATAATTGGGTCAACAAGTGATCAGCTAGGAGGGATTTGCTCATTACAGTTCCTTGAATATGATCTCTCCCAGTTAGGTTTTAGGTTTGATCTCATCTCATCATTACAATGAGCAGAGCAGCATTCCCATGACCCATTTTGTAGCTGTACACCACCTACAGTGCAGTGTGTAACTGCAGCTGACTGAATCAGAGAGGGAAAGTGAGAGAGGACAAAGATGGTCCCAGGGAGTCCGAAGCTGCTTGTGTTGGAGCCACTCGGGCTAATTGAGCCTGTGTGACAGTTGAAGCCCCGACGGGATGTGTTGGTGGTCACTGTTAAGAGGGTCAGGAGATTCAAAGTGAAGCGTGACGTGCACGCAGTCGAGTTGAGCGCAGCCCCCTCTCTCTGCGTCCTCTCGTGGGACAGTGATAAAAATTTGAGTGCCGCCTGCTTGGCATTAGCGCTTGATGTCCTTACAACACAGACAGTGACTTCAAAAGGGAGTTTAAAAATGCTGTTCAAGGACAAACCGCCAATTTGTTGAGTTGTGTTGTAGCTACCTGACATTACAATCCTACTCGTCTGTTACTGGATCTCCTTCACTAAGGTGTTCTTTCTATAATACATGTGTGTGTGTGTATTCCCCAGGACCTGTCCACTCTTCAGTGTGATGTGTGTATCCTGGTCTTCTCAGTGACGGACAGGCGAAGTTTCCACCGCACCGCCCAGCTCCGCCTCCTTCTCAGGGAGTCCCAGCCTCAAACACCAATCATCCTGGTGGGAAACAAGAGTGACCTTGTTCGTTCACGTGAAATCAGCTCAGAGGGTAGGTGCAGTGGGAGGTGGGACACTGGTCTGTAATGTAATCTGTTATGGAGGCATGTGGTTTGTTTGCCAAACCCCTCCTCTCAACGGCGATTTTCTGATAATAGCTTTGCAACTGTAACAAGGCAGGCACAGCGTGTCTGTCAAGCACTGAGAGTCCCCTCATGCTAAAGCTGTGCATGAATGATATAGTATTATGATTTACTGTATGTGTATGTAAAAATGTTAGTAGTAAAGTACGTGGCCCTGGATACATCACTCCCATCACACTGGGTTTTGATTTCCCACTTTGTGTGTTTCATTGTGTTTTACTTCCTTACCTCCTCTGTGATTGGTGGATTTAGTCCATACATGCTTCTCTGGTTTCTTTGTCATTTCGTCTGTTTCCTGTGCTGATCTTCATGCCCGTATGTTTCCAGACTGCTTTTTCTGCATCTTTATCTCTGCACAGTAGCTTTTTTTTTTAACCTTTGTAACATTTTCTATTCATTTTCTTCCCAGTGTTTTAGATGTAATCCCTGCTCGTGCTCCCCTTTAACCTGCTGTTATTACACACACGTCTGAGCTATCTATCTGCAACAGCTTACTTTACTCATGGAGCTGTGATGCTCAATGCCTGATCCGTGCTTCTGTGCAGTAACGACATAGCACTGTGATTTTGACCGTGGTGATTGGCCTGCCTATAGATTGTACGGCTCACAGCTTGGTAGCGTACTGCATTTACTCCGTCACATTTTCAGCTTCTCAACTAAGCTGTTGAAATCAGTGACTAATAATAATAATAACTGCTGACATGTAAAAAGAAATATTTTATTGTTAGTCTTTCTTAGTGTGGGACAAAAACACACTTTCTTTTCCACACCACAGAGAAGCTTTTAACATATTAATTGCTGCAGCAATCAAATAGAAGGCTGTTCCCTATTTGCTTAGGTTGTTGTAGTTTTGGGAAGCATTAGCAATCATCCATTTCTGTTGTTTACGTGTTAGCATACATATATACCAGTGGGAAATCATGATATTCTTTATAACAAAACCTAAATCTGACAAAATTACAGACTTTTCCCCCGGCCTGTAAACAATGGCCCATTGTTTGTAAATGAATAAGAATTTAGTGTTAAAGCTATTATCATTACAGAGATGGCCAAGAACAGCAAGCTTGACAGGCATAGCAACAGTTGCTAAGGAGGACGGGACATAGTAAGTAGTTATTGCATCTGCCCAAACACAATAAGGACATCATATTTCTGAGTGAATGATGAAAGAGCACACACAGACTCACTCACACATTCTTCTTAAAGCCTTTTAAGCAGCTTTACAAATGGAAAATCTTAAATAGAAAATAATTACTGTCGATACTGATGCTTTTTTTTTATTCTGCTGGATATAATGGATAAGAGCGCTTAAATGTACATAATCCTAATGTATAGTTAGTAGGGACATTTCCCTGAGAGAACAATGGTTGTGTGCTTTGTACAATTACTCGTCTATCCCTTCTGTTTACCCTCTTTTTTCTGGCTCATCTGTCTTCTCTTTCCGCTGCGCTATTTTACCATGAATCTTTCTCAAGGCCGACATCATCTCCATTAGAGGGTCTCTTGGGGGATCTATCTTTGATCAGCAAAATCAATTTCTTCAATGTTTACAATATCCAGGGATAAATGCTCTACGGTAAACTCCTTATGGGAAGAAAAAATCTGTTATCTGTTTTTGTTACAAATGCAGTGGAAATATGTCTGTAAAAGCTATTTACCCCTGTGGCTTTTTATGTTTATTTGTTATCACATGGAATCACAGTGGGTGTAATTAGGCCTTTTGACAGTGATGAATATAAAAGACTGAGTATTGTTAAAGAAAACAAATTGTCCAATTGTTCCGCTGTAACAGCTCTGTCTGCAGACATTAATGGCTCACAGAGATGAATGTGTCCCTTTTGGTTTCCCACTAAGTGAATTCTGATGACTTTGGGGATCAGTATTAAAACTGACCGCTCCTTTACTGTGGGACTATCCTCTATGTGTAGTTCATGGAATCTCTTGTTGTTGGTCTGCAGGGTAACATCTGTCGTTCACTTGTTGATGAAATGGCTATTTTTTTTGTACACGCAATCATAAGAGTATTTGGGACTCTCCCATCAGCCTCTGTTATACCAGAGAGGAGCTTTAGGAGAGAACGCTTTACATACATACTACAATGATACTATTCATTACATAATATTTAAGTGTTATGACGATGGCAATGATGTATTATTGAACTGAAAGTGTTCCTAATGTTCTATATCTTGGAGGAAATTAACCCTCAGGCATCACTTTAAATTACTACCCTTTTGTGTCATTAAGGACAAAAAATGGCCAATTCCAAAAAAACTACTAAAAAAAAACTTAACAGATTAATATTTTTTTCTGCTTTTTTCTGCATAAAAATGTTAAACAACTTCAGCCCTGCTCAAAACTTACCAAACATGAAATGATTTTGAGGAATTTAACTCTTTAAATGCCAGTTTGATTACTTGATGTTGCAGTTTTTATGAAGAAAACACAAAAAAATGAGTTATTTTCCATAAAACAAAAGTTAGGTGGCTGAGACATTATTTTTATATCTGTCATGGATATGTCAGAGATTAGCCAAAATATTGAGATAGGTGCTTTATTTTTTTTTTGTGTAAATTTACTACCTATTTGTGTCATTAAGGACAAAAACATATATTTTTTCTGCTTTTTTCTGCATACATATGTTAAACATCTTCAGCGCTGCTCAAAGCTTCCAAATTACCAAATCATTTTGAGGAATTTCACCCTTTAAGTGCCAGTTGTGTGGTGGCCAGGTAAAGAGGCAAAAATTACCCAAATGGACAAAAAAGTCCATAATGACGCCTGAGGGTAAAAGGAGAATTCAACTTTTTTGCATGTTAAGTGTCACTTTTTGGATGTCAGTGTTTTTACGATCCTGCTGTGGCAATGGTTGTGAGAAAAGCAATGATTTTGCCAGTTTTCCACTTTGTGTCAATATAAACAACAGAAATACAGTGAGGCAGTATGAGTCAGTTTGCACCAGCATTTCACATGTTTTATACTGTACCACCACCTCTAGGAGGGGGATCTAGCTGGATTGAAATCAATCTGGCTTTAACCGGATTTGAGCTGTTCTGATTGAGAAAACAAATCAATCTGGGGATTCGAGCCGTATCCTGCTCTGTTGATCGATTACACATGCAAGTCTGAACAGGGTTGCAGCAGGTTGTAATCTTAACCGACCAATTGGCATCTATTAGCAGAATTCAGGTGCTTTGTGGGTTAATCACCTTCCATCTGGTAAATAAGCACATTATTAATTGTTATGTATCAAATTAAATTCTATTTATAATCCCTGGGATTATCATATAAGATCAACAGAATGTTTTTTGTAGGCACCTGCTAGGCAACTTTGACTCAACAACTAAAAAATCCCATGTTTTAGAGACTTCACTTACTGTGGTAAATAACAGTGCTGGGCAGCAAGCCTTACACATTTTTCTTTCATTTGTGAAGCAAAGCCTGGTGAAGCAATTCAGTGAAGAAGAAACACACAGTTCTTGAACCGAATCCATTTAGTGATGCTTGAAAAAATCCTCTAAACACAGATCAGTCCACAGGCAGGTTATAATTTAGCCAGACTGTACGAGCGAGTGAATTTTTATGGAGTACTGCCAGGCTATAGCCCCATTATCTGAATTTCATTAATCTTTTTAAATAGAAACTGAGTGATGGTTGTTGAATGGAGGGACAGGATGACCTTGATTGGAATTTGTAATTTCTTATACATGAAATGTAAAACTCCACACAGCCATCTGTGCAGTGGCATTAGAGATGCATCTGTGTGCAGATCTCCTTCTTACAGGACAGCCTTGATCCTGCTATGTATATGTCTATATATATGTTTGTACTGGCCATATGTGCACTACGGGCTGGGTGTACTGTGGGTGTTTTAGCAGAGGGGGGGTTGTGTAGCTCGTATTAAATCCATGTACTGCTTTCTTTCTGGAGTGTGGTGGATGTTTGACAGATGTTCACAGCCACGCACTTTTGTGGCAAATTCTTTTGAAACCACTGAGAGAGTTCAATGGTTTCCTTTGAAAATGTCAATCACCTGAGGACAACATAACTATCAGGCCCAATTGAAGTTTGAACTGTGACGCTGAACCTGCCCAGACAGCAGTGTTACTCTTAGCCTTCACTTGATCCGGCTTTTAGTGTTAAAGCATTTTTGATGTCACTTGTCAAGGAACTCTCTGTAATGTAAAAGTATTGCTTGTCACGTCAGACACGCTGAGGACCAGCGCTCCCTGCAGCTCCGCTGTGCTTTCACTTTCCTCTCTCTCTCTCTCTCCTCTGGTTTTTCTGACTGTAGACAGACACATGCTGTGTCTTAAATCAGCCCCTGCTCCCTATATAGTTCACTACATAGTGTGTAGTTCTGTCTGAAAATCATGTTAAACCAACAATGTGACAAATTAACCCAAATCACGCTCCATATGTAAACATAACCCTGGTTTTGAATGGCTAATCTCTGGCTTGATGTGGCCAGTAAGTGACTATGAACCATTGGTGTTAGTTTGAGATGATAATGTGTGGTTTAACCAGTTGGCTTAATGTTAAAGTACAGTCTGAAGAGCTATATGTCTTGGTCTTGCTCAAATCCCACTTCAGTCAGGTTAGGATTTAGGATTAGGATTACAGTTCTAATAAGATTAAGGCCTTGCTTTGAGAGAAAGAATATAGTCACCACAGGTTTGGGTGTGCTGCCTTGTGCATAATTAAAACAGAGGCAGCATGTGTACTTGTGGACTCAGACTGTATGGGTTGGATGAGGAGAAGGAAGCTAGGAACCAGGAGATGCCTATACTCAGCATATTCTAGTCTTCATGAAAAAAAAAAAAAAAGCCAGAAGCATGAGTACGGTCAGCGATATGGAAATGCTCCATCGCTGTTCCCAGGGCGCCTGACAAGAATGTGCTTATGTTCTCTGAGGACAGACTGCATGTATTCTTTCTGATATGTGAGCCTGACAGAGGAAGCTGACTGGCCTGCCCGGCTCGCTAACATCCTCCTTAAAGAACCAGGGGAAGAGGGGGGGGCCTGGCTGAGAGTGCTGAAGTCATAAAAGTCTATTTATGGCATGTACAGTGACACTTTTATTCTGTTATCTCTCACCTTCCCCCTCTTGCTACACCTCTCTCCATCCTCTCCCCACACAGTGATACACACACACACACACACACACACTGGGAACATATTTATCATTCGCTCAATATGGTGCTGGTGTGCCCCCTGCTCCTGTGGGCTTTGATTAATATGCACTCTGGCTCCGTTTGCTTAGTCAACAATTCTTGTTTCTGTCTCCCCCCTCTGTCCGTACACCCCCCCCTTCACCCTTGCATGTTCACTTTATCTACCATCTTGTCTGTCATCTCTTCTGAGCGTCTCCTTCATTGCACGTGACGCACGTTTCTCCGTATTCGTCTTGTCGTCCTTCTCTTTTCACTCGCTGTCTGTCACTTTTCTCGTCCTCTGTCTCCTTTTCTCCTTATCTGTCAGGATTTTCTGCTCATTTGTTCTTCTCTCCACTATTTCCCAGTCTCCTCGCCTCACCACCCTCGTCTTCTCCCCTCTTTTTAAATTTCCCCTTTTTTTCTCACACTCTCTCTTTCTCCCTCGTTTCTTCGATTTAATTTCCCAAAACACTCCTTTTTTATTCAATCTGCTGTCATAGGTATTAGTATAAGTCCTGTTGATCTGGTTTGGGATTTGCCTTGTTTCCTCCCACTCCTCCCTCACCACTCTTACGTTCACTGCAGTGGGTCGACAGCTGTTGTGTGGTTTGGATTATTACACCCAGATCAAATTTGTTTGTTTTTTTTTGCAATGTCTCTGTGTTCATATGGTTTGAATTCACACAGGTTGCATGGGCGTAACCATAACTCAGAATATGAACAATCTTATTGAATAAATACTGCGTGAATAACTGCATCAGCTGCAGATCATTTATCATGTGAGCACAGTGTGAAGCTGAAGTGAAGCTTGAGATAGTCATACCTGGTACCCGGGCTTTTTATATACATATATACTCACCTTTTCAAAAGCACTCAACCATAACTCCTGCTCTTCATATGATCATTTGTTACGAGCTCTTTTTTTTTTCTCCTTCCTTTATCAACACAACCAGATTGCCCCAAAAGTCAGTAACTTAAAAGGTTTAATTAAGAATGAAGATTAAGAAATATACATTCATCTATTTATTACTATTTCTAAAGTGTGACCAACTTGTGGCCTATGCATATAAGACGTAACAGATGAAACTGCCTCTGGTGTGGATCAGACAAGTTAACATCTCTACTATTAGCTTCTGAGTTAACAAGGAGAAATTATAAACCTTAAAAGAGCTAAACATAATTTGTTATTCATCCAAGCAAAAAGCTAGTTAGCAAATTATTTTACTAGCCAAGGGCGTAGTTTTAGGATGGGCAGAGGTGACGCGTCCCCGCCAATAATTTGAAAAAACTGATTCTCATTGGGTGCAGGAAGAGTTAAATTCCGTTCTTTTCTGGCGTCATTTTTTTTTAAGATAAAATTATATCACTATTAATTTCAGCATTGCAGCTTAATAACCCAATTATCTTGTTTATATATATAATATATAATACGATAAATAATAAAGAGTGATACAGAAACACAGGATCCTCTGTAGGTCTGGTACATTCAATATATTTAAATATTTCAGCCACATCTTTTTTCTCATATTTTTCATTAGTAAAGCTTTTAAGTGTGCGTCTTCTTTAATTCCCTTTTACTTTTGTGCAGTGTTTTTGTCCCTTTGTGAATGCCAGGGTATTACTTGACACTTGAAAGTCATTATTCTACCCTAACACTATACACACATATAAAAGAAATGTCTTTATGAAACACACATTATTCATCCTCGGCTGTGACCTCTGCCTGCTGCCATCAATTTACCGTCGTTTTAAGTTCATGCAGTGCATTTTCATACCGTTATTATGAATACCAATAATAAGCTGTAAAAACCCTTTTAGCACAGCGGCTGTGAGCCCTCAGATATCAGTTCTGTGTGTAGAGCAGGGACAAAGTAAAAGCTGCAGTTGGAAAAAAAGTCTTCAAGCTTGACAATGAAGGCCATTTGCAGCTGAATGATTGGTATCTATCAGCTTTCCTTATCATAATGCTGTGTTTGACCAGGGACAGGCAGGCGCTTTGAGCTGAGATACAGAGCCTTGTCAACATCATGCAGTCACCTGTCCTTATCCGGGAGAGTCCCGTTGGGATAGAAACCGTTTCCCCATTTGAGCTGTAGCTAGGAGATCTGAGCTTAATGCAACGCCACACAGCACCATCAACCACATCAACCCCATCCTGCCAATGTATCAGTTGTAGGATGCAACCAAAAAAAAAAGGAAAGAAAAGATGCTGCTGGGTTTGGTTGTTTTTCATGGTTTGTACTTCCTGTTTTATTTTGTAAGGATACTTCCTTTACTGTGTTTACGTCCTGTTTTTACCTCCATTCTGATTGGCTGCCCCACCCTTGTTTCCCATGAGTTCAATTACTACAACTGCACACATGATCAAAATGGTTTCTGTTGTTACGCATCTATGCACATCTATGTGAGTGTGTGTTGAGTGTGAGTGGGACTCCTACCTGTGGTTTTATAGTCGCCAAGCTGAAAGATTATGCTTTGTCTTTTCCACATTCTTCATGTAACATCTAACAATCTTCTCCACTGAATGAAATGTCATGTGTTGTATTGTAGAATGTGTTCTTTTAGTCCTTTCATCCACAATAATACTAACTATAGTAAATAGGGATGTCCCGATCCGATCACGTGATCGGAACTCGGGCCCGATTACGTGATTTCAGACTCGATCAGAATCGGATGTTACCTCCCGATCAGGACTCGGATATATATTTATTAGGGCTCTCAAAGTTAACGCCTTCTGTGCAAGGTGGCTCTGTGTCCTGTAGTGTATGGGTATGACAGTTGGTTTTGGTGTGAGAGGTCCTGGGTTCGAAGTCTCGATGAGCTGCTGCGCATCTGAAATCACTTAGCGTGGCGCTCTGGATACACACACACACACGAGTGACTTGAGAATCGTGAAAGTATCGGATCAGGACTCGAGGGCAAAAAAAACCTGATCGGGACATCCCAAATAGTAAATTGTTTAAAAACATTAAGTTGTACCAGTATACCTTTATTCCTGAAAACTCTCTCTCCCTTTTATTTGTCTTCCACTGCCAACAATCTCAGGCAAGGTTTCAGAGTCACAGTAAACAGAGATGAGAGTCCCGTGTCTGCCTGGTGAGATGCTTTGGGCTGACTCGATTTGTCACAATTTAGTGTGACAGGAGTGACAAACACTTAACAAGCTAATAGAGTCCAGTAAGCAGCAGTCAGTGAGCTCTTGTAAAGGTATTATCTTGTGCTGATACACATCGCACAGCAGCTGGGTTGTTAGCATGCTGCTTTCATGATCTGATGTCCGTCAATTTCCAACTGCTGCCCTTTAATTGCTGCCTGCAGCTGCTATTGTTTGAAGCCTCACTTATTTAAAATGAATATATAAAAAAAAATCTTCCTCTCTCTCACCAGAGGCCCAGTCCAGCGCCATGATGTTCGACTGCGTGTACTTGGAGCTGTCAGCCTCCTTAGACCACGGCACTAACGAGCTACTGGAGGCGGCGGTGAGGACTGCCAGGGGGGACTTCGTTGGCCCCGGATGGACAGACGGCGACCCGGGGGCGGGCCGTAGGGAGAGCCTGACCAGCCGGGCCAAGCGCTTCTTGGCCGGGCTTGTACCGCGCTCCTACGGCAGAGACCGAGAGCGGGATCGGGGCCGCTACAGGGAGATGAGCCGCCACCGGGGCAGCAAGATCCTCCGCCAGAAGTCCCGCTCCTGTCATGACCTCAGTGCACTGTGACACACACACATGCAGGCAAAGAAACACACTCCACATGTACACAAACACACACCAAATTGAAAGACGTCATGAATGGGGATGTGTGAAAGGTGGAGAAAGAAAGGGGAGGGGGTGGATTATTCGGATGGAGATGAAATAATAAAGGGTGTAGAGTGTGAGAAATAGAGAAATTTATGGAAAGATAAAGGTCAAGGGGAGGAGAAGAAAAAGATGAACAGAGAGAGCTGACATCTTGCCTGGATCGCAGTGCCGAATGTATGAGTGAAGCCATTTTAGTGAGAGAAAGAGATAAGGAGGTAAGCTTGATTTGCCGCTCCACCCTGGGTGAATCAGCGACCGCTCATTACCTGATGAGAGCAGGAAGATAGGAAATTAGAAGGAGAGGGAGGCACAGCAAGATGCTGGCTTGATTATTGTAGCTGAATGAGAAGGAGGTGGGGCACAAATAAACACACACTCGAAGTAGCACACACTGATAACGTAGAGACTGATAGCAATCTATTGTATACCTGTTATAGATCCTGTTTTATAGCATGCAGAGTAGACGATCTAAGACATGACCCTGTAGGTTTTACAGTCACATGATCCTGGATTTACTGTACCTCGGTGGCCAATAGCTAATGCACAATCTAGCTAGTGTCTCTGGTAATGCCGTCTCCGAAGGCAAGACTATTTATCTGTTAAGATGCTCCCTTCTCTGCCCATCTTTGGCCACACACTGCATCCACCGTTTAAAAAAAACAAGTGTTTTAAAAATCCACCATGGACATAATGTTCATTTGTGACTTTTATACTAAACATCAGCACCCAAGCCATATTTTTTTAGCTGAATGCACCACAAGCAATCAGCACGAAGAACCCTTTACCGTAAGGATGAGAAGCAATGGATGAAATGTCCTGACTGGCTGCACTAAGACATTAGCGAGGGTGACCAGACTGAACTCTTCTCCCGTTGAAGCTGAGTCACGGAACATTGGGATGCCACTGAAGCGCATGAGGACAATAAGAGAAAACCTAATCTACCTGTGGCTGTTTGATGTTTTCTTTTCTTTTTTCTTGTTACACACTGGCATTATTATGTGTGTGTGTTTGGACTGAATTCTGTGGGGGCTGGCCACACAGGTGATCCCAAAAAAAAAAAAAAGGAGAACGTTCTGGAAACGTTTTCTCATGGACCGTGGCAGCATCACTCCACACCATCCTCACTGGTTTGTCACCGTCTACTGAACACTCTTGTCTTTACCAATGAGAATAAAATAGGTTTTTGTTTGACATCCCTCATGAGTGTTTTTGTCAGTTTGTTTTGACAGCGTTGATGATGACTGCCTTTGTTACAAGCATTAACTAGGTTGAAGGATGGCGTGGCTGATAATGACCTGCAGGTCCTCCGGCCGGGCTGTGAGAGGACAGCCTCTCAGGACACTTGTCCTACTTAGGACTAAGCAGCACACACAAAAAAAAGAAAAGAAAGATGCAGCGTCAACACTCTGAGGCTGTAACAAAATCCCAGGTTTTATATAGTTGTATCAGGGGAAAACATGAACCAAGACAAAGCCACAGAAGCTGTCCTGACTACAGGAAGTAGACATGGTACCTTTATTTTAGGAGGCTGGAAGCAGATTCTTTGTTTTTTTTGTCTTCTGTGGCAGCCCTCACTACATCTTCATCACCTTGTGGTGCTATAAAAGTGAAATGTGTTGCTCTAAACTGCATTGTGAATTCTGATATGCACTTTATTTCACAGTTAATATTCACTTTGTTTTTAGCCGTGCCACTACTTAAGCACTGATGCATAAACTTAGCATTTTCAATGAGATCAGGCTGTGCTATGAAATTCTAGTGTCTACTGCCTATATTTTTAGCCATTTATAGGTGTCAACATATAGTTTGGGTTAATAATTTCACTTATAATCATTTAACTGTTTTAGCTAGATATTCTCACAGTGGTCTTTAATGCTTGGAAAGCATCAACCCTCAAAACAAGCTCTAAGGCGACAGTGCAGGGAGAACATTACTCAATCAGCAGCAATGTCCATACAGCATGAGGCAGGCAACATTTTGATACACACAAGATTACATAACATATAGGTGTTGCATGAAGCATGTGGGATAGACTAGGAAATACTGATGAGCTTCAAAGTATTCATTATAGAGCAGCTCAGTCTATACGGTGGTGTTACTGCAGAGCACTGAGGTAGAAAACTGTCAATGATTATCTGCCTGTGAACTCATTTGTTTATAGTATAAGCTTGCATAGGATATTCTACACTGTAAAGAATATTCCTGTAAAATTATGGTAAAGTGCTGGAAGCAGGGAAGCAGAGACCCAACCATCTCTGTCCCATCAACCACCAGCTGTAGTTTGCTCAAAATAATCCCATAATTCTGCCTTGCTGACCTCGTCTGGTTGTGCATGCCTGAAAATGACAATCTCACTAGCTAGAAAACTTACTGAGCAACAGTTTGATTTCAAATATCGTTTTAGTAGCAAAAACATAAAAGATTAAGTTTTTAATTACCGTGTTCTTGTAGACAAAATCTGCAGCTGCCATTATCCACAAGGCGCGCCTACACAGTAGGAATGATTTTCCTAAACTCTTCTTTATGACAGCAGAGCTGAATGAGTCTATGTGAGCATGAGCTCCTCTGTCTCCGCAGTGAGGTGTGGAGTGGGTGGGATGGATTGTCCACAGCAGAGAGCCACTGTTTAGTGACTTACTGTCTCTCACTCACTCAAACAACCCCGGGTTCTGTCCAGTGACGCTGCTGACCTCATAGATGACTTCGTTCATCTTGTCAGTGCAGCAAAGATGGCTCCTCCTACAACAGACTGGTAGAAGGTTGCCATCATCTTGCTGCACACATTGAACCATCTAAGCTCCAATGTTGTCATGATCCTGAGTTCTTTGTTGTTGTTTCTTTGAATGAATGTTTTTGTCTTTGAATGAATCCTGTGTTTTCTGGGTTTTGGGGTTTTTCATGATGTGTTTCTGGTTTTGTTGTCTTCCTGTTTTACTTTGAAAATCTGGTCTCTTTGTGTATTCCTTAGTGTTTTACTTCCCCCATGTTTCCTGCTCCGTCCTGATTGTGTTCACCTGTGTCTTGTGTGTGTCTACTTAAGTCCTGTGCTCCTCTTTGTTCTGGTCGGATCGTTTGTCCACCCATGTGTCGTCTCCTGCATGTTCTTCCTAGTGTCTGAGTCCTCCAGTGTGTTCCCGTCCTCCTGTCCTCCCTTTGGCTCTCCTTGTTCGAGTTTGGTTGGTTTTTGCTTCTTTTCCCTTTGTCTTGTGGATTTGGATTTGAGTTCTGGATTTTGGCTTTTCATTATTAAAAGCTCATTTTTACTCTAACCTCGGCCTGTTCTCATGTCTGCATTTGGGTCCTTTAAAACATAACAAATGTGTCCAAACCATCTTGTGATTTGGAGTTTGAGGACTAAATTTTCCCTTGTGCATTTTTTTTAATACTGTAGTTTGCATTAGCATGTTGTTAGCTGTGTGCTGTAGCTTCACGTTGGAACATCCCATAATGCATTGCAAACTACAGTACAAAACCGTATTACATTCAGACAGTATGTTACTCTTGGAAACTGGCCATAAATTGAAACACTTTTACACACAGGTGGAACCAAAATTGTTATTAAAAGGTGTTTTGTATTGAATCACAATACGTTCTGGAACTCTGACATCTTCAGTATTTTTTTTTTACCATAAGGGCTGCTGAGGTTTACTTTAGAAAGAAATGTAGCTCATACAGTGGTAAGATGGATTTTGAAGAACAGTGAAGGAGCAGCAAAACACACTTACAGTGTTTTATTATCTGTCTGAGGGCTTCTATAAGGAGGCACGACAGAAAGAGTTTAAGGAAACGGTTACCTCATACCTGCAGTCTGGTCTAAAAACAAAAACACTGTGGTGATCTTTGGGGTATCGCCCTCCAAAGAAATAAACCGCTAAAAATAAATGTGTAGTTTCTGCTTAGCTGAAGTAGTCAGAGTAAGATATAAGTCAGCTACATGTCTTATTTATGGCTCCACAGTCCACAAGACAACACTGAAGGAGCAATTTTTAAACAGTTTGTAAGGATGTGGAGTCAGGCACCAGAACAGCAGAGAGAATCACATGGATTAATACAACAGCTGGACTCCAGCTCAGGAGAAATACATTTAAAGCCAAATTCGGTCACAGTCATTGACTGTGTTGTCAGACTTGGTTCCAACCACACAGCATTATTAATCATGCTGCCTAGTTGATGGAAACTACCAGGTAACATGAAGTCCATCCTTAACAACATGTCTGACCCCCTCCTGTGTGACACACTGCTGTCCTACAGGAGCACATTCAGCAGTAAACTGAGACTACTGAAGAGCAGCACAGAACGCCACAGGAGGTCCTTCCTGCCAGTGGCCTTCAGACTGTAGAACTCCTCCTGTTTCTGAAGGGGGAAGAGCTGGAAGAACAGGTAATGGTCTTACTCTTCACTGATTTAGATTTTTTTTGCACTTGTATTCATACGCTTGTATTTGAATGTGTAACCTGTAACCTTGGGCAAAAGAATTTCCTGTATATTTATTGGGGAGAGAAGGTAAGCAATGTAAAAGTGTGGCAGAGCAATCTTCCTCTTCCTCACTTGCCTCCAGCAGGTTTTCTTGTTAGCACATTTCAAACTTGAATTCAGCACAAAAAGTGTTTTTGCACGAAGTCTACATGATCAGCCATGGGAATTGATCCACCTCTGAATAGCAACCAAGAACCAGCTCAGCTGGAACAGGGTGCAGTCGCACCCAGTAGGACTCCAGCCTATAGAATAGAATATACTTTATTAATCCCTTTGGGAAGTATACATCACTAGCTGGTTAGCAAGCTAACTTCAGTGATCACTTCTGTGGACAGGTGTCTTTTATACAGGTAACGAGCTGAGAGGGCTCGTTACCTGTATAAAATACACGTGGGAGCAGAAATCGGACGTCTATAGCCATGGTCAGCTTAGCCTGATGTCCTCTTTAGAAATGCTCGATGGCAGCAATATGCCCAATTGACTGATAAGAATCAAGTACGCACCATATTGAACATATATTCAGCATGGAGTCATATCTGTTATTTCTTCTTTTCCTGTTGATAATCGTAGGTCTTTTTTAGTTCTTCAGTCTTAAGAAATTGACCTTTAAGCATGTCTGTACATTTGTTGCCATGTGTGTGGCAGGTCTCCAAAACTTGCTGATCGAAACAACAGCCTTTTAGTTAACTGTTTAGATTTTAAAGTGCTATAAATAACCATGAAAACATCTGCCAGGCTGGATCTGTTTCTGCTCCACCCTACTTTTAGCAGGTGTAAAGAAGCACCTCAGGCTTCACCCTACGACCACCATCACATGAGATCACATCAGATAGCTGCGGCTTTCAGGTTCTGAGGCTTGTACAGTAACTATGTGGAGTGGATACATGGGAGGACTCTTGAGAGCAAGGCAAACTGGCAAAGAGACAGAGGGGTTGAAGAGAGAGGGAGAGAATCAGAGGGAGAGACGGGGTTGGAGAAATGCTTTGAGGAGTAATGGTTGCTTAGAGACCGTTGTCAAGGAGACGATGAGTCCTAGAGTCCTTTGGCATCTCAAATGTCCTATATTTATGTTGATTTTGAGAAAGGAGGAGGATTTTTGTTTGATTTTACTTTTTCCTTGCAGTAGTAGTAAAGCACCGGAGAAGACTTTCAAACTGGAATTTATACAGCATGTTCAAGAGAAGTAAAAAAGGCACATAAAGGATTTTAATCACACTTAAACAGGTCAGATAACTGTCAGATAATAACATATGTTTGGCAGCTACACAGGGAAAAAAAGAAGAGGGAACTAAGAACAAAATAATAGATTTGTTTCTGTGACACTCTATCAGTCTCTCAAATCGTGACAGATATCCTCCCTCTCTCTCTGTCTCTCTGTCGCTGACTCATTCTGTGGGCATTTACTGTGATTTTTTTCGGGCAAAAGAATAAGTGGAAAAGCAGGGAAGACGGAGAGAGAGCTCAAAAGAGGAATTACCACCTACTGTGTGCCAGTGAAAGCTTGTCGAACTTACTCCTCACTTTGCACCAAAGACAGACTATTTTCAGTGAGCACTGTGCATAACTAATGAGATGCATATTTTCCTGAGGTGTGGGTGTATAGGCACATAAGCAAAGAGGCAATATTGGTACCAGGGGGGGAAAAGACCATGGGCAAGGTGGAGGCTGCAGACTATAGTGTGGCCAGATGTGGAGTGGCATTGGAAAGAAGCGACGCTGAATCCCAGGGGGAATTCATGTGATTTGTTTTCAAGGAGCAATGGCTCATTGTAACCCAAATGTCATTGTTCTTCTGCTTCTGTCTCATGAGTGCACAGGGACGATTATACAGGCACAAAGCTATAATAACCAAACAACAACAAAAAGGGAGTGAGAATGGGCCAGACCATAGCCTGAATATCACGCTGAGAGTGAAGCACATGTAATTAAAACTGGTGTGATCAAAGCAAAGAAGACAAGTGAATCATTAGGCAAGGTGATTGTAATAACAGGTTGAAAAAGGGACAAATCTCAAACCTCATCACGGGCTGAATTCCCCACACAGTGTGTCCCACATTTGCAGTAATGTGGATTAATAGCAATTCAAAATGTGATAATAAAGTTCTGTGCACTAAGAAACAGAAGTGGAGCAAAAAATAAATAAAATATAACAGCCCTTTTTTTCAACAAGGATTCTTAGATTTTGTTGCTTATTAGTGATTATAAATTGTGCTGTAAAGTCTCAGATCTTCAGTGTAATATTTGCTCAGTGTGGACAATTCTATATACTTAGACATATTGTGGACTAAAATAAGCAGCACAGTTGCTGTGTATAAGTTTGTAGTATTAACTTGGCCCCACCGTGATTATTTTTCTGGTTATTATCACTCAAATACCTTGAACACCCACCTTCACACAGAGAAATCCTATTTTGTTTACTTTTATTGTAGGGCGATTTCCATTTTCACCAGTAGATGGCAGTGTTGCCTGTGGTGCTGAATTTACGGCAGAATGGCGCTTTACGACATCCGGAAGTTAGCCCAGCTTGGATGGAAGAAACATTCACGAACATTCACAACAGATCGTGTTCTGATGCATTTAGAGGTGAGAGAAGTATACAAGTGCCACATATTATTCTTTAAAATGTTTTCCATATGTTTTGCCATGTTTTATGTTTGTTTCTCATGTGTGTGACAAAAGAAAAGAAAACTTAAGCTAGCGCTAACCGCTAATGTACTTAGCAATCACGCTTTTGTAATGACAACTGCAGAAACACTGCATTAGCTAAGAGTATTCGCTGTATGTTGTTGATAAGCTGGCTGTATTGTGTACTACTACGTTTGATAGTTCCATGACAGTCGTTGTGGTAGTAAATCCTCTTACTGGCGGAGAGTTTGCCCAGACATTATGGAGGAAGAAGCTAGTAACCCTCGCACAAGACAGTTTATGTCATATTTACAATGTTTGTGGAACTAATAAATACTTGGAGTGACATTTTTTCTTTTTCAGTTAGGGTGTAGACAAAATGTATAGAGGCTTGTGGCATATGAGAAGTGTTTACTGTGTAATGTTTATTTAAAGTTGTGAAATGTGTTTTTTTTAAAACCCAAGCCATCATTTCTTTTCTAAGCTTTAGCTTTTTCTAAGCTTTACCCAGCAGCGACTGCAAATAAAAGGGTTGAGAAACAGCTGACATAGATGATCATATCTAATAGATTAGCAAATACTTAAGCACCAAAACATAACGCATCCTATCTCTATCTTCGTTGAATACCATAGAAAGGTGCAAATTTAATCATGCTCTGGTGATAGTGGCTTACATTGCTGAGAGAAAAAAGCAATACAAAATGTACTCCCTTATTTTAACACAGCAACTATTATTTGGCACATTTGGGTTTAATGTTTGTATTTTGGGAGTTGAAAATTGCACAACTACTCAGTCGTTATTTCCATTGGGTATGGTGTTCTTTGTTGTTATTCCATGTACTGTGTAGCATTGCTGATCCTCTTACTCCTGCTTCAGTCCCATACCACCTGCCAAATAAAGGCCTTCCTTCTTCAGATCAATTTATAATCAATAAATGTCTCCAACAAGCCTGCGACAAAAGCTGCTCACTGCTGCGGCGCTCAATGATTTTCAAACAGCCGGAATTTGTTTGTTTCCTTTAAGGAATTATGAGGAAGCCTGACATTCAGATGAACTGAAGAATCAATTATAGCTTGAAAGATGTTCGAATCATTTTCAGACCCACCAGGAGGAAGTCTTCTGATAGATGTTCCTTTCACCAAATGCCATAAATTGTCCCTGCAGTGTTTTACAGTGTTAGCAAGGCAAGCACAATAAAATATGATTTAAAAACCTGGTGTAGCATCAGAGTGTCTTTAGCAGTGTTTCAGTGACTTTTACATTCTCACATTTATGTGAGTGTTCTGTTAAGGTAAGGACATGGACCATGGGGAAAATGAGAATAAATGTTCCTGCAGTGTCCCCTACAGGCCATACTGCAGCTTACATTACAGTACAAAGAACCACCTAAACTAGAATCACCACAAGATTAGGAAGTAATTTCCGACATTATGTATTCAGTTACACTGTGACAAATAGACACTCAAAGATTACACAAGTCAGTCAAGCATGTTCTTTTCATTCAAGAATGTCACTAAAAAGCTTCCGCTTTTTTGACTCGCCAGTCTGTATTTCCTGCCAGTGGGCTCTTCTGTGTACAAAGTGGGAGAGGGCAAATTTGGCCCAAACGTGCCGAGCAAACTGGTCTGACCTCAGCTGGTTCTCACTTGGAACTGGAAGAGGGGGAGAAGCAGGGGTGTGAGTCATGAATATTGATAAAACAAATGTGTAGAAGCTAGAGGAAACTCCTGTCACTATTACCTAATTCCTGTGCAATGCTTTGCCTGTGACTGACAGAAGCACTGGTCCACACAGCTTCAAGTACTCGACTGCCCAACCTAGAGCAGGCCATCTGGACGTACTGACCCTGGATGGACAAATATTGTAAACATTTAAAGAAAACATGAAATTGGGCTTATCATGTGCATGTCTGTGCAGATGTACCTCCAGCCTCTTAAGGATCTTCCCTCTGCCCTTGTCACTGGCTGTGGTGATGAGAGCCTGGAGGACATGACTGCCTGCTGGGTCAGAAGCCATAGAGAGGAGGTCAGCAGGGCTCAGAGTACGCAGGCTGCTGAGAAGGAGTGAGCGTTCCTTAAACTTAGCCAGTGCTTGGACCAGCCGGGAGCCATGGTAACAGATAGAGGTAAGTGGAACCTATAAACACACCCATAAAGTACTGACATCACATCATTGGTATTCAATATGACATATATATATATATATATATATATGAAATGTCAAGAATGTAATTAAAATTAAAATCCAGCTGCAACAGTTTTGATTAGACTTCTTTGGTTGTTTACCTCTGTCTGTATGTTGCCTTCTGCGGTGTCAGAGTGGTAATAAATCTCATACGTGAGCAGCGACATGAAGAGAGGGAGGCAGCTGACGTGTCGAGATCCAGGCTCAGCACAGTGGAAAGCCTGTGAAGCAGCAGGTTATCAACAAATCAAATGGTTAGTTATGCAGCATCACTGTGGGTATCCACGAGTCATAGACCCATGTGGAGATCTTCAATTACACACAAAGCTTACATGGAGGAGGCACTGCATCATCTCATCCTGTTTTTCTCCGCTCTCTGCACAGCTTTCTGCCAGCTGGACAATCACACCCATGTGACCTGCAGCCAAGATGGCTTCCACACCTTGGACAAGCTCGTCGAACAGCCTCGGGAACTGTGGAGAAAGACACAGGAAGGAGGAAACCATGCAGTACTGCTATCTGCTCAATGATAAGGTAGGACCTACCAGCTTGTGTTTGGCCAAGGCTGCAGTTAGTCTCTGTATGGGGAAGTTGGCGATGGGATGGAGGGCAAGGTCAACCAGCTGACCCTTGAGATGGTTCTTGTAGAGGTCTCGAAGAAGTGACTTGTGTGAAAGTTGTACGATTGTCTCTAAGAGGTGACTGGAGGCCTGGTCTTTAAGAAAAACTAGAAGTGGACTGCAGGGGGGCAAAAAGAGAGAAAAACATGTTAAACAGGTTCTTGAACCACTTCTGGATAAAAGCAAAGTAGAAGTTGGGACTCCAACCTAACTCCAGGAGCAGAACTGCGACTCATCAGATACTCCATGATGCGTTTGAGAAGCTGTTTACAGAGCTTGGGCCGTTTTCTGTGACACACAGTCAGCATAGTCTGGAACACTGCACTGGCAACAGCGTCTGTCACACTTACTAGAAAGAACAGAGACACTTCTCAGTCCTCCTGGCAATTTAAAGGTGCCCTGTGGCAGACTAAGAAGATTGTTTATTCAAGGTTATCATCAAAAGCTAGAGATTTGTTGATTCTAACATCCATGTTTGTTAAATTGAAGGCCTCTCTGAACAAGCTGAATTTTGCTGCAGCGAGGCGTAGCATATTCTGCACAAACATACACACTTCAAGCTAAAATACTACCTGCATGATTAATGCGTATGTAGATTAGACCTTTAAGGAAAGTGCAAAAAACTTTAAGTCTTTTTCTAATAATTACCAGGTGAACTGTAGCCCCTACCCTCATGTTTGCAGTTTTACCTGAAATATTACAATATTGTTTTTACAGAATGTACATTTGCCGAGGCTACGGTATTTACTTCCCATTTATTTTGTTTTGATATTATAGCTGCGAAGTTGGCTTATCATTATAAATTCTAAACACAATCTAGACGGTGCGTTGTTCAAAGGCTGCCCTTAGGCACTTTCAGTCTGCTGTGAGTCATCACTTGCAATAAAACGGGCATAATGGTGTTCAGATTGCTAGAAAAATGTCAGAAGTGTCAGGATACTACAAGATGGAGGCAGCACAGCGGACATCTGGGTAGATTTGGACTCTAAATAAATAAGTATAAAAGCTTTTTCAACAATTGCAGTAAATGCAATATGACAAGAACGCTCAGATTTTAGCAACCTTCGGAAGCCATCTTTCATTTCCTGTCACACTATTTAAATGCAAAGTTTTCAAAACAATCAATGTGAGACAAAAAGCAAACACAAAAAACACAGTTTCAATCAACATTCATCAACAAATATGACCATGAAAAAGCTGATCTACATTCAGGTAACTGTTCGGGTGTGATGAAAGGTGACTCACAGTTAACGTTTTCCATCAAGGTCTCTGTGAGGTTTTTCAGCTCATACCAAAACGAGGTTGGAATCTCAAAGTCTGTCAGCTGAGGGGCAACATTGCGTTCTTTGGCACCTGGTTAATAACATGAATATCAAAAGGAGAAAATATGACACGAATGCAAGCTTAAAAAGAACATGCCTCTGGGTACAGAGGTTCTGACACTGCCTCAAGTATGAGCACTGACAAAGCCAGCAGATCAAAGGCTTTATTTTTTTTTCCTGTATTACTTCCCGATAAAGACACTAAAGTGAAAAATCACACTGAACAGGTGAAATCACTTATTATCAGGGGTGAGCAGCCCCTCAGACAGCTTTCTATCTGTCTGGTGTCAGCCTGAGCCAGTGTTGCTCATGGGTGCAATTAAGGTGCTTTAAAACCCTCAGCAGCCAATTGCTGCAATTTATGTCAAACGTCTCTGAGTCAGGCAACTTTTAACTGACTGTACACATATTTTTACATTCAGTGAGAATTCTAGTTCCCAGGGATATGATTATCGCTGCAATTTATCCAAAAATGCAGAGGAATCTGCACAGAAATAGTTTTATTATTTATTAATTATTATTAATTAAAAAATTTTAAAATATTAAAAATTATTAATTATTATGTTTTTAAGTTTATTTTAGCATCAAAGTATTCCATTGACAGTAGTTTGTGCATGTGTGGGTATCTTATAATGAAGTGCTACTAGTGGTTATATGTGCACAGTTTAAATGGTGCTCACTTGGAAAACTGTATGCAAGAGAAAGAGCTAAAACTTTGCAACTACAGTGTCTCTAATCGCAGCCAAATCATAAAACATACTACTTCATGGGTGTTTGTGGTATCCTGCTCTACTGTCACTTCTCACACGGTTATAAACGTCACCCTTCTCCACTGCTACTTTACCATACATGCATACCTGGGCGGGCCTCAGTGCGTGGCGGTCCGATGCAGCCTCCCAGCACATGCAAGAGTGTCCGGACCACATGTGAGCCGTGAACATGCCTGATGAACTCAGCGCTGTTGTTTCTCACCACCTGACTTAAAGACAACACCTGGGCCTCCAGCACACCACAGCTCTCTTCTTCCTCTTCTTCTTCTTCTTCTGTGGTGGGAGACGCATCCTTCTGTGATGACTCCCACCTGGACATTTGTCTGACCGCGCTCTCTACGACATGGCCCCCACATCGGTCGCAGCAAACAGCCTTAAACTCTGAGCCTGATTCTCCGCCTAGTTCAGCCAGCACCTCTCCCACTTGCTCAAGGCTGGAGAGTGGGAGCAGCCGCTGCAGAGTGATGCTTCCCGTGCGGTCCATCGCCACCAGGTTTGCTTTGCCTTTTACTTCTGTGAGGACATTCTCCACAAACATTTCTATAGAAAAGAGCATCAACAGTGGTTGGAGTTATAAATAGAACTAGGATGGAATTGGACAGTTGGAGGCAGAAAAGCTTGCTCAGTACATTTCAGGTAGAATTGTGCCACAAGCCTGCAATACAAACTGACATGAATATCTCTAGGTCAGTGTATCGGTGAAATTTGTGCATTAAAAATGTAAAACTTTAGGGGGGGTTTCTGATCAGCTTTAACCTCACCAAATGATCATTTAAAATTCAGGAGTTAATATTTATTATATGTTAACAAGTGAGAAAGTGTACTTTTCCCCATTCCATGCAGAAGAATAGCATTTATTTAGTTAGTTTAGTTTAATTTATTTCTGCTCCAAATACATATTTTTTTAAACTTTTGAAAAATAATCACCTCTCTCCTCATTATCTTCAAAGCCTTCGCCCAGTCTTTCTCCGACTCGCCGAAAATAGCCCACACTCATTGCATCCAGGCGCTTCCTGCCAGCATCTCTCTGACCTTTTTCTCCTTCTTCCCCTTGATCTCCTGCCTTTTTCTTCTTCTCTCCCCCTCCATCTTCACCAGGGTGCCTCCTCTTCTTTCCTCCACCTTTCTGGGACTTTCTTTCCTCTGTTTTCTCCAGCATGTTTTGACCCTTAAAACCTGCAGGTTATCCTGATGAGTCAGAAAACAAAGACAACCAGAACAAAACAGATTTTTTTAATTATTTGAGTCGATTTACCAAATAACAGAAAAGGTAAACGTACTTTGTTCACAGAATGTTTTAGTAGTTTACATAGATCTGCTCGTCCACTCTATAAACAAAGGATATTTAGCTGAAATCCATGCAAGCCGAATTTACCCCTGATTGCAAATTACTCATACAATGTCACAAGTGATATTTTATGTGGTTCATATTGTCCCGTTCAGCTGTGACAAGTTAAATTGTCTTATTCCATAGACGAAGTTTGGCTAAAAGATTAAAGTCGTTACCTCGATATGTGCCGAGATAAAATGGCACTGTTTGGTAAATTGTTAAATATTTGCTAAAACAGAGAGATACCCCTAGATTATTCTGTAGAAAAGATGGATAAATATTAAGTTTATAGAAAACAAAATCTTAAACTCACGTGTGAGATAGTAAACCTGGCGGCGCAGTGTTGACGCACAGTGATGACGTTTACCTGGGTGCGTTTCCTGTTTTTCCCCTCCATCCATACGGTGTATGAACGAGAATCTCCATCAGCATATACGGTGCATGCTTTTTTCTCTCTCAAACCATGTGTTGCTACCCTTTTATATATTAAATAAATGTATAAAAAATCACATCATTGTTAAAGTTGTTCTTGGATAGATTTGTAAAGACTACACAAAAGATGGCGGTATATATTTTCACAATGTTTTCTCAGTTGAGGCCAGCAGAGGGCAGCATGGTTATTATCAGGTTTGAATGATTCATGAACGACCACAAACTCGGTGAGAGGCATCAGAGGTGGGGACATGAGCCAACTTAAGGCGTGTGATCTAATCTGCACCCAGCAGTGATCTTAAAGTTCATGAAGACGTTTTGTGTCAAAGATGGCCTAGTATCACCAGATAAAAACCTGGACTCTTTCTGTATTAAAATGGCTGATTTGTAGCTTAATTATCTTATTCCCACACAGGGAAGTACAGTAAGGGGTTTAAACACCAAATTCAACAGATTAATCCTTTCATAGTTGCATCTTGTATTTTAAGTGCAGTGTTTTCACACTTTATTCATTATTATATTATCATGGTTTTATTACTGAAGTCACTTAAATTGTAACATAGCCTATACATCATACCACAAGGCTGTCCATGCTTCTCAAAATGTAAAGTTCTGTATTGGAATATTTTTTATTTGAAATGCTATGTGACCTGCTTCCCCACTGTGATAATGACATCAGTGTGTCTCCACTAAACAGTGACATGTTTGGGGAGTGTCATCAAATGAACGAGAAGTGAGGCAAGTTGCTGAATCTCATTGTCTGTACACAGGGCACAATAGATCCTTAAGACTATGACATTGTATTTATGGTTTAAAATGCAATATCTTAGCATTTAAGTTGACATATTTTCCCTACCATGCAAATGGTGGCCCACCCCTCATATAAATGATCTTTAGTATCAGCTTCACATTTTCATATAATTGTCTATAGATGGTGTACGTGGTATGCCCACCTACCATCAGTCTGTACTTGGTACTTTGCTGACATCAACATTTATCTTCAAGAAACAACCTCAGCCTTTTTTACTACTCTGATTTTTTTTTTATAGATGGAACAGGCTTACCGACTTTGCTGTTCTAGTTACAGATACAGAGTGGATTGGTGAAAGGGAGGTTTGAGCTCAGTCTCAGAAGAAAAAGCAGATGGCTCTGGCTTTAATACACAGTGGAAAATCTTACATGGCTGAGATTGTTTTTTTTCTTTTGTTGTAAACAGCAAGAACAGAAAGGCAAAGCAGCATCTAAATCAGATCGGGTCAAACCGGTCCAGCCACAAATGTCCACCCTTAATTAATAAAAAAAAGACTGTTAAACACAGCATTACCAATGGTGCCCGCTCTTTCCTGCTGCACTGTGCGACTATGCTGAAATGTACAGAGAAGCGTGCGGAAACTCCACAGCGCATACAGGTGTGACTGCAGTGCTGCAGCTGACATATTTCGCTGTCGTTAGCTCCTGTAAAGCACGCTTTAACATGCCTCTAACACACACTCAAAGCAAATATGGACACAAACAGGATAGGGAGAGAAGAAAACAGAGTTTCAGAGTAAGCAGTCGGCTGAATAACAGCAAATGACTGTTACAGTGATAAAAAGTACAAGATTATGTTTATAAGGTAGAGCCTTTATAATTTTTATTATTTATTTAAATATTATCTTTTCCTTTTTTCCTTTTTCTTTCTTTTTAATGGAAGTCTATGTGGCCCTTGTAAAACACTAATTGCTCACCCCTGATCTAAATCATTTGTTCAGCAGCCGAGCTTTGTATGTTTGTATTCATCTCCAGGGCAACTGCACCAGCACATGAATCAGCCCTCACAATATCTGTGAATGAATGCTGTGATTGATAAATCTTGAGGAGTCACCACAGATATACGCAGACAAATTTAATCACACCGCTTTACACACACACACACAACTTATGATGTCACAGGCCTAACGTTGTTATGAGTCGTATAAATCTAAGCAGCAAACAACTGAGTGCTAAACTCCCACTACTCATAGCAGTAAACATTCTTTTACAAATACTCAGAAAAATTGTGACTTTTCGACACATTCCAAATGATAACTTGTGTTTCTGAAACAGGGTGATGATTAAAGCTTTGAACAATGATATTTTCATTACAAGTCTGGCTATAATCGATCTGCCTGTAATGTATAAACCCATGGCCAGAAATGAGTCACCTAAACAAAGGCTGGTAGGTGCACACCTACTGCTAGCTGGTTTAAAAATATATTTTTTATAATATAGATGAGTACAGTTGTAGCCCTACTTTTGTGTTGTCCTACAGAAACGGTAGGAACTTGGTTATTATTTAACAGAGACAGGTCAATACAGCACATACCAAAAATATTCTCACTGACACTCCTTGACACGGTCTTATTGTACTGTGATGACCTATGATGTTCACATAGAAAATTCACTGCCCTTGTTATTTCCACATACAATGAGCAGCCATTTATTTATTTATTAAATTACTTGGTCTTTAGCTTGTTCTAAGTAAAAATCGTTTGTACCACAGAGGTCACGGTTTTTTTACAGTCAGGAAGTTTCCCTTGGCCTATCACTGCCTGTTTGGTTTCCCACACAGATTGCAAGAGCCAGGACCGGGTCCCATCTGTTATACTCAGTGAACCCAAGTCACCTTTATGTTTCCTCTCACGCCCACCGCTCTGCAGAGGCCTCAAACGTTGTCTGCGCCATTTATCATACTGGCAGCGGGCGGCAGCATGGACAATAAAACTGGTAAATGGTCTGCATTTTTCAAAATACAAATAGTCATGACAAAAATCTAATGTATGGCTGGAAGCAGTAATTCTTATATATATAAAAAACTTTTTACAAATGATATTATAGAATCATTCCCTCAAGTTTGCACCATTAATTTGTATCCAGGAAGGTCATTTTGACCTGTAGTAGCAGAGAAAGCAAAGGTGTAACTAATGGCTCTGTTCCACTCTACGCCACTGGAGTCTTATTTAAACCCTTTGCTGTGACTTTTAGTCATATTAAAGTGAACTTTATTATTATAGAAAATTCTAGGCACCTATGTGACACTTTTAATAGTGTTTTTTGTTGCCCTTTGCCAGCCTGCTAATCCTGTCCAAATGACTTTTGTTTCCTGTTGTGTGGAACGCCGTTTTCACCAATCAGTTCTCTCAGGTGAACAGGCGGCTTGTTATATTTCTGTCCAAACACCCCAACACACACTGTATACGCTCAGTCAGCTCTTGTCGTTGTAGCTGTATGAATAAGCTATAGGGGTTTAAACTCAAGCGTCATTAGAAATAATTTAATGAGGTCATATGATCATTTTGCACACTTAATCACACTTATAAAAGGATGACATGTTCACATTGTTAGCTTGGATTTCGACATTCACTAATCCCTCGTGGGTTCATTGAAACAACATGTGGTAACCTGTAATGTCTAATGAGGATGGATTCGTAATCACTGTGCCACAATGCAGGTAACTTTTCCTTTTCAGACATGGTAACTTTGTGGTTTGGCAGGAGACCGACATGAGGTCACATGTGATCAGTGGTGATGGTAACATATCAGAACTAGCCTGTTTCCATTCAGTCATGTTTTCTGTTGTCATTACTGGCAGCAGCCCAGAATCTGTGAGACAAATCACCTGTGGTAAATATTCCATCATCCCGTGTGTCTGTTTTGGCAATGTAAGAGTATATTTAACCACAGTGGTCTTGTAATGTGGTGGTTTAATGTTGAGGGGGTCAGAGGGAGTTTGTCCTAATCAAGACTGAGAAGTGAAAGAGGGAAGTGAAACTTTCTGTAATTCCATTTTAGGAGGGTTCAAGACTGAATCATGCATTTTGAGCTGTGGGTGTGGCTGGTTTGGGGTTAATTTGGTGTCACTTTAGTGGTTACTCAATTTAACATTATCTGCAGATGTCACAGCAATATGATTGGAGACACCTGCAGGAATGGTCTCAGATCGCTAATGTTTTAAATGCACTTTTTAAATGTAGTATAAGTATAACCTCGTTGCCCCTGTATGTCTATTTGTCTGGTTCCACTCCCTTCCTGCATGGGAGAAGTAAAGCTCTAGACTGCATGAGTAGTGCTGAGGATTGCGTAACAGACTTTCTCTGCGTACGTACACTCATCACGGACCGGGACTACGTGCACCGTTTGACGCAGCGCGCTTATCAAAAAACTGGACCTCCTGGTGGGAGTGGGAAACTTCAGCCCCCGTACAGGGTGGGGCAGGGTGGGCAGAGCTGGGGCAAGAGGGGTGTGTATCAGCTTAAAGTACCGCGCGGAACATTCCAGGACACGCTTATAAGTGTCCCGGTCCAAGAACGGAGCGAGTTTCCAAAAGTTTTTATAGTCTGAGAGATAATTACTGAGGACGAAGCAGAGGTTTCAGCGCTGATCCAGAGAAGAATCCACACAGAGAAAGTAAGAGTCGCTACTTTCTCCCCTTTATTCTCCACATTACTGAGATGTGAAGCGTGGTGTAAACTTTCTTCTTCTAGTCTCTATTAAAGTCTAAAAGGATAGTTCTAAGATAGAGAGCTCACATCCCAGTGTGAGACACACGGTGTTATTTACGCCATTATATTTATGTCTTGACTTTTTATCATATGCAGCAAACATCAAATTAGTCTCCTCACCTGACCTGTGTCCAGCAGCTCTAAGGAAAGAGAGACTCTTCATCTGTCTCAAGCTTAAAGCATCTTTCATGTTTTGTATTGTATTTTGATGTTAATCCATTGTCTTCTCGATGCAGGATGATGATGGAATGTCATGGATTTAAAAACTATTTTATTAACCCATTAACATTAAATAGAATCCACATCACCAGGCAAATATTTTTTTTTATACAGACAGTGTAGTTGTTTGGGAGGTGTTGTAGTTCTTATCTTGGTGCCAGCAGGCGTACCAGCTGCACCAGCATGCCAACACAAACTGAGAAAAGAGCAGTGCAAAGGCTGCAGAGTGGGAAAGAAAGGCACAGCACAACAGGGTGGGAGTGATACAAGGAGAAGTGAAAGGCAGAGGGAGAAAAAGATGAAGAACACTTCATTTCAAGCTTGGCTGATGCCTGTATTAGGTCCATTTGAGTTTGTGCATTAAAGTGTGTGGAAGGAACAAGGCTGCTAAAAACATTAGGCATGTGGAATGGCTTTTCATGGGTTTAGGGGGGTTGAGGGGATGACTCTAATTGGCCAATTTAAGGCCACCATAGGTGCAGAAGTGCGATAACACTGCTGTTTTAAAGCCTGTCGAGACACAAATTGCTAACAAAACTGCCTGAAAGTTATTTGTTAAGCCGTTATATTTGGAAAGACTCCATATTTCTGCAATAATGTTTGGCAAATTATGCCTCTCGTAGTCATCCAATGCATGCAAGTTTGATTTGACGTAATGAAGTCAGAAAGAGGAATACCCTGTCATGTGTTGAACTTCATTTCCATCTCCTTGTGAGTTCCTGTTTTACTAAAATTAGAGGGTCAGGGAGCGTGTCACTTGGGTGGAGATGGTGTTGCAAAAATATACAGCAGGTTCAGCAGTCCATTGTGTCGGTCACAATCATCATGACTGTTTCTGCCAAAAATTGGGAGGATTTGGAAACACATGAGCACACGCTCACGCTGCACACACACACACACACATGCACTCTTCTTACACTTGAACTGTGAGGGTATGGTACTGTGAGGCGTCCCTCCCTAACACCTCTTCCCCTCACCCTTTGAACTCTTCTGCATAACTTCACTATCACTACCTCCAATCGGTTGGCTCTGCTGTTTGATATGCCTCCTCAAAGTAAATATTTAACTGTGAAAATCAATACAGGCATATGAAAGACTTTTTAAGGATTCAAGGAACTTTTATTGCCATGCCAGCTCACATTTACTTGTTTATGGTACAACAACAGGTTAAAAGCCACAAAAAGAAGAGCAAAAAACATATAATAATTTCACTGCTATTTTTTTATCAGTTAAGTCCCATACACAAAAAGATAGACATTATAATAAACAAATTATAACATAATAGTTCTGTTGTAGATAAAATGAAGAAAAAGCTACAGTAGCAGTAACTTTCTTCAGACGGCCTTAACCTCACCTAATGCTTGACTCAGTGTAAAACAGAAAGTGATGAAAAATCTGTTATAAAGATGCGCAGATAGATTATCCACACCCAAACAATTATTGGTCACCATAATTACAGAGGGGGTGTCTTCATTTCCCCCATTTCATAAGAAATGTGTCACAACTAAATCTGATGGTAAGGAGAACATCTTTAACCATTTAGGGTTTATATTTTACACACTGGGTAAAACATTAGGTAGAAGACACAGTGCTACACCGGCTGAAACTCAAGAAGTAAATACGCTTCTTGCAGCTTCCAGCAGATTAGAAACAAGATGGTGAACTGATTCCTCAAGTCTGTGTCCCATAGATTCTGTATATGTTCAGGCATTTACTGGAGTTTACCAAAAACATTAGGCAGCAGCTATATATTCATGCCCCCTCCCACACAGGAGACAGGAAGTGTGGAGGGACACATTGCTTTATAAAGGAAAAAAACATTGTTTACATTTGCTAGGTTGCTGCGAATAATTACATTGGCTGACCATTCAAGAGTGTTTGTTGTTTGTGTGTTTTTCTGCTGTATGAAATTGCAGACTCCTTATTTTTAACATTGTATTACTCCATAGTTAGGATTTTAAAATGGAAAGTTTGACAACGGCGCTAATGGGCAGACGGGGTTGTTGAGCAGAGATTGTAAAATGAAAGTAATTGCACTATAAACCGAGCATCTCGTATACATGTTTACTTAACAACGCTGCATTTTTCCCGACTGTGTACATTATTGCAGCTCATTACAGTTCACAGGTGTTTTATAAGAGCTAGCAAAACATCTTCGGTGTCTTAAGATTTATTTTGAAAACAGCGCCTCAGTCTTGTGTGGCTTTTACGTTTTGATTAGAGAAGATGCAATGATAAGAAAAAAAAAAGAGGAAAGACTCTTTGAGCTTTTTATTCCAGTAACTGTTTTCACTTCACCAAGTCTTTGCCATTTAACCCTTTGTTTATAATGTGAATCCAGGCAGGAAGGACAGGCTTATCTTCAGTGTGACAAATGATCTAATTCATCTGTGATTATTAACGCTGTGTATGAGGGTGGGGATGTGACATCATGATAAATGTTCTTGTGTACAGTACTGTACACCTACAGTGTATGTACACACAGGCTACATTACTTTCATGGGGTTGTTGTTCAGCAGATGGAATCCAGCTGCTCGTAGGAGTTTTGTTAGATCTCACACAGGCAGTTTACCCAACAAAGTCAGATGGCTGAATGTCCCAGAATGCTTTGGGAAAGTCGAACAGCTGACTTCAGTTCAAGTCAGGAATGCAGTAATTGTGGGAAAAGTCAAAGAAAAGTGTAATAGCTGTTTCATGATGGATAGATTGAGTGTTTGGGAGAGATGTTTTGTTTATCACATGAAGCGTAGAGCCTCTATAATGACCTCCTGTCTACTTTTGCTTAACCTCTCATCCTGGACACTCAGTCTAAGTCTTTAATTCTTATTGTATATTTTACAGAATGCCAGGTGAGCGCTTGACGGTAAGGGGGGCATCGGAGATTGGGCGTTTCCCCGGAGCCGCCCCACCTACAAGGGCGGAGCTGACCATTCACGAAGAGGGAGAGAGGAAGCAGGAAGAGGGAGCCTGTCGTCGCTGGTTCAGGAAGATGTGTCCCTGCTGCTGTAAACGCCAGAACAGTGCCTCCTATGATGTTACAGATAGAGTGGAAGTGTCTAAAACCCCAACCCCTCCTCCAGCCCTAGACCTCACAAAGCCAAAGCCTGAGAATGGAGAAGCAAAGGAAATGGAAGGTAACATATCATGATATATTACATCATTAACGGCATCCCCTATATCTTTAATTCTAATATCGAACCTTCTTTTTTTTTTTTTTTTTTTTTTTTTTTTTTTTTAGAAATTAAACTGTCAGTGTGCTCAGTCAACCTTCTGAGTTCCAAGACGGATCAGAATAGGATGGAGCATCACACTGACCTGTATTATGGGGATGAGCTGATCATCCGCAGAGGACAGACCTTCCAGATGGAGCTGGAGCTCAATAGACCCTTCAGTACTGACACTGACAAGCTGCACCTGGAGCTAAAAACAGGTATGAAACAAGAGAAAAAAAATTTTTATATATTTATATATATATCATAGCTAGATGAGTTCTATTCAATGCAGTAAAAGAAAGAAACAGGCCAGTCTGCCACATCAACCACGGCAGAAACCATTATGTAGGCATGCAAAAATCACAAGATTTAGTCCCTATATTGCTGGGAAGCACTGCTCTAAAGTCACACAAGCAAGCAATTACAAATATCCAAGATTTTCATGCAAAAAGTCTGTGAAGTACACCTGTAAGCAACATGAGGAGCAAACCTCTGTCTGCATGGTCATGGCCAAAATACTGCACATTGCTGTAGTATGTTTAAATTGAGCAGCATTTCAACCATAGCTCAGAGTTTTGGATTCCACCCAGCAGCCCACAGTGTTAACAGTTTCCAGACCTCAGGACACCGGACACCTCCCTCTGGTATTTGCAGGCTTCACACTACACACTTGGGAATAAATGGCCATTACATCACCACGGAGAAGTGATTTGCTGTCACCTGCTACTGAGATAGTTACACAGAAAAAAATTGATGCATGTGTCCGAGTTATCCACATTAAACAGACTCTGGCTAACATCAATTTCACAGGCACATTTGCAAGGGAAGGTTCTAAGTGTTGCTCTAAAAACAGAGATTTGTATTATTGAAGCCTTCTAAGCTGTGATTTTGTTCACCCAGAAGGCTGATTGAAGGTTCAGAGTTGTTCTAATGTCGGAAGAGACATTTTTTCATTGATTTCCTTTTAAATAAGTACTCAAGAGGCGAGAGAGGATGGGTGTGGAGTCCTGAATGCAGTCCGGCCAAGAACAATGGTTTCTTGATAAATTCCATACTTGCTTCAGTAAATGGCAGCTCTATAGGGTGCCACAGAGCAAACTGCTAAAAGGAAAACACCCAATAACCCGATATTCTAGTCAGTGGACTTAAATAAAGAAAGAAGCATTCTGCAAGGGAAAGTATCTGCAAGCCCATAGCAAAATATCAGATCTCGTAAAAACAGGAACATTTAAGCTAATTGTCCCAAGATAAACCATGCTGCAGGGATATTTATGTGTGTGTGTGCCTGTGTGTGCCTCTGTGTGCTGGAGGATTTCCAGCCCCAGAATTGTTTACTCAGAGTAACCATGCACAGATGGGCGAAAGACTGTGATGCATACAGTATGTGGTTTACATTTTAGCATAGCTGTCATAAACTGAACCTCACAGACAGTTTACTTTGTTTCCATCTACATTTTGTAATAAAATCTCCTTATAGGCACAAAATTATGTGTACAAATCCACAGACCAGTACTGACAACATTATGCATTTGACGTATGTTTACATATTTCCAATATTTCTTATACAACAATGTTCTGTTTGGTTTAGGTCCCCTGCCCTTGGTGTCCAAAGGCACCCATGTCATCATTCCGCTGGTGGATCATCTGGAAGATGAACGCTGGGAGGCCAAGATCACCGAGCAGAGTGGCAACAAGATCAAGCTGTCTGTCAACTCTCCAGCCAACGCTGTGACCGGCCTGTATGGGCTCACGGTGACAACCTGCTCCCTGAAGGGCGAGCCCATGAACTGTCACAACTCCAGCAAGAACATCGTCTTGCTCTTCAACCCTTGGTGTGAAGGTAAGCTGGCATCGGGTGTGGAGAGGGCAGAGGGTTCACATGGATAGAGGAATGTGAAAGAGAGGAAGGAAAGAAGACGAGTTAAAGGTGATAAGAGGTGATGTTGCATAACACGTTTGGAATGAATAACATACCATCTCTGTTATTATTAGGTTTGAAGCAGAAGAGCTGAAAAACATCTGTGTTGTTTCTAAAAGAAAAAAAAAATCACTGCAACACCTCAGTTACTAGAGAAGTCGCTTCTGACGTCATTCTACCAGTCTAATCATAAATACTTGGACAAAACAGATGTCTATTTAGCCATTTAATCTCTGAGATGAGTCATGATATAATGTTACACATGGGTGAGAAAGGCCAACTCCATCCATGAGTGTGCTGCTGTCCGTCAAATAGCTACAGCATGACCGTGTGTGACTATGTTATATAACTTTAGTGGCTTTAATTCAAGACTTCTGGCACACTTGGTCGGACTACTTAAGCACTCCTTTCAGCTACATTTGAGAACAAACCAGTGTGTGGATATGAGGAAACAGAGCTTTAGCTGCCACATTTATGAACTATTGCCCTGCAGACAATTTTAACTCTTGACCCGGGAGCTAAATGCACTTTAAAAAATACATAAGCAGACAAAAAGCCATGTAAATAACCATACTTTTCTTGTTGCCTGCAACTATTTAGACCAGGCTACTTCGTCATAATGATGTCCCTCACACTATTATGGCTAATGTGTTAACAAACCCTAATTACAGACACCACAGAGCAACATTAACATCAATGAGGCGACATGTCACAGACACAACTTAACAAATATGCACAGAGTCTGCAGTATATAGCCCTTTAGCATTTAGCAGTATATAGCATAAGAACAGAATGACGTTTTTATTTGAAAAATGCTAAATGTGGTGCTAGGTTTGGTCTTAAAATGCTTATCATGTCAAAAAGACGATCATCATGCTCTAATGGTGGAAGGCTCTGAGCTAAACCACAGCACGAAAAGTTTTTTCAAAAGGTTAGAGGGGTAGCAGAGTATAGAAAATATTAATTTTATCACAAAACCTTCATCAGTGCACTGCAAGAAAAACAACAACAGCAAAAACCAAGGGAGCTAAGCATGTTTACTGACATCGGGATAGGAGTCAACCACAGGTTTAAGTGCTAATATTAAAAAAAAAACCTGAGATCTTTCTGAGTTTTAATAACTTGTGCTTATTTATATTCAGTTACAAAAACATTAGGAAATTACTTCCATTGTTTAGTTGCCAGTCTTTTGCAAATGATCCACACAGGATATTTGACAGAATGACGTGTGTTTGCAACACTGCAAAATAAAAACAGTGAACCTGGATCTGATAAAAAATAAAACAGACCGCCTGTCTTTCATTATGGGTTTGCTGCTTTTGGCCTCATGCCCAATCTCCTCTTCCCTTTTTCAATCCTTTTTTTTCCACGAGTCCAATCTCTCCCTCACGCTCATAAAAGTCAGAATCCCACAATTACTGTATTTAATGCCTTGGGGCAACTTGAGAGTAATCCTTGCAGCTGGTGACAACCTGTCCCGCTCCCTGGCTTTTACTGCCTCTGTGTGTATTTCCTGCTGTTTTATGCCTCTTCCACCCAGCTCCTTTTTTTTTTTTGCTATCTGCTGACCTGACCCTCACTCCCTCGCCCCATCGCTCTGCTTTCTGTCCTCCTCCCTTTGTGTGTGTCTGTTTCTTTCAACATTCCAGGAGTTTTTCAGTAAAATGTGAAAAACCACAATTATCACAGCTGCCAGATACTGTCAGCTTCATCTCCCTCTAGAAAGTCTCAGGACACTATGTTGTTATGCTTCACTCTCCTTCCCCTCCAAAGTATAACTTCCCCTCTTTCTCTCAGTCAACCCCCTGCCCCCACATGACTTCATTAAATCTCTTCCTTCCACTTGCTTTTCCTCATGCACATCTTGAACACTTTTACTGCTTTCTTTCTTTTTATCGCATTTATTTATTTATTTTTTTACACCAGAGAGTCGACAGGAACAGAGGGCTGGAAAAAAAAGATACACAGAGATTTGCAAAGCTCATGTCTTGGGGGTGCACGCCCAAGTCTGCAGTGCTCAGTGATGTCACTCAAAACAGACTGCTTCCCATAAATGAGTGTGGTGTGGGCCCCACTGCAAGGTCCATGTGTTTCTAACCATTTCCTGGCCTTGGGGAGGCACTCACGTAATATGTGAAAAGAAATCACATTTTTAAGTAGTTTAGTCACTGAATGGTTGAAAAAAAGCAAAGATTCAGGGTCATTCTCACAAGCAGGGAGGAAGTCACAGTCTTCACCCTTCACTTCACAATGTCATCCCACAGAACAAAGGCTTTATTATGTTCACTGTCAATGCTAATTGAACTGGGTTAAACATCAGAGTTATTTAAAAAAATGAAAAGGAAGCATGTTTAATCCTGTATGTTAAAAACTATATTATTAATAGCATAATGCAAAAAAATGTCATCATATAGATATGATGTGTTTCATGTGTTTCCAGAGGACACAGTGTTCCTGGATGATGAGGCGGAGAGGAAGGAGTATGTACTGAATGACACTGGGAGACTTTACTATGGCACAGAGAAGCAGATCGGCGCCCGCACATGGAACTTCGGGCAGGTACAGACAACGAAGACAAGACATGTGTTTATGAGATTGCGAATGATCTGCACAGCATCATATAATTTTAGCACTTAGCCTTTTTCAGCCAGAGATTGATACATATTTGTGTGCTATTGAGTACTTCAGTGAGAGTATGGTGTGTGGGGGTGTGACAGTACATAAACTGCAGGTTCCACTTTATGGGTTTTTACTTGCTTCTGGGGGGAAAACAAAGGAGATCTGCTGTATGGCACAAGGAACAAAATATGTCAGTCTTTAGCTACAGAGGCAATCCTTGTCACTTGATCAAGTTATTGATTTTTGAACAGGAAAATAAGATGCATGTTGCTGAAAATGAATGATATGTTTATACACTGATGACTGAAATTCCATTTTACTACTTTTAGTCATACTGTTGTAATGGACACTCCAATCAATTGTTGCTATGTATAACAGACTGTTGCTATAGGCAGTGAGGATAACATCCAATGCACTAAAGAAGTATATATATATATATATCATCATCTTATATCAAAGTTTATTAGGCTTTTGTTATATAACAAACACTCCTTTCTTCATAGTTTCATGAGGGAATCCTGGAAGCCTGTCTGTTCATCCTGGAGAAGAGTGAGATACCGCCGTCTGGGCGAGGGGATCCCGTCAATGTGGTCCGAGTCATATCTGCTATGGTGAGCTAAAATACTAATTCTGGCATATTGTTAATGAAAAATGCATCATTTAGAATACAGTGACATTAATATGAGTTAGAAAAAGTCTCTCTAATGTCTTCTTTAATGTATCTGATTTGACTGAAAAGCAAAGAAATCATTATGTCAACATGACATTTTCAGATAAATGCTCAGGATGACTTTGGCGTTCTAGTTGGGAACTGGTCGGGGAATTACTCCAACGGAGTCTCTCCTGCAGCATGGAGCAGCAGCGTGGAGATCCTGAGGAAATACCATGCCTCCAATGGAACGCCTGTGTCATACGGACAGTGCTGGGTCTTCTCTGGGGTCACGACAACAGGTGACTATGGGGAAAAAATAAAGCAGGATTTAATGGTGTGAGTGAAAAGAAAAGGGTGTGTTTATGGACCTTAGTGGGTGGTGGAAAGCAGGCATGTGAAAAAAGCTACGAGTGTTGTACCTCATGTTCATTCAATTAACAATCCACAAATTATGGGGATCTGTCCATCAGGCCCTTTTAATTAGCTCCAACTGTATCTCTGTAACAGAACACTTTGATCATCGTGCGTTCATGCAGGGGACCTCACATGATAGCTGACCTTAGCACATAGCGCTGCCCCTGATAGCAAGCCATAGCTCATACATGAACCCTAAATACCTCACATTGGCATTCCTGTCATACCTCCTACTTTTGTCACAGATAGAGCCACATGTGTTGCCTTCATTCAGCCAGAATAATAACGTTCCATTCCAATATCATCCTAGCAGAAATATCTGACTTGACTGGCCTTGTAAAACTTTTAATTATTTTAAACCTGTCTTTGTTTTCAGTGCTGCGGTGTCTCGGCATACCAGCCCGCAGCGTGACCAACTTCCAGTCTGCTCACGATACAGATGTGTCCCTCACTACAGATGTGTATTTTGATGAAAATATGGAACCCATTGACTACCTCAACAGTGACTCTGTCTGGTAAGATTTGAAGCTTTACAAGGCAGGGGCACCATGCTATAAGAATCGACTGCTGCTAAATCCATACCATAGGAATGTATCATATATTTAGATCTGCTTGCAAAGCATCCCTCTCCAACTTGAAACCAGTGAGATTTCCAGGCCTTAATGTTAAGCTAAGCTATTAGCTGTTGCCCTTTATTTCAGATTTAGACAGATATAAGTGTGGCATCAGCTAACTCCTACTCTAAAAAAACCCTATCTGCTGTATAGGAATTTCCACGTGTGGAACGACTGCTGGATGGCTAGACCAGACCTGCCCCCTGGTTATGGAGGCTGGCAGGCTGTTGACTCCACACCTCAGGAGACCAGCCAAGGAACCTTCCGCTGTGGCCCTGCCTCTGTCAACGCAATCCGCTCTGGCCAAGTCTACCTCAAACACGACACGCCTTTTGTCTTTGCTGAGGTGAGTGCTACAGATGAGATATTTTATCTATGCCAGGTGCATTTTAAAGCACTCCGTGGATCAAGTGTCACATGTACTTAGATGAACTTTAGTGACTAAAGTGTAATAGGTACAACACTTCTCAGAAGACATTTTTCCTACTAGCATTGCTTTTTGTGGGTCTAAGATTCAAGTTATTTGTGAGGGGAAAATATATTTTTCCAGTTGCTCAGGAACTTCCCATGAATGCTCATGTTTAAGCTGATTGTATTTGTTGGTATGTTACCATCAGGTCAACAGTGATAAGATCTACTGGCAGAAGAATCTGAACGGTACATTCAGCCAGATCCACAGTGAGAAGAAAGCTGTCGGTCACTGCATCAGCACCAAAGCGGTGGGCTCTGACGAGCGGGCAGACATCACACACCTCTACAAATATCAAGAAGGTACTGGCAAGCTTATTTTTTTTAATAATCACAGGTCTACCTTAGATTGATGTCCCAGAACCAGACATAATCCTTTCTGCACTACTAGAAATTATCTTGAGAAGTGATGATTTAATCGCCTCATTCTGCATACATCATTTTGCAGCACATAGATTCCTCCTCAGCTGACTCCTCACCTGTTTGCTTTGGAAGGCCTGTGTGCCATATCTCTTGTATCTTTTAATAAATCCTCTAACCTCAGACAGAATGAGGTGCACTCACCTTGTCCTCCCCTCTTCTCCACCAGGTTCAGATGAGGAGCGTATCGCTGTGGAGACTGCTAGTCGCTATGGCACCAAGCCCGATGTGTACTCCGCACCCATGGCAGAGGATGTGTGCGTGGAGGTGAAGATGGAGGGCGAGGGGCCCAGGATGGGCACTGACGCTCGGTTGACCATCGTGGTGAAGAACCTGAGCTCGCAGCCTCGTCAGACAACGCTGAACAGCCAGGTCGCCGTCATGTACTACACTGGCGTGCTGAAGGGCACCATCAAGAAGGACCAGATGCCTGTTGAGCTTTTGCCTAATGAAGGTTGGATTTCCCATAAGTTGATTATCATTTCTCATGAGATATTTTATGCTAAGCACTAGACAGCAGACAAGGTTAGCATAAAGCTGGTAAAAACAGAACCACGACGAGGAAGATATATTTTATGCAATGCTGTATAAATAAGAAACCTCATTCACCTACAACAGTATGTCAACACTAAGCTCAACTCTACCTGTCCATATAGAGAAGACCATTGAGTGGCTGCTGCCCTATCAACATTACCAGAACCAGCTGGTGGACCAGGCAGCCCTGATGCTGACCCTCTCTGGAAGAGTCAGTGAAACTCAGCAAGTGTTGGCCAACCAGACCACCTTCAGGCTCCGTACTCCTGACCTCAACATCACGGTAGCTTTTCTATTTAGCATTCAGTGATTATTTAATATTATACGTAAATGTTGAGTAGTACGATTTTTGTCTTCCAGCCTGTGGGTGAAGCTGTGGTTGGTAAGGAGATGGCGGCCAAGATTACCTTCACCAACCCCTTGCCACGCACACTAAAGAGCGTGGTGTTCAGAGTGGAGGGTCTGGGCCTTCAGAAGGGCCATGAAGTGGTTGTAGGGTAAGAAGACACCTTTGAGTCTATTCCTCTCACATTTTCCACTCTAGACTAACGTTCCACTCCTCCTTGTCCTTCTCAGGGATGTCGGCGCTCACTCCACAGTGACACTGACAGAGCACTTCATCCCCACCCAGCCTGGACCCAGGAAGTTGGTGGCATCCCTTGACTGTAAACAGCTTTCACAAGTACACGGAGTGGCTGACATTGTTGTTCTTGAACAGTGAGAGCCTTATTCACAACTTTTCCTTACAACATGTAAACCCAGAGCCTCTAACTTTATTAGCGTGCACATTTCCTGTACCTTTAAAATTAGAATTTTTTAAATATAACTATTAACAACTGTAGCATTATCAGTATTATTTTTTTTACTTTGAACAATGTAAGGTCACACCTGTGTCTTGCTGTGGTGAAATATGCAGCATGATTTAAACGCAAAGCAAATGAAGACCTTTATATAGTGAAGTTCTAGATCTTTCCTAAGACTAGTGCATTTCAAGACACTGAACAAAGCATGTGAAGGTGCAGAAAGTCGTGTAAATACCATAAGCGCATTGTTCATATAGCTTTTTATTATAATGTGAAAAGTGTTGTCAGACAAAATGAACCTCACATGGCTTTAAATGAACGGGGGCTGCTGTGAAATGTTTGGAAAGGGACATTTTAGGAACATTTTAGGTTACAATTTCAAAAAAATCCAACCAAAAAACATTTTTAGTTAAATTTTATATACACTCCCCTCACACTGCTCTGTATTAACTGTGGGTGTGTCATGCACTTTACAGCTTTTATGCAGGTCCAAACAGGGAGCACAGTGACCTTAAATCACCTCAGTGTTACCTAACTGTAGTCTCTTCAATTTCAGCACTCGAAGTACAATGTGAAAGTAACTATGTTTAATATCGTCCTACTATTTATCTACCTGGAAGTGTTTTTTTTGTATTATTTGTCTTGTGTGTATAATAAAGCTCACACTGAATCAACAGACTGGCTCCAGTGCCAACAGCATTATTCAAGGCTTTACTGGCAAGAGGTGAGTGAAGATGAGATTATGCACTCTAAAATTATCATTTTCTCTTGTGTCTCAGTGTGCGTTTTATCCATCAAGATTATTTGAGTTTTATTTAATGACCATGAACTTGTGGTGGCCAAAGTGCCCAAAATAGAAGCTTGGTGACATTGTCTTGTGTAAAAAATGTAACCTTTAAAAAATCAACAGATCCTGTTGTGAGCAGTTTCATGTAGGAACTATTTTCCCACTGAATTGTAACAGAAATTGCTTACTACAAGGCCAGTGAATGTTTTTGACACAGGTTAATCTAAAAAGCATTTTACTGGAAGCTGCAATCAGCCTGTTCAAACTTTGGAACTATTGAGTGCTAGTGCAATAATTCAGATATTTCTATGACAATGTTGCATTACAGTGCTACAGTTACTTTTAATATTAAAAATACTAATTGGCAGTTATAAGCTGTGTATACACACACAAGTATATATAGATATACAGATGTTGAAAGAGAAAATGTAAATAATGCAGTATGTGTTTACATGAGTTTCACATCTGTTACCCCTACAGGCAGAACCTAATAGAAGTTATACTTTTTGCTGACCTCTACTGGTTGGGCTTTTAAGTGCATCACATGAGGGTAGATCCTCAAATAGGCTTTTTTTTGTAATTTTATTTTAATTTTATTTTAGGCCAATAATTTACATAAGTATTAAAAGAATAAGGAGTACAGTACAAACAGAATATAAATGATTACATCTTTAAATATTGTGTGCATTTCCTCCAGTATTTTTCACATCTTTCGGCAGCACCCCTCGGGGAAAGGGTCATCCTTTCCATAATATACATTTCCTGCACTACCTCCCTCCATTCCACCACCGTTGGAGGTTCCTCGCTCAACCATCTCCTGGTTATAGATTTTTTTACCGCTCACTAGTAATATCCGCAATAAATATGTATCCCGTTTTGTAAGTCCTGTTGGCAGATTACCTAGGTAGATGGTGCTAAAATTGAAAGTGAGCGTTAGTCCAATTATTGATCTAATTTCTGTCATCACCTCTGTCTAGAACAAGGCTATAGCAGGGCACTCCCAAAAAATGTGAAAATGACCACCTGACATATAACCACATTTTCTCTAACATTCACCATGTTCAGGGCATTTGGTTCTTTGTCCTTTCAATTTGGGTGTTATAAAAAAACCTTACAGTATTTTTCCAGGCAAACTCTCTCCAACGATAGTAGTTATAGATTGTGTTTTACAAATATTTAACCAGTCCTCCTCGGTAAGTGTTATATTAGCTTCCCTTTCCCATCTAGATTTAAGGGTAGGTTGTGGAGAGACCTCTCTCCAGTTGCAGTGATGAGTAAATCCTGGAAATTATTTTCTTATTATTATTACCCTTATATGCATCAACAAATATCTTTATCAGAGTCATGCCCACCTCTCCAGAGGCTTTAATATTCTTGTTGAAATTATTCCTCAGTTGAAGATATCTAAAAAAAATCCTGTTTCTCCAAATGAAAGATATCTTGAAACCGTTGAAAACAGTCTAGGCATTTTTTAGATGAGATAGTACAGTAGGAGGTGATACCCTTAGTAATCCAATGTTTAAACCTGTTGTCCAAATTTGCTGAGGTAAATTCTGTATCATAAGCAATCCACCGTAATATTCGTACATTTCTTTCAAAGTTCTCATTTTTAAATTGTTTATACCAGATGTTTAATGGAACATTGATCCATGTATTAAACTTTTCCAATTGTTTTCTCTGTAGCTTACTATCTTCCAAGAAAGCTTGGAGAGGTATCGTAATCTGATTCTGTTCTAGGTCCTTCCATTTAGCTTCATATGTTGGGTCACACCAATACACCAATGAGCGTAATTGTGCTGCCCTGTAATAGTCTACCAGGCAGGGTAAAGCCCCCCCCCCCCTTTATCTTTAGGAAGCTGTAATGTCTGGAATCTAATCCTGGGTTTTTGCTTTCCCCAAACAAAGGTGGATATCATTTTATTCCAATTATTGAATTGTTTAGGGGGTATTTCAACTGGGAGTGATTGAAAGAGGAAAAGCAGCTTTGATAATATGTTCATTTTCACTCTATTCTCTATTCGATTGCACATGCTCACAGGTAATAATGACCAACGATTTAAGTCCATTTTGATATTGCTGGTTATAGGATTGTAATTAATATTGTAAATGGTTGAAAGATCTTTGGGACCCCTAAGTATTTGATTGCCTTACCGTTCCATTTAAAATTACATATCCCAGTAATGTTAACCCTGTGGTTTATATTTAAGGCAAGTGTCTGGGTTTTATTTAAATTCAACTTATATCCAGAGTATGATCCAAAATCTTGGAGAAGGGATATTAATTTGGGCTTATATTTGGTTCAGTAAGAGTCAACAGGATATCATCCGCATATAAACAAATCTTATGCTGCACATCTCCAATCTGTACACCAGTTATCTCATTGATTCCCCTGATTGCCTGAGCCAATGGCTCAATAAACAAAGCGAAATGTGTGGGGCTAAGGGACGCCCCTGTCTGCATCCCCTCTCAAGGAAAACTGGCTGAGACAGGTTTCCATTTATTTTGATTCTACTTGAGGGGGAGCAGTAGAGAGACCTTATACAACCAATTACTTGGTCATTAAAACCAAAACGTTTAAGGGTCAAGTACAGATAGTCCCATCGGACTGAGTCAAAAGCTTTTTCAGCATCAAGGCTGATAATCACAGATTCAATATTGTTACTTTTTATATGATCAACTAGGTAGAGAGCCCGTTTCACATTGTCCTGGATCTGCCTGTGTTTAACAAAGCCGGTTTGGTCTGTGTCTATGAGGTCTGGGATTATATCTTCCAATCGTTTAGCTAATATTGATGCAAATAATCTATAATCAATATTTAAAACAGATATAGGTCTATAGGAACTACAGTTTGTCTTGTCTCTACCCTGCTTGGGGATTATTGAAATTACCGCTTGTCTCCATGACATAGGGGGAACTCCCCCCTTTAGTACATAATTGAAACTTCCTTTTAGCATCGGTATTATTATTTCCCTAAACTTTTTATACCATTCAGATGGGTAGCCATCAGCACCTGGCATTTTATTTGATTTCAGTCTTGATTTAGCTTTATTTATTTCTTCGTCTGTTATCTCTCGAGTTATTATTTTGTTCTGTTCCATTACTATAGATGGTAGGTCAAAGCTAGTCAGGAATTCGGACACATCTCTTATGCCAGCTGCTTCTGGCTGTGCATATAAATTGCATAATATGTCTCAAATGATTTTTGTACATCCTCTAATTTAGAACGTTTCATTAGTCAGGGGATCTTTCACTTTGTGTATAAATCTCTCTGCCTGTTGTTTACGTATCCTCCATGCTAGAAGTCTTTTAGATTTGGGACCATTCTCATAGAAATTCTGTTTAATTAACTTAGCCCTTCCTGCTATCTGACTTTCATAAATATTATTTAGTGCTTGTTTTGTATGTAGAATCTGTTGTAGGACCGCAGTCATTGCTTTCCATATGTTTACTCTCTAAGGATTTTAACTTTTCAGCCAGTTCTTTAATTTGTTTATCGTTTTCCTTTTTCTTCTGAGCAGACCATCCTATAAGTTTACCTCTAAGAACTGCTTTAGCAGCATCCCAAAGTGTACTTGGAGATACAGCTCCATTATTGTATAAAGTAATATAATGTTTTATTTCTTTCTCTATATATTTCTGACAATGAGGGTCATTCAAAAGATTTGTATTAAGTCTCCACAAAGTTTCTTTAGGTTTGTTGTCTAAGTGTAATACCAAGTAAACCCCTGCGTGATCAGAAATGTCCCTCGTTCCTATATAACAGTTTATTATTCTGTGTCTATCCAAGAACATAAAAAATAATCAATTCTTGAGTACACTGAATGGGGATGAGAAAAGAAAGTAAAATACTCATGAGGGTGTAGATCTCTCCATATGTCGATCATGCCAAATTCTTTAAGCAGTCTTTTAACATATATTGCCTCAGATCTCATCTGTTTTATCTTATTTGAAGAATCCATGGTTGGGCACAGATGAATATTCAAATCTCCTCCACATATTAACACCCCCGAGGTTTCTGCCCATATTAAATTAAAGACCTTCTCAATCAACTGTTTATTAGTTCCCGGTGGCCTATAAACATTTAGTAGGGTGACTTCTTTATGGTCAATAAAACCCTTAACTAGTACATAACGTCCCTCCTTATCATTAATTTAGAGAGAAAACATCAAATGTATTCTGTTTGCAATGAAAATTGCAACTCCTCTTTTATTCCCTCTTTCAAATGATGAATAATATGTGTTTTTAAAACCTATTTTCCTCAACTTATCATGTTCGGTTTTTGAGAGATGTGTTCGAAAATTATATCCTGTTTCTCTTTTTTCATTTTAGCAATCGTTTAACTTCTCTTTATAGGGTTGTGTAACCCATTTACATTCAAAGTGATAACTTTGTAGGCTTGATAACTCATTTCAACTAACAAAGGGAGAAAACATATATTCACCTGAGTATTCAACCTGACAAGATGACCTGAACAAACCAACTTCTGTCTTATGAACCAAGACAAAACTGAACATGTAACTACACATTTTACACTCAATTGACTTCCATTTATGAAGTATGAAGTCAACTTCAAGATTTGGTGGGGAAACCCTTAACAATGAAGGGGCCACATCCTGTGCATGCTGATATCTCTGAATAGTGTTGTCTAATTTCAGAGCAGTTACACATAGTTCCCCCACTCCGCGGCCAGTTGAGATGTTTCAAGATTATGATAGGATAAATCGCTTTGTCTCTGAATGTCCATGTTCTGCTTTTTGGCGCCTTTCAGCCCACGATGTTATTAAAATGTTTCTCTTACCAATCTCTTGCAGGTAACATAGTTCCCCTATTTACTACCTGACAGCCCTGTAGCATTCATGTCCCGCTGAAACGTTTTTAACTTCTCTTGGATTTGTCTCTGGCGGTCGTGGCGCGGTCTTCCACGTGCTTTTTACCTTTCTGATGTCGGCATAGGCTCTCCTCTTTTTTAATATCTCGGTTGGATAGTCTTGTTCAAACAATACTCTTTTCCCCTCAAAACGTAACTCCCTCTTCTTCCAGGCAGATCGGAGAACCATTTCTTTCATTTTATATTCCTGAAAGTAGATTATCACAGACCTTGGCTGGACCCCTGTGGTAGCCACGGTCCAAGGGATCGGTGACAGCGCTGTATCCCGGGCAGAGCCAACTTCAAGTTAATGAACAACGTCCTGTATATTCTCACATTCAGACCCCTCAGGAATCCCATGAATATGTATGTTGTTCCTCCGGGATCGAGCTTCAAGGTCCTTAACCTGGGTTTGAATGCTTTGCTGGACTTCCAGGGTGTGAGAAAATTAGCAGCTCGCTAATGTCAACACTTTGTTCTTCCATATCTGCCACTCGTTGTTCCATCTCTCCAACTCTTTCTGTTATTTCTTGCAGGTCTTTGCCGATAGCACTTAGTTTCCGGTTGATATCCTCTCTAAAATCCGTTAGCTCCTTCTTCAGTACTCCAATGGTTTCGAAGTATTCCCTCTTCATGTCGGAGAGGACTGCTTTTATCTCTGTGATAATGTTAGCATGGATAGCATCAAATAGGCTTTTTATTGTTCTCAAGGTATAAAATACAGACAGCTGTTTGAAACAGTGTTAAGACATAAGAAATCAAAAAAATAAAATAATGTGAGGCACATGTTTATGATTGAGTAGCCATGTGGCTAATGCTCAGTAATAAATAATGTCAATGCAAGTGTGCGTCTTTTCGCTTAGTGTTAAAAAACATATGATTATGAATGATACAACGGAGCACTGGTTTAACCAATATGTTATAAATAAATGCAGCAATAATACTAAATGTATGGGTAACAAATATCAGCAAAAGAATGTATAACAAATATGTAGTAAAATAACATTAGGTTCGAGATTTGTCCCAAAGCAAAACCATAAGAGCTTCACATGCACAAGTGTCGCAGTGCTAAAACCACCACAATGTCAAATACACTCAGTCCTTATACAGCCAGGCCGACGCACACAAACACACTGACACACAGGTGGTCACTTCACAGATTTACAAATGTTTTCTACTACTTTGTTGAACTCTCCTGGTTGATCAGCATACACGTGATGAGAGGCTGCATTTATCAGCTGGAACAGAAAAGGAAATTAAGTCATCAGTAAGTGAAATATTACTAAAATGACTCACGTTAGACTCCTACTTGGATTATACTTAAATGTCTGTATTTTCACTCACCAGCACTCTGGTGTGTGCTGGGCTCCTAATCTGGACCACTTTGTCTCCAGACGAGCTGTCCACCCAGGACTGTTCTCCGTACAGCATGGTGAGGGGCATGGATGGGGGCAGCAGGTGAACCCGCTGCAGCATAGGCCTCTTCGCCCAACCCAGGGATTCCGACATGGCCCGGAAACCCACCTCACCACTGGGAGAGGGAGAGTATATTAACATATGATAACAATGTTGACCTGCTGTGGCTCAGTTGGTAGAGCAAATGTTTTAAAAGCCTGAGGTTAGTGACTCACTCCAAGGCATCTTCAAAATCTGTGTGAGCAGCAGCAGCAACTTTCAGCAATCACACTGCAATTTCTTCTGGAATTTACACATTCTAGTTACACATATGATTCTGTGGACGTACCTTGGCGTTTGTGCGTTACAGTGGTAGATGTACTGTGTCATAGTGTTGTCATCGAACAGGTCTTCAAATTTCCTTTTGAAATCGGGACGGAATCTGTTCACCAAGCCCGGCCCTGTATCAATAATCCGCTGTGAGATGAAGGACCAGCACTACATGAGCTACTCTGTGACAATAGACTGATATCTTACCCCATGGGCCTGCTGCTCTGATGACAGCCAGTGGGTTGAAGAGGGAAACAATTGCTGCGATAGCTTTCACCCAGCGGGGCGGGGATGGCCTCTTTACCACCTCTGACCTCTGACCCTCCTGGATCTGGGGCTTCGGTCGCTCCGGGAAACCCCAGGGGTCTACCAGAATGAGGTGTGACACTCTGTAAAACACGGAAGACAATGCTATACCTGTATCCTGCTTACCTCTAACATCTAAAAATATTAGTACAACTTAAAGTCATTTAAAGCACTTATTTTTTCTGTGCTTATTCAACGAACAATCTGTAAACACATCAACAAAATATATCAATGTATATATACCTTGAAGGGTACTGGATGGCGTAGGAGGTAGCCAGGTAACCCCCCAGGCTGTGTCCCAGCAGTATCATGTTCTCCAGGCCTACAGACTGCCTCCACTGTTCAATGGAGTTGACAAACTGCTCCTCTGCTTTGGCAGCATCTGAGGGGAAGGGTGGCCTGGAGCTCCGGCCAAATCCAAGGAGATCGAAGGCATAGACAGGACGTGAATGGCTAAGCGCATCCAGGTTCCTGATCCAAAGTCCTACCCCTCCTCCAAAGCCGTGGACCATCACCAGAGGAGTCTTATGTGCTGGAAGAAAAGCACAGGCACAGGCAACTGTATAGTAATGCATACATTTCTGCACCCGCCCTTTAAACAAAGGAAGACTGGGAAGCAGGTGGTAGAGACCAAGTACCTTGTTCATCAGGTTTGCGAACCCCTTTGTTGGTGACGGTCAGAGTCCATATTCTGTTGTGGTTTTGTAGGGTCACAAATCTGGCCCACAGGTCATTCTGAATACCTGGTGTAACCAAAGAAGAAGAAGAAAAAGAAAAGTAACAATAAGGCCATCTTTATATTGCTTCCTGATTGTTATGCTATTGGATAGCATGAATCAACACATTCTTACAAGCAAGAATCCTGGATTCTGTAGTCTTCAAAAGGGACATGGAGGTTGGACGCCAGGAAGGCCACCAACTCCAGAATGAACGTGGCCTAAAAAAAAACAGAAAGAAAGACACTTAAAGAAGGAAGAGATAGTAAAGGGAATATATTCTAATGCACTATACAACAAACACAACAACAAACAAATCCAAGGTGAAAGCCAGCGCATTCAGTGTTATCATTATTTGCATGGAGGGCAACACAGCCAGGAGTCACATTTCATAACCATCACACTGTCAGTAACAATTAGGGCTGAGACCCACAGCACTGCTGAGTAGTACTATCAATAATCATTACACAACAATATGACAATCATCTTACCCAGTTTTATTAGTTTTTACCCTGAAAGAGAAAGAGCAGGTACAGTGAGCTGGAGGGGGGCTCACACACACTTCCTGCTTGACTGCTTCAACACACCAGGTGTACTGCTAGACCTTTCACCTGTTCAACATGGCAGGAGATTTGCTGAGTCACAAGTGTCCCTGGCCCTCTTGTCCTCAGTCATTGATATTAAAATGATCCGTCTGTCCGAATCAAGTCACTCTCAGTGACTCCCTTGTCTAAGTTATTTAAAAAAATACCAACTCAACCAGTCATAAAATTAGGTGCCTACCACAAATACTAAATAACAAGGTCTCCCATTGTAATATTATTTCCACAATAATACAGACAACATTGTATGAAGACAGCCTTTTACGTTAAACTGCTTTGGTAACAACGTCATAGCACTAGCTTAATTTTATATTACAATGTTAGGCTACTGTTTAAAAGGACCAGCAGCAGTGTGTTGTGGAAACTCGGCTATTCACCTGTATTTAAATGACTTACTCTGTATCACAGTCGTTCGTCAAAGGTGCTGCGGTTGTAGCAGGATCCATTGGTTGACATAATCCGGTTATTACATTCAGTTAAATAATTGTTAGTAACACGTCTTTCTGTGCCTGTCTCGAAATTCAACTCTTGCCAGTATGCTAGTTGTAATGTTTTGTAACTCGCTCATTCCTGCGTCAGCTGACCGAATACAAAGATCGTCTCTTAAAAGGATCAACTGTACACAATAAAAAGTGTCACTCGTCAAACAAAAACGATACAAATTGAGGACTTTAAAACTCAAAAGGTATCTCAAGACGATTACGTTGTTTAGAGTTAATTTTTTTATTTGGGTTATGGCAACAGCGTCACTGTATATTCGAGTAAATCGATCGTTTTAGCTGATTTAGCCTACACACTTCGTCTTTGTGTGTTTCTTTATTTGTCTGAAATTCGTGCATGGAGGAAAGAAATAAACCGTGTAATTATTATATATGTGTCTAAAACGTAAACAGGAAAAATATCGGCCAATTAACAAATTTAAATCTACAAATGTTGACAGAGTGAATCATCTGTGTTTGTTGTGCATCTTTGTGCAACAACGGGCTGTTTGCTACTCATTCCGGGTATACTCGGACCACATTCTTTGCAACACCGCGGCAGCTTCCGGTTTGTCAGGACACGTCACTCATTCGGCTGAAAAGGACCCGTGCAAAACTCGCGCTTTGGATCTGCTTTGTGTCCAATAAACGGCAAAAATCATGTCGAACTCAGTCATATCGGTCATTTCTCGGTTTCTGGAGGAGTACACCACCACGACGCCCAACAAGCTGAAAGTCGTGGACGCATATTTGCTCTACATCTTGTTGACAGGAGCGCTGCAGTTCCTCTACTGTCTCCTCGTCGGCACCTTCCCATTCAATAGTTTTCTGTCTGGCTTTATCTCATGTGTGGGCTCTTTCATCCTCGCAGGTAAATATTTGTTCAGTTAAATATGTTAAGTGTTGTGAATGTGAATTTTTCAATGCGTCAGTTGTAAGTTGTTCGGTCAGTTGTGTGAACCTTGTGTAAATAGGTCTGCAGGTAAGCTAACCATGCTAAAGCAAAGTAAAAATAAAAGATATCTTGTGTGCTCACCCATTCACTAACTAAATTACAGTTACACTCACAATCTAACGCACACTAGTTACAATAAATGTGTGTGTTTTTTTTTTTTAAAGTACTTTTACTTTTTTTATTCAGGCGATTAAGGGACACCTACAGTCACAAACTACAGCTTCATATACACAGCCATATCAAAATGAATGTTTGTTTAAGGTGTGTGGGATATGCATTGTAATTTGGATGAAATTCATTATGTTATTTATTAAACTGAACCGTAACAGAATGTCCAGTTCCAGAATGTCTTTAGACAATGCTGGTAGTTCGATTTCAATTAGTCCCTCACTGACAAATCATCGTACCCGTGCAGCACTTGAGTGTCAGATTAATTAATATTCAAGCCATGTACTTTAAAATGTTCTAATTGTGTGGGTAGACAGTCACAGTAACGTATTGTTGAGGTACAACCTAGCCCTGAGAGAATGAATTAAGTGCCACCACAAGTGTTGTTCCCCAATTTTTTTAGGTTTAAATCACAAATAGACCACAAAGCTCACATTGGAAGAAACTAGTCAGTGCAAAGCTGTGTTTGCACTGCAAAGATAATGCTTATATGTCTTATTTTCTTATGTTATGTAGCGCTGCAAAAGCCCTGCATCTACTTCAGGCCCACGTATAGAAGTGGGTCAGCTTAGACTCTCTTTGGCTGTTTAAATATCCATAATGGCCTATTTTGTATGCCAAGACTCTCTTAGTACATATTAAAAGTAGTAATATGGACATTGGACGCAGCCATCGTGATTTGTGCAGTGTACACTTACATCTGTCTTTTAAACATGCAGACTAAACATACTCTTTAACGGCAGTAGTGATTTAGTTTCAAAAACCAACTTTGCCTGCATATGTGCTAATGTAGATAAGTCCATAATGCTAATGTTAAGTGCTTAAGTAACACTAATAAATGTTGTCAACTATTGAAATGATGATGTTATTAAACATCATGTGTACCAGTAGTAATATTATGTAACTAAAAACAACTAAAACTAAAACCCTTGTTTCCTTTTTCAGTGTGTCTTCGTATCCAGATCAACCCACAGAACAAAGGAGACTTCCTGTCCATCTCCCCAGAGAGAGCCTTTGCTGACTTCCTGTTTGCTCACACTGTCCTCCATCTTGTTGTGATGAATTTCATTGGCTGAAGCAGATGTTCATCAAACACACATCGCCGCCCAGTCTCAGAAGGTGAAACGCTTTACACATGCTTTTCGCAGACTGAGAGGGATTGTTGTCACTTTGGTTCATCTGCAATAGCAGCAGTGTAGATCAGTGCATAAATCACATTTTGAGTACTTTCTGAGAACTTTCCAGTTCTCGTTAGTATTATTATCTTCTGTAGTTAGTTTCTATTTCAGATATGTGCTTCACACCTCATATGGTCTCATGGGTGTCTGGTACATGCCCTATTCACAAAGAAAGAAGGTGGAAAAAAGAGCCAATAAACATTTCCGTGTCGACCCTGCAGCTGTCACAGGTAGTTTTTGGCTCCAGCTCTGACTGGCAGTAACACATCAACATGCCACCTGGGTGGGAACACAGTATTTGGCCGTTTTTCAGTGCATCTTTCACTTGTGCCATTTTTTTCTATCTCCACCATCAATTCTTTCTGAAGCAGAAGCTTGCAATCGTAGACGACCAGTTATTAGTCAGTGATCACACACCTAATAATACATGGATCTCATGTGATTTGATGCACAGGTTTCTATATAAAAGATCACTTGAAATGTTTATACACCAGACTGAAGTGATGAGTATGAACACCAGTCAGTGGAATCCTTTAAGTGCATTAGCTGTCTTTAAAAAAAGAGAAACTGTAGAGATATCTATCACATATATTCAATATGTTTCTGTGGATATAAAGTGAAGACTAAACAGATATATAGGAAATGCTCTCTTGTCCTTCGGGTCCTCTCAGTCACATTAACAACAGTTTCCAGTTCATCACTTCATTCTCTGTGGAACAGCCTCAGATAATACATGAGATAAGCTGCTTCTCTGGGGAGGTCAGTATGATGCCACATATTGCTTTTGCCTTGCTAGAAAATATTGAATTTGTGGACATTGCCAGGGGCTGGAAAGGACACACTGCATTGTGTTGTTTCTCTCTTGTTTTTTCCATAACCTCAGTGTCACTAAACAAACCGTTGTTGTATCTTCCACAGATCACGACAAGAGATGTTATCAAAACTCCCCGAAAAGACATGATGCTGATTCGAAAAGTCCCACCCTGTCTCCAACAGTTATGCATCCTATAAAACATACGATGCAGTATAAATTTTCTTTCTGATAAAATCTTGTTTTTTATTTTTATGCTGAAATTTGTAAAGCATTCCATTTTTGCACTGACACGTTAATAAAAACAGCTGTAACAGCGGCCTTGTGAATACTGATGCAGTCTTTTGCCTTCCTGATATTACTTGGTCCATAATTATCAATACCAAAAATGACTTGATGGTTGCATAAATGGTTAAAAATAAAATGATTAGCCCAAGGGAGTCACTTGTCATAGTAAATGACGGCAAAGACAGTTTTGCTGCCATCTGCTTTAGGATTTCTTTCAAGACATTGAGATTAAGTCTTCTTTTTTATGATTCCTTTCACCCTGACAAGATTCCTAGTTTCATAAACACTGACTTAGAGGTGTCTTTTGAGAAGTTTTTCTTGGTCTGTAACCTGGCAGTCCATTCCTTTGTAGGACTCTAGTGACTGTCTTTGACACTTCAGATCCAGACTTGGATATATCCTTCACTAGTGTCTTCGGAGACTCTTTAGACATATCTCTCACTAGGTTTCTTTCCAGAGCTTTCCAAACATTTTGGCTTCCTACCTCTGCCCGTCTTGTTCTGCACTTTGACTCTCTTCCTGATAAAACCTCTTACACCAATTTCTGAAACTGGTCTAAGTGCTTTGATAAAGTTGTCCTCAGCAAAACATTTCTGGTTATACGGTCTGTATTCTGTAAAATGCCAATCCTCATTTTTAAGTGCAACTCAAATGCTTACAGGGTTACTAAAGTATAGTATATATATAGTAAAGTATAGACATCATTGCATAACTGTGATTGTACTATGGCTAAACTTTGCTTTATTTAACAGAACATGGGTATTATTTGAAGTATAAGACATGTTCATAGGGTGGCCTAAACATTTTGTGTCCAGTTGTGTCTGCACATTAGATGCAAACGATGTGGGCAAAAAAAAATCTTTTTATTGCTTTATATAAAGTGCTGTACAATTCTCTGCATTTTTAAAATCTACCAGCCGAGGGTATTTTTTGCTCTTCAATCTGTTTTAATATACATAGCTGTGTTGAATATTTGAGTCTGTTTAGTTATTTTGGAAGAACAGCTGTTGCTCTGTGTAACAGACTGCATGAGGTCACTGAGGAGGAATGCATGTAGTTTTGGTACATTTCTTTTTTTTAAATCAATCTTTTGGAGTGAAATTATTGACTTATTCATTCGTATATAACGGTGCAATAAGAAGGATGAGGTGAAGAAATCCAGTCATAGCGTATTAAACCCCTTTAGGCTTATGAAGATTCCTATGCCTATATTTCATTCTAAATGAATATTGCATTGAAGTGCCAAGTAAGTGTATATATATATATATATATATATATATATATAGTGACTGCAGAAGCTCCTCACACCTTCACCGCAGAATCTTCAGCTCTGACTTGTTGATCTGTCTGACTTTAATCTTATCAGCAGAGACCTGAAGTCTCACAATTTGAAAACTACATATTAAAAGAGTTCTATTACCCACACAGTTTTTTCAGAAATGATGTAAGACTACTGAAATTAAAACTGAGACTTGGCTCCTTTATTTCAGGTTAAATGTGCTGAAGCACTGAGCCTGAAAATAGCATAAGTATATTTTACCATTTTATTCCACATTATGATTTACTTTTCTATATTTATCAAGCAGCTCAGGTTGTTTTGGATATTAACATTATATAGCACATAAAGTATTTAAATTAGTTCCACAATTCCACTTTTTGCTGCCTGTCTATATCTACGTCATTGCAATGTTTTGACGTATAAACAATATATTTCCGTCCACTGTCCATACGTTTTTTTTTCCAAGTTCCAATCTACAACTTGAACTTGTGTTTCCCTCCTGCCAACAGCAGCTAAGAGAGGGCAAAGCAAGATCATGATGTCCCAGGAGCAAAGAGAGAGTTTGCTTCTATTACTTGTTGTGGAAGAAGTGACAGAGCCAAACACTGTTCCCTTTAAAATCGCTTTAAACAGCACTGAGCCAATACTCTCGTCACTGGATGGGATGACCGGAGGCTACACTTTAGCTGGGGTGAGATTGGGCAGGCCTGTATGAACGGAAAGTGAATCTACTGTGGATGCCTACATGAAAATAAGCTGAACTGAAGTTTGTTATTTCATGTGTTGAAATATAACATAATATCTTCTGTACTGGTAAATAGGAGGCACAGGGCTATTCCAAAGAATTAAATTTAACTGTTACTCATACTATTCACTACTACTAAATATTAAATAGTCTTGCTAAATATATCACCTAGCATTAGGTGGGAGCAGTGCTGATTATTAACAGATATTCAGAGTCAGAGTTTTCAGGTGGTTACATAGAAACACCTATCGTTTTGTTAAAACAGGGAAGTTAAAATAAAAAGTTCCAAATTTCTTGGAACAAAGACAGATGTAGAATCCACTTTTTCACACTTTTGTGAAAGGAGTCTAAGAATATCAATATATATATGGAGGAATTCGACCAGATGGGCTTTAGTTTCAGTTCTCCAATTTGTTCCAACTTTCAAAGAAAAAAAGATATGATTCTTCTGCCTAAACTACTTCCCAAGAGATGGAGGACCATGAAAGTCTTTGTAGCAACAACAACAACAACAAAAAAAAGCTATGAACTTCAGAGGCATCCTCCACAGAGCAAATTTAGAGGACTGCAGTAATTGTTTGTTAATTCAGTAGCTGAGGGGGTTGTGTGTAGAAGCTTAATCCGACAAATGATGACTGGACTCAATCCAAAGTTTACAGGCATCAAAATCAAATAACTTGACTGTTCCCTGCCAACTGAGCTTTCTGCAGCCATGAAAGGACTTGGTAGAATATGCTATTAAAAACGTGGTTAAGGCTAAGTATGATGTCGATGAAGGTTCTCGGTCATCCAGGTCATTCTCATTCAGAAGCTTGAAGCGAAGCATCTGGACTTGTACAGGTTTCTTGAAGACTTGAAAGAACTGAACTGAAGCAGCGAAACATCTTCAAGAAACCTTCAAGTCCAGATGCCTCGCTTCAAGCGACGGTAGTGCAGTGCACTACTTAATCTTTGCACAAATCATTCATTATACTCATACATTCATTTTAATTTTATGCACGTCAAACTCTTTTAATGTTCTGATTTCTTGAACAATTCCTCTGAAATACTCTGCTGAAGAACTCTAATTCTTTTACAGAAAGTCATGGACAGCAGGTGCTGTTAAATTCAGTTTGTTGATGCACCCTTAAAATCTATTTGGCAACTACATGGTTAACATCTGGAACATCTGGATCCAACTTGTAGTCACATGACCGGGGGAATTTGACATTCCGGAATCTGGCCTCTGTGAATGTGGAGGACGAAGTACTCACTCGCTAAACCTCAAACCCAAAAACATGCCGTATCTCTTCCTACTCACCCTCAGCCTGTTGCCATGGATCCCAGGTAATAACTCTAACTACCGAGGTCAGCCGATTACACAAATTGTACAAAAAGCCGTTGGGAAACACTTTTCTCTGCAGATAATGCATGAAAAAACAATGTATGCCTTTGACGCCTCCCCTTCACGCTTCTGACAACTATTGCAGCTATAATTTAACATGCTCTTTGTGCTTCCTTTCTTTTGACCATTTTATTTTTTTCAGTATTAATCATTAGTTAAAGGCAGACTTGAATGGTTGTTAATACTGCCTTCTTCTGCGGGAGCCAGAGAGGCCTTTTGTGTTTACATAAATCTTCTAAGCTTCCCTTCTGTTTGCCCTTTGGCAACAGTATGTTTGATGTTTATTTTCTCAAGCCTTCAAAAGTCTGTGTATTATAGAAGGATATTCCAAATTTGGAATAAGAAGTATGGCGAGGGAAGTTAAAACAGGAAAAGTTTCTTTTCATGATAACAGAAACTTAAATCATGAATGTGGTACAAGTACCGCTCAAGGCCACTACCCTGTTCCTCTGACAAAGATAAGAATTGTCCACTGTGAGAAAGTGTTAAAAGCATAAATTCAATCTTATGTTTAATGTTCAATCATGTCCACTTTCTATCAGCCTTCCTCTGTAGAGTAACTACTTTAGAAGAGTTTACACTCCTGGAGGGTCGATCGGTCACAGTCCCGTGTCATTACGAGCCTCAGTATTCCAGCTATGTAAAATACTGGTGTCAGGGGAGGACCAGGGAGTTCTGCACCAGCTTGGCTAGAACTGATGATCCCCGTTTGATCAACCCGGATGAGGACAAGGTGAGCATTTTTGACGACCCTGTTCAGCAGGTGTTCACGGTGACCATGAATGACCTGAAGGAGGGGGACTCGGGCTGGTACATGTGTGGAGTAGAAATAGGTGGTGTGTGGAACGCAGATGATGCCGCTTTTACTAACATCAGGGTCGTCCATGGTGAGTAATGCAGGGGGATTTTGAACTGATAATCCTCTTATAAAAGCAATTAAAATGCAGTATTATTATGAATTCTGCAGGCATGTCCGTCGTGAACAGCAGAGTGAGCAGTGAGGAGGGAGGCACTGTCACAGTTGAATGCCTCTACAGTGAGAGATACAGGTGTTTGATTATATTATTGTTCCATTTTGTTACCATTAAGACAATATGAATATTTTTGTATCATATAAACAGCAATAATCCCACACCAGTAAATCTTAAAAACACGATTCAGCTGGCAGCACTTACTCACTCCCCTGTGACTGTCTGCCAACAGAGAAAGTGAGAAGAAGTGGTGTCGCAGTGGAGACTGGAGAACTTGTCTGCTGACAGCTTCTGGAGAGAGATACGAAGACGCTTCAGTTGCCATCAGTGATGACAGAACTGGGGCTTTCACTGTAACCCTAAAGAATCTGGAGATGAGGGACACTGGCTGGTACTGGTGTTCTGCAGGGCAGCAGAAGATGTCCGTGCACGTGCTGGTCACTCCACGGCCCACTACTAGTAGGTCGAGTCTTTCTCTCTTTAATCATTCATCCTATGTTAATGTTTGTTACTTATAAAGTCCTGGACAAATCAAGTCCCATCAAACCAAAACAACGGGCTGGAAGGTGCTAAAAACCTCTGAACTGATGTGATGTGAAAATATGACCTCATCACTACTATTAAACAACAAATTAACTTTGATTAATTAACTTGGTTAATAGATGTCACAGACATCTATGTGAACTGTAAAAATAAGTCTAGATTCTGTGTGACTGTGTGGCTTTGCAGCTGCTGGGGTTGAGAGGAAGCAGATTTATAGATCAATATGTGTTTGTGACAGATGGCATGGGCTCTCAGGTCTCCAGCTGCACAACGTATCGATTATTACAAGTCACCTCACAAGAATATCAAACCCTGCGTGCAGTGCTACACTCTAGCTTATCAGAGTATATCACTTTATTACACCTTTATCCTCAGCAGCAGTGTCTATAACGTCGTCATCTACACCGAGCCCATCTGTTGCACACCTCCCTCCACCCAAACCCATCACTAAGGAGTCCGGGAACAGCCACAAGTAAGAATAAGAATGAAGAGCTTCTTTATGATTTCAGATTAAATGGAGGTGTACTGCCTGCTCAGGCTGCGCTGTGTATGTTTCAGTCACATGTTGGAGTCTATGGTGGTGTGCTTGTCTCTCTTTCTCCTTGTGGCCTTGGCTTTATTGGCAAGAAAGCTATGGAAAATGCAAAGTAAGGCGGCTTGTTTTTGTCTTCCATTCAGATTTCAAACATTACCTCTCTCTATTTTTTTCCATCATTGTATGACTACATTTCCTCACTCTCTGTTTCTAGAACGGGATCCATTGCTAAGACAAGCTAAAGAGATGAATGTAAGGTTTAATGTAAGCACCCCCCTATTACAACATCTGTCATTTTCCCATCAGACTCTGTTAAAAACACCATTATCTTGGATATGCTTTAGTGATCATCGTGCTCACTGTTCTTTCTGCTTTCCGCAGGAGTATTCAGGGGATCCATGTGACCTTCAAAATGCCACAGTTGTTTTCCTTAACAAGGAGTCACAGGACGCACATATTTACTGAGTCTGTGCAGCATTTATTGCTGCTCTGTGTGACTGAATGTAACTTTTGTGTGACTGCACATCGCTCACTTATGTTTGTATCTTAATGAATTTGGCTTGCTGCTTTCTATATGTAACTAGTATTAGTTTGCACATCTCACAACAGGAGGATTTTGGGACATCAGTTCACTTTTATTCAATATGGATAAGTGATATAACAAAACAATTGATACTGATAGTTCCCATTGATATTTTGTTGAAAAAAATATCTAAAAGATATAAGATTAAGAAAGATTAAGATTGTGCTGTTGCAAAAATGCAATGTACTCATTGTGGGACAAATGAAGGTTTTCTTAATCTTAATCTTAATCTTGATCTTAATATTCCATCTGTTCTTGCTGTCCTTCCTTTGTTTTCCTATGTGACAGTGACCATGCATATGTTTGCATATGACTTAGTTGAAGTAAGACTTCTTCTTCCATTGGAAGTTGGAATTTGGAGCTTTGTGTTTTTATGTTTGTTTTGCTGTCTCTTTGGACCTGAGAATATTGTGAAATCATGCATGTGCTAACAGATCTGGGTGGGTCATTAGCTGCCACTCAGCCATGCTGCAAATGTTTCCCACTGCACCGTCACTCAATATAGCAACAAAAATGTAAGAAATATGTCACAACTTTATACTGGACACCTTCAACTATACAGCTACTCTTGTTATTACATAGTATTTTCAATCTATGGAGGTGTATTTTTTTTGGCTCATACACAAAGCTACCAATTTTCAGTCATCAGGTGCCATGTTTGATGCCAGTTGTCTTTTAATACATCCATTAGCGTTTGTTGTTTTCACAGAGGAATTCACTCTGCAGTTATCAGCCTTAAAATGAAATACTGGCAACAGCCAATGAGGCAGAGTTATTGGCAGTAGTTGACACTGACTAATTACCACTGTGTCCTCAGCGCATCCCTAAAAAAAATGACCTGATTATGTTGTTAAACACCGGGACAGCCATGTCTGCAATGTGGAGATTTTTTTATGAAGAATTGTTATTTGTATTGACAGCTGTGCAGCGCCATGCTGCATTCTAATTTAATATGGTAATTTCACTACAGGAAATGCTTCATGTTCTCTGCATCTAGTGGAATGAAAGACTGGCAATCCAAAAAAAAAAGTTATTTACTAACACAACAAGTAAAATATCCTGATGACTGTTGTTGGTGTGATACTTGTGGATAACATTGAGCCTATATAGACATATAATGGTCTGCTTCATGCTGCTTTATGTCCAGACTAAAATGTCCGTATGTGAAACCTATGGGACTATCTTGGTGGAGAATGTTTTGAGCTTAATTATAAGTAAAGCTACAGTGCAGAGTCATAATTAAATTACGGATAATCACATTTACACATGACTACAGAAAACGTGTTGGAATAAAATGCAGATAATGTGAACGCGGCTATGAAGCGTTTTTATTTTAAGAAACAAATTAAGACAGAATACATTAGAGGAAGTTCACAAATGAACTCTGAAGGAAACCGCTCTACATTTCATGCTTGAAGACTCTGTTCTCACTCCGAACAGAGGACGACATGTTAGAATTGTAAATTGAACGGGCTAATGAGACAGCCAAAACAGCTGCAGAGCCAAGAGTCAAGTAGAAAATGTTAATATTAATGTTTTGTTCACTCTCATCTGTGGCAAAAAGAAAAATCAAAATTCAACTTGACCATGTTCCTTCGTGGTGTCATGTACTCCTGGTCCTTCGCCCACCTGTGTGTCTCAGGTTGCTGTAATACTTTTTCTTTTGGTTGTAAATTGTGTTTGTGATTTATTACTGGTAATAATAGTCATGCTTAGTATTTCAGTGAAAGCCTCAGGTTAGCAGGTCAATATTTGCACAGAGGCTATGATGACAGGGCCAACAACAACAACAACAACAACAACAAAGCAATGTTAGAGATGCAGACTTTGTAATCAGTGGCGAAAGGTGCAAAGGTCACATACGGCCAATGGTGCTGTTTATACTGACAGAAAGCACTAGTGGAAAGGTGACTGAATCACATGAGAGGGAGCTGTGTTTTGTGGCAGCCAGTCTCTTTTCTTATGTATTGTTAGATACAGATTTCTCAGATCCTAACACATGCTGTTTATCAATGTGTGTCACGTATAATTCAGATATAAAGACTCCTTTGCTTTTCTCTCTGCCCTTAGCTTACTTTAGCCTTGTGCATTATTTGCCAGATCTGCTTAGGTTTTCAACCTCATTAAATAACCGTGAAATGAAGTTAATATAGGAGCAAGTGGATAAAAAAGAAAGCACTATTTCAGTTATAGATGGGAATATTCTCCCATACTTCTTTAGTTTTAATAATTGTTTGGGAGTTTTTGATGTATGTATACATTTGATCACAAAGCTTTCAAATGTACCCACTGTTTATCAGAGTATTGTATATGTTCTATTTCATGGTTGAAAGTATTGAATTCCATTACGCTATTGTAATTTACTCTCTTCTCAGTCGAGTTTCTCCACCGACTTGTCTTCTCTACATTACAGAGACTCCGTCATTAATCTTAATGCGTTTCAAGCAGAATCAGTTCTGCCACTAGATGGAGGTCAACCCTGTATGAAATATGTTCTTTCCATTATGTATTGCTGGTATATGTGTGTGTGTGTGTGTGTGTGTGTGTGAGACTGTTGAAGCACAAAACAAAAAGAACTGCCCCTTTGTTTTCCTGACCAAACACCACACACAGAGAAGAAAAGCACAAGGCTGCTGCTAGTCTCTATACTCAGCTCTATAGAAAATAAAAATCCGGGCTTTCAACATTTTAACATAAAATGTCATTTGTATGCGTGTATCTTTCAAAATGAAAACATTCTTATTGATGCCTACGTGCATCAGAAATTAGAGATAGAGCCTTAACATTTGAGGTGAATCCACGATCAATACGTTTGTGCTCACCTTGTGCGCAGCTGCTGCAGATATAATAAGGCATCAGCAGGAAGCATTCATGGAGGGCCAGGCTGGAAGATAAGACTCTTCAATGCTCTGTGACAATTGGTATGAAGGCCAGGCATCGTGGGGTCCCCATTAAGTGCTGCACTGCTCCTTTTCATGCAGGCCCAAATGAACAGGAGGATTAGGATGCTTCTTAATGAGGATAAAAATAACTTAATGATTATAAGACACATGAAAGCTTGAGGTATTCTGCTGCTCAAAAACTGATTAAAGCCCTCACTGCTGTTTGTATATTTTCAGTACATTGTACAAAAAATGTAGTTTTTCTATAGTAATGGTAAATCAATAGAATAAAACATGGTACCTAGTTATCGGATCCTCTTCAGCCATGAGATCTTCTGTGACTTAGCACAGAGTGCCTCTCGTTCACTGAGAGGCTGGAAATGAAGGGCGCACGCTGGGTCCTGCTCTGGTGCTGCAGATATGAATCCCCCTGAGTGCATCTCTGTTAGAGAGGCCATCAGCATTTCAACTGATTGTTTACGAGAACGTCGATTTGTGGAAGACATGTATTCTAGTTATATTTATTATTATTAATTTGTTTTTGCTTCAAGGTCCCAATGTACAATGTGCCTTTGGTTTTGTCTAGAAGCTCAATATAGTGTATTATCCGGGGCTGTAAAAAGAGGCACCAGGAGACAGGCATGAGCTGCATTATAAAGGACGGCATGACCAAGAATGACAAAACTATTGTTTACCTCTGCAGACTAATAATAGCAGATAATAACAAATATATCATAAAGAGGAACTTCAATTGACCCTTGAGGAACACCTTGATGCTTTACCATAATGGACTGTCTTAACAAGACATTCAGGAAAAAATGATTACACTTTCATTATACTTTTTTAATGTTTTCTAGAGGGTTTAGCCTATCAAAAACTGCTCTCCTCCTCTGTCTGTGAAGAGCAGGGCGCCAATGGTGAATCTGCCAGTCTTGGTGTTCTCTGGCAAATGCCAATCACCCTGCACGGTGTTGGGCTGTAAGCACAAGCTCCACCTGTGGACGTCGGGCCCTCATACCACTCTCATGGAGTCTGTTTCTGACAGTCTGAGCAGAAACATGCATATTAGTGGTCTTGCCACAGCTCTCATTGATCCATCCTGGATGAGCTGCACTACCTGAGCAGCTTGTGTGGGTTGTAGACACCGCCTCATGCTACCTCTAGGGGTGAGAGCACTGACAAAATGCAAAAGTGATCAAACATCAGGCAGAAAGGATGAGAGCAGAGAAATGGTCTGTGGTCAGCACCTGCAGAACCTCTCCTTTATAGGGCTGTCTTGATAACTGCCTCATTTCCACCTGTTGTCTGTTCCATTTGCACAACAGTAGCTGAAACTGATTCACAATCAGTGTTGATCCTAACTGGACAGGCTGATTTCACAGAAGTGTGACTGACTTGGAGTTACATTGAATTTATTAGTTGTATTTTTTTTACTTTACTGTTGAATTTTTGTTTTCCAAATGTTTGTATTACATTATGTCTAAGGGTCTAACGAAAAACAACACTAGCGAGTATTCCAATTAACTGTGACATTAGACATTTTGTAACCATGACAATGTGTACCACAGGAGATTCTTTATGTATCTACTCTATGTAGAGTTATCTGAGGTCATGTCCAGCTTACACCAACACAGTAAAACTGCACAATTAATTACATATCCTTGCTGATGGATGCCTTTACGTCCACTCTTATGGGGATGTTGCAAACTTTTTAGTGGTTTTTATGAGCCCATTGCAACATTTATTTAATTTTTTCTTTCCGAGCTCTTTTAATAGCTTCTGAAACAGACATGGAAAATGCCAGAAGACGCAGAGACTGTTTTGCCCATTTAGTGATGGGGCTATACATAATGTCAGGGTTCAGCTCCTTTAACAATGAGGATTGTGATTTTAAATGTCACTGCCAGCATGGAGCCGCATCCCCGCTATGTGGTCCAACTGGGTCAAGAAGCATTGTGTTCTCATCATCTGGCGGAAAATGCACAGTGATAACAATGGACACAGAGGGTAGGAAGAAGCCCGCAGTGCATATGACACTGATTATCTCTACTTTTCAGAAGAAGCAAGAAAATGAAACGGAACATTCACAATTGACAGTATATTTTATAATTTCAGTGTTCTATGAAATATTATGTGAATTTGGTCATATAGTAAACATCTCTGTGAGCTTTACTGCAGTGCAGTCTTTAGCTTTTTATAGTATTTCTTTAATTAAATTTAAAGTTTACTTTTTCCTATAAGCCGTTGTCATAAAGTGAAACTAATTATCAATGCAGTCTTGTGGGATAATTATCTTCCCCTGCTAGAGAGATGATATAGAAGAAAGAAAAATCAGAAGCCCACACAGGGATCAATATCTATTTCATGCTTCCATAGTACCATTGGCACAGTACAATTTATTAGTGCAACAGCTCCATTTTGACCAGCTCGGAGTCCAAAGGGGGGATTTAAGGTAACTTTGGTCATTTAGGGGACGATGAGGCCCGTGGGTTTTACCTTACAGTCAGAGTGATTTTCAGTGCAGCTCGGGCTCAGCGGGGGGGTCTGAGGTTTTCTGGGACGGAGCACGTTCTGTACCCTTGCTTCACTTTGACAGACCTAGACTTCTGGGCTTGTTCGGAAGAAACTGTTGCAATGTTAACCGTGTGCTTTCTGTGTCCTCAGAAAAAGGTCTTTATATATATCTTCAATCATGTGTGCTTTGTGGTACTTTGTCAGGTGGTGTTTTAGCGTGGCTGGTTTTGAAGTCTTCGTTCACCAGCAATCAGGAGCAGATTACAGGTTGTGGGCTCCTATCAATGCTCTCCTATGGATGATTTGGGATTTTTTTTAAAACTCTAGCATTGCATGTGAAAATTGATTTAGAACTTTCTTTCACACTAAGTGGAAAAGACTCACAACAATCAGCATCTACCCTGACTCTCTCGTACATGGTATTGGCACCTATTGGCTAAACATGGCACCCAAGGAGACATTGTAATGGCTAATCTCCACCAACACTTAGGGTAATCTGGACCCTGCTATATTGACCAGTCCAACCCTATTCACCAAGACTGAGTTGGTAGTTCAATTCAATGATGCTGATAATAACAAACATTTACTCTGACAGCTCCCAAGTAGCTATTTTAATGCTAATGCTGCTAGAAGGCTAACATATTCTTCTGCAATATGATAATATTCTGCTCTTTGTGGAATGGCACCTTTACAAATGAATTACAATAACAATGAGATCATTTCAATCTAAATGAATGGTTCATCAAATAACCTGCAATAGGATCATCTATTAAAAACTGTCTCTCTAACAATAGCAGCATGCTTACATGTATAAGTGCACCAAGCTTCCAGCGATAAAAGCAATTGACTTTCTTGTTAACCTCACTAAACATCGGGGGCATGTTCTTGACTATGGCCCATTTGTGTTAGCAATACTGAATGGCAGAGGGGATGCTCAGTATTTGGCGGCTTCATGTGTCGCAGCTGTCAGAAGTGCTGCTGAGGTTTACAACCTTCACTACATGACATTCAACTGCCATGCATGATGGGAAGTGAGCAGCCACCGTGGCAACAAGGGATGAAGGACACACTCTGGTGCTTGAGTATCATCTACTTTACTGTCACTATGACAACCACAGGTTGAGTTTGATTTTATCAAAGTTTCACAGTGTTATTCTTGGCTAAATGTTTATTATAGTTATTATCTAACTATTTAAACCATTTAACATCTGCTGTTTATCTGTTTTTGCTAACGACATGCTGACTGATTGCTTATTCTCTAATTTAGTAACCATTTTAACCATTTATTTACTTCCCCTTATTTTGAACTATTTCAACTTTTATTCATAACTTTCTGCATTATCTGGAGTGTTTATGTTACATTTACATTATCAGATTTTTTTTAGGAGATACTCGGGTTATGCTGCGCTGTTCTATAAGCCCTCATAACTCTGGTATGCCTGACTGCTTCAGCATGTACAACAAACTCAAAGTTTCGGCAGCTGTTTAAAGCAGCAGAGTGTTTAAATCATGCTACAACCTAGATGGAGGCATATGTCACGTCACCTGTATGTTTCTGAAGAGCGGTTTTGTGTCCCTGCAGGTAACTTCTTCATTGTTGACTGTGTCATATTACGCATAAACTCCTAGTTACTGATTATCCTAGTTGCTAAAACTGAATAAAAAAAAACTTGCTTTGTTGTCACTAAAAGGAAACTTAACAAAACAAACTATATGCCAAACTAGAAGAGCCAGGGAGGAGGAAGTAGTACAAGATTTGCTAGTGTTTTTCTCTAGAAATCATCCAACAACCAACCTGTATGTGAGCAGACTTTCATTCTTCCATGGTGCCTGAGGCTATAGGCTATAATGCTCAGCCAAATCAACCAGAGCCAATCAGTCCACAGCTTAAGCAGTGTGTTTGTGTGCCATGGCAGCAATACAGCTGTGTGCAATAAAGTTTGCTGTGGTTAGCAGCTGTGTTTACATCAACTCACAATGTGTTATGAATACAGTTCAGGAAGGACCCAAATGCAGACCAACAAAAAGTCAAAATATCCAACGAATCGGGAACTTTAATAAATATAGCCAGCAGAAAAACCCTTTACAAAAATCCAAAAACAAGCACTGAAACTAAGTTCAAACAGTAGATCCAAAACTTGACTGAAAAAACAAAAAAACAAAAATGAAGACCTGGGAAAAAACACTGGAGACAACAGGTGGCACACAGGACACAGTAACACACACAGTAAGAACTGGCAAACACAAAGGGGAGCGCAAGACTTAAACACAAAGGATAACAAGACACAGGTGAGAACAATGACGGCTAGGCAGGCAATCCAGAAGGCGGGAAACACAAGAGGAGGTAAAAACACCCACAGGTACACAAGGAAACCAGACTTTCAAACAGGAAACAACCAAACAGGGCAAAATAAACCAGGAAAAATAAGAATAATATACTAAAATAACCAGGAAAACAAAACCTCATGACACAACCACTTAGTTACTGCACTGGTGGAGTGTAAATAATTATATTTTATAAAAGAACAACCAGCATTGTATGTAGTGTAGTATTATTAAAAAAGCAAGAAGGAGATCTAGTACAAACCGAGCTCTGGCATCATAATATAGACTGCAGATCTAAGTATTTGTAGTGGGAATGTTCGACCAGTTAGATTTGAGTTTCCCTTTTTATGTCAAAGGTTGGCAGTGATCCCATCAATCAAATCGTGTAGTGAGGATACAGCAGAGCAGAGCGAGAACTCACGGTTTCCATACTGATGCCTTTTTCTTTCCCACCTTCTTTCAAGTATCCGTTCTCATCTCTCTTCAAACTTGGTTCACCACAAGGGAATGAGTTTTTGTATGAGGTCAAATATGAGATATCTGGGACTGAATTATTGATGCATTCCTGCCCAGCTTCTACAATGTTTTTTTTTTCCCAGAAGGAGAGTTTTTACAAAGTTCTTTGTATCATTCAGTGTCACTAACTTTGTGCAGATATTCTCTCTGCATCTTTGTTTTGGATTAATACCATTTTGATGCAGTGTTGAATGATGTTTAAATCATGTGTGGCACTGCGAGGTCAGTGTGCTCTATTCATATTTAACTGTATTATTATTGCAAAGTATATTCAAGCAGGCTCTGTATTCACCTGCAGGGAAAGAGTAGAAAAGACAATCAACCCCCCGTGTGTTGATTCTAGTCCTGCAATAATAATGAGTTTGTTTGATTACAATTTGCAGTACAAAGTGCAGTTTTGCTTGAATGTAGAATTTTATGCATGGCCATGAAGGAACTGCCTGTGATATTTTACCCAGAATGAAATGACCGAAAGCTGAAAAATCAATTCATATCAAAACATGTTTTTCTTTAAAGCAACACTTGGTATGTCATGCAGAGCACAGATGTAAAAATCTATGAAACACCTTTCTCTTTTTTTCTTTCCCCACATAAAGCCTCCAGGGCCAGCAAAGCCATGTGGAAAGCAAATGTGTGTCTTCTCAACTAATGGACCTGAGTACACAAACATCACAGTAATTGGTCACAGTGGAAGAAACTTGTTTGGACGTATGTGGAAAAAAATGGCTATTAATGCAATGAAATCCTTAAGAAATCACAGTGGTGCAGCAACCTCTGACTGTTTGGAGTCCCAACAGGTTCTGTGTTCATGGCTGCTTATTGCTGATGCTATGATATTTATCTGTTTAGATCACAGTGCATTAGAGCTAGAGTTCAACTAGCTGTTAAACCCAAACACTACATTATGCCTGATTAAGGCTAAAAATAATGTAATTTTAAAAAGATGACAGACAGACTCTACTTTTAAAATTAAGCACACTTATACATGTGCTCAATTGTGCAGTGCAGTCTCTATATGCTCTCTAAAGAATAAATAATCTTAATCTTAATCCTAATCTTATGTGTATTTACTTTTTTGCCTTATTTTCCCCAAGACTTGTGTATATCAGCCCATTAACACCCATATTTCAGTGTTTTTCTATATATACATCATGAATGCTGGCTAGATGTGGCAAATAAATGAAAAATCAGTAAATACATACATAGGCCAAAAAAAGAGTAAATACATCTAATAGTTAATGTATGTGTTTTAAAGAATATCCAACAAAAATAGTGTGTATCACTAGGGTGTTACTATAGTGTGATGATAAATTAATGACTTTTTTAACCTGATTTACAATACATGAAAAATATACACAACTTTTCTTACCAAAAATGTAGCCATTTGAAGGAATTTACTCACCATGATTTAAAACGTGCTAATTAATCCACCCACACATATCTTGCATGCAATATTTTATTCAAAACACCCCTATTTAAAAAGAACAAAAAATGCACTATGCTACTTATTGGTTGCTCTTAATAGAGGCAGTATATTAAAACATGGATTTCCATATTTTTGCTATCATTAGTATTATATTTGCATAATTTTCTGGCTGTTAAATCAATTATGGAGCTCTCTAATCAACAGCACATGCCTGCAGGTACACTAGTGGGGGTCTTTGAACATCATTTAGTGTGAATAGAAAATACATTTATGTTATATAAAAAATAAAAATAAATAAATTAAACAATAGTTTGCAATGTTTCCAACGTGTGTTCTGTGAATCTTAGGAAATACAAACAGACACACTTCCAAAAGTGACAAGCAACCATTGTCACATTTGTATTCTCACCGTGGGATTATTGTTCTGCCTGCTTGCTGCTTCTTCTTTTTTCTTTGGACAGAGCCAGACAGAGACAGCAAGACTCAGCTGGTGACAGAAACATTAGTCTGCTTACTTATATGTAGTAAATCCATTGTGTCCATGACAACCATTGTGAGCAGGGTTTTTTGTTGGACACGTAATGACACAGCCTGAGAATTGTATTACAGTAGGCACAAAGAAAATCCATTTGCTTCATGGGACAACTGGAATAAGAATATTTCACATTTCATTGTGTGAGATGAGCTGCATAATGCATCTTCATCTGCGATAAGGAGGTGTTGTGATGGGCTCCGGTCAGACAGTCATGTCTTTCTTTGTCAGTGTTTGGGAAGGGTTGTGCTTTTGCTGCATGTATAAGCTCTGCTGCCTGTGGTTAGGCTGCTGTTAGTCCATCTGTACATACAATGTCTTAGTCACTTCTGTCATCCGCCCCTCGAGCAAAGCTATAAACAAAAAAGACGAGTTTTGTCTTTGTTGTCAGTGTCAAAGGACTCAATACTCACGGATATTAACGGATGAGTAATGAAACTATATAGTCTCCTGTGTTTTGTACAGAACAAACATTGGCTTTTTTTTGGATGTGGTGCAAACATTTTGTTCCTCTTTAAAATCTGGCCTGCAGATATAAGTGGCACAAAGGTTATTTTTCTGTGACCTTGTCCAAAATTTCTTCAGTTTTAAGACATTAGGTGTTTTACAAATACATTAAAATCGACTAAAAAATGTCAATTTTATGTTGATGAATCCACCGGTTATGATCTCGCATATGTAAGCCCTGCTGATGGTTTATGGCAGCTTGTATTTTACAAGTAAAATGCCCTTCAGCTCTTTTCTATAATAATAATGTTATTTAATATGGAGGTTACAAAAACTGATTTAAAATACTGAAAAAAGGAGCTACTTTAAAAGAATATTGACGTAAATCCATTCAGCCCTCAGTCTTGATATAAAGCAGACATTATTTGGTTTTTGGTTTTTATGACTGCAGTCCTCTGTGTTAGTCCACCAGTAGCCCTGAAAGCTTATATGACAGCAAAGAAAGAAAAATAAAACGTTTATAAACCATGGAAATCTCCCAGGCAGACCTCTGTGTGGTGACTGAAAGCCGCGGTCTCTCTAAAAAACACACTCATCTGCTCCATCTTAAAGACAAAAGAGAAAAACTAGAACCTTTTACTATAAAGCGGTACTATAGATACTTCAATATGAGGCGTGCTAAAGGGACTGTATGACCTTTAAAAAATAAAACACACACCGCACCATCTCTTTTAAAATACATTTTATTATGTAGAAACCAAAGTTTCACATCATAAAGGTCGCTACAGACTGACGGTAATGTGATGAGTTGAATGTTAATACCTTGCACAGGTAGAAACATGTTAACATCAAGGAACACAATGTTGCGGTTCAGTACAAATAATAAAAATTAAAAAAAAAAAGTGAGTGAAAAGACTGATGATGCATTCAGAGCGAACCGTTTTTAAAAACAATCCACCCACCTACACATATGGGTAATGATAATGCAGTTCCAGTAAAATGGATTTCTTTTGGTCTAATTCTAATGGAATCCGCAACAGGGTTCACACAATATCCATACTTCACAGTGAAAATCAGCATCATTATATTTACACAAAATACAGACAAAACACAGAAAAAAATGAAACCTCAGAAAGGAAATCTGTACAAAGTGTGAATCACAACGAGCCACTATGTGCCGCACAGCTTTAGCCTCTTTTGGATTTACCGTCGGGCTAACCATTTCTGACGAGGTTAGTCACGTCTGATCTTTAAAGGGTTGATGTGGAGACAGGAAGGTATGCTTCATTTGTTATTTTCTTTTTTAATTATCATAGTTCATCCCCTCGGCCCCTTTTAATGTAGAACAATCAATCAGAGAAGGATCTGGGATCCAGGTTTATCCCAGCAACCACCAAGTGACATTCACAAATAATAATCTGATGCTCACTTTCTGTCTGTAATTAAGTCCATCAACGCTTCATTTCATGTCAGAGCACAACAACGACTCCTTAGCAGTGGATCTCATAGGCAACCTGTGTTCCAAAGAGGAGACTCTGACTGAGGATGAGCTCCTCCGGGTCTGTCGTTAGGGGTCCCTCCCCTCCGTCTGCTGGGTTCCTGCGAAGCCCCATTCCCCCCGATCTTGTCAGTGTCTGCACCATTTCATGTTCCAGGAGAGCCTCCTTCATACCCTTCGTTTGAACGAACCCACTCATCATGGGACACCTGGATGAAGCGGATCCCATGACGGGCTTGGCTCGGTTGAGCACGTACATCTCATGACCGTGGTCATCACGGTATTCCTCCAGCTGTGCAAAAGTAGTGGGTCCATCAGAGTAGTCATTTACGTAGAGGATGCTCTCTTCTTTGCTGGTGCAGTAGGAGCCGCTGTCCTCTTTCTGGTACTGTTGGTGACGGGTGTAGATCATAATCAAAAGGAGAACAGCAGTGAGTGCCAACAAGGAGATACCAACAGCGATAGCAGTCTGTGTTGCAGGGCCCAGGGCGTTAAAGTCCATGCTGTCCTGCTCATACAGTGGCTCCTGGCTAACATCCAGAACTTCTGGCTGGTAGAGGGAGTTGGATGAAGAGGAGACATAGGAGTGTGTGTTCAAACGAGGCCAGAACTGGGTCGCATATGAGGACGAGGACATGTTGACAGCCAGGTGAAAAGTAACCCTCGCCACACCGCCAGGGTTCCAGGCCTCACACTCGTATCGGCCAGCATGTGCTACAGTGACGTTGCTGAGGAACAGCATGCCACTGCCCATGTCAGGGTCAAAGCTGTCCCTCTCTCCACCCTCCTCAGTCCCGCGCACAAGTCCATGAACACTTCCAACTTTGATCCCTCCACCACTTGGCAGGGCTGTCACCACTCCTCCGGCCCCAGGCCTGAACAACTCCCCATTGGGCCCTAGCTCTTGAACCAGGCCTCGAGGTGATAACTGGGCCTTACCATGGGAGGCTTTCTTCCATGTCACCTGAGGCTGAGGGTATCCTGATGCCTGGCAGGAGACACGGAGGCTCTCTCCTAGTCGCACAGTCAGGTGGCTTGGCTCGAGCTGCACCACAGGCGGGATGCACACCAGGCTGTTTGGGGCCACCTCCACCAGGCTGAGGTGGGAAAGGCGGGGGGGCTCTGAGCACATCAGCCGACGCTGCTCTGCAGAACTCAACAGCCGCTGTCCATCTTTGCTGATCCAAGTTCTCAGCCAGCCAAGAGCACAATCACAGCGCCATGGGTTCTCTGGAGGAAGCAGACCAAGAAACGTGAGATAAAGCAAATGCTGTACTTTTTACTCAACTTTTAAGCTTCTATGACACCTCCATGCAGAGAGAAAACTGTTAATGATGGTGAAGAAAGTTCGGTGTCTATGTGCCAATTCTGATTGGAACACTGGCTTCCTAATTGTCCTCTGCATGAGGTCTCTTTAATTGGCTGTTCCTTCAATACAGCATTTAAAATTGTGTCTTTTTTGTTCTTATTAAAGGTTGGGTTTGGTTGGGGGGAAATCTTTGATATGCAAAACTTGTTTCTAGGCACTTAACTTTTCTTAATAGAATTCTGGAGGATTTTTTATCCTATAGCAGTTACACATAAAAGGTAGTAAAGTAATTCTGCCTACCCGTGACACGGAGCACCTGCAGGCTGACAAGCGGTTTGAGCGACGAGGCGCCCAGGGTGCGGAGGTGATTCCGGCTCAGGTCCAGCAGGGCAAGAGATGACAAACCAGACAGAGCCTGCTCTGCCAGCAGCTCTATGCTGTTTTCCTGCAGGTGGAGTTCCTGCAGACGCTGCAGACAGCATAAAGCAGAGGGAGATGAGTGTGAAAAGTGCAAGTTACAGGAGGGATGGAAATGTCATATAAAGATGACTCAGTTGCAGCAGGATCTGTCACTGTATTACTTTATTTTAGAGATTAGTATGGGGAATTGGTTTTATAATCCATTAAAATTCTGCTTCTCATTAACCATTTCTATTCCAAATACTGTACCTGCAGTCCCCTGAAGGTGTGGTCCTGTACCCGAGTGATCTGGTTGCTGGCGAGGTAGAGGATCCGGAGGTGCTCCAGGCCCCGGAACATGTCTGGGGTGACCAGGTGGATGAGGTTACCGTTGAGCGCAAGCTCCAACAGCTGCCCCTGGCTGAGGAAGGCCCCGGGCTCCAGGGCCGAGATGCTGTTGTTCTGAAGGTACAGGTAATGGAGGCTGCCCAGACGAGTCAAGTCTTGGAGGCGGATCTGGACAATGGCATTGTCCTGGAGGAAGATGGTCTAACAGAAAACAAGGTAAATGAATTAGGGAAACAGAAGATGGGATGTGATGTTAGAGTTGGCATTTGTTTCATAGAGGAAAGTGAGAGAGAGCTGTGCTGTGAGCTTGAAATGTATTAACCATAAGGAGAGATTAAATTAGCAACAGGGCCACCTCGAAAGCTTTCTCACTGGGCTGTGCAGAGCTTCGGAAGTATGTAAATGTAAAGGCAAAACAAACAATGGGGAATGAGCGAGCTCTGGATCATGATAATAAGACAATGTGCTGCAGTTTTACTGTTTCCCTGTTTCTGCCAAACTCTGCAGAAATCACAGACCTTGTCCGTACACAATGTGTTTGATTGATTGAAGCTATATGAGAAGTGCTTTCTACGTTTGATCCACAATGCATGGCTGTCTGCTAGATTGGAAATGTGCATTCATCTTAGATGTTTCCAGAGAGGAAAACACAGGGCCAAGAGGTAGAGTATGATCGACGAGATAGACCTGCTGATTGAGGTTAATGGAACAATTTATGCGGGACATGCTTTTCATTAATATTCATGAGCTGCAGTAATGTTGGGGGGCCTGAACCTAAGAGGAAAAGACGGTGTAATGTTAAACATCTTCTCAACAGATGATCAGAGGGTGTGCGAGAGTCACTTTCAGAGCAAGAATGAATAATTACACAGCCAACAGCACGGCCCCTCCCTTAGGCTTACATCAAAGAGGGTCACGGAGAATTGATTAACCACAATCATTTCAGGGTAATAAGAATGGATCAGAGAGGAAGTCAACTGAAAGCACTGATGCTTCGGGGTCAGCTGCAATGCACGGGCAGTTAGTGTCCTAACTTATTGTCAATTGGACAACTGACCTCAGTGACAGGAGGGACGCCCTGTGGGATTTCTTTGATCCCGAGGGACCCGCATTCCACTGTGAGGCTGTAGCAGCGACAACCAGAGGGACAACCCAGGCACGGTTGAGGGATGAGGGTTAGGATGATCAGCGTGAGCCCGGAGAACCAGAGGAGTCCCATGATGGTTTCACAGCTAGTCCTCAGAGATAAAAAACCTGAGTAGAGAGGAAAGTAAGCACCTCAATTACCAACAAAAACCTCTGTTTTCTTCACGGTAATTCTCAAAGGCAGAGGCTGAGAGTATGGAGATATGTTGTATAAATGGATGGCTGTAAAATGGCATTGGGAGGATTGACAGAAAAGCATGGGAACATGAGCGTATCTCTTTACCCTCAGCTGTTTTCCATCCAGCTCTGTCTATTGAGTGGAATTGCAGCAGCTTCTATTATGGGCTTCAATTAATTAAAGATGTGATAAAAGATGTGCAGGTTGCCGCAAGGACCTCTCTCTTGTCTGTTTAATGCATGCGCAAACACATTCACACTCTCTCTCTCTGTCTCTCTCTCTCTCTCTCTACTTCTGTCTCTCTCTTTGTCTTATGAAAACACAGACACACACACACACGCACACATACACGTACAAATTTGCAACAAAGAAGCAGAGCCTGTTTTGAACTCTGTAATCTCAGAAACCACATTTTTTACCTCCTCAGAGAAAATCACGAGTGGTAACCGACTCTAATCATCATCAGATCAAGACCATCAGCGCTGGCTGCTTTCTGTACCTTACAGCAATATCTTCCTTTGATATGAACTCATGCCTGAGCAGCTCATCCGTGCACTTTTTTTTTTTGTATTTCTATACAGCCCTACATGAAATTATTGTTCCGCTTGACAGTTCAAATCAAATAGGCCTCAGACTACAGCCGTCCACCACCATGTAGCCCGCCAGCGTTCGCAATAAGTTCATCTGCAGCAGATCACATGAAGATAGTGCAGACTTGGAGATATAATGCATGCTGAAATGTCACACTGAGCCTGTCAGTCTGACAGCAGGTGGATTTAGCGTGCCGCCTGTCTCTGTCCTGGTGCAGCTCCTTCCAGTAGAGAAGCAGACGTCTCATTGATCCAATCTAAAGTCTCCCATTGTTATAAAACATTCATGTGCTTGTCTCTGCCTGTGCCATTAAGCTTGTCTGACTTCCAGTTTGCTTAACACTGCAGATAATAAATGACGTGAAGATCATCTAGTTTTATTTTTTAATTATTAGAACACACACAGCTGTAATTAAATGATGGAAAGGTTCATTGCCTGACGTAAACTACGACAGATAAATATTTAGCTTGCTCGTATCAAGCTTTTCCAGCCATAATCTTGTGTCGTAAATTAACGCGTAACGTGTTAATGCATTAGACTTCAGTGGCTGAGAAGTAATTCTCAGCCACACTGCATTATTAAGCAAATGAGTAACGAGCTGGGTTTTAATATTGAATGTTTGATTTAGAGCACATTTACAAGGATAGGCAGCTAGATTAATACAATGTGACCTACATAAGCTGTTCAATCATCTTCTACCCCCCATAAAAAAAGAAAAAAGAAACAGAGAGACACTTATTAACAAAAGCATGCCATTTCCTCTCTAGAGCTCTCTAAACAAGCATGGAAAGAAATGATGTGTTTCTATTGTTGGAGAGAGAGAGAGCGCAGAAATTGAATTTTGAACAAGGCCTTGGTCTGTCATTGAGCTTTTGTTACTTCTCACAGTGTGATGACTCCTAAATAGCTTGAAAAGTGTCAGAAGAGATCCAGAGAGGAAGTCAGTCGCCTGCCCTCGGCTAAGAATACACACACACACACACACACACACACAGAAAGCAGGATGCACACTGATATTTGTTGTTTGAATGTGAGCCCAACATCAATGCAAATGACACCCTGCCTCGTAGAGAAAATAGCTTATGCATTCCTTTGCTTGCTCACTGTATTTATTATTTATTTTTTTGTTAGTGAGTAAGGACAGCATGACGAAGATAACCTCTGGAGTTATCGGTGTTTTTTTTTTTTAGATACTATATTTGCAAACTGAAAGGAGACGGTTCCAGAAATATAAAAAACAACAGGCAAAGAATATTCTTTAAATAGTGCTCCTGGCACTTCCGTTCCATTTTACAGTATAGCTCTCTGCTGTTTCACATTCAGCTCCCATCTTTTGTCATGCTGGTGTGGGATTTCAGTGGTAAGAGGTCAATTTGTTCATTTTGAGTCTCAGTAATCCTCTGCGGAACATGCATAATCTGCACAATCAGATGCTTGTTAGCTAAACCACTCTCAACACTCTCATCGACATTTTCATTTTTATTTTTGGCATTGAAAAAACAAGGTCAGCAATATATCTTTATTGACTGAGAATAAGAGTAAATAGGACGATTAGACCTTAATATCGTGTACATAAATCAGAGTGTCAAAGGCGAGCGACTTCAAAGGCTGGCCAGGGCAGATGTCAGTCAACAAATGGCAGAGGAAATCTAATGAAGCCCAGCGTCGCATAAAAAAAAGCCTGTTCAGCATTCACTATCAGCATCCACCTACTGCATACACACGTCTCTGCAAACATTACTTTGTACTGGATTCCAGAATAGCTTTGTTTATTTGGGCGTCTGTGAAATTACTATTGTCTCTTTCATTCTTGACATTGGGCTTTGATTCAGCACCCAGACAAACAAATCATCCTCTGCTGAACAATCACAGTTTGACAGGCTAAATATTCACAGCAACAGACAACGTGCCGCATGGCACTGATATCATTTTTCTCTTATTTTTTACCCAAGGAGGGTTGGAGTTGACGTGTCAGAGGTACAGCAGACAGCCCAGAGTGCTGGAGGCAGCAGCAAAGTTCACATCCCTGCGCTGCCACTGGTGCAGGTCGGCCTCCTCCGTTGTTATGGTAACTCTTGTGATAGTAGGAAGGTCTGCTTCGTGGGGCTGCGAAGGCCAGCCACAGTTCCTGCGAGCTGGTGTTAGGCAAACAACTCTGCAGAAATAGAAGCTGTCATTTCCTGTGGAAAATTGCTCACAGGCACTTGAGCTATGTGATGACCCAGAGCTACATCGTAAATTCTCTTTTAGGCCAACTCTTTCCTCCCCTTTCTCCAGCTTCAACTTTTTTTGCTCTCATTCTCTTCTTTTACTTCCCCTGCTTCCATCTCAGTTCCTCTAAAGGCTTCCATCATTTTCCCTTTCCAAGTCTCTGACCTCCCTCTTCTCTCATCTCTTGTCCTTCTGCTCTGACTGACAGGTGCTAAATCATTTGCCTCAAAGCATCCCTTTGTCCACAAATAGACTGAGGCCAAGGCACTGTGGCACGAAACCAACAGTAACACAACGACTTTGAGAGATAGTCTCCCGTGTGTACACAAAATAAAAAAACTAAAAAACTAACACATATAGGCACTCATAAACATGCGGAGCACGCCTACGATGTAGCACTTGTACACAAGCAGCAGCCACCAACATTCAGGGACACACACACAGGAACACGCACAGATGCTTATATGCACTTGTACATCCATCCTACAACCAGCAGAAGCCATCATCATTCCCAAACAGAGATACAAACGCTCACACATATTTTTGTGTCAGCAGTAAAGGAAGCTCTGCTCAGTTAATAAGTCTGCATTGATTTCTTTATTTTTCCACCACTACTCAGTCCGGTTGGGCTCTGCAGACATTGATTTTTTTCACCGTGAAAGCAGAAGGGAGTGGTGGCTGGCATTTCTGAATGTCTGTGTTGAGGAGGAACAGAGTAAATGAGTGCACGTTGCTTATTGCTGGCACACTTACACGTGTGTGTTTAGCTCACTGTCAGGATGCCTCAAGCAGAATCACCCTCTGAGCCACAGCAGCAGCAGCAGCAACAGCAGCACTCTGTCAGTGCTCCCAGCGGAGCATTTAGTTTAAAACCCTCACTCTGTCTCCCTGTATTTAGACAAAGTTGAAATATATTTCTTTTCTCTTTTTAGGACTGCTGTGACATGTCTGTGTGAGATGTAGACACTACTCATGTTAATGTAAGCTGGCCAGCAGAAAAGCTCTGAAGGTATTGGTATGAACTGCAGGAAGGCTCAAATAAGCCCAGAAACTCTGATTTGGTTTGGGGCTTTTTCAGGCTGTAGGTGTGCTATAGCAGCTGCTGCTCCATCCACAAGTGAAATGATTCACAAAAACATAACAACATACATCATCTGCCTCCAGGTTTTGTGTTAGAATTCTGGTATGTCACTGATTTGATTTATAATTGAAAACTATAGCAACACAATAGCAACTGTATGGCCGCATAATCAATATCCGCTTTCCACACACAGCATTTACTTTTATGCCCCATGCTGTTCAGGAAGGGTGATTGAAACATCATATTATGATTGCTCAGAGCTTAGAAGGAGATTTTAAACCTCTTTTAGCCCTGTGACTTTTTTCCCGGTACTCTGTGTTTTCCTTGCTGCTAAATCCAGGTCTTTATCTGCATGATCAAACAGAAAGCGTGTAAAAAATGTATGACTTCACATCAACTAAAGCACTATGTATGAAAATTATATTGCTTTCGGGGGTTGAAAGTGTTTATCCAGATGAATTTAAGTATAAAGGAGACTCTTTTTTTTCTAACAAGGCACCTTTAATAAAAGATCACAGTTTATGAAACTATTGCCGACCATCTTACTGAATATAATGAATAGCAAAGTAGCAAAAATACACTATTTAAGACATGTTCATCTTTTTCAGTTCTGTAATAATTCTAACTAATAAGTCTGAGATTCTCATTGTTTGAGAAGAGAAACACATGATGGGGTTGGGGTTAGGTAAGGACTGACATAGTCTAGGAGACTGGTGCAAATCCACTGAGTTAGAGTTTGTTTACTTTCATTTTCTCTTGAGGTTCGGTTCGGTTAGGTTCAGGCAAAACAAAGTGCTTTGGATTCAAATTGACAAACCAATTGCAACAAGCTTCTCCACTATTTTTTCTTGGCATCCCAAAAAAGGTCTTTTTATATGCACAGAACTACAGAAAGACACAAAGCTGCCAACAACCCTGGTTGTCTCAGTTCAATTTAGCACTATTATACCTGTTATTCACAAGAAAAGCTGCAGACTGAAAAACATAATTAATAATGTAACACCAGTGTATCTCTAACACAGTGGGGGGTGCAATTGCACCTTTACACTGGTTGTCATCTACTGTAAAATAAATAAATAAATAAATAACGAAGAAGTCAGTTCAGATGAATATTTTCACATCCTGGCAACCCATCACTTTTTGATGAATGGATTTCTAAGCACTTGGTTATTGGTTAAACTGTTTGTTTTTGTTTTTTATTAGACCATTGTGCTCAGGCTAACTTCCCTACGCTGTTAATAATACTGCATGTACTGTAATCACCTAAGTACTTTGAAGAAAAATTTTCAAATTTTGATAAATACTTTCATTTTCTTGAGCATTAGATAAGACTGATACCAGTTAGCATCAAGCTCAGCATATGTAAATGAAACAGGAAGCTGCTTCCTTGGCTGTTTATCAATGTCTGTTGAATCTGAAATTGTCATCAACTGTCAAATGATTATTTTTAGTGGAATGAACTTTGGGTGATGGAAAATAGATTAGCTGCAGCACATGCTAAGCTAACATTACTATCGCTCTCGCTTTGCATTAATAGCACAGGAATGCTGTCAATCTTCTCAGAAGTTCGAAGAACTCCAATTTTTTTTTAATGTACATCTTGACGTATGTCATTATTTCAACATTATTTCTAAGCATCTGTCTGACACTGTCTGCTGTGTCTCCTCTACACTTTTCAGGTGCCAGTTTGCTCTAACCCCATAACCACCCTGTCCGTTCTAATATTCCAGGTTGGTTGATGCAATCGATCAGAGCAATTTCATTCACAGTAACCCCACCTGACGGGCTGTAGAATTCATCGGGCTGTGCATTATACTGGGCCTGAATGAGCTGTTTGATTTTTTTTTTTTATATTTCTTTTCTTCTCTAGTTTCCACGGAACTCTTTTTCTTTGCAGACACACACACACACACATACACACCAATCCCTTTTGACAGTCGCTCAGTAAAGGTTTGTTTCACATTGGAAGGGACGGATGAGATCAGACGGGTTGGAAGATGGATGAAGGGGAGTCACATCCTCTTCTTTTGAGAAGCAGAACAATGCCTTCCATTTTAATGTTTCTACCCAATATTTGATAGAAGTGTGCACATGGATGGATTCTTATTTGATCCTGTTTTCTTTTAAACTGTTGCATTACTGTGTTTTCCCCCTTGACGTTCCAGATGGATGAATCTGAATTGTAAATATCTTTCCTTTTTATGGCAGTTCAATTGAAAGCGCAGGTATTACTCAAGCAGCAATAAGTGCATGGGAAAGTGTGTGTGTGTGTGTGTGTGTGTGTGTGTGTGTGTGTGTGTGTGTGTCCAAAACTGAAATGAAAACGATGCTTCGATAATGATTGCTTATCATCCCACTATATTGCATTCCTGTAATATTGAGTGTGCAGTGATGTCTGCAGTCACTGAATCCTCATAAATTATGTTTCTTTGTTGCCATGGAGGTGACACCATCTGCTGACTCCAAGTGATGGATGTCATACGTATGTCAAATTACATTCTAGGATGTAGCCTACACAGTGGTTATCTGTACAGCTGTGAAATAAGGAAACTTACTTTTTTCCCCCCTTCCTTGTCATTTCTTATTTCAGCCGATCGTTTACCATCTGCCTGTATCTTTTCTCATGTCCAGGCCAGAATTGAGGGTGCTATACAATTACAGCCAAAAAAGATTTCAGTCATCATTGTCTGGCAGACAGTAGCCAATGAAAAATTAAAGATCTCTGCAGGCGTAAGAAGTCAACTCATCCGCACTGATCCATCCACACAAGACAGATTCCCCACCCTTGGAGTTAAACAAACGAGGTCCTATCTGGGGGCCCGCTGTTTGGCTCTGCACGGATTCATGTGTGGAATAGCAATTAACCAGATGGACATGCATTACAACTCAAGGGGTGGAAAAAAAAGAGTGAAAACTCAGAATTAAAAAGCACATTTGTTCTTCCTGTGCATGCATTTAATAATGATTTTAAAGTATAACAGAGCATATTGCTCTGGGCTGCACCTATAGTTTCACTGTAATACTTCTGTCAGATAGCTATATGGGGCGCGTGCTGTGCTCAGCAGTGGTCTTATTGCGCTTCATTTCTTCCATCACCAACAGTATCACTTTAATAGTCCCATGTGGTTTGTACACACAGGAGGTTCTGCTGTGAGATTGTGCCTCTTTAAGTGCATTCTAAGATCAGTTTAGCAGTTCCACTGCCAGGTGACAGCAAACAGAATCACAGCTGTGACTTTTTTTCTTTCTTGACTAATTAATATGCGCTAATAAGAGAAAACAGGAAGAACATTTGACAGCATGTCACCACTCTTCATACGGTAAACTTTGCCAGAAAAACTCTCTGCGGTCTGATACAGAACAGTGGATCAAACAAAGCCGCTTAATGCACAGGTGTTGATTCAGCTTGGTGGAGGCGGTTGTTTTTCTGATGGTTGGTGGTTGAGCTGTATGGCTCATTATTTATTTATTTAAAAAGCATTCGCTAGCCCCATTTATTAGGCACACCTGCACGGTTTCATACAGTTCGACAAACAAAACAGCTTCAGCAGCTGCAATGGAAATGGAAATACAAGGTTAAGTACTGAAGGTGCTGCTGGACTTTGGAAGTTTTTGTGCTAAATTTGACACTGTCACAGAAAGTTGGACATAATATTAGGAAGTAAGCAATTATATTAACACAAATATACAGACAAATCGCACAGAGAACTGACTTATATATATACACACACACACATGTAACTAAACATGTAACAATGACACACTGTCAATCTCAATTTACTATCTGCAAATTGTCAATATTGTGTAATCTAACTGTGTTTTGTGGTGTTAAATTCTATTATATCACATTGAAAGGTGTTTCAACCCAATTTAGTCACAGTGAGCTTAGATTACACATTAAAAAACATTCAAATTAAAGTTAAATTATAACACCAAAGGTACATTATTTCTTATCCACTTCATTTGTTCCACTTACAAAAACAAAATTCACCTCTTTTGTTTTGTCTCCCACACTGTCTCTATCTCCTAAAGTGGGCTACACTGCAGGCAGTTTCACACTACTTCACAGACACCAGCACAACACAACTATTTGTTTCGGGAGATTAAGAGCCAAACGGGGTCGCTCACAAAAAAAAAAAAAAAACACCATTTGAGGACCCTTCGCTGTCACTATCCAAGGCGCACGCTGTCCCCCTTTCCCGAACACACATACACACGCACGCACGCACAAACAAACAAAACAGCGACCTACCCGTTTCCCTGGCGTGGCTTGATCTCGGCAGCAGCAGTGTCCTCACTCCTCACAAAAAAAAAACAAACTGTGATGATAAAAAAAATAAAAGATGAATCCCTCTTCAAATCACTGCAGGGAGATGCGCCGGAACATTGCTTCCCTCCCCCTGCCCTCTCTCTCTCTCCTCCTCTCTCTGACTGGGCAGCGCTTTACAGTCCACACAGGCTGAGCTCGTCCATTGTAATTGGACGCTGAGAGTCGGAGGAAACCGCTCGTATTTGCCAGGGCTGGACGTCAGCGCGGATGATGATGATGATGATGATGGCCAGTTTAGACTCTTGTCTTCCTCCTCTGAAATTGTTATGCCGCTTTGATTCGTTTTCCCTTCTTCGTCGGATGCTGTCTTCCAATAGTGACCCACTCCTCTAATTACCCATGCTTGAATGGACTCCCTCCCCCTTTCTCTCCCTCTCTCTCTCTCCCTCTCTCTCTCTCTCTCTCTCTCTCTCTCTCTCTCTCTCTCTCTCTCTATGTGGATAAGTGAGAGAGAGAAGGGGGTGGGTGGTCTTTATTCCCATTTATTTACTTTCAGAACATTAACTGTGTGGTCTCTTACAGTTAACTTTGAGTCATTTGGTGGTCTGAAGGCAGGACGCTGAGCAGCGACACTTCCCTGTGAAATAGTGAAGCAGAGTGATTTCAGCACCACGGACAGCGGCCTTGTCTTTTATTATGAAAGGTTACGACCGTGTACGATTTGATCCTCCATGCTGTGCAGCTGAAAGAGGGACTCTTATAGGTTTTTTCCGGCTGTATAGACGACAGGAATAAGAATGGAACACCGTGGAAGTTGGGGGAAAAAAGTCCCACTTTTGTCAGGCCAAGGGCGAGTGAATTCAAGCTGAACGGCCTTTCAATATCCTGCAGAAACACATTGCTGCTCAGTCATAGCGGGTGGCCACAGTTCATTACTGCTGGTGGGAGAGAGGATGAATTTGAGCAGAGGTTACATTCTATTTTCTGGCCCTTTTTTTGCCCCCCGCCCTCCTGGTTGTTGATTGTTGTGATTTTGTAACATCGAATTGCTCTGTTGGTTTGAGCAGCGGGTCGATTTCCTGTGGGGAGATCCTATGTGGCACAGCAGTCTGGCTAGATGCACATAAAAGACCCATATCACACAACACACTGTTCCAAATTAAGTTTTTAACCATATCCATTGGCCTGTTTAGTTCTTTATCTCCACAAACAGGGATGCACAATATTGGATTTTTGCAAATATATAAATATATAATGCTAAATGATTGCTTAATGTTGTCGTATAACAGAATTAACATAAGATACACATACACTTTTTCATTTAACCATGTATTGCAGTGCAATTCTGCCACTCTCTTCCTGCTCTGCGCACACCAGAGAGGTAAGTGCATGATGGCCGAAGTCACAGACCGCAGCTCGTCTTCAGGTAATGCACGTCCATGTGATTGGAGGCGTGGCTTCGGGGTGAGCTCCGAGAGAAAGGGGCATGTGTTTACTTTCGAAATCTGGCTGACTCTCACTGAGTTTTCAAAATCTCCTACCCTAGTGTGTGCAAGTGCAGTACTGTAAGGTAGCACAGACTGATGGGGAGTACACATTGAAAGAACATGGGCTAAATTAATACTGCCTAAAGAGAAAAGAGAAGTTACACTAATTTAACAAAAAGTGCATCAGAATGAAATCTCCTACCCTACCTTTAAAAGAACCTTTGTTTTTCTCTACTAATCCTTGTCCTGCATTGTATGAGTCCACTTTACAAAATAAAACCTGACACTAACACGAAAAGGCAATCTCATGATAGCTCTTTTTTGTTGTACAGGCTAGGTTTCGTAACATTCCTTGGATATCTTTTGATTTTGGATTTGGAAATATCCCTCAGGAGCAAGATGGCGAGCTGCCACTGAAGTCCATTATCTCTTTATTGTAAGGGGCCAGCCTAATATTATCCGTTGCTGAGGACAAGACACCCTGCTTCCCATTTCCTACAGCCCATCACCTCAGTGTACAAGTGTGGTAGGACTGCGAGAGCAACACCTTTGATGACTTGCTGACTTGACAGTTTTACACTGACTATGTAGGAGACATAAAGACACTGAAGGACTTTCAGAGACATTCTACCGTTTCAGTGTGGAAATGTGCTGCATTATTCTTCTGTTAAAAGACAAAACTTCTTTTGTTTAGATGATTTTAATACACAGTGTTTTAAGTTAACACATCATCCATGTCAAATTTACTTCTATATCTCTACATCCTGAGGAATCTAGGTACTGGTCCAGTTCTATATACCTTGTAGACTGTTAAGTGAGCTACAGTAATAACAACTGCAGGATTTTAGGCATCAGGGGCAGTGTGTTATAAAAGGCTTCCACCTACAAATAATGGTTGTTAAATGTGACGGTCTAGACCCTTTGTGGTGTCACGTCTTTGCCATGGTAGACCACGTCTTTTGAAGGATACAGCCTCTTAATTGGGACACAGTTATGGACAAGTAGCGGCCCTGACTTTGAGTGATGCTTCGCAGCACTTTTCTAAGGTTGGAGAATTTTGATGACGAGTTGCCTCGAACATGGCATTAGTAGCACTCTTTCAATATGTGGCAACTGAAGATTTAGGAAATCTTGATCAAGCTAATAAACACTGTGTAAATAGACTGTTAGCAAAAGAAAATACAGCAAGTCTATGCAGGTCATGCAAATGTAACTTAGATACATGTAGCTTGACAAAACTCTTTAAGAGAGAGTGGTAATAAAAATGGTTACCTTTTTGGCTAAGCCCTCTTTTGACACACAGACCTGGCATTCAGACATTAGAGTTTGGGGATTCTTTTAGTCAAACTTATCCAAATAACTACCAGCAACTTTATCCCTCTGGCCTACTCATTACTACTTTAGACCACCTGTATGAACCTGGTTTCACAGAATCATGTGCATGAGTGCGTGCATGCTCCCTTTGATGATTTGATCACACACTAATCGCACACCACAGTAGTTAAAACCACGCTGACCCACATTTAGCTTCGCTTGATTATGCAATGTGCACGCATGTATGTGTGCTTGAGCATCTACACCAATGCGTGTAAATGTGCCCGGGTGTGTAGCTACATGTGAACAGGGTTGCCATCCCTGAACAGGTACACTCGTGTTGTATAGTGTGTCTGTGACTGTGTGTCAGTGTGATTCAAAGCAAGCCGCAGTGTGTGTATTTGAGCTCAGATTTTAATGATCTCCTCCTACCCCCTCTGGGCCCAACACGAGCCTATTTCGACCCACATCAGAATAATTAACATCACACTCAAATTTGTGTAAGAGCACAGGGCTCTCCTTTCAGCATCTTTCCTCATATACTGCTGCTCTGTTTTGACACACCGCAAAGCAACAAATGTTAAATTACAATGCATGGGCTATTTGTATGCATGCAGATTCCTTATCCACATTTTATTTGCACATAAATTGGTCCATAAACTTTGCTAACAAGTTGTGTTTTGCAGCTATAAAAAAAACAAAAGCACCTTATTAAACAGCCTTAAAGTTACACTGTTTGGCTAATGTCATAGTTGCCAGTTTGATTCTCCAAATTTGCTTAGAAATCACTCTTCAGCACCCACTCACTACACTGCCCGAGTGTCTGAGTGCTCTTGAACAAGTCACTGTTCCATTAGTGCTGCTCTGAGGCCAACCTTAGCAAACGGAGGTTCTCTGGGTTTTTTCCAGGTGTGTGTGTGTTAGAATAAAAACCCTTCATCCCTTTGCAGCTACACTCCCGTAGGGATTGGCTGTAATTAGAAATGTTCTCTTTCTCAACTTGCCGTGTAAATGAAAACACCTCTATATCAAAGAGAGAGCACATTGGACCCAGCCCCCTGCTACAGAGGCCTTCCCACCTCTGATCTCGAAATGACACGTCTTTGTTGTTGTTTGGTTTTCTCATAGTGCAGAAACTTCAAGTACAAGCAAGAGAAAATGATTTTTTTTTCTTGAATCACAGCATGTGAAAGAAGCTTAAATGAAGAGACACAAACTGACACAGAAGTAGACACAATCTCTTTGTCATTGTGAGGAATATAATTGGGACTGAATCATTCATCTCTTTGTCACTAACACTGACAGGTTTGAGCAATTTTTAAAATGGCAGGCAGAGATAAACTTTGACAGCTTGATTCACTGTCAGACAGACAGATGGAGACGGAGTGATGCAGAGAAAAACCAAACTACCAACAGGGCAGTATAATTCACATTTACATATTTTTACGGAGCAATATAAATGAGCACAATTTCCATATAAATGCAGGAAAAAAAAATATCCAGGTGAGGAAATTGCCTTTTTTTGTGTTTGTGATGGTCTACATGGGTTAGAATCAATAACATGCACAGACAGATGCAGGGGAGATAACAACAGTTTAAGACCAACATGCACACACACACACACACACACACCGTGTAATGAGATGATCTCCCAATGAAAAGCGTGCAGGACATGAAAGCCTTACAAATGGCCGGCAAAACAACAGCTGTAATGCGACAGGCAGACATTTGTTTCACTAATCACTGAGGGGATTGTCAGATACGGCCGAATGGGGGCTAAGAGAGTCTTATGTTATTATGCCCTGCTGTGACTCCACTATAGGCAAACACACACACACTGGTGGATGAATATGGTGTCCATCATCCCTTTTTCTTGGCCCTTACACCTTGACAGCTGTCAGTGATTTTGAATTGTGAGATCACACAATAAAAGGGATTACACTGATCTGTAGAGAAAAGGCATGGTTTCCCCCGAGATATTTTAGAGGGTGTAAACAACAGGGAGCTGTACAAGCTTGCAGATTAAAGGTTTAGGCTTTATTTAAATTACAAAAAAAAACCATATATTTCCCATCAGTATTTATAAAATCCTGTGTTCTACAATATCTATCTTTGGCAACTGATTATGACTAGATTATGTATTTTTTGGCCACCTGAGGGCAGGAGAAACAAGTTTTATGCCGAAAGAGTATGTTTAATTTTCAAAACCAATACATTGCATTGAAGGTTAAACAAAGAGGTGATCATTATATGAGTTGTTATCAGTGCTATAGCTATGGCTATCTACTAGTAGACCAGAAAGATTGTTATCATCTGTTCTGACGAGCAATAAACAGTATCAATCCAGATTATGACCTTTTGTGTTCATGTGAACAAGCCAATGCCAATGTAAAGTCCACATCACCATGGCAACCCTGACCCTAAAACCTAATTAAATGGCAACTGAAACATAACAGTGACCAGGAACCAAACGCTGTCCACATTATTCTGTCCTGGGTCATTGTTCAGGATCACTTACACCAGTTTATAGATATTTAGCCACATGCTTGTGGATATAGCATATAAATCATGGTTAAGGACAGGACAGGTCATGGTCAGGGGCAGTCTATATGAAACTCGACCTTGCTACATTCCCTATCTTCTACCCAGTCCCAGTCAATCTTCCACACGTGAAAAATGACACCTGTGTTACACTGTGCTCTGTGAGTAATCACCAGATGTAAATAATACAATTACCTAACAAATTGTTTTAAAGGGGGACAGTTGGACATAATTGTGAATGTTGTTCTTTGGGATGTATAAATGGGTAATTAATTGTTACTTGTTAGCCTATATCGCCTATATGATAATAACATTCCTCTTCCATTATATTAGTATTAAATCTCAGAGGTGAATGGTGACCTTATCCTTCAACAGGTTTATCTGTCTGGACTCAGGTTGATAAGAAGGTGCTCCCTGGCACGCACATCTCCAAATGGATAACAAGGTGCTAATAATCAGAGGAGCAGTGTCTGCCTTCATGCCGGATGTACCCTGATGCCTTTTCATCTGTGATTTCAGGAAGTCGATTGCTATTGCAGACGGGTATCGTGCTCCTGCACCACAATCAATACTCTTCCATTAAGGTGATGAACGGTCCGTTTCCCCAACCCTCTGCAGTCAAGACAAATTCTCAGGAACCACTGATCTGAGTCAGTCAGGTTGGCCATGACAGCATGACACCCAGGTGAGGGAGAGTGAGTGACCGCAGAAGCCTGGATAACCTGTGGCCATGTGGATGTCTCCTGCCTAATGCATTCTGTCCTTTACCTCAGCAGTCAGATCAGTCCAGGACCGTCATTCTCAGTCCTGGAACAAGTAATGAATTTTTATCTATCATGTCTCAGAGGTAATTTGAGACTCATTTTAAAATCATGAGCCTGGCAAATGAAGTTGTTTAGTTGAATTTTGAGCGTTCTGTGCTACTGCAGAAATATGCACTGTAAAATAATGTAATGTATTTAAATAGTGTAGCCACGGATTCAGAAACACCTTAAAAATGCCCTTATGTCTTTTTTTAAATTCACCTTCAGTTATATGTTAGACAAATAATATAATTAGTGCTGTCAATAGATTAAACAATGTAATCAAGTAGGCCTCTTTTTTAATCACAAATTACATGGGTGAAGTGTTAGAATAAAGAAATGCATGACTGCATGGTTAGATGAAACAGACTACGTTGTTCTGTTAAATTCAGAGAACAAAAGTCTCAGAGGGAACATCTAGAATTGCCCAAAATTTGATGAACATATGAGGTACAGACAGAATTAGCAACAATAATGTAACACCTGCCTCAAAGTCACAAATGCTGGAGGTTTCTTTGTAAATTGTTTGAACAATACCAGTGATTCAGATGTATAACAGGGCTGTTATAGGAAGTGAATCTTTCAGTAGACAGAGTGAACAGGCTGTATCCATACTTTAATGATTGCTTCAAAAGGTGTAATTATCAGCCTACTCTTCTAACCAGTTGCGGAGGCAGACTAGCTTGTTGACATTTTCAGAAGACAGAGCTGACCTGTTTTTCTGCACAATGTGGCCTGCTAAAGAAAACAGTCTGTCACAGGGGACTGTTGTGGCTGATGTGGCCAAGTACCTTTTTGCAATATGGCTCAGCCTACTGTGCACTATGAGTGTGTCAACCACAATGGTAGTGTACATGTGTCTATGCTGACCCAGGGCTCTGCCTCTTACCTGTCTATTTTGTGGCTCTAGCTGTGGACAATTCGTCATCATTAGACTCTGACTCTGATCCCACCAGTAAGCGAGAGAGACATCTTTTTCTTTTTCTTTAGTGGCTCTGTCTGAGGAACAGGTTCTCTGTCCTCATGCAGCCTGTGTCACACCTCTCCCCCCTTTTGCTCAGGACACCCACCTTAGGTCCTTGAACCTGGGATGTAGTGCTGTTGCTACCTTTAACCATGACACGTTTAAATTCTCCTTTGTTTTGTTGAGGTCCTTTGTGAACGCAAACTATGTAGGCGGGGACTGTGATTCAAATGTGATATAACTCATGAGTATTTCAACCTATTTCAACCTAATTTAAATTGGCAGTTGTGTAAACCTTTCCTTTTATTTTGATCCATATAGATTTGTTAAGTGAAGTGTAATGGTTGAACTTTCAAATCAATTTCAGGTCAATCGATTTGCAATCGGGACTTAACAATGTCAACAAAACTAATGTGGCCTGAGGTGTTAACTTATTACATTTGATTTAAATGTATGTGTAGTGGTATAAACTTTCTAAATCTTAATCACACAAAATCTCACATACCAAAACCTAAGTAAAATGTTTCTTTTAAAATTACAAAGTATATGTTACAGTAGCTTAACAATATTATATTTGTCATGACCTGGTGTTTAGTTCTGGTTTTGTTTCCTTGTTTTGGGTTTTCTGTTTATCCTGTGTCCTGTTATCTTTGTTAGGTTGTTGTTCTGTCCCCTGGGTTTCTGTTTTTGTGATGTTGTCTTGTGCTTCCTGTTTTATTTTGATAGCCTTGTCCTCCTTGTGCATTGTCTTGTGTTTTACTTCCTGTGTTTTCCCTCCTTGTGTGATCACCTGCCCTGCCCTAATGTGTGCCACCTGTGTCTCGCTGTCTTCCCTGGTCCCTTTGTATATAGTCTGTGTCTTCCCCTCTGTCATTGCTAGTTCGTCTCGTCTGATGCAGGGTTTGTTTCTGTCTATGTCTTGTCCATGCCATGCCTTGTTCCTCGCCTACCATGCCATCTACTTCTGCCTGACCTCAGGGTGCTCCAGGTAGTAGCCTTGTTCATGCTATGTTTTTTGTTCCTGCCTTTTTACGGCATGTGCCTGTTTTCCTTAATCTAGTTTTGCCACACAAAGTGTGATTTTTAGTTCGTTATTTTGTACTTTTACTTTTGACCATGCTGAGTGAGATTTTTGGTTTTTGTATTGTTTTGCTCTCCTGGCTTTGAATAAAGGAGCTTTTGTTAACTTTAACCACTGTGTGCCTCTGCATTTGTGTCCTCCTCCTGATGAACCCTGACAATATTATTGATAATTTTAATATGATATTTAAGATTAATCTTGACCCCCGTGGGGAAATTAATATTATATTAAAATCTATAATATTATTTCTGATAATATACTGTGACATTTCTGCATATTATATACACACACAGGCCTGCTGACTGTGATCTATTTTATCATTTTATTGGACAGGTGTTTATAGTTATGTGCTGTTCTTGTGTGGAAAAATGTGTGTACAATCTGTTGATGATTCTCAGTTATCCAGGTCATAATACGTAGAGAAGATTGAAGCAAGGCGTCTGGGCTTCTTCAAGAAAACTCTACAAGTCCAGATGCCTTGCTTTAATCTTCTCTGTGTGTACAATCAATCAATCAGGGTGGAACCTGATTTATATCTTGACTTGAAGTCTATTTGTTGAATGTCTTCATCATGTTTAAATTAGCCAAGTCTCAACAAACATGGTTGTGTTGTGTTTAAAATGACAGGTTAACACTTGAGTAACGGCTACTTTCACTTCAGCCTTACAGTAAAGGTGTCATGGCTGTAGTCCAGAAAAGCAGAGGTCTCACAGCTTGCTCGCTATGACCCGGAGTACTAGCTGTTTTTCAGGAGAACGGTTGGGTTCCTAGAACTGGATTCTTCCCTAAAATGCAATGTAACAATAATACCGCAAGCAGGAAAATTACTTTCTGTTCAAAAGGAAAAAAAGTGAAATGTCCTTCAGCTCACACTGTGTAGCATTGTACTACACTTGTTCTGAGGACAAAGTGGTGAGTTTACAGTTTCACCTTCGCACCTGTTACTGCCTGAAGCAGTTCTTATTATTCAGCTGCTAATCTGTTCTGAGGCCATTTTATGCGTCATGTTGTTTCCCGTCTGACAGAATTAGAGATGAGATCTGATAAACAGAAAGCAGACTGCTGTAACCTGCCTGGTGGCACCTATGATGGATGTTACAGGTCAATGATTAAATGGTACCAGTGTGATATCTGTGACCCTCTGCTGGTCCTTAGAGCAACAGTCATGCTGCTTATTCATTTTGAGGGGAACGGTCACAATCAATTACACACAAATATTTAAATAGCCTACTTTGGATTACTAACATTGTCTTATCAATATCTTTGCATGTAAGACTGTGAATATTATGCAGTCTTGTGTAACAGACTTTAGCTCGGGGTGGTCTATGGGCATGAAGCAGTGTGAGTTAGATTAGGATCTGTTTCTAGGAGTGGCAGTGTATACTTGGCGGATCATGATTGATTTCTTCTCAAATATTAGTGATTTTATCAGTGAAGAAACTCATGAAGTCTTCACTACCGAGAGTTGAGACAATTGAAGCAAGGTGTCTGCATCAGTTCTGTTAGAACTGACAGTTCTAACCTGTCTAAAACTGAGTGTAATGTGTCTGCAGTGTTGTTGACAAAACAGTCAATTTAAGTTGGTACCCCCCTTTAAAACTTATACATGGGACTGTATGGAGTAGTGGTGGGATTGCTGTACTAAACTGTGACATGGCATGTTCAGACTTCTGCTGTAATAGACCTGTTCCTCAGATGCTGGTAGATCTAGAAGAGTGAAATCAAAAGTTATTAATGAGTGGTCTGAAGGGACAGGATTTCGAGACCACACTAGCAGGTGTCTAGGTGTGAATCAGGCCATAGGTGGGAACCATATGGAGGGTGTGACTGTGGCAGTGTGTGGGCTTATTTACTATCTGTATGCAACCTATTGAATCTAAGAGTGAATTAAAGGCAGTCAGAGTTGACGTCCATATCAATGTTAAAGTCATCCACAATAATGACTTAATGTGATGTAATGGATGTAATTCTGAGACTGTTGTTTCCAGACATTTGAATATGCATATTTATAACTGGATAATTGGATAGTTGGGGGAAAAACATCACCCAAGCTTAAGTTTTAAAGAAAAAAAACTTTTGTATCATAGGGTTCAACACTGCACTGGCTTAGTCTTGTTCTTTGTATTTTTCAGTAACTCTACAGACAGCTAGATAATTGTAATGTAATTACAGCTAGATAATTGTAATGTAATAGTTGTAATGTAATAATCCATTGAAAACCAAACAAAGAGACATAATTGTGACACAGCATTTGGCTGCTTGCTTGCAACCATGTCAGAGGCTTGGAACAGTCTTCATACAGCTTATTTAAGAGGAGGTTTCATACTTACAGCCATGCTGCCCTCTTCTGACTCCATGTAGTACTGTGCAGTCAAAGCCACTTTTCAGAGATGGTAAATTGTAAATGGTCTTCTACATATATAGCACTTTTCTATACTCAGGTACTCAAAGCGCTTCACACCAGTTCACATTTGCCACCCACACACACTGAAGTTAGGGTTAAGTGTCTTGCCCAAGGACACATTGTCCTGCAGCCAGGGCAGGGGATTGAACCACCGACCTATCACCTAAGCCACAGTCTTGTGTTTTGTTTTTAAAATACCTTTGACTTTACTGCACACAATCAAACATAATTCCAAAATTTAGATAAACTTGTTATCTCTTACTGTAAAACCCTCCTCTATAAATCCTACACCACAACTCCCCACAGGAATGAATAAAGTAATTCTTAATCTTAATCTGAAAAAGATGAAGATCATTTTAACTAGAAGTATAAAGTATGTGTTTGTGGTCATGTTTTATTTTGAACATACATGTGCTGGTTGAGCCAGTATTAGCCTAAACTAATGCAGATTGATCTTGACTATTTTTCTCAGAATACTGGGACTAAACTGAGAAGGCTGGAGAGAGGAGACCTTGAACTGGTGTTAATCTGGGGGTCCCTAGGGAGGAGGAGGGTTGCCAGAGTCTCGATCTCAAGGGCCGCTAGAGGAGAGATGAAAGACTTTTAAATTTTCTGCTAAGTGGTGATTGGGTAGGTGAGGGACGGACCGACAGCTGATTGGCGAGGGAGGAGCTCTCTATAAGTCACCTGGCCAGAGTGGGAGGTTAAAGAGAGGGAGAGCGAGGGAGTGAGAGAGAAAGAGAGAGAGAAGGGTGAAGAGGGAGAGATCAGGGAGGCGGAAAGAGAGATGATTGGTGAATGACGATGATGAAGAGCAGAGTCTTCCTGATTGAACTTGCGCTTAGAGCTTCATTTGTCAAATTCAACTGTCAAAATAAAAAAATAAAAAGGATTCTCTGATAAAATGCGATGAAAAGTTCTGATCTGTTTCTCAGAATTCTGCCCTTCCTACAGCATAATTGATGTGACTTATAAGTAACTTACTTAACACCCAAACCCTACTCCACCTCCTCCCCCTCTTCCTCCTAGACAATCAACATCCACAAAAAGACTTGACAAGAGGTGATCTTTAAAATAGATTTTATTTACCATTTTGTAATTTAACATTTTACGATATACAGCTGACAGGACTAAGACATTTCAATGGATTTTGGCCCTAAAGGTTGAAGAAGAAGAAGAAGAAGAACAGGCATGGTTAGATAGATAGACAGATAGATATGTTAGAAGGTACCAGAAGAACTGTGTTCTCTTTTATCACTTGTGCTTTTTTTTACCTCTCCTCTTCTCCTCTTATGAAACAATTCACGTTGGCATAGCAACAACACAAGCAAGTTCTTTAAGCCAGACCACTAAAAAGACATGTTCAATTTTTGTTTTTCAAAATAAAAGCGTGAATTATTTTTGTAATTATATATATATATATATATATATATATATATATATATTCCTGTTGCTTATAAAAAATGATTTTTTAAAGTGCTGCAACATGAGATTATGCTTCTATGAGCAGTAGTAAGAAATTCAAGAGGTAACCATGGAAACAAAGTAAAATCACAGTTTTTGTTTCAGTTTTTTTTAAGCAGTTGTGCACAAAATGGTCCAAACCTTCGCAGTGACTGTCTGCACAGTGTAAGCAATAGTATACTAATATAAACATATATATTCTCAGCTGGCTTTCTTGTTTTTGTTCATTTTTTTAGTATATTTTTTGATTTGATTTTTTTTTATTTGCCTAACCGAGGGTATATATCATCACGTGAGTGGACCCTTGTCTGATACATTTATCACATTGTTGTGTAAAATGTAGAAAAAAAAATCAAACATTTATTTGCACATAAGTGAAAACATGAGTTCCTCATTCTGACTCGATCAAAAAAATCATTTTGGTGTTTTTAATTTTAACATCAAGACAGAAAAAAGGGGCAGAAACTGCTCAGTTTAAGGGCCACAGGATATTAAAAGGTAAACAGTGATGCATGACAGTGATGATTGGCACTGCACTGTGTGAAATGAAGTCATTGTAATACTGTTAAAATAAAATAAAATAAAATAAAAGCATCGTCATGTAGCTGCAGCCGCCTTCTACACCAGAGCTCACAGTAAAAACCAACCAGCCTTTTTGTAGTTCAAGTTTCGATCCAAAGCTTTTTTTGTTTGGCAATGCTTTTAATATCAGCTGGCTTTATCTGAATGATCTACAACAAAAAGTAGTGTTGCTGGATAACATGGATAAAAGGCGATTAAAATCTGAAGATAATATGTGTAGTTTTCTTTCTCTTCATTTAGTAGAAAATGTTCTTTTTTTTTCCTTAAAAGATATAGACTGTATATTATTAGCAGAATAGGACTTGGCTAGTTCTGATAGATTAGAGGTACATGGACATCAATACTGATACTACACCTGCTCTACATGCAGGGTCAGCAGTAAGAGCTAATCCACTACACACAGAATACACAGTACACTTGACATTGTCTACATTTTGCTATAAGAAAAATGACCAAAAAAAAACAATCAATCAAAACCCACCCTCGACCCCACCCTCGACCCCACCCACAAAAAACACACTGACCCAACCACCAAAGTAAAAGCAAAAAGAAACACACACACGCACACACACAGTCTGATTATATATGTTTTTACATTACTGTACAATGGGAGGAAGAGAGATGCGGGGCCAGCAGAGATGGGCAAGGGTGGGGACATATAGAGATGTTGGCTATAAGCTTCACTTGTTACAACAATGAACACACACAAAACAGGCAACCACGAACTGAGCTTCAAGCTGTTCCGATATACACTGAGAGTTCACCTCGTGTCACACAGTCGTATCGAAAGTGGATCAGAGGATGGTGATTATCTGTCATTTCATAGAGCACCTGGATTTGTGGTAATCAGTTAATAAAAAATAAACATTACTACAAAAATATGTGTGAATTTAGAAGTAATCCAGAAAACGGATAGCCAACCAAATATTCAGCTCTCCGTCTGTGGGGTGTGATGGATACGTGTGCTTGTTTCAGAATGCTCACTGTGCTTTGCATCTGAGCTCCTGTGCTCTTGATGTGCCATGTGTCTGTTGAGCTTCCTAAACCTCAGCTGTGCCTTTTTTGACCCTGAGTGTCTGTACTGTGCTCCATCTTGTGGAATAGCGGGGCAACTGCACAATTGTGGGGATTTAGCCTTGATGCTCTGCTCAAGGCTAAACAATACAGTTCTGCTGAACTACAATTGTGAACACTGTTGTCTGTCTGTTGACTATGAAGCTACATAATCTTAAAACGGGGGAAAACCTCTGTCAAAGACTCATCATACAGGCTCATTAAGTATCACATTAATTCTCAAATTTAGACAAAAATAAACCATTTTGTGATGGACTGCCTGTTGGATGAGGCCAGTTGCCAGGCAACCAGCTGATACACTGAATGTCCTTTTCCTATTTTTTCCAGTATTTTTGCTAAGCTAAGCTAACCGAACATGTGAGATTAGAGCGAGATAGAATGTTGTACGTGTTCAACGCTCACTCTTATATCATAGCCCTCTACTTGTCAAACCGACGATGAGACAGCTCGCAAACTGTAAAAACCTGAAAACACAACGATGAAGCAGAGCAAGAGGTGACAGCAAAAACAACAAAAACTGCCTGCTGCCCGTGAAGCTAAAAGCATCTGAGCACCACCTGAGCAGGGATCTGACAAAGCATCTAAAAATTAAATGAAGCATGTGATTTACACACATGGGGCAAAAGCAAGACCGTGTCCTGTCCTTAAACCACCGACCTCAACCTCTGACGCCGCACGACTACAACGCTGCACTGGACGCTTTCCAGTCAGGGAGACTCAAACCCTGCATGCTTAAGGAGACCTCTCTATTGTATCACGACCCTCCCAACACAACAACAACAACAACAACAATAACAACAACAAATCAAGTCACAGATGAGGAATGGTAAACATGGGGTTAATCATGAATTTGTAGTTTTTATCTTTTGTACAAAATAAACATATGTTGTATTATTACTATTATTATTTACTAAGTTACTTACAATAATGAGAGGTAAAAAGGAGACTTCTACTGAGAGAACAATACTATGCAGCTACATTTCAAACTATATAAGTCATTGAAGAGTTTTATTCTGTTTTTTTCTTGTTCTGGAAACACTCTGCTTTCTGTCTGTTACAGCACAGCTCGGCTTCAGAGCTTTAACACAAGCGTACACGTTAAAAAGGTTCCACTGACTGTGATAGATACATTTGTTTACCAAAAACATATGTGCAGGGTAAGTTTTTGGTAACGTGCCTGAACGGGGCAGATTGCTACAACCACACAGGATGCTTTATAATACTTTCTAACCTGAATTCTCCTCGTCACAAACCGTATCCCAAGATGCATTTCACTCGAACAAAAAAACAAAAAAAACAATGCCTGGAAGACTTAAGAAGACATGGCACTTTTAAATATTACGGAGTTGCATCCATTAGTCCAGTTATTTGACAGCAAGGAAAGTTAGGTGGTTTCAGTCCCTGTAATCTAAAAAAGAGGCCAACTCATATTTAGGTTTCCACAGGCGAGGAACCGACGTTTACCTTGACTTGGACCCTGAGAAATGGGGCACTGGGACCTGTTTTGATAAAAATGCACTTACACACTCTGTGTGTGTGTGTGTGTGTGTGAATGCTGAGGCAGCAGAGTCACAGAGTTCATTGATGTTTCTCTGCTGAGTTTAAGCAGCTTTAGAGAAAAAAAAAGAAATTTACTAACGGATAAAATCAGGTCGTCATCTCAGGTGTTTGTTAAATATTTGTGCTCTGAAGAATTATTAAGAAGCAGCATAAAATAAACAACAGGCTTAGTCTGAGATGAACTATAGTTGAGGTCACTGTGTATACAGAGTGTGAATGAGTGTATCCTGGCACTAGAACAGAGCCTGTTTCCATCTTTTTAACATCATTACACATGTAAATATTTGACCCTCCTCCTCCTCTTCCTCTTCCTCCTTCTCCGTTTCACAGCACCACAACAAGTCTCCGGGTTGTCATATCTGCCGCTACAAAGTCACCCATCCCATACACAACCAGCTAACAGAATAAGGGAGAACAGTGTGTGTGTGTCTCTATGCTGCTGCATGCACAATAAACAAAGACATGCAGCTTCACAATCTACTGTACCTCTAACTGCATATCAAGATGACATATACAAGTTTTACAAAAAATGAAAGGAAAAACAAACTGCATTATTAAATTATGTGGAACAAATTAACAACCCACTCACGCACATCCACACACACACACACGCACTAAACACACACATCACACAAATCTTTTGGATTATGACCCAATTTTTTCTTCCTTTCGTTTTTTTTTTTTTATCTAGAGATGACGCACAGATAGATAGAAGAGGTTAGGATAGATATAATAAGCCCTTACAATATGTAAAGGTCTCCAGTGAATGGGATCTCCCCCACAGAGGGCTGTGGGAAAGTGGGGTGAGGATGGAGGGAGAAGGGAGGAAAAAGGGAGGAAGAGAAGGAGGAGACAGAAGAGGGGTGCGAGGGCTGTGCCCGGCTGACAGAGCGGGGTGCCGTCTATGCGCTGGGGTTGGGGTTGTTGTGTGTGTTGGTGGAGCCGTTGCTTCCCTGGATGGTGAGGCTGATCTCATCCTTCCTCTCCTTCTCCTTCTCTTTCTCCTTCTCCTCCTCCTTCTGCTCTTCCTTCAGCTCCTCCTTTTCCTTCAGGGGACGAGCCTCCACAGTGTCTTCGGAGGCCATGGGGGCGTAGCGGCCAGTCCGGTGCTCCTGCAGGGCAGGGCCCCACTTTGGATGTGGTCGGCAGGCGTACTTCAACCGCTGAGGAGGGAGGATAAAGATGTCATTCATTATTTTTAAGAATTTCAGAATCCTGTTTTTCTGAAACAACCACAACTGTGCCTATTTTATTTTTAACTTATTGTACTTCAGCTACTATACTGCAGTATTGTGACTGGAGTATATTTTATTTATAGTTTCTCAATGATGTGAATGACAAATGTCAGTACATCAGTAAATAATTAAATAACTTTAACTAATTAAACAACTTCCAGTCAGTTCAGAATTACTCTGGGAATGTTTTTAAATCACATTTAGGCTCATTTAACATGTGTGTGTGTGTTCGTCAAATATATTACAGCTTTAATATGTCTAGACTGAAGGCTTTTATTTCTAATAGCCACACCAAATGCAAATAAACACACCATTTGGAACACAATGTTATTATTATAGTATTGAAAATATCTGGTAGGTAATAGAAGAATGTTTGGAATAAAAAATAACACATGCTTTAAGTTGAGAATGAACACTTTCTATCATGTAATTGTTAAAAATATAAAATAATATTTATGATTTGTGTTGCGTGTAAGCGTCTTTTGAATTTCCCCTCGGGGATAAATAAAGTATTTCTGATTCTGATTCTGATGACATGCATGGTGCACATATACACGTGTGCAGGGGATGGGACGGTTTGAGTCCTGTATTTTAATGGGGACGATGATGTCACAAAACACACTTTACTTATTCTCTGTATAACTCTTCAACTGCACTCATCTCTTAAACAGGATTTACGGGTTAATCATCTGACAGCCACTCTATGTGTCTAACTATTGTACTGTTAACGTTGTGCGTACAACACACACTGCAACATGATTTGATGACTCCCTGGTGAAAATAAGCCTGAATATATACACAGATATTTTTTTTTATTTTGACACAATATATCTCCTGAACAACTTAAGAAGTGCTGAGATTCTTATATTTCATCACAGTTCATAGTTCAGACTGACAGTTTAACTGCTTTCAGAGATTACATAATACAATCTGCCGATTCAATTATCTAAAGGGCTTAGCCTTGAAACATTTAAAATTCATATACACTTCAGACACTACGAAGAAGATGTTAAACTCGCTTTTAGTTTAAGTGCAGCTCCCACGTACAAAAGATTCATTTTTTCAAGACAGTGACCTTTTTCAAAGCTCTTCAGAAGCACCTGTGTTTAAGAACTGAGATGTTTTAAAGTCTGAGGACAGAGAAATTCAGCAGGCAGTCTACCTCTCTGAAGGTGGCTCCTGGGGACCTTGAGATCTTGTAGAGGGCGTAGATAGGTATGCAAACCACTGAGGACAGAGCCATGGCGAAGCCAATGGCCAAGGACCAGCCAGGATACACGTAGTCATTGTAAGTGATGGGCTTGTACTGGATCACCGTGAAGATCAGGATGAACTGCAGGGACACAAGACATAATGCAATAAATCTTATACACATACAGAGTACTTATTTTGCTCATAATTAGGAGCAGAAGTTCTCACAGCAGTGAGTTTAGTCACATTTCCAGCAGCGGCCCTGGAAGGCAGGGCATTAATCTGCATAGTGAAATGAAGAAGAGAGAACAAATGTGGCTGAAATCTGACCAGTAATCCATAACAATGAGTTTCTTGGTTTGGCCAGCAGCTTAGTGGGAATAATACGCCTGCCTGGGAAATGCCATTGATAGCAGCTGCATGTGTCCATTTCCCAGTCAGAAAGATTTACTTTTAGAGGTTTACATTGGAAACAAAGCCAACGATAGCCAAACAGTGCTTGATGGCAAATGTAGGTCAGCTCCCTAATAATGTGTCAGAAACATATTGCATTTGGAGGGCGGATTCAGTGACCATGACTCAGTCTCTGATCGGCAGGTGTGTGTGTGTTACTTACGGAGATGATGACAGGGGAGATGAATCTCCAGCAGACCTTGAAGAAGAGAGGAGGAGGGAAGCCCAACATCATCTCAACATCTTTGAAGTAGTTCCTGTGGCCTGCAAGAGACAGAAAAGCTTTAGGAACTGGGGTGTCCAGAAACAGAGATGCACTGAATTCAACCCCAACATCTGGATTATTGTACAGATGATAACACCATTGATCTCATTCTTAATGACAGGACGTATTTTGTTTTTTCACACCTAAAGAAACCATGTTACCCAGGTCTGATTGGACAAACACCTGCTTGTGATGCCAGTTTGTTTCCACTTCTCTGCTTCCCCCGCTCAAAGGGAGGCAGTCTGATAGTCCCTCATCCTCTGAGGGATTATCAGACTGCCTCCTTTTGACAAGACTTCTGCTGATTGGCCTTCTACAGATTCTGTCAGGGAAGAAAGCTTGATGTATCGATCACCTGGTGCTGTGCTCTGGATCGCCACTGATCCAGTTTGCTGACTCTCACTATGATTTCAGGCTGAGAAAGCTCCACTGGGGTTTAGAATAACAATTTGACTTCTGACTCTTGCATGTAGTTCTGATATCAGACTCCAATCCTACATGTGGCATGCTGTAGGTAACTTTAATTTAGTTTACCATGCATTTAAGGATGTATTGGTGATTGCCTTGTTTAAATATCTAAAGAAGCTTAACACAATTATACCACGCATTAACCCCATGAGGAGCAGCAATGGATTTCAGCTGATGTCATTAAGTTTCCTGTGTAAATTAACATGAAGACTGTATATTGGACGTATGACATGACAAAGCAGAGATCATTATTTCTCATCATTGTTGCATTTTGATCTACATCCAGTAGAGATCCTGAATAATAATGCACATCGTTATACAATATGTGTTTTAGCAATATCACAGTAACTGATTATAGGTTATGAGAGCTCCTGTCAGGTGTGTGTGTGTGGGAAGGTACATTATGAACAGAGATCAGCAGGAGGAGCAGCAAGTGACATCATCTGCAGGAGAAACTAAGGAACCTTTTAAAGCTGGAGACAAATGCTGCAGCAAAGTTTGTACTGATTCATTTCTCTCTCTGAAGATTTAATTGATTTACTTATTTTTCACTGTCTTCATCCAAGAATCAATAAACAAAAATGACCAAACAGAAACAGCAGCAGCATGGTCTCAAGCACCACTGGCCATCAACAGGACCAGAAGGATAACCTGGATTGAAGGCTTACGTTGGCTAGCACCCCCATTATAAACCTGTCTGACCAATCAAATCCACAGATTTTCCATGTTGCATCACTGCAGCATGACATTTTCCAGGTGATTGTATCAGCTGCTTGTTACTGCATGTCACTGTTTGGCCTGTTCATCCTGGTTTTGTATGCTTCTTGTACAACAAAACAAAATGTCCTTTTTAAGAGTATTTAATGTGCGTATGATGCTGAGAAAAAACTGTACAAATATATTACTGACACCTTTTGTCCTTTCTTCTTCTACACGTCTCCAGCTTTCATATGTCTGCGCTTCACTCACTTTACAGCTGATGCTCTGCTAACGGGAAATATTTCAGCACTGTTGAAGTGCATCAATATATCTTGTCTTCACCAACAAAGCAGGCATTGCTAACCATAGAGTCAGTAGATGAATGTTTCTTACCATAAATATACATGATGCAGATGCACATGATGCAGGAGATGATGACCAAAGAGAAACTGGCAGCATAGTTGTCCATTAGTAAGAGCCAATAGATTCCTGCCTGCACACATAAAAAAACACAGTGAGTCAAAACGGTGAGGAAAAAAAACAAGAACTATGTATTGGATGCTTACCCGTGTGGTTAGCGGCACTCCCAGGAGGAAGCCAGCTATGGCTACTGTGAGCGTAATTACAGTCTTGTTCCTGATGATCCAGTCTGTGCCAATCTCATCAACAATGGCCGTCACCAGAGTCTCCAGAAGACAAAACTACAGAAGGAGAAAGGAAAGGTTTGAGAAAAGAGATGAAGGTTGTCAGCTTACAAGGCAAAATAAGCCATTAACAGCAACTCTAAAAGCCAATGGAATGCTACATGTAGCTTTTTTTAGCATGCAGTTTACACCAGATCTGATCTATCCAGTAGTCAATTTCAAATTAATAGTCAACCTCATGGTGGCGCATGTGAAGATCACCATCGCCCTGACAATGTCTGCACATCAGATCTGAGTTTCTCAAGCACTCACTTGACCCACATACAGCATCAACAATAAGGCGTGGTCAGAAACACATGATGACACAGCTTCATGATAACCTCTGTGTCTATTTTAGGACAAACAATGCATGTACATAACATACACAGCACTTGTGCCAAACATAAAAAAACTAAGTCTCTTAGCATTCACACTTAACAGCATCTCACCTGAGTCCCCAGTCCCAGGAGGATGAGCATGAAGAAGAACAGCAGTGACCAGAGCGGTGAGATGGGCAGCAGAGTGAGGGCTTCTGGGTAAGCCACAAAGGCCAATCCAGGGCCGTGGTCAGCCACCTCAGACACTGGGACGTTCAGGTGGTGTGCCATGAAACCCAGGATGGAGAAAATGACGAAGCCGGCGTACACGCTGGTGGCACAGTTGGTTATACTGATGATGATGCTGTCTCTGTGTGGTGAGAAGAGAATAAATTCAAACAATATGTTTTTGTCTTGTGTTCCGTCTTTGACTCAGCAACTTTGGTCAGCTTTAAAGGTAGGGTAGGAGATTTCATTCTGATGCACTTTTTGTTAAATTAGTGTAACTTCTCTTTATAATCCGATAGCAACCAATTAGTTCAGCAGTTTTGCTTTAAAATGAAGAATATGAATCATCTGTGGAAGCTATAAAACGCTAAAAACATCAGCCAATCCTCTGGGTGGACCCTGTGCGGAGTATTGGCTGGTTGTCACTCTCTTCCTGCTCTGCGTGCACCAGAGAGGTACTTGCATGATGGCCGAAGTCACAGACTGGTTGGGAGGCGTGGCTTCGGGGCGAGCTCTGAGAGAAAGGGGCGTGTGTTTACTTTCGAAATCTGGCTGACTCTCACCGAGTTTTCAAAATCTCCTACCCTACCTTTAACAGAGCAATGATGTGGTTAAACAGTGGTTTGAGTTGTCACATTTCCTGTCAGGGTTCACACAGGGTTGTCTTTGATGACTTTGATGCCAGCCTGTTTTTCTCACAGAGTCCTGCTGCTCTGCACTACGCTGCACTACTTCCTGTCTGCAGGCTGAGTCTGCGGGGATGGAGTTGCAGAACACGTGCTGATTAGGCCACCGTGCAGCTGTGTGCACAGATAGCACAACCTCAAACTCCTAGCACGAGAACAAATGATATCTTCAGCCTTCCTCCTTGCACCCTCTCGGTGCCCTCACTGTGTCAGCATGCGTGGACAAACTCAGGAGATTAAATGGCATCTCTTCCTCTCCTTATCTCCTTCTCTTTGCCTCATTCCTACATCTTTACCTGCTTCTTGATGGCTCCCTTGGTGTATGAGTGAAGAGCGACCAGTCTCCAAAGAAGCTTTATCTCTGTGCCTCCTCCTGCTCAACCTTATCACACCTTGGCCCCTTTCTCTTTGCAGACCTACAGTGTTAAAGTTGGCCCATGTTCCTTTCACTCTCTCCTCCTTTTCCCTCATAATGTCATCCATCTACACACATTTCAGTATGCACGTCACATGACTCTTGGTCAGAAAAATGTCTATTTTTATTAAAGAATCTTACTTTTGCATAATAAATAATATTTTGTTGAATATATTTGGTGTATGCATCATAAATGGTGCATTCAAGTACCATCTCTTTTATTTTTTCTAGATTTAAAGATTAAAATAAACATGCATTTTTAACACATCATGAGGGTTTTTTTTAATCTACAGTGTGCAGTACCAACCTGAAACAGTTGTTGTGGAACTTGTTATAGGAAGCCATGGTAATGAGACCACCCCAGGCACATCCCAGGGAGTAGAAGATCTGTGAGGCAGCATCTCCCCACACCTGCAACAACAAACCAACCTACAGTCAGAAGCAGAACAAAGAAGTAAAAAAGACTCTACTTCTTTTTCGGGATTCTCTATTCTAATGCATACCTTCGCATCAAGGACCTTCTGCCACTGTGGTGTCAGGTAGTACTTGATGCCATTGATGGCTCCATCCAGGGTGATGCCACGAATAAAGAGGATGGTCAAAACAACATAGGGGAACGTGGCTGTGAAGTACACAACCTGGACACGTGCAGACAAAGGTGAGTGCTTTTACATTATACCACCAGAATGAGGCAACATATTTGCAGGTAGGTGTAGTTTTACCTTCCCAGAAGATTTAACGCCTCTGATGAGACAGAGGAAAACAACACACCAGGATATAGCCAGGCAGCCCAGGATAGGGAGACGGACCTCTCCGAAGTTCCCAATATCATCAGAGATGTTTAACACGTAGTGTCTGAGAGAGAGGGACAGTTAAATGAGCTCACATTCATTTGGATTTGGATGGTTAAAAAAAAAACACATCAGATCAACTCTGCTAAGAAAACGGCACCTCCTTCAGAAGGAGGACTCAGACTTTTAAACGACACTTGTCTTTACTCCAAGTTATTTGTCTGAATATGTTTTTTAATAGCATTGTAATTACAAACGTAAGGGGATAGCACGCTGATCCAGACTGTTCTTGTCGCCATGTTGGGGGTAACCTACAATTATGGGATTAATAAAGCTGTAAAAAGCTGTTGCCACCCAGGAAGGGAAGAGGACTACTGCTGCTGTAAGATGCTGCAAATATTCAATAAGTGCAAGAAGGAAGCAACAGGTTGAATGCATGGCTCTTTAATGTGGCCCAGGACATGTGGACCAGACCATCGATGCATTTAGTCTGAGGACATTGGCCTTTAGGAGCACTCAAAAGGTCTTGAGTGCATTCACACTTAGCACTTAGGACATGTTCACTAGTGCCTGATGTTAATTTAGTGACCAGGGCCTCAGAGTGCTGTGACCTGATGATCGAGGTAGGTATAATAAATATCTGATGATTTTCTAAAAAAATAAATCCAAAATAAGGATTCGTGCATCTCAGAATATATTTATCTTTTCATCTTCTTCTGCACTGTCTCTCTACAAGAGAGAGAGGACAATCAATCCATGTACTCCACTTCAGCAAACTGTTTTTTACATGGTGCGAGTCCATCTACCATGCTGATTGTTGTGCCAGCTGAGTCATAAATCAGAGAGTGAACAACAATACAGGAAACCTCTTGTGTCTCCTTGCCGCTGGCTACGTCCCACACTGTTCAGATGCTGCTGCACAATGTGTCGGGTCTAGTCCAAATATTTGAGTGCTTTCTGCAAACATGAGGCCTGTTTGAGGCAAACTTATCTTACAGGTGCAAGTCAATTTTGACCTCTCTGTCACGTATGATGGGCCCCCAAAAGCCCAGGGCAGGGAGGTTACTTGTGTAACGTGGCAAAACAAAGTGCATTATGACACCAATCACACTAAGGTATCAATTTAGCAGTAATTTTACTTTAAAGATCAAAAGAATTACTCATACACCCAGACCCATAATGCACTTCCAGCTCTTACTTCCAGTACTCCTCGCTCGGGCTGGTCCTCTTGGTGCGGTTCACTACCTCGGACAATCCGGCCACCAGGCTGGTGGTGGCGTTCGCCAGGCTGCCGTTGAGCGAGTTGCTGCTGCTAACAACCCCGACGCAGTCTGGCGTGTTCCAGGGATTGTTGCAGTACGTCCACGGCAGCAGGTTTGTCATGGACATAAAAAAGTAGTAGAAGGCGATGCAGATGACAACGTTGTAATAGATCCCGATGTAGGTGGACACCACCATCATGCCGTAGCCCACACCTGGAGAGAAGAGAGAAAAGGTAAAGAAGTTAATTATAAATAATTACTGTGTCTAAACATCATAGTATCTGCACACACACACACACACACACACACACACACACCACTGACCTTTGAACATGGGGCTGATCTTCCAGACTCCAAGACATCCCAGGCTGGCAAACTGACCAAAGGAAAGCTCCAGGAAGAAGAGAGGAATGCCGCAGAACACCAGCATGATAAAGTACGGCAGCATGAAGGCACCTGGAGGACAAAAGCAAAGCCGGCAGTCGTAACTGGTAAGCAGGAGTGGAGCTACAAACACATTACACTACCTAAAAATATGCATTTTCAGTTATCTATCAGGGGTATAAGTCTTTAAACTTGTTAATGTGCGTTAGTCCCGCTACTCTTATCTGATGAAGGTAATGCTTTACAGCTGAATGAGCACAATAACTGTGGAGACGTCGAGTCCACAAAGAAAGCAGACACAGTACCATATAGGAGCACAGATACAATCTGTGACTACTATATACATCTGACAAATATGGTGCAGGACTGTTGCATGGGCTCCAAATAAATAAATAAATAAAATTGTAAAAAGTGGAAAAACAACCCATAAACCTCATCTGTCACAGTAACCTCCCCTGAGTGAGCAGAGAGGTCACTGAATGTCCAGCTGAGCCTGTTCAATGGTGCAGCAACTCTCTGGTGGTTTAGACTGGACCAGAAACCAGACAGTCAACTATAGGGAATGTGTTTGTGTGTATAGTATAATTGCCCATATGTAAACGAGGTCAGCTCAACCAGCTGATAATGTACAATAGCAAAGTCTTATCCTGTCAGCGCTGCATCTGTGCAGCTGTGTGCGAGCTAATGTATGGCCTACATGCAGTGCATGGAGTCCTCGCTCGGGAATGCAGGTCACCTACGTGCTAACAGTATAATCCAAATATTTGCAGTGTAAACATACGGACAGGAACGGGACTCTGAATCACTGGACCCTGACAAAAAGAGGCTGCCAGTGGAACTCTGCTAGGAGAGTTTAGCAAGAGAGCTTAAACATATCGTTGTTGTCATCGGGTTCAGCAGCTGTACAGTAAAAGCAATACATTGATCTGTTCTATGTGCTCAAGCATGTATTGATAAAGCTAAATAAACAACAAAAGGAGTCTGTAGAGATATTTTTGTACGTTTGGAAGAAACTATTTTTTTTAAGTTTGTATTTTTCTTTTAATTTATTTAATGTTATTTGAAGATGAGGGTGATGCTGGATGAGACGGTGGAGGCAGTGCTCCACTCAGTGGAAATTACAGTTTCTATGTGAAACCTGACAGCTGCCATGCTTATATAGAATATGGTTGACACATCTGGCCTCTTAAATGATGTGAACTGGAAAGATTATCTGTGCCACAGGAATGCCTCTTATTAGAAAATGTAAATGAAATGAAAAAATCCCATTGGTTTTAACTGAGAGAAACAGATTTACTGGAAATATTCAATATCTTCATGTGAATTCCAATGATATCTCTATCAGCTAGCAGAGTTCTGTCTAACAGAAGAGCTATACATAAACGTCTTTTTTACAGTGTATAACGCTTTGTAATGCAGTTTGTAATATATAGCTCTACTTCATTGTATGTGCTGGCACTTGTGATACATATACAAAAAAAGTAACACACACACCTCCTCCATTTCTGTAGCAGAGGTAGGGAAACCTCCAGACGTTGCCCAGGCCCACAGCATAGCCCACGCTGGTGAGGACAAATTCAATCTGGTTGCCCCAGTTCCCTCTCCGGGAGTTTTCATCCTTCTTCACTGGCTCTCCTGGAACTGCTCCGTTCTACAACAAAGACACACACAGAGACGGAGGTGACTTTAGGTTACGGGGAAGCGAGTGTGTTCCCGAGATAGTGCTGCTGCAGCAGGTCCAATAACTGCAGAGGCACATTAAAAAAAAAAAACATTTAGGCGTAAAAATCATAAATGGATGCTATGACAAAGAACAGCTATATGTGACTGGGTATTATTTTCATCAGTATTGTGCCATGTTATATAAACATCTTTTGGGCGCATGTGGAGTTGAAATATTCAATTGGCTTGCAGCCATTGAATATACTGCTGCTATTAAATACTATCTCTCAAAGTTTAGCATAAGGTGGGCGCACTGGAGCGGACGGGATGGGAAGTGAAATCAGCGCCTTAAGAGCAGCCGATAAGCATTTGGTCTTGTCGTCCTGATTTCTAGTCTCTCCTCTCCTCTCCTCTCCTCCCTCCATCACTCCTCTCCATCTGCTGGCATCAGATGGTCCCTCTCTCCTGACCTCTTCTGTAACCTCAGCTGTGTCTGTCTGTCGGTCTGTCCGTGAGTTTGTGGGCACACAGGAAGGCACTTGTGCTCTAGCGGAACATAAATACAGCTGATTTATTTATGATTTTGGTAAATGTGAACTGAGGGACAGACGCACGATTTGACCTGTTGCTCTGTAAAAAAAATAACAAGGGTCAGTACGGTGTGACTATTACAGTGACATGATCTATATGTAATATTGTGTAAAGTTTAGAATATTCAGGAGGAAAATAGAGTGTATAAGCTGTTTGATAGGGGTTTGACTGAAGTGAAGAAGTGTGTTTTTATGTTTTTTTGTCACGACCGTTTGCCGCAGGTGGGTCGGTGATGATTTTCTAGTTGAAAGTGCAGAATTTTAACATTTTGTGGCATTTCAAATTGAGATATTTGAATGGAGGACCTTAGATTTTTTAATTTTCTTCCTGATTAAAACATTATTTTATACACATGTTATTGTTTTTTGTTTGTAAATGAATATACACAGCAGTTCAGACATACATGAATTGTGTCTTGTGTATGTATGATACTATAACAAAACCATATGCTGCGTATGTTAACTGTGTATAGAGAGACACATCATATTTTGGCTTCAGATCTAACAAAAAATACTTCCTCAGTGAAGCCAACTGTTAATTTTGTTGTAAAAGTGCACAGAACTCAGCCTTCTACCCAAAGGCGACCTCACATGTATCCGCAGTATGTCAGACTTTAAAAGTTCAGCTGTCCGCTGAGGAGTTTATTATTTATTTTGTATATTTTGTTCTAAATTCTATTCTAAACCACTGCAGGGCACGAAGTCCTGGGAAGAGCATGCTGCACAAACACAAAAACACTGCGGACCACCTCTCCCCCTGATGAATGAGACCAAGCGAGACATTGTGTTCATCAGCAATAACTCAGACAGCGAAACAGCAACAACTACAGAAAACAAACAGCTGCCATATTTTCCCCACAGCTCTGTAGTTTGTCTTTGAGTCTGGCTGTGCTTGCATGCTCAGAGAGCAAAACAAAGAGCATTTCTCCAGCATCCTTGACCTTTCTTTGTGCGGTGCTGCAGGTGGGACAGACAGGAAGATCAGCAAACAACAAGCTTTGTTGGTTAGGAGATGGGTAAAAGTGAAAGCACGGTCACAGCGGTGTGTGAGTAGAAACCTCCCACCGTCGCAGTGGGTCGCACATTACGACGCCTCCGTCTGGAGTTGACTTTGGAAGGAAGTCGGACATAGACCGCAGCTGTGTGTGTTCTTGTTCGGCTCGCCTTGTACATCTTGTACATCTGACTTCCCTATCAGTGAGCAGGTGCAAGCCTTCAGAATGTACACACACACAGACGCACAGGTCGACAAATGAGACCAAACACTAGGAATAGCAATGACCCTGAATCTCCAGTGTCAGTTTTCTAACCTGGCATGTTGAAGACAGGCATAACATGGAGTTTGAGTGGTTTACATATCTACCGTACTTCATGAGACAGGTGTGCAGAAGAATGACCGACTGTAGCAATAAAATACAGATATTAATTTGTTTTTATTTTTAATAAATGTTTTTAAGTTAAACTTCAAATTAAATAATCAATGTTCTGCTTCAGGAAAATACATAATCAACGTCAGAAAATGTTAATATCAAAATGAAATCCAGTCTGTTTGCTGTTGGTTACATTTGGTTACTATAGAGACTCCATATTTGTACCCTTTTGTTAGTAAATATAAAATAATCTGTCCAGCCAACCAACAGCCAGTAGCCGTTTAGCTTAGCATAGAGGCTGGACACAGAAAGCCTGTGTTTTGTTTGCACTAAACCAAAGTCAGAGATCTTGGTGCTAAGCTAAGCTAACTCAAGGCTAGCTATACCAGAAGTTGTAGATGTTTTTCTAATTTAGAACAAATGCTGAAATGATTTTGCACAGAAATGGCTAAATCTTATGAAACAAGTTCCTGAACGAAAGTAAAAGGTTGCATCAAAAAAAAAATCAACAGTCCACAGAACAGAGAGTCAGGTGTCATGTTTCTTTTAACATGGACATTTTGGCTATGTTATCACCACCCTGATCCATCCATCTACAGGTAGGTGGATGGGTCTCGAGTCCACTGAAGATGAACTGGAAGTAATGGCTGAATGCTGGCTCGACCGCAGCGCAAATCAGCGCAGTATGTACCATAAACACCATCTATTGGCTGAACCCTCTGGGAAAAAGCTGAACTTTGTGTTTTCATGACATCCTTCTCTCCCTTGACCAACCCCAGTGTCTGCCTCTCTCTCTCTCTCTCTCTGCCCAGGTGTTGTAGCCTGTAGTGTTGGCTCCCGGGACCCCCTGGTCAGTCAGTCAGACAGACCAACTCCTCTCCCCATAACCCTCCATCTCTCTGTCACATGCTTCTCTGGGACCATCTGGGCTTTATATAAGACCACACATGCCTTTCCTGCCCCCTTTCCTTATTCGTTTCTCCGTCTATTTAATTTGAAACTTTTCTCTCTTTCCAAGGTCTCTTTCAAGTGACAGCACGGACTCCTGAGACTCATCTATCATGTGGCTTGTAAACTAAAAGTAGCCAATTACGGACACAGACATTGATTTTGCTGACAAATCTCAGACTTCTGGAATGATCGTTCACAGCAATGTAGGAACGCTGCCGGCAACATAAAGGTCCTAAATAATGTTGCATCACAGTTCAATTAATCAGAAAGGACATGTTCTCATGTAACAAATTAGCATTTCTACATAAAAACACAGCCAATCAAAGCTGTGTAGGAGTCATTCATTGTAACTCTGCCCCCAGAAGTAAAAGCCAAATTGCACGGACCATCCCCACCATGCCTAATCTTACATAAAGATCCTGGTCTACAAACATACCAAAAATACACCAGAAATACTAAGAACACGCACATAACCCGATGTGCCAGATGGTTTGTTACACAGAACCATCTGGAACGTTGTCCCTGAAGACTCTTTTTGGGATAAGCAATCGTGTGTCACCATAACTTTTAGGGCTGATAAAAAAGAAAATGTCTGTGACAATGTACAGGTACTTCTGAGCAGCCCTGAAAGATGCAAAGAGGGACATGAAGCTGACTAGCTTAGCGTAGCATTGTTCGCCTATTTAAACTCAGGGATGAGCAGAGCAAGGCACCTCATGGGTTTAGCCACACATAGTGACAGGCAAAAAAATGTCCACAGCTCCGAGTAGTTCCTCATAGAGTGCTGCAATGTGGAGCTAAGCAACATGGATTTTTGCCTGAAATTCTCATCTCATAAATTTCAAAGGATTCCAACTGTCTCGCAGGTTTAAAACAATCATTTCTTTTTGATTAGGTGGAAGTATGTACAGTACTGTAATTCCACCTCAAATACTTTATTCACAGATTTTATGATCTGCTTCACAAACACATATTTGAAATATTTAGATGTGATCTGAACCAGCTCTCTGTGATGAATCAATGTGAGATACTCAGTTGTGAAGACTGAATTTTGTGAATTTAAAATGCTTGAATTTTCTCAAAATATTCAGCACAACCCGTAACCTACATCTCTGCTGGTAATGCTATAACAGACCAGTAGTGAACTATTCCACATTTGTAATCTCACAGGTTTGAGTCAACAAAACACTAACTCATCACCTCTGCTAAGCTGATTTTAGAAACTGCCAGCTCAGTGCCTAAAATATGATGGGAAGGAAGGCGCTGATCTGTGTTTGTGCAGGCTCAGACTAACGGTGACATAAGGTAGGATTAGACCTGAAAACATGTCACTCCACATGCCTGCAAGTGTTATGTGAAGGGAATATTATCCTGTCACAAATCTATAGAAACATTGAAGAATCAGATGTTGCTCTGAATTGGTGTAAAATATATAAAATTAAACACAACAGCTAGAATTCTGTTTTACTCCAGCTTCACTTTCCCCCTGCTGTGTTTACTCTGCTGCTGTCCATCGTCCCTCACCCTCACAGCCCCAAGAGAGCACTTCAGTTTGTAGACAGACAGCAGCATTATAACACACACACACACACACTTACATTTACATACAGGCACTGGGTCATCTTGACAAACAGCAGCATAAACGTTTCAAACCACAGTGTCCTGACAGCTACACCTATGTCTGTAAGAGATACTGCCCACTGGCCCACATAGCTACGACTATGTCTGCACAAGATGTGAGTGAAAGTGTGAACGAAGACAACACAATTGCTTTCAGCTTATACAAACATACAGTAGTGTGAAAAAGTGTTTGTTCCCTTTGTGATTTGATATTTTTTTGTATGTTTGTTACACTTAAATGTTTTCACAAATGGTGAAAACATGTGGAGAACCCAGGTGTGGCCAGCCTACCAACGTTACCCCAAGAGCGCAGCGACGACTCATCCAAGAGGTCACAAAAGACCCCAGAACAACATCCAAAGAATACCATACCATACAAACATCATACCAACAGTAAAACATGGTGGTAGTAGTGTGATGGTCTGAGGCTGTATTGCTGCCTCAGGACTTGGAAGACTTGCTGTGGTAAAGGGAATCATGGGTTCTGCTGTCTACATCCTGAAGGAGAATGTCTGACCATCTGTTCATGATCTCAAGCTGAAGCACGTTTCGGTTCTTCAGCAGGACAACATTTGAAAACACACTTGCAAGTCCACCTCTGAATGGCTTAAGAAAGACTTTGGAATGGCCTAGTCAAAGTCCAAACCTGAATCTGATTGACATGCTGTGGCATGATTTTAAATGTTATGCCAAATGCTTGATTGCAGTTGTTGCTGCTATGGATAATAATAATAATAATAATAATATTAATATTAATGCATTGGTCTTAAACTACAAATGTAGCCACAGCTCTGCTGGGAGGACTGATGGAGATGGAGGTCACTGTGCACCATTAATACACATTTACACATCAGTGAGTGCACTGGAGGCAATGTGTGCCTCGCCCAAGGACACATGAACACAACTAGGGAGGAGCAGGAGTTCGAGTCAACCAACATTCCGGTTATTGGACAACCCGCTCTACAGGTGCCCCAACCACAGGGCAGGATAATAACAATACTTTTTAAATGGCTGTTTGTCATGTAACATGTACTATAACTCCTTAAAACCAGCTGACTGCTGTCAGTCGGAGTTAACCAGCCTTCATGGATGGAACCACACAGGTCAGATAACACTGTCCGTCAGACCTGTTGTTCAGTCTGTTATAATGCTACGAGCATGTCACGCCCCCTCCCTGAACATTACCGGCTCGTTATTGTTATTGGTCAAAAATGGTCGCACTCTAGAGCCCGGAAGTTATTAGGTTTAGGGGTCAATCGCTTTTTCACACCACTGTACATACACACATACACATCCAGTATGTTGTTGCCACATACTACTGCTCCTCTTATTTCAAACTTAAAATTCTATGTATTATTTCCATTCCTCTGGCACACATCATTAGTCACAACTCCTCGTACAATTGCAACAAGAAAGCAGACGGTAGAGTGCCGAGCTCTGCCAAGGCCTGATAATCTCCCCTACAGAATGTGATTTGTTAATGTCGTGCAACTGCTAACTGTGCATGTCATTTCCTGTCTGAAAGATTTTTATTCAGAGACACCACCTGCAGAGCCATGGCATTTTACTGACGGTTCTCTGCTCACTTACTCTCTCTGGGGAGGATGTCTCCGTTTATATATCTGTCTCTTTCAATGAAGGTTTGCGTTGGTGTTCAAATAATCATATACATTTACATTTTTATAGAAAAAGAACAAGGCTGGTTGTTAAAGGTTTCTTTAGGAGGTGTTTAGCAATTTAACATGCCACTAACTTTAACTGTGAAGTAGCCTACTGTAGTTACAAACTGTATGCAAACGTTTTTTTTATCATATGTGGGTTTCATCCACATGGATCCGGACAGTTTAAAGACCCCATGTGCATTAGCTTTTGAAACCTGGTCCCAGAGTTGATACATTTTTCTACGTTTCTGTTTCCACCCAACACACAACTTTTCTACTGAGCTTGTTGTTGTTTTTTCAGCAAAATCTTCTGCCCCTCTACTACCACAGCGAGCAGCACACCACGTGTTTTTAGATCCATGTCTTTCTGTTTACAACGCACATGTGAATACATCCATGTGTGAACAGAACAGGTAATTGTCTGGTGACGTTACAATAAGCTAGTCATTAAAATGCTAACATTTCACCAAACTGCCAGTCAGACAGCCCTTAACCAGCTAGCGATCATTCCTGTCCAAAACCTGACACCCTGTTAGCATACTATCCTTTCATCTGCTAGCCCCCAGCCTATAACCCCCCCAGACCGCTTGCCACCAATCAGCTACCAAGTCCAGTGACCTCCAGACTGCTGGTCTCCAGCCAGTTCCCTAAATACTCCTGCCTTGGACAGCTACTAGTATATCCTCTAAGTGTGGCTGCCCATTCATGTCCAGTAGTATTGAGTTACCAATGCTAACCCCTCGCTTATTCATAGACCTGGTCATTGTGCACAAGGGTTAAACTTAAAATCTTCACTTTCCTCAGTCTGATGTTGCCTCAGTTCTTGTATCTGAAGACTTAAGTTGCAGTTCTCTAACCACAAACCAGCATTCAGTTCCACTATATGGTTGCCAGTAAAAACATTTTTATTATATATGTTTATATGATGTGATATCTTGTGACATTCATCTGTTATTGTATAACAGATAATATAAAGTTTGAATTTCCACATTGCTTTAGAAAGTGTCAAACCGATGTGTGATGTTGAACTGGGGATGAGACGAAATGCAGAGAGCCTGTGACAGAAACTGACTGTAGTTTACACCACAATTTTGGACCTACAGCTGGATATGAGGTGATGGTGTTTGCTGCAATGAGTGTTTGGCAAATGAACTGTACCCATCTGTGTGTGTGACGCTGCAGCTCCACTTCATGCACACTGCATTTTAGGCACTTCACAAAGCTGAGATAAAGGCAAAAAAGGGACCACAGTTGTTGTGTTTTTTATGGCTGCACTTCTATTGCAGCACAGTAAGTCACGCAAGTCTCTTGAAATTACACCAGAAAAGTGAAATTAGAGAAAGTGCACGCCATTCTCACACAACGCAAAAGACGCTGTCCACACTGTGACACAGAAAAAGTGTCCATGATTTTCATGTTAATGACCAGGGTGTCTTTGCCAGAGCAGGGGATTGATAGATAACTCCTGACTTGTCCATACAGGTAGTGTAAACCCTTTAAAGCACCTTTTATTTTACACAAACACTTACACTGTTTTGTAAAGTAAACCAATAAGCTCACATTATAACCTTCTCCATGATGATCTCCCCTCTGAACAAAACATGTTGTCATTTTGCAGACTTCCTCCCCCCTTTGCCAGTGATCAGACCCCTCGTTATTCAAAGTGGCACACGTAATCTCCCCCTGCTCCACCTATCCAGAGTTTGGTAAACATGTCCGTCTGCAGTGACTGAATCCACTCGGCTATTATGAGACAAAAAGCCCACCGGATCCCCCCAAAAAACAGGCTGCTCAAAGCTCTCTTTATGAGTGGGCTGTGAGGTGCGAGTAATAGGCCTAAAGACAGTGTAGACCATGGCTTCTCAACCTGCTACCATTGGGGCCACATACCAAAGGATCCCATTGGGCAGGAGCTGAATAAATACCCCTCCACGGCTGATTAATTGAAACCAATGGCTGGGGTGTCAGGAGGAGGAGAGAGGAGGAGGACGATGAGAGAAAGTCGAGCGTTGTCAGATGAAGGGTGGGACAAATGGCCGCCCAGAAGCTAGAGGTCACAAACAGGTTACGTCCCTCCATACATTAACAGTCTTGTCAGCAAATCAGGCATCCATAGTTCACACTAAAAACAAATCCTGAGAACCTTCTGTGCTGATAAGAGGTCGAAATCAGTCAAAGATCGTGCTATATATAATATTTTATATTTACGGCCATGCACATTCTTGATATTCAGGTGATAACAAGGCACAGACAAACGGGTACTCATGGACAGACACGGAAACATAATAACTAGGTGAACATTCTAATTTTTGCTCCTTTTACAGTACATCTGTAACTTTTGTGACTCTTTCCCACCATAGCCACAAATTCCATTCATCTCCATTAAAGCAGGACTTTAAAGCTGTTCAGACAACCTGGAGTTGGATAGCCTGAAGTTGATTTCAGATCACTTTCTACTGCTTACTAACCCTGTTGTCTGGAAGCAATGATAAAAAGCAACATGTGGTTGTCCAGGTATATGCAGCCAAACCTCCCAAACACAGCCCAACTCTGACCTGTTTCCTCCTGACTCTTTCTGATTCTCATGTACTGTGCAAACAAACAAAATGTTGAGCAGCATTTCCACTTCCACACACATCTGCTCCTATGAAAGTGAAATCTGATCACACATGGTCACTCAAGTGGTATTTTGTGATCAAAGCTTTAAAGGGTTCAAACCTCAGTATCTCTTACACATAACAGTTGGCCGATCAGTTAAATAACAGACAAAACAGCTAAAGTGTCTGTCAGCTGCAACAGACTGTGGTGATTGGACAGTATCAATGAGCAGAACTGGCTGATCATAAAACATGGCAAGTCATTCAGGGTGACAACTGGAGAGAAAATTTTACAGAAATACGAAAACCCTCATAATGAAATGATAAGGTAAGATTACTTTTAAAGTCCCGACTGTCCTCCAGCTCCTTACCTTGACATAATTCTCCATGCTGATGCAAAAAGCACCATGAGCCTTTCCAATAGTCCCACACTGATCTGACGTCTGTCCAACTTCTATCTCCTGTGATACTTATAGCACTAAACTTACTGGGATTCTCAAATGCCTTTCCTCACAGGGGGGAAGGAGGAGGGACGGGGCTGGATGTGTGGACATCTTTGTTTAGTATGTAAGGTGAGGGGGCAGGGTTAAGACAGGCTAAAGGGGAGGTGTGGTCAGGGCAAAGGTTAGATAGTAGGCATTTTTGGACTGATATTGAAGTTTCATGCATATAGGTGTGGACTGTATTTCTGTGTGATACATTGTCCTATTCATGGTATCTCACAGTTTTATTTTTAGGAATAGATAATCACAATTGTCACAGGATTTTCAGCCACATGCATGTAAATGCTGCAGATACGTTGCTGTGTTTTGGTTTCAGTTTCATGCACAGAGGCCTGATCTGCTTTGGCAGCCTCTTCTACTGTCCATTGTCAGTACCCTGTCAAAGCATCATGAAGGTAATCTCCAAATCCAATTCAGAAATAGGCTCTTCTCTAATAAAACAATGGCAATATATGAGCCTGAGTAAATGAGAGAGATGGAAAGAGGCAGGCTGGAACGGAGAGCTCTCGGGAAGACCAGAGCACGGGGGGGAGAAAGTATAGAGCTGCAGATAGATGGGGTGTGGGGCAGTGATGGCTGATGTGTGCAGACAGGCAGACAGGTCTAAGCAATAGCTGCCATAGCCATGTGCACCCACCCACCCCAACCCCTGCACCCACAGCCCCCTTTCCCTTGTTTACTCATTTGCTTAACAAGTTCATTTGTGCGTAGGCCTTCATCGGGTATGGCTGTCAAGTGATGCGCGAGACTGGCCTGCGGATCTGTTGGCCCTCGCAAGCTGTTCACCTGCATCCCTCTCACCCCCCTCTCACACACACACACTCCCACTCACCCACGCACAACACAAGCGCACATATATTTGTGCGAGGGCATAGACACAGTGTTTGGTGCGCTAGTTGTGTGAGAGGATTGTGTGTGAGTACTGGGCTCAAGCTGCAGCAGTATCACAACATCAGCTGTGGAGTGGAACCTGATTTTTTTGGCTTGTTTTGTTTTATTTTGGAGCTGAAATGATTCATTAATCAAATCACAGAGTAAATGCATGCGTGGATAATAGTTTATAAATCGCCTGATTGTTCAAACAGTCAAAGGTTCCAGCTAAAATATCAGTAAATGCTGCATTTCTTTATTTAATATTAAAATAAACATGTTGCCTTCTTTGCTCTTGTAGAGGTCAGAAAAATATTTTCCAAGCTGCAGTCGGCCGACTGGAAGTTTGAGGAGCTCCAGAACCCCCAGAGCTGAGGTGGACGATATCTGTACTGTCATCTGTGGTGTATTACTGCACATCAGTATGTGATCTGTCAAGGGAATGACATGGATTGCACAGGAGGGTTGTTGCTTATGACGCAAACTATATGTACAGCGCAATGTAAGATCAAAATGTAATAAATCAAAGCATCCATAATAAGAAGAGTACACTCAGGACAATTCTGTGTAATTTTATCCTTAAAATTGTTGTGAGATTAAAAAAATCTAATTTAAGTCTGAATACATGAGAAGGAAAATATGGCATTATCTCGACATTCTGAGATAAAAGTCTGACTTTTATCTCATTAGAAGCAGAATTGTGAGTTTAACATCAGAATCCTGACTGCCGACTTTGAACATTTCTGAATGAAAACTAAGGTTTGAGCAGTTTAAATTGGATTGACATTGTGGATTAAAATTCAAAATTCTGATTATAATGCCAACATTCTGTCAAATTCAGAGACATTCTGACTTAAATCCTCAGTTTCATCTGAATTCTGACCTGAAGAAAAAGTCTTCATTAACTTTTACACAACAAAAGAAAGACTTTTTTCATAGATTCCTGAGATTAAAATTTCAATTGCGACCGTTTTTTAGAAAACGTCAGGCTTCTGACTTTAACTAGATTTTAAAAATTTGATTATATACAGGTTTATAATAAGTCAGCTCAAATGATCTGTACTCCTGCTCTTTAGCAGACCAACCAATGAGTGAGTGCAGAGGGGGAAATCACAGTCAGATTGATCAATAATGAGAAATGTGATACAGTAGTTGACTATTCTCTCTATAAACTAACATTTTCTTTCATTTTTAATTTTGGCCAATTGATCTCACACATTGTGACTGTCACTGTGATGGATGAGCTTCAGTCCTCTTTCCCTCTCTTCTCCTCCTCCAGTGTAAACACACTCCATCACCAGTCATCCTCTCTCTCTCTCTCGTTGTTTGCGGTTGTTCTTCCTCACTGCTTCAGCTCTCTTCACTTGAGGAAGCATTAACGGGCATCATCATCTCTACGGTGTCGCCCTCAATCCTCACACAGCACTGTAAGTGTGCTACTTCAACATGAGTGTACGACACACATACCCCCCCCCTCAAGCTCATGTTTTCCTGCTAACTCGGTGAGCATGCTGCTTCATGAGCCTCATCATCAGCTCTTTTCTCCCCTGGTTTTTTTTGACTTCCTACAAATCCATGACAAAGCTGATGAATAAGCCTCATCAGCCTTTTCTCCTCACCCTATTTCAAGAGTTTTCCTTAAACTTCCCTCTCTTTCTAAAAAGTTGCAGCGCAATGCAAATATGAAGCACGCAGGTCAGATGGTTGTTGCAATAATGCTATAATTTATAAGTAATTTAGGTTCTGCACATCACACATGGTCCACTTAGCATTGGTTTTTCAGACTAAAGACAATAACTGGTGCATGCTGATCTGTTGATGTGAGAGATTATGTTGCACATATTGTCAGTTCAGACAATACGGTACACTACACACACACACACGCCACTGCTGATAGACTTTAGTGATGAGACTTCCAGCCGGTTGGTCTGCATACTGTTAGCATTTTTGGATATTATCAGGACTTCGCAGTGTTTACATGACTGTATGCACAGAAACCTGGTTACGTCAACAGATCCACTGTGGAACATTAACGCCTCGTCCAAGTGTCTGAGTGCACTTAAAATGCCAATGTACTTGTAAATGTGCATATTTAAATGTATTTTCTGTAGTTAGCATTTGAATGAAGAGTTCTGCAGATCAGACCCTTTTTCACAGTGGCTCAGTAAACCTGGAACTGCATCACTTTTGCTTTTCCTTCCAGGCAGAGTAAAAATGTCTACACAGCTCCACTTCATGTTTCTATCTACGTAAGAACAGAATATTAAGTTATAACATAAACTGTGAAGTTGTTTAAATCTGATTTTTCTTTACCACAAATGCTTATATATGTATATACGGAGAGAGAGAGAGAGAGAGAGAGAGAGGGAGGGATATATACCAAATATGTACAATGGCAAATTTCCAACAACCTAACCTGAACAGATTTCTTTCTACTCATAAGCAGCTATCTAAATGCAGACCTGACTGTGTGAGTGCAGAATTTACTGAACTGATAATCTGCATGCTCCGGCAATCACTGTAAGCAGCAGCTGAATGTCTTGAAAAGGCAAACAAATAGTCAACAGACTGCAATGAAAACGACCTGACACATGAAAACAACATTTGCTGTCACTTCATTGCATTTAAAAGCTTTAGCAAGTGACAATGACTTTCTGTCCCGATTTCCCTCACAGTGTCAGACCTGCACTGTAGCACCTCACCAGCCTGAACTTAAAGCGGCTTCCAGCCATTTTCACAATGGTCCCTTTGAACACGCAACAGTCTACTTATTTCTAAGCTACGGTGCAGTCAAGGGTCAAGGGCTCCTGAAGCTCGGCACTGGGATCAGCTATGTGCAAATGTGACAGAAACAGTTTTGTTTCCTGTCTGTAAATGTAAATGCTTTTGTCTGAATTCAGAGCTGTGAAGGTCTGCTGAAACTTCAGCTTCATTTTTAATCTCAAAGGCCAAAGACCTCAGACTGGAAGACTCTGCCATTTGCACTTTGGGCACTTCACCCCATGCCATGACCCTGGCATTCTTCAATAGTGCGGTTTTGCCTGAGTAAGGTAACTCTAGCACGGCTGCACACCAGTCCTACCCTTATATGCATTTTACACACTGCCCTTTATTTATACCGATTATAAATGGTGAATGGTGTCCTCTTCCAGCACAACATATTGGGTGGTACCCAGGTGGATTTATAAGGGGTAAGGAGTTCAAGTAATCTGTGACAGACATCATCATTCGGCGTGTTGCTCTGCCAGTCCTGATATCCCCTGTACCTGACGGGATAACAAGCTGTCACTATGTTGCAAAAAGCTGACAGGATTCTGATGGCTATCATTAGATGTGTGTTTGTTGTGGTAAACTCTACAGCACAACAAAATGCTCCGTGTTGAGTCGACTCAAGTTCTGACCCCTTCAGCAGAGGTCAAAATCAGCCTCCTGCCTCCAGCTGTTGTCTGAAACTGACAGTTTATTAACATCTACCTGCGGACAAAAAATGATCCTACAGTTATCTGGCTGTGAGGACGGACGGACATTTTTTTGTGTGTTTTGTTTGTTACTATCTGGGTAAAATGCTGACTTGCTTCCAGTGTGTTTTTCTCATTTGATATCATTCGCCACTGTCCTTCCCAAGTGCTTTAAAATTCAGATTTCTGTTATTATGGGTATTGGTATTGCATCATCTGTAGCAATCCAGAGGCTAAAACTGACATGAGACTCTCATGTTTCTGGATGTACCTACCAACTTCACTTTCAGTAATAGCCAATTAGAGAATTAAAAAAAACATAGTACCGCTGATCTTCTAATTTGACTCCTTGAGGAGAGGAGACTTTGGTATTTTTACTTTTTACTTCAGGGAACATGAACATAAAGTTGCAACTCTTTTCTGTGTACCAACAGATCAGTATTTTCCCATCAAGTAGTGGGACTCACATAAGCACCCTACAGGTCAACAACAATCCTCCACTCCTTCGTCCTTCCCAGCAAGCAAACCTGCTCTCACCTCAGGAAGCCCGTCAGCTGGTCAGCTACTGTTTCACCTCTCTAGTCAGTTAGTATCCACCACTAAATCTGCTATTCATCCACCCAACCATGCGTGCCATCATCAGTTTGCCGTGTGTTACGTCGTACAAGTGCTTCTGTGCTTCTGCAGGGCAGCTGTTAGCCCGGAAGCTTAACTTAGTGAAGTCAGAGGGAGACTGAAGGTTAGAGCCACCACAGGGGGATGGACAAGGCATGTGCACACACACACACACACACACACACAAAGAGTTTCTATGTATCTATTTCTGTCTCTCTTTTTTGCTCTTCCACATGTGTCTGTTCCCTTGCTTGCTAAGCGTTGTTGCAGTGAGTACACACAGCTACTTTGCACTTCTGCTCCATAAACTGCAACACCTGCCCCCAGATGGGTAGAGTGTGTATGTGCTGTGTGTGTGTGTGGTGTGGAGTGTGTGGGCCCCTGCTGGCTTCCTACGCTAGATGTAATGTACTGAACTGTAATATTAGCAGCTACCGTAACATTATATATATATATATAATGTTACGGTAGCTGCTATCCGGGATTTAAAAATGGATGCTTCACATTTCAAAAAAATCCTTATTTCTGTATTTCTGCTAAAAAGAGCATATTGTGCTCTGTTGATGTGTAAACTAAAGAGAAATATTTTAGAACAAACATCAACCTGCTAAACTTGTGCTAAAACCATGACAGGCTGCCAGGCAGACAGGCTAAATGCGCCTATGCTCTCACATAGACAGACATGAAGAGAGGAAGGTAGGTGTTGGAGTGCTCTGGATGGATGCTTCCACAGAGGAAGAATTTGTACTTTTTCTGCACAACAGGCTTCATTAGCTTCTTGGCAAAGCACTCTGTGATCCAGAAAATCTGCTTAGATGCAAAGCAATAATTTGGGTCAGTCGTTGAAACCTTTTCGTTTTTTTTTTCTTCTTCTTCTTTTGTTTTTCAGATGACTATTTCAGATTTGTAGCGATCAGATTGAAAGTCCTGTGGTATCATCTCCACAGTGCATGCAGGTTATTCCACTTCCAGAGACTACACGAACTCTTTTGTGTGGATATGAGGAAACAGAAGCTGATCTGATCTTTTCTTTCTCTGAAAGGATGTCAAAGTCGATCATCAGCACTCACTTTGCAATTACCAGATCCATCTGAACTCCTTATTACTCCAATTATTAGTCAAGCATGCCTTCGCACATGACCTCGGACTATTGTCCCAACACGATGCGGTCAACCTACCGCTGTGAGGAAGGATGTGAGCCATGTAATGACAGAGGGGATGAGGGAACAAGGTTTTGAGTGGAACTAAGAAGCTAAACTTCTTTTCAGACAGGATATTGGACGATATAAAGAACTGTGTTTGTAGGAATACTGTCAAACTCATCCAGACTATCTAGACTTTAAGCCAGGGTACCATTGTGAACCATTTTGGTAGGGTGCGCTCATTTCCCCTCCTATTTTGAGCTTGGCTTAGCTTTCTAGCGTGCGTTTATGCGCACATGCAATCAACATTGTCAGCTCAGTCTGCACTTGAGACACCCACAGTAATCAGCTCAGACAGCACGGACCCACAGAGATTCCACCCGAACCTCCTGATTACAACCATTACCTCTGGTGAAACGTTACATGAAACGTGCGATGACAAGTGGAAAATTGCACAGTAATTTAAAGACATTTTTTTTTTGTGACAAACAAAGAACAGTGCAGCGCCAATTAAAGACAATATGCTGAAGAAAAAAACATGCAAAGCCAGAGCAGTCAGTAAGGCATTCTGTCAAATCTGTGACATTAATATCTTTTACTTCCAAATCCTGCTCAGACTCATATCCAACAACCAAGGTTTAGAAAGACTTTGGTTCATCATTTGGTTCAACACTTGGATTCATAACAAACATGCTTATATAAACTTAAAGTTGAAGACATCACATATCTGTACATCAAGTAACATCATTTCATTGATGGAGCCAAAGCACAGACTGCTTCAAAACTGAAATCCAATCAGGTGTTTTAGTGATTTGTAAGGGTAAGGGTATGTGTGGAGGTTAGCAGTCTGTCAAATTATGAATATCTATGCATTCTTACTGATGATGTAAACTGTCTAAACAACAGATTATAAAGCTTGTAACCTTTAGATTAACTTGTAACAGTGTGCTAAGCGGAGCCTAAATGAGATGTATTATGCAAACAGTTCTTTTCAAAACTTACTCTAAAATTCCGAGGTTGAAAATTAAAGTCAGTCTGTTACTATCACAAACTGCAGTTCCTTTAATGGCCACCAGAGGCCGAATCCAAAATACCTAACATTGTTGCACCAATAAACATGTTTGTGTTCATGACAACTGCACAGGTAATGTTTATGGTTTAGCTAAGAGGGAGGTGACACTGCCAAGATGTCAGTCTGAAATTCAAAACTCTCTCTTCGGTTCATCTACGGATGATGTCACAGAGGGTTCGTCCAAATTTCTGTACAGTCATGCTCTAAGTTTGAACAAAGTTGAGACATTGTTAACAGTTAGTCTGTTTCCAATCAAAGTGATGGATTATCTTGACAGTGCATTTATGAAGCACTGATTCAGTAGAGGATATTGATCAACCAATCAGGAGGAAGTGTAAGTAATTATGATCCAAAATTAGGGACCATGTGAGCAGCTACCTGAAGCAGTAATTCCTGTCAGTCAAAGCTTTGGGGGAAATATGGTGGGCGCATGTTAACAAATCTAATACATCCAGAATCAGAGGATTAGCATTTGGCTTGTGTTGTCAGTTGTGAATGCTGCTTTAGGGAATTGTTCCACACACACACTCACACACACACTTTGAAGCTCTAAATATCTTCAGCCATCCACCCACAACAACCTTCCATTGCTGAATTTTGTGTGCGAGCAATTTGGCCATCTTTAGTGTTGAATGCACACGTAACTGTTGGTATTTTTACCTCTGTGTGTGTGTGTGTGTGTGTGTGTGTGTGTGCACGTCTGTATGTGTGTGTTTGCCTACAGAAGTATAGCGAGCTGACTCAGCCTTGACAGCAGCAATCGGAAACAGGAGACAAGGACTTGGCTAACAACATAAGCCGGCAGCAAGGTCGGATGTACATACACACAAACACAAACACAGACAAAGACAGATAGATACACACACACACACACACACACACACACACACACACACACACACACACACACCTTTTTTGTCTTTACCTGCTGTAATGGAAATAACTGTATATCTTATCTTCAACAGATCAGAGGATTTGATTGTGTTCAAAGTGTTTCAAAGTCAGTCGACAGTTAATAAAAGAAAGCGGAGCGAAGGAAGGATGTGCCAAAGTGTGCAATTTAAGTGGCTTGTGGAGGGGGTGATGGGGTGGGGATGGGGATGGGGGGGCATAAATATCAAGCCTTTTTCTGGACACTTCTGCTTTTCTACTCTGTCACTCTCTTTCACACACACGGCGGACCAGCCCACTTCCTTACCAACCCCATCTCTCACAGCGCTGCCCGGACTTCCCACTGCAATTACTTATAAAACTTTTCAGGGGCGCCACACGTGGTCGGGTTTTTAAAGAGCTGCGTCCCCCTCCTCACGTGGTGTGGGGGGTATTGAGTCGTCACAGACCCCCTGAATGATCACTGAAAAATAAGGCGGCGTAGACAATAGCTCGTCTTGATGAATTCAATTCTTTCAGGACCCTGTACCGTTGTCCAGGCAGCTCCGGGCAAAACAATCGTTGCTTTGATAGTCCAAGAAACACACACTCACTCACAGTTGCTCTTAGAAACTTCCTCTAACTACTTCCGAATTGGGATCTAAAGATGACATACATCTGACCGCGACTTGGGACTTGGGATTTTGTTTAGTTATTCCTAGTAGTCCTCTTTCAAGATGTTTTCTTCTGCTAAAGCCGGCGTGAGGTGCAACGAACACAGAGGAAACATCAGCACGCGCGCGTCCGATGCAAGAAAAAAATAAAAAGTAAAAAAAAAAAAACCACACACACACAATATGACATCTTGGACTGACCTGGTCTGCAGTGGAAGGTGCAATGGTGTTCGACTCGGACATGATTTGATGCTGTGACCCAGTGGTGCTTCTCTGCTGGCCACTGTAGGCTCCTTCATTCACACCTTGCCTTTCAGTTCCGCAGCGAAAGAGGGGGGAGAAAACACAGTATACCCTCCCTTTTGCCCTGGCTTGATTAATGCCTGAATTACTTTCACCTCATTTCATCTGATGGAGCTCTGCTTCCTCTCCGCCTCTCTTGCTCATTCGGCATGGTAGCCCACTCTCTCTCCTATCCCTCTCTCTCTCTCCCTCTCTCTCTCTCTCAACCCCCCCCCCCCCCCCACCCCCACCCCCTCCCTTCGTTGTGTGATTCCAGCTTTGCCTCCCCTCCATCCGCCCCTCCCTTCTTTTTTTTGCGCTGTTACTTTTTTACTCACCCCTCCCTCTCTTTCTCTTCTGACTCTTTTACTTTCTCTTTCTGCCCCTTTTTTTCTGTCGTATTTCACCGTTTCAGTAATATGTTCCCTCCCTCTCCTCCTCAGCCTCCCCCTCCTTCCCCCCACCGACTCTCACCATACACCCCCCCCCCCCCCAAAAAAAAAAAAAAATAAAAAGACACAGGAGAGATCCACAGCCTTTTTCCTCTACCTCCACAATGAATGGCTCGTTGTCACTCTAGCACCTAGGCTGAATACAGAGCAAGTAAGCGGGAGAGAGGAGGACCCATGGTGGTGCTGCTGGTGGAGGGGACGGGGACGGGGGGGGGGGGGCTGTTGAACTTCTAGTTTAGCTGGCCGGAGTAAAGTAGGGGGAGGTCTGGAGGACCCATGGGCTTCGGCCAAACTTTCTCTCTCTTTCTCTCTCCCTTACTCTTTCTCCCAACAGATTAAAGCAACGGGATAAAAAAAAGTAAGGAGCCCGCAAGTGAGGTGCCCGCACGGCTTCCACCGGACTCCCCCTGCCCCCCACCCCACATTCTCCCTGTCTCTCTTATTTCTTCCGTTTGTTTTCAGAGGCAGCTGCTGCGACTCCGCAGACCACCAACAACTTCCCTTTCAGCAGTACTTGACTCTTCCAAATCCTCGTCCGTCTCTACACCCTGACATTGCCAATGTACCCCCCCCCCCACCCCCCACAACCCCTCGCCATGTCGCACCGAGGTGTCGGCCGAGCCAAAGCCCGCCTCCTTTGCCTCGCCTGCGACATGTTCACAGAGTTACACCCTTTTCAAATCCAAGCGCTTCCCTCCTGAGCCTCTGTTTTGATGCACACATTGTTGCACCATATGGCTAATGGCTCCCCACCACAAAAACAGCCAGAGAAAGGTAAAAGTGCATCAACAATAGAGGCATGATTGAGAGATCCACAAAAGCGTCCCTCATGCGGCGGTGTGAAGCGCCGTCTTTCAGCGTGTCACTCAGCGTCAATTCTCTGACTCGATGTGGTGCAAGTGATGTCAAAAGTTGACCGGCAACTGGCACCCAGCCTAATGGGTATTTGATGGCCGAGGACAATGGCCACTGCCGCTTGAGTGGAGGCCCTCCAGTTATGTTTAACATGAGACGAGCAACACAGACAGGATGCTATTCATTTGTCCATCAATTCAGAGCATTAGAATCTCACAGGGGATGCAATAAAAGAATCATTAGCATATACCCGCCCTATCCAGTGTGCTGAGAGGAAGTGCTAAGAGCAATGGAAACAAGTGCTCCTGACAAATAGTCACACATGTTGACACGTTTAGAAGACACAAGCCAGGCTGTTATTTTTGTATTTCTTGTGCAGTTAGTGTGGAGTTGCAACTCTGCTACATTCACAGTACTGACCTGCACAGAGGTACACCTGCAACTCTGGATCTTGTGATCCAAGAGTGAAGATAAGCAGTGGGCTGGTTTGATGGTTCAGAACAGGGAAGGAGGTCAGTCTAGGATCTATAAAACGTTCCTCTGGTCACAAAGCATTTTGTGGACTAAAGTGACTACTTTGCTGCATTTAATGTTTCAAAGTACCTTCCAAACACAACATACAGTGAAGCACATAACAGCCCAAGTTCAGCCTGTAACAGGAATCTGATGCAGGCAAAGACAACAGCAGTTAAGTTGGTGGACGGCTCAGTAGTCTGAATAACCAGCTCTGTGTTAATTATTGCAGTGGCTGGGGCTTCCTTTTCTGGAGTTTTCAAGACATGGCAAGCTGTGGGTATATAATTAAAACACAATACAGGCTGACAATGTAAGACCCGGTGCTCTACTGCCGGGGTGGTACAATCTGAGGGTGAACTATATAAAACTAGTTCTACATCTAAGCATCCTACATTGAAGACAGCATAATTCTGGCTTAACACAACATTTAGGGTGCCGGTTGTGGGAATCATGCTTCTTGGAGAATGGCTCACAGCTCTTTTTAGGAAGCCAAAAGTCAAAAAAGGTGCACTAAACCTAGGCTTTTTAAAAGGGGATACAACTATAACTATACAAACCGTGTGTGTATGTGTGTGTGTGCATGTGTGTGTCCATTTAAGAACTAAACTATGGTAGATCATTAGTTCCTCCACAGGGATCCAGCCACTTCTTACTAGCTTTGCCTCTAGAGGGTAGCTGGCCTCAGATTAAGTCAAACTTAATGAAAGACTTGACAAGTGCACCCCCCCCCCCCCACACACACACATACACACACACATACACACACACTTTAACATTTTAAACTAAAACTCAGCATGAATTTTGGTGGGGACAACAGATCTTAAAATAATTGCTTGTTGTGGCTGCAGCTGGCTGTTTGTAGACAGGAAGGGGGGACTTGTTTTGTTAACTAATTGCCCCATTATGTTTGGTCATTTAACTTTAATTAGAGAGGCACAGATGCTGCTGCTGATAATAACGCCAACTTGTTAAAAGTCTCACTTCATAATTTTGTAAGCGTGGCTGAAAGCAACAGAGGAATTTTTCATTGCATTGATGCCAAGAGCCTGAACTCGCTTCACACAGCAGCGAGGAGAGAGCAGCCAAAACGTTTCATTTCAAATCTGAAATGTGTGACCAGAAACCGCTGCTGTGGATTCAATGTGTAAAGAAGGGAACATCGATGGACACGAGCAGAAAGACAAACGGAGAGGGAGCGGAACGCTGATAAGGTCAGAATAGATTTCTTTCCTCAAGGCTCTCCTGTTAACTTCCAAACACATGCCAACATCCATTACAGGTAAGCCTAAGGCCAAACACAGATATCGAACCTAAACTCCATCACTGGACATGCGACCCAGACAGCAGACATGGACTTGTTTAAAGACAGAGGGAGGAAATAATAGAAAGATGTATAAGGCTATGTTTGCACTTTGAGCTCTACCTCTAACGAAGTAACCTCACAGAGGACCGTAACAAAGATGCAGTCATTTAAGGATTAATGCAGCCGGGGTCTCACATTTCCACATTAGCAGGCTTATTAAATACACTTTTAAACCAGGCAGGTAGTAAAATGTGTTTGCGGTGTTGGATTTTACGCACATCCAGCTATTATTAGAGATGTGGCAGATTTTAGACATTTTACTAGCAAGGGTAATACTTTTAGCTTTGAGGAGGTATCAGTGTGATTGTATTACCTGCACTGAGACACAAACAGCAGACAAGTTAAAGGGCAAAGAGGGCTCTCAGACTACAATCGAATAACAAACGCTTGGACGTGGCTGAAAATCATTAGGTTTTTCATTAGGCTACTTGGGAATAATGTTGGCTCAGTGCATAGCACCAAGTGGCAACCTATGTGGAAGCATCACAATAATGCACTAAATTCCACTTTGCGCACAACAAAAATAAATTCATGTGTTTAGTATAAATGTGTTTAGTATAAATCTCAATATCAATCAAAAAAAGGGAAGACAATTCCACCTGTTTGCTTTAGAGAAGCATGCAAAAAAGGGACTAGCTGTCAGAACAGGCATGGTACAAGTCAGACCATGAAGGAAAAAGGTGAAGGGAATGTCATGTATAAGAGGTAAGGGTCGGAGGAGAGGAGGAGGCAGAGAAAAGGTGCCCCACTCCGACATGAACACAAGTCCTAAGAAGTAATCTCCTTTCATTTGAATTCTTCCCTTATCATCTTCTCTCTCATGTTTTCTCTACTTTTTCAAAGCACTCTTATCTGCACTGATAAATAAAATGCAAATATCACTCGCTGCATAATCATGACAGATATATCTTTCCCAAGCCTTTCTAATGTGTGCTGAGGAAGCTCTGTGATCCTAAAGGACAATAAACAACATTAATATTCAGCAAAACGTTCTGTGTCCACCAAAGGAGAAGGCAATCTTCTTTCAAATATTTGCATTTGTGAACATAACTGGAAACTTTCCAAACCAGATCAGATCACATTAAACATAGATCAACAAGCAGCTTGTGCAATACACAGTCCACTTTGAAGTGAGCATCCATCCATCCTTCCATCATCTGAACCTGCTTCATCCTGCAGTGCAGGGTCACGGGGGGCTGGAGCCTCTCCCAGCTATCTACAGGTGAGAGGCGGGGTACACCCTGCACAGGTCACCAGTCCAAAGTGAGCATACATGAGAGAAACAAATGAGTCTGGTATATAGGAATGATACTTCCTTACACATTACACAGTTTGCTTTCTTTTACTAAAATCTGATATTCTCACAGCCAGCAGCCATGTTTAGCATTATAAGAATGTTTTTGGTGCTGGATGCTGGCTGACATAAAGTCACTTTACTCTAGATTTGTTTGTTCAAAAATACAATTTCAGTGTAGGAATGATTGGAAAGTCACATACAGCTTCTGTCCAATACTTCACTCTGTGTTTATCTTGTAAAGGGGTGAACAGCAGAGGAGCACACACAGCATGTGACACAGATACAGCAAATGACTGCTTAGTGAACTGTGTCCTTTCTAAACTGCCTCTTTTTAAGGATACGCTACAGCACAAATACATTCGTATAGTTTATACATACATTGAATCACCTTGTAATTTGGGCACATGAACCGTGTTGTAGTTCAGGGGGATGGATTTGAAGACTTGCAGATTTGTATCACATTTAGCCCTTCAAAAGAGGGGTCCAAATACTGGATCTCAACCCACGCTATCCCAAACCTCTCTGCACACTGGTAGAGACAGTATTTTGAATCCTCTACACAGATGGTGAAATTATCTCTGAATCTCTGAACTGAACACACAGTTGTGGCCTCACATTGTTTAAAGGAAGCAGCCTCAAAATCAAACACAGCCATAGTGGGGTGCAGGCCACTGTATGAACCCCGATAGGGGGTTTAAGTAAGTGAAGGTCTACTAGGGTGGACCTGCAGACTATACTCGTTGTCTTAAACACTTCTTCTTCTTCTCTGCTTTGAGCTTTGATTTTTTTTAATTCACTACTCTACAATTATTCAGGCTTTAAACATTTCAAATGCAGCTGGGCCTTCAACACCCAGGGATCAACCTTCTTTTTACGATGAACTGCTAATCTCACGGGGAGCCAGCAGTCATCACATCCTCCTCAATCTATATATCTGTCCCTTGCAGCAATTAGGTTAATATGTCTTCACCGCTCGTTAGCTCAGCATGCCTGTGATGGGACGTAAGAGGCCTCAAACTGAAGGGAGCATCGATAAGCCTGACTTTTTCTTTTCCCCCTGAGTGGTTCGTGTGAGGGAATAGCCGAGCGAGGAAGGCAGAGCAGCCGCGATAGAAGATGGGTAGAAAACAGTGACGGAGAGAACAGCGAGGAGAGAACTTCACAGGGTCGAGGTTCACAATGGGACAAGCACCACAGGAGCCACAGAGCGGAAGAAAAGAAGAGAGAAACACAAAAAGATCCGCTTTTTGCAACAGCGGTTTGGCTTTGTCCAGTGCAACAAAAGGACAAAAAGTGTTGGAGCGCAGTTGGAGGGAAAATCAACCTTTTTTTTTTATTCAGTCCAAAACAGCTAGCTGTTTAATTGGAAGCAGGGACAGACTGAGTGGAAAACATCAGCTGCAGAGCAAACAAAAAAGAAAAAACAGGAAGAGAGCTGGGGAGACTGATGATTCAAATGGCTGAGTGATGTTTGTCCAGCGGTCCAGTTGACCTGAGCAGGACATGAAATGGCTTAGCCCCTCTGGACACCCAGGGGAGACAGACAAATAACAGAGAGGAAGACAAGAGAGTAAAACAGAGGGAACAGAGAGACATTTCCAACGCTTGGTTTAACCTGAAGTTTCCACGATAATTTCTCCACCCATCCCCCGACCCCCCCACCCCCCCCACCCCATCCCTCACTGCTTTGGCTGGGAGGGCCCCAGCTGTTCGGTCTGTATAAATAGCGTGAGGCTTCAGCTCGAACCCCGGGGGGGGGAAAGCGGGGCTCATTGGAGAGAAGGCATGGGAACAAATCGGGCCGGAAAAAGCACACAACATACACATTTTGACAAACATATGGGACCATTGCTGGGGATGAAAGTGAGGGACATGTGAGTGAAGTTAGCCTCACGTGGCAGAAGTCACTGTCGCGCTTCAAATGTGTCGAGAGACGGAGAGCAAAAAAACAGGCGGGGAGGGGGAGGAAGTATTTCTTCAGAACAAGATGAAACTGTCCAAGGTGCAGCCGCATCATGTGAATAACATCCCAGTTCACTCGCCACAAATTAAGACAGGGAATAAAATAAACAGTATCTAAAATTAGATGGCTACTTAACATGTCTGTATACCTCAGACATATTACTCAAAGTCAAGCGAGACACAGATGCCAACATGTGACTCTGTTATACTAAAGCCAAAGTTAGTATAGCCACAGAATACTCAGTGTAAACAAATGTGCTATAAAATGGAACAGTTTCATGATAGGTGTTTTAATTGTTTATTTATTTTAAGCCGATTCAGACTCCGTAACTATGTCCAGCCCGCAAATCATTCAGATGACATCAGATTAAATAGGTGCTAAAGTTCTATACGCCTGTTATATTAGCATGTATCTAATTTATTGAGATAAGGCTGAATATTGGTGACGATGATGAGTGTAGATTATATAATTATTATTGATATCATGTGCTTCTACAATAAAAATATAAAATTTCCTTACATAAAAATCTACTGTATGTGAGTAAAAAAACAACATTCTGCAGTGGTTAATAAATGAATTTGTAAACAGAAATAAAACAGACTTTTATGTCCTTATTCCTATAGCTTGATAAAATTCATAATAAAGATGTTTCTGGTTAATTAAGCTGTGAGGATGAACATCAAACACAAATTTGATATATCCTCCCTGAGCCTGCCTCTTTAATTCCCTGTTCCTCTTTTTGATGATATTATTTTTGCAACAACAGCTGTCCTCCAGCAGAGCTGCACCTGGATCTGTCTGACCACAGTCAACACAGAATTGTTCCATAACAATCTGTAAGCCTAGACACCGTTGGTTTCTATGTCAATGTCACCGATTCCATGTTTGAAAGGGGGCAAAAAGAGAGGAGGAAGAGTGATAAATAACACAAGGGAGGTGTGTAACCAAGCAATAGAGGGCTGTCCGGCCCTGAGAAAAGCAGACCCCCCCTCGTCCCAGGCTTATAGCTGCCATTCAACACCCACAAACATACACACCCACACACACAGCCAGGGTGCAGGTTGGGTTCAAGCGCAACAAATTACCTAAATATTGTTCTGAAAAGGCCTTTGAAAAGAGTTCAATTGGAAAACCGTTGAAAATGATAATAATACTAAAGGAACCTGAGGCAGATTTAGGAGCACTGTTGTATGGAAGCAATGTCAGAGCCCTGTCCATGACTTTAGAGGACAAGAGAGGAAGAGTATGTCTCGCTTGTCTTTTTTTTGTGGAATTGGAGGGAGGGAGACACATTAATCCAAAAAAAGGGGGAGAGAAAATCAGAAAAAGACATTTTCAGCATGAGTGGTTTTTCCAAATGAAAACTAAAGGTCTGAAACACAATGGAGTCTAAGTGTATGTGTGTGAACATACACAGGAGGTTGGCTGGTGGTGGGTTACCTTTTTAAGAGTGCCCAGCAGTGGACGTGTTTGGCATTTGTAGCCACTGTCTCTCGATTGTCTTCCACTCGTCACAGTGGCTGCAGCTGAGCTGACGCCGGGCGCCGCCCATGCCCCGTAAGGATGCTTAGTTTCTTTATTCTTACTCTTTTCATTTGGTCAGTCAGTGGTGGTGAGTGGGGAGAGAGACGGTGAAGTAAAATCAGAAACAGAAATCATGTCCGACTCCATCTCTCTCTCTCTCTCTCTCTCTATCTCAGTTCACATCTGTTTGTTGGCCTCTCGCCCCAGAGGCAGTCAACACGGTTGCTGAGCATTGCTGTTAACTAAACTGCTGGCTGACTGGCAACTCAATATGTTTCTTACATAAGCGCAGGAAGAGAGAGAAGCACCTGTTATATGGCTCACATTAGCATTTTACTGACGCACAGGGAAAAATAATACCTGCACATGACTGTGAGACCGGAACCAGCCTCTGAGCTACATCTGCCCCTTTTTGTGCTGTTATGGGTGGATTGTTTGTTTATGTGCATCCTGGTGGTAGAGAGGGTTATACACGAATGAGCACCTGTGCAGATATCCAAAATATGTTGTGTAGTCTTCTAAAACATGGACTAATTGAGTTAAGTCCGTCATCCTTTATGTTTCTATGTGTGTTGGTTTGTGTGTGTGTGTGTGGCTGTGGGTTCCACTACTTCCATCCATTTAGTTTCCACTTCACAGCCTATAAAGCACATTAGGCGCACGACCTCTGGGAAATGACGCTCACACAAAAACACACGTGTTTTTTTTTTCAATAGTTGTGAGGACAGTTATTGACATACAGTAATGCATTCACTAATTCCCAAAAAAAAGTCTTAAGTATCTAATTGCCCTTTAACTATAGCTATAACTAATTAAAGTTTTAGCAACACATAGACACACACACACACACACACACACACACCAACATGCAAAGCACACAACAGTACACATGGCCATAGATTAATTTACAGTCTTACCTGACTGTATTCCTGTTTGTGTGTCATGTAAGACACACTTGTTTGGCAGCATTGTTCTGGAGTTCAGAGTTCAGAGTTCTGGAGGCAAGCATCCCACCCAAAAAACATGGAATCTGTATGCGTGTCCCATACATGTCTCAACCGCACTGCATCCAATTCACTTCACGCTCACTGCAGAGAATTCAAGGTTCAAAGTGCGATTTAAAGTTGACAAGAAAGTCAAACTTTTTGTGTTTGTTTTTGTATTTTAGAATGTATGTTGCCTAAATATTGGCTACTGATACTCAAATTAATCACCTATAAACCCTTCACAATTGACGATTGATATCGTTCCGTGTATCCTACCTCTAATCCAATGGAAATTTGAACAGACTCCAGCCCTAGCAACCCTCTACAGGACACGCACATGAACTTTAAATATGAATTAAGTAGCCTTGCTTTAACACAAACCTGCTTCAGGTATGTTTATTTACATTTGCAGTTTAGACCAATAAAGGCCCCTGACACTTGAGGAAATATAGTACATCATCAAAACCTCCAGTTTGCTTGTCTTGATGAGCGGCTCTTAAAACAAATGTAAACAAGCATGTCACTGCACTGATGTCTGATGATGTAGAAAGGGTAAGTCTATCAAGTTGCTGTGATGTTCTCACAAATTCACTTCAAAGTACTGTACCATGCCGACATGGACAACATATCTAAAACCTACAAATAAAAACTAGAATATCCGAATGTTCACATTTTTCTTACTCCAGTCTCACATTCTCAAAGTGATCCTCTTCTCTTTTATCTCCCTCCCAACATAACAAAAAAAGACAGCAGAAAAACAACCAACTCAACAAGTCTCTGTACACAAGAAACTGAGCAGAAAACTGCAGCCAAGATGTGCACTCATACATGAAGTAGTACAGTACAAGACAAGTCTTTCTGCCCAGAGGTGGATATATGCCAAATACTCAGTTATATTTTTAGTCTAGGTGAACATTGCCAAATCATTACTCTGTATGATGTTGTGTACACACAAAAAAAGATGGATGTCATAATGACAAGACCCAAACTCTGCTCAAACACTGACAAGAATGCAAGTGGTTTCAATCTTTGGGGCCACCATGGGAATGTGAGGCTGTTGTTGTGTTGTTGCTGACAGCCTAATTAGAATTGCTAATAATCAAACCCAGCCCCAAAATATCTTGCCAATGTCCACATTTGATCAGAAGCCAATCTTTTCTGACCTTTTCCTCCATTTGGCCTTGATGGTGATGGAGGGCCAGCTGTGGTCTGCACAACAAGACGTATGAATACAGCGACCCGGCAGACAAATAAGCAAAACCTCAGTCCAGCTCTGCCTCCTTCTCCTCCTACTCTCACATCTCTGAACATACATCTGAAGAGCGGACACTTTAAAGACTGCCTGAGCAAAGGACGTATCTAAGGAGTAAAAACAAAGAGACAGCTATCCGTCCAGTAAAAGCTTGTGCCAGGGCACCATCTGCTCATCCGCTTGGTGGAAGCAGTGACTTTCCAGGGTAGTCAAAGACAGCGCAGGAAGATTGAAGGGATGGGGCTCCCCCTTTGACTGCTGTGAACTAGCAAAGGGGGGGAATTAAGGTTGGACAGAAAGAGTCCAGGCAGAAGGCTAAACCAGTCGAGCCAAGCGGTAGCAGGAAGCAAGCGCCTTGTGTGTCCAGAGATTTACGGTGACTGGTCCATCCACCAACCATCTGGGCCAGTACAAATAAATTTAACCAGACTGTATGAAAGGCCAGGGATGTCCAAAAGGTAGTGCCAGGTCGAGCAAAAAAAATGCACTTTTCATTCACATAGCAGTAAAAAGGGGGAAAGAAGAATACATGTTTATAAATTCATAAACTCTTTCTAAATAGAAATGATGAGAGAAGAGCCCAGAGAATTTGGAGGAATGGATTAAAAAGTGAAGTGACAGTAGGCGATGGGAGAGCAAGATTCTGTCTAAAACGCACAAACACACACTTTCTTTCACTCGTTGTTGACATCACTGTCCACAACTGCCCAAGACAACGGGTCCAGCCAAGACCAGCGACCAATCACAGGAGGCGAACTGTACTTGTGAATCAAGTGTGCATGAGCGGTTGTCAGCTGTTCCTGCCGGAGTTGTACAATCTAACACACAGCTCAGACTTGTGTTTACCATCATAACGCATTAAAGAAATCATATGGTCAACAGGAAGAAAACAGCAGAAATGTTGCCTAGGAGTCGGTTTCACAATAAGAGCTCTATGAACATGAGGTGACATGAGGTCAGAAATATTTCCACAACCCTAATTATTTTCAGTTTATCACTTTCCATGTTCACACAAATCCCATGTGATATTCCTTTTCACTTTCTTTATTAGACCTGACTTCCACTTTTTCTTCTTTTTTCATCATTTTGAGTCACTGCTCGATTAGGGAACAAAAAATATTTGGTTACCGCAGTTTCAAAATAAGATCAATGTCGGCATTAAAATGAGAGTAACAGAGCATTCAATTAGAATAACACAAACAAATACTAATCAATGTAATGTTTTTACTTAATATTAGCTCTACTGGCACTTTTTTAAAACTTCATTTGTGACATTTAATTTGATTTAAACTCACTGCTGACTAGCAATCAATCAGGAACAAACAAAATAGCATGAATTAAATCATCTCCATCCTCCACAACCGCCTGAGAGACAGCGAGAGGAGACAGCGCGTGAGACTGATATCGTCCGCCTCTTAACTTCAGACAGTGTGTATGCATTTTAACATGGATATTTATCTAGAAAGGATGCGGTGGAGGAGCAAAAAAAAAATGTCATCATGGAGGAAAGTAAGGCTTCAAACGAGCGAGAATGTCAGAAGGGAGTTGGAGCTCGGAGTTGGTGTTTATCGCCGTCTCAAGACAGGCTGAAGGACTTGAGAAGAGGGAGAGAGAGCGAGAGAGAAAGAGGGAGAAAAGTGACCTGACTGCCAATGACTGCCAAACCTCTATTTAAAGTTTCGGCAGCAGTGCAGGCCTGACACTGACACGTTTACCTCTTGGCCTCATCTGTTATTAGCAGATCCAAAACAACATGTTGATTGTTTGCAGCAACGATTACAGGTCTACAGTCAGGAAATTTCTTTCAACAAACAAGTGAACACACAAACTTTGGGGACTTTCTGGATGGTGATTTGTTGATGTGTGTCAGTGTGTGTGTGTGTGTGGTTAGCACTGCCACGGTGAACAGCAGGAGGTGACAGCCCTGAATGATTTCCTGAGAAGGAAACAGCAGGCCTACATTCAGGGGAAACTTCCAAGGATTAAGAAGTGAGTCATAAAAACAAAAGTAAATTGTAGCCTCTGACTTCTGAGTGTAAATAAACCACCTGTCCTCAGAGTTAGGAAAAGTGGAGGCAGTTGGGGGGGGTGACTGGTCCAGCAGCTGCATCCCACACAGCTGAGATGGTGACTGTATCATCTTTTAGTGTGTGTGTGTGTGTGCATGGCACGTCTTAAAACTTACCAGGATCCCAGCAAACTGCTTCTCTTCCATCCTTCAGGACCTTGTCGGCAAAGATCCTCTGCCTCTCAGCTGCCGTCTCGCTCTCTGCCTCTGTTGCTGCTCTGTCCCTCTCTCTCTCTCTCTGGGATGGACTTGTCTGCCTCTTGTTACAGCAGTTCGAAGTTTCTTACTGAAGCGTCTTCACCCTGTCGCGTCGCTCTCTCTGTCTCCGTCCCCCTCCTGTGTTGTTCGCAAGTGTAGCTGGAGTGGCGTCGGTGCTTTGTGTTAATTCTGCCCTAATCCAGAAACTTTTCTATGCTGTGAAAAGAACATGTGACAGGCAGAGAGGGGTGGAAGGGGAAGGAGGGGGGGAGTGGGGAAGGAGGGGTAGGCAACATTTTTTTTTTTAGTTACTTGTCCTCTTGGCCCCGTTCAAAACAGTTCCTCAGGTCTTTGTACGTGACCCGCTAATAAAAAACACAACATTTAATCTCAATAATCTAAGCAGTAAAAGACAACTTGTGTGAAGTCACTTAGTGAGGATGCTGAGAAGGAATTCAGAAAACATAGTAACAGATTTGCATTTTGTAGCAAAGCAGCTGCCATAACAAAGTGCCCTTTTGTGTAAAGAGATTAACTGTTAGGGAAACGTTTAGACTGCCCATTGACTAGTGCTGTATGAAGGCCAAACTGGGAAAAGAACACTCAGCTTAGATTTACACAAAAGTAGAAAATACTTCAGACAATCTGCATATTTTTGCTAAAAAAAAGTCAAATTATCTGTGCTTCCAAAGTTTAGGCTGATCTATAAAGAGTTAATGTTGATATAATAGTTTAAAATACAGTACAAGAAAACATCAGACCTTCGCATTGGACATAATAAAAAACAAAGCGTCCACCTGTCAATCCTGTCATGTTGCCATGGTGAGATGTAACACAAGACACAAAACACAGCTCTGCCTCCCTTCATCTGGCTCCATCTCTCACTCAGTGAATAAAAATAAAAACTCAAGACTGTGTACTAAAAGCACTCCAGCTCCAAGAAGAGAAAAAGTAGCCAAATATAGCCGCCACCATTCAGTGGTACGCACATGAAAACACACACACACTCTGTCCCTCACACATACAGGAGCCTGCAGGGACTCAATAAAGCCCAGGGACTTCCATCATTACACAGCACACTGCACACTGATAAAAAGATGACAAGAAACAAAACTAGGTTAAAAACTGGACCTTAACATCCACAATGCGATGTTTGAAGAAAAAAAACAGAACCACGGAAACACCGACTGCTGAAAAAGGAAGCAGCTCAGCTGTTAGAAACTGACTGGTGTGAAGACTGAAGTCTAACATCCATCCAATTTGTCCACTGCACTAATGTTTGTACACATAGTGAAAGTTAAGCTCCCACTATTGGGAAATCCTGGGTTTCCCGAAAAAAACTGATTAGTCATGATTGCGTGTACAAAGACAAAACATAAACAGACAGCATATAGCCTATGTTAATGAGGCAGATGTTAGTGGCAATGCGGTCTTATTTTAAGGTCTATGCATGTGTGGATGTGGCAAAATCTTTTTTTTGTTTCGGGGGGACCTGATATATCTGTTAGCTAGGGATGTCTCTGGGCCTAAACAATTACATTCTGAGCACAAACTGTATGCTACAACCTTGACACTGACCACCGCTAACAATATACGCCGAGTTCGGCACTCTGTCACTCGTCAGTTGCACCAGTCAGATCGGGCTGGCAGGAAGTAAGGTACCAGAACAGCAGAGAGAGTTAAAAAACATCAACTGGAGCCAAATCTACTGTACAGTCGCTGTTACCTTGTGTTTGTGTGTTGTTAGACACACAAACACAACGTCTGAAATGACAGTTTTAAAGATGCAGCTTGGAAGTTGCTAAAAAAACTGCCCTTAATTGAGACACACACACACACTGACTGCACAGAGTCTCTAGATATTTAATTGTTCACTATATGTTGCTGGCATACACAAATTAAGATCAAATCATTAACAGTAAATGAACTTTCGGATCAATTTGGTGAAATTGGATCATTTCCCACGGCACACCTGATGATCTCCTACTTCACACTAGTGAGCCACACTGGCTGGGAATCACTGCTTCATACACCTCTGTTATGATTATGGCCTTTTCCTAAACTCAGGCAAGTAGTATTTTATGCATTTACAATAATAATAATAATAAACAACCATACATGCACCACTATGTGTGCAGCTACACAAGTCATTTTAGTCACCTTAAAAATTCAAAGGTCAACCCTCAACCTGTGCTGCCACATAAATCAGCACAAACTAGTTAACACTAGAGCCATACCTGCAGTACACAGTGCCACAGTCCTTCTAACATTAATTCTATCTAAGTCTAATTAGGCTTTCATTCATCATTTCAGGCTTCTTTTCAAGTGTGCTTAGTTCTTTTTAAAACTTGTCTGAATAGATTGAAAGAGATTCAATTAAGGAACAAGGAATAAAATACCATTGTCCTAGCAGGCTCTTTCATTAATTACAAGTTGTATAGAAGCAGGTGATGACAATGTACTCAAGGAAGATTTTTATTTCAACTGCACCCTTAAGAAATGGTTGTTGATCAGTGGATGGATGTCTTGACCTGTATTATATAAGGTGTTAAAAAAAAGCAAGCAATCACTCATGTGGAGGTGAACTAGGGTGAAAAGGTCTTTGGGTTCAATGTTTAGAAATGAAACAAAGCTCCTTTCTGATGCTCAGACAAGCTTTTTGCCATCAGGCATCTGACCTCAAAGGTGCATTAGAATGACTGAAATACTGAACTTTTGTTAACTAAAATGGGATGACGCCACCAAGTTGCACATTAACCTCTGGTTGTATTTTATTTTTTTGTTGGGGCCTCATTGAGTCAAAGAACCGAGAGTCATGAGGCACCCAATTGACAGGTAATTATTTATTTTGAAGAGCTGCTAAAACAGAACACAATGAGCTGAGGTGAAAACATGCAAGTCAGACTCATTAATTACTCTCCTTTATCTAACACACAGATGCAACACCAGCCTGTTCTCACACATCAGTCAGCTGTTGAGCAGCCCTTGGTCAGACATGATGTTCAGTGCTGTGGGATCAAGACGAAATGGCGTCCATAAATCCTCACCATGTTTAAATTGCATCATATTGTTGGGATTGCAAGGCAGCTGTGTCTATTATCAAACCAGTCAATATGCAGCACCATGATTGGGACTCCTGTTCTGTCATGATAGACAAGCGCTTCTCACAGTGTACCACTAAAGAAATGGTGACAGACCTCAAAGCAGCATTAACTATGCCTAGGCCTTTGTTCAGCTCCCAGAAAATAGGAGACTGGTGTAAAAATAGGAATTCTAACAATATGGCAATCATATTGGGAATGAGAAGATATGGGAGTTTAATATGGAGTTTTTAATAGTGGCAATGAGAGCTGTGTTAGGTGCTGTGGAAGCCTGCTAAGACAACCAAGCCAAAACAAATCACAACCAACCACTGCACGCATAATGAAAATACAGCGAGCCATATTCTGATGATAATCAATAATTAGCCGCTGTGCCAACAAAAAATGCATAAGCACATCCATACACCCGAGCTGCGGTTAACCTCTCTTATCTTTATGTTGGAAGGAAGACCTTGGCCCAGAAACAACTGCAAAGAAAAACAAAAACACACACCAACACATCATGTTACAAACACAAGAGCACATGCCCACCGTGTGTCATTTTACAATTGTCTTGCTCTAATTAAGTGTAACTGTAATAATAATAATAACAATAATAATTACATAAAACTCCACCTCTATACTTTTGTCAAAAAAACAGATATATAGGGATCAAGACCAGGCTGTGCAGCTTGGTCTCAAGCCTTTTTTGAGAACTGTTAACTTGCTCTAACACACAAATTTTAAGTACCTTTCTCTACTGTGGGGAGACTGGACATAACAGTCACTATTTTCCTTTTTAAGTACAAAGCACAAAGTGAACAAAGTAGGAGACAGGATGGGTTGAGGCTGAGGCTGAGGTTAGCGTGCTAACATGATAGCCATTTTAGTTCACATTTCAAACTAAAAATCATACATGTGCCTTTAAGCCTACTGTGCAGTACATAGTCTGAAGCTTAGTTAGTATCAGAGGTGGGAGTAAGTCACTCATGTGCAAGTCACAAGCAAGTCTCAAGTCATAACCTTTACGATTAATTTGACGATTAATTGATGACAATTGCACTTACATGTTTTTGACTCTAAATCACCACATTGTTCTGAATTGATACTGACAAATCATTAGTCAAGTTAACTAGTTCATTCTAACAGGTTAAGCTGGTGATTAGTGATTAGGCACCAACCAGCCATGTTTGAAATATGTGTTGATAACAGATGCACAAACTGCTTTAAAATAATAATGAAGCAGCAACATTTAAAGTAACTTTGTCCTTCAAATGTTCTTATCTTCAGGTCACAGAGCAGTGCATGTGAACATTAAAATAAACAGGACAAATAAGTTCAGAAAAGTCACATCAGTCATTATTAAAGTTCTGTGCATGACTGTATGAAGAATGTTGCAAAGATGTTAGCAGAAGTCCAGTGGTTGTGGTTGTCATCAAAGTCAAGTCGAGTCTTTTATCAGTGTTAGTCAAGCAAGTCTCAAGTTGCTTGAGACTCGAGTCCCCCACCTCTGGTTAGTATTACAGAAAGCTGTGTCTGCATGATGTCCCCATTGAAATGACATTAAATCACACTATGTAATCACATTATTTAATACCAGCCTTTTAAAGCAAAGTTTTAGGGATGAACAATATATTAATGTATAAACAGCTCCTAACAATGATCTCTTTACTTGTCATAGGCACAGGTGAACCTAATACATTTAATGACAGCTTTCTACTGTAGACAGGTCAGTGATTACAGGCACTGACATATAATTAACAATGTTATAAATAGCTGAGAATTACCCTCTAACATATCTAAAAGAGATGAAGAAATGAGAAACTGAAAGTTCACAGCACTCATCAGCCACCAACAGTCTTCCTGTAGTTTTCTATTCAGGATTTCTTTTTTTACATCTCTACATATAATTAGTGCTGAGACAACAGAGGGAACTCGCCTACCATCCAACTCTATTGCTCCTCATTTCCTGGCACAAGACCGAGACTGAGTCTCTAACATCAGCCAAAAGAAAGTCACACATTTTTGGCAAGCTAATGGGCCAGATAAAAAAAGTGAGTGGTGGGGATTAAACTAAGACTTAATTGTTTAGTGGCCATATCTGGGCAAATTGGTTTCAAACTCCAGTAAAGTGTCCTTCTTCAAGCAGCTGAATGAAAAACAAACAAACCAGCATAAAAGTTGCAGTTATTAACGCAAATTCAACCATGTCCTGTAAATTCTGCACGGTCGTGTAATTTTAACCGATCACCGCAACTTTTCTGCAAATTTGATCAATCCCCGTTGTTAACCCTTTTTGCTTCAGCTACCCTGTAGCTACGACTGTAGTCGGGAGCACAGAGGAGCCGTGCACAGCTCCAGGGACGAGTTATGTTGCTCGTGGTTAACCCTCGTCACACACAGTAGAAGTTTAGTGAAGACCAGAGAACTTATCCTTCTTCAGCAGGGCTGCAGCTTTATCGTCTTTTCCTCTGCACTGTACATTTCATTGTTGCCTCTAACAAAACAAACCACCACACTCACAGGCAAACTTCTCAAGGTCTCACACACACATACACTCTCTCACGCACACACACAGTCACAGGTACGTGCTAAGAAGATGCATTACGAAGATGCAGCAGACATGTCATGGGTTTGGCCACAAAATAACAGCAAAAGACCATGAGTAGCAGTATCCAAGCATTCTGCATGGAAGTAGATAATAGATAATAGATATGGAGGGAAGACATTAAGCGAGACAGGTCACTGTGACATGGGTTGCCACATCCCGGTCAATTGCAATTGTGCTGTAATTAGTTAGTGGTAATGTAGATGGCATTAGTGGTAGCTGTGGTTTCTTGCTTGCATGCCAATCTGCCTTATTATGAATCATAAGAAGGTAAAATCACAACTATTTTTAGCACCATTTAGCACCCCCCCCCCATTTTTTTGAAAAAGCTGCAGCAAAATCAGGCATTTTAGGCCGCAACAATTTCTAAAAATAGGTCAGCAAAATCTAGGAGGGAAGGATTACCGACTTTATATCATCCCTCATTCAGGTAAACGGATATTTGGGCAAACAACCAAAACCGTGAACTCCCAAATTGTGGCAACACATCTTACTCCTCCTCCGGTTCATAAAAAACTGCCGTTTCTGGTTTCTCTGTTCTCGTGTATTATGTAACAAGCTTCAAGTTTGCAGATATCTCATGATGTCATCTCTATTAAGATAAAATGAGCAGCTTTAAAGGTGTTAACAGGTCTGCAGGGACAGGCCAGTTTTCAGTTTATACAAGGCTAAAGACACTGACTCCACCATGGAAGCTACGTAACAACCATGTCCACCATTTCCTCCATGTCTTGACTCAAATATCTTTGGCGTGTTTCAAAGCAAACATGGCGGCACTGTGTTGCTATTATGGATTTCTTATGTTTTCCTTCACCTCGTTCAGTTTGTTTCCCACTAAGCCGCTCTTCTTCCACAGTCCCACAGTGGTTGAGCATTCCAGACATCCAGGCATGCACAGAACAAAACTTAACAGAAACAACAGTGCAATACAGTGAAAACTGGAAGCACAGGAAACTCTCCCTCATAACAACACTATTACAAATATAACGCAGATTATGATCTTTGAATTATACATCTCTGGCACTACAAGGCTTTTTAAACCAGGCCTGGACACATTCATGATTTATGTCCAGCGCCAGGGTTTCAGTGATTAAAATAATGTGTCATTTATGTAGTGCCGCAGGGGGGTATTTAGAGAGGTTAATAGTTGTGTACCATACATAACTGATGTTATAACAAACTTTTAGATTTTAAGACAGCCCTACAAGTCTAACAGATTATTACCTCATAACATTTTATGGTGTTATTAATGTGTTAAAGCCACATTCGACGCCAAACTTACACACATATCTACATAGAGCTCATTTGTTGTTGGTTTATCACCAAGTCTCAACAACACTTCTTGTTAACTGCTTGCTGGTTATGTTGTGGTTCAAATGAAACCAACTACTACAGCTGCAGGCTCTGAAACAAAAACAGCTTGCTGAAAGACACTAAGGCAGAAAACTTCAAAATATATGGACACTATACCCTGAGAAGTGACAGATCAGTCCTGGCGTGTTACCATTTTCTGAGGCACTCTGAAGAAGGCTGATCTGCTGTTGAGGTAAACAGTGTGGCCTGCAGAGTGCTACAGAGGGAAAGGCTGATGGAAAACTTTGGGGTAGGCTGGATGAAAGAAAGGCGCTCCTGTGTGCGGATGAGGATATGGAACGAGGGTGGTGTGTGTTCCTCTGATTTTTTTTTTTTTTCGGGGGGTCCCTACCATTCATGCATGCACAACCTCTGTTGACATACCCTATTTTTATCCTTTAGTCCAACAACCTATGGGGTTACGTTACAGAAGTAACCGGTAATAACATACAGAAGATATCCTTTCATTCTGACAGCAGATTGTCAGTCATTAAAGTCTTCTGATTGACAGCCAGGTTAACCGTCCAATCGGAGCACACTACTACTGATCAGTGCAGCAGCCACAACCACACTGTGCAAACACACAAAACAAAGTGTCATTTTTAAAAGGGCTCCATAAGCAGCAGACTTGTCTTCAAACCTCACAAAGCAACAACAAGAGCTGCAACATTATTATTATAATATTGTATAAATTAAACAGTGATAATTATCAATAACATTTATTTATGTTTGTAATGGACAGAACTGAATGCACATGGCTGCCAATATATAAAACTAGTCAGGCTGATCACATATCTAAGTCGAATCATTTCTTCTTTTTTTTTAATTTGGAAAAACTTAAGACTTTTAAGTTCTGTTTATGTAATAGATAAATCAACATTTTATATGATATTTTATTAATATTATATTATATGCATACATCATGTATATGGTAACTTTTAGTTGGTGTATATTTAATAGCATCATTTTTGTACTTTTTGATGTATTTATATATATTTATATATATATATATTAGTGTTTGAAAAATGTTGACATTTTTTAACATTTGTAATTAGATGATAGAATGATAAACCTAATTTAAATCTTGATTACAAACCATTCTATTGATGAGCTGCCGTGTATAACTTCCTGCTTATTAGAGGAAGTGCCTCTGCCTCCTGCACCCCCACCCCACGTCCCCTTCCTCTCCTTAAGTGGAGTTCTAATAAGAGGTAGTCCACAACCACTGCCACGTGTTTCTCCTCGCTGCTGTTAAACATCAGCTTTCTAACACATCATGAGTTAAGTCAGCCTGGCGCAGCCTTCCTTTACAGTAATGACTGTGACTGCTACTACACGACCACATGTTGAGTGTTTCTTTTTTTTCTAAACTCTCTGACACGTGTATGTTTGCTCTAAGACGATTAACCGCGTTATTTAGCCAGCTCTGCTTACTACACAGCTTTCAATCAGAAGAAGAAGAAGAGTGTGTCTGTGGTGAGGAGTCTTACCGTCAATGTCAGCATCGTTTGTTTGGCTGCACCCTGATGAAGGCTGCAAGTTTTTTTCCTGCCAATATTTGATTTATTGTTAGTAGTTGCATCACCTAGATCCTCCGCCCTACTTCGGTCACCGCCGGGGCCAAACAACTCCTCCTTTACTTTAAGCCCCGCCCACTTTCTGCTGCGAGACAGGCGGCAGGCAGCGTGGGGTGGGGGGGGGGGTGAAACCACACACAACCTGTGGGAGGCTGCTGCATCCAATGATCATCGTTACACTACACATGTATGGTTTCCATTCTTTAAAAGAAACAGCACCACCTCTGACTTGTGCTGCTATGATATCCTCAGTGTGATCCTCACTTGATGCCTGCCCCCCCCCCCTCACCTCTACACAGCGTGTAATTACACGTGTTCACTGAGAGAACGAATGAGTGCGTGTGCGCTGCGTTCTTTTGTTATAAGAGCATGCCGCATCCACGTCTCTTATAGACCATGTGTGCGCGCACTGATCGTGTCTCCACACATACCCCACGGATGATAATTCAATGATAATGAGTGGCTGCGTTGCTCCAGACAGGTGTGGTAGCCTAGTGCAGAACAGCACCACACTGGTGGTCAATGGAAGCTTCGAGGCGCACACCAAGCACCTGTAATAAGAGTGGTGTGTGTGTATAAGATTATGTGTGTGTGTGTTATGACAGATGGAGCCGAGGAATGAATGACAGCACTCCGGTGGTTTTGGCATGCAGATGCGGGCTTTACCTTTGTTTGGTGGAGCGGTCGGGGTGGAGGGCTGGAGAGAAGGCGGTAGAGGAGACGCGCATGCTGCGCGCGGTGATGGTCAGAGGCTGCAGGGGTGAGAGGAGGGAGCGGAGGAGTTAGGGTATTGGGCAATATGTTGGTGATGATGTTCATTCTGATATTCACTTCAAACGATGGGAACATCCAACAAAATAGATCCTTGAATGACTATAAGTGACTATAAATACTATATTCTGTGCGTATTATCTTCTTGTTTGGATTGACTCCTGCCTCACACATCCTTTCACATTGGATTGATTATCACTTGGAAAAAATCCACAGATCACCCTACGTCAACCTTAATTTTCTTCACTTGCATTAAATTTAAGAAAAGGTCTTGGTTTGGCTTTGGCTGTCCGGGCACAGAAAACCATGATGTTAACACCACCATGCTTCACCTTTGGGATGATGTTTTTATGTTCTTTGATAGTGTTAATCAGCAACCCTTTCTAGTCATTGTGAGATCTATGTTTTGTGCTATGTCTCATTCAGTAAGTACCTCCTGTTCCAAACACTGAAAGAACTATTTTTGGATCAAAGTAGGTCAAACCACTCATCCAATCTTGTCTCATTGACTGGACTCAGGGTTTTGGCAACTCCTATAATTAGCCTTTAGCTTTAGTTGATGTAATTAGCCTAGACGTTCTCGTCCTTTTTCTTTTAAAACTATAGATATATATGTATTTGGAGCAAAGACTAACTAGACAAACCTGAGATGAACCTGAGATGAGACTTAACAAAGCTGGCACTTAGAGTTATTTATGCTCATTTCCTGCAACAGAGAGAAACCACATTTTGTGGGTTGAACTTCCTCAAAACATTTTCAAAGTTTCCACTCCGTTTGTAGTCTTGCTGGTAAGTCTACTTTCATTTTCAGTTGTCTAAATTGAACATTTATATTACTGAACAGGTGGCTCTTTTCTCAGATAAGAAAGATAAGAATCGTGTGTTGGCTGAGAAGTTATGTAAATTGTCACATGTCAAAAGCTTTAAATGAGTTTGTGTCTTTATTTTACTATAATCACACATATCATATTCCATTCTAGACACAAAATATTGGAATTTGTTTACAAAAGTCACTGTTTTGAAATTTTTAGTAAAACCTTTGCCACTCCTACGTAACTGACCTTGTGTTTTTTTCATTGATTGTATGAAATTATTTTTATTCATATCACTTTAATAATAATCAAAAGTGTCTCAAGGTACTTGAAACCTAGAACCTTCAGAATAAAAGCACTGAAGAGGACAAAGCCCCTATAGTAGCAGGACTACTCCCATATATGATTCACTGCAGGGAGGTCTGACGTTCAAACTACAGAAACATGACAGTAGATGAAACATTACTTGGGGCCACATTCCACACATGGCAGATAGTACATTTACAAAGTCTTGTCATTTGAGTAGTAACCAGAGACCAAATGAGGAACTGCCTGAAAATCATCAGCAATACCTTATAAAAATGTAGAATAGCTAATGATTATATGTCCAAGTAAATCCTAATAGATGGTATATTGTAGCTAATAATGAGTATGGACAGTTGTGGAAATCTTTTATTATTCTTTCATGAACATCTGATCATAAGCATTTTTTTTCATGAGACTCAGTTTTAATTAGCTACTGTAAATGTAGTTATGGGTAACTTATCAAGCAAATGTCAACCGGCAGTAAGTTTCTCATGTGCTCCACAGCTGTTTCAGCTGGTAAGAAAACAACACAAACATCTTTAAAAACTGTACATTTTAGGATACAATAGGAAGCACATAATAATGTCAGCTAATGCTAACATCAAGCAATTTCTATTGACTAAGTAAAAAATGAGTGCCAGCTGTGGCAGTAGGAGTCTTCCCATGGCCTCTCTCTGACCCAGAAGGAAAATATTTGAGCATTCAGGGAGTGGCATGTCTGAGTCAAAGCCCCATCAAACTGTCTGTCTCATATATATTATAAATATATATGAGTGTGTGTGTGTTTCTGTCTTGTAATGTAATAATTTGAGACGACGAGTCAGGCCTAATGAAACGTGGATTATTTGCGATTACGGAGCAGTTCCTGTGCAGACACACTGCATGTGGAGAATGACTTCTGACCTAGTGACAGTTGATAAAACCAAGAATCCCTTGGGTTAGGTAAACAAATATGAAGCACACATAGCTTTGCCTCCTTGACAACACACACATGTATTATTCTCACTGCACCGACCTAGTAAAATGGTCACATAATGAAATGGTTAATACCAATGTTATCAACTTTTTTATATCAAACAAAATACCTTGGGACATTGTAACACTGTAGAATGATCCTATTCCTTATACCTGGTTGTTGTTTGTGGCTGTCTTCTAGTGTCTTATAGAAACATTGTGTGATTTGAGTCTGACGTTACACAAATCAATGCTGAATAATGAATCTGCTGCTCAAACGTTTGTGAATGTTGTAGAATTTTCTATATTTCTGCATAAATATGATCCCAAAAAAAGATAAAAGATAACCCAATAGAACACCTGAAAATGAAATATTTTTGTTATTTAGTTTAGTCCGCTGTTGCACATCAGTCTGGAAAAGGTTAGAGCACCATTTCTGAAGATTTTGACCTCCAAAAATCCACAGTCAGACAGATTGTGTACATGTACTAGAGCAGCGGTCCCCAACCTTTTTTGCACCACGGACCGGTATCATGTAAAACAATACTTTCACGGACCGGCACAGAAAAAAAAAACAAAAAAAAAACACAAAGTGCATAAACAGACTCTTACTCTTATGCTTAATTAGTGGGAGCCTTTGAGCTTTCTCAGCAATGAGGCGGTCCCATCTGGGGATAATGGGAGACATGACACCCGAAGTGTGTTTCTTATGTCCAGTCCACTCCGTAATTTTGTTTTGGTCGTCATTAATTGCTTCAGTCGTTCTTGTTCATGTTTTCTTCCATGGCTTGTCTTTTAATGCAGGGTGCTCGGTCTCGCAGTTTTGAAGGCTTCGTTGCCTCATTTGCGAGTCTGTCGCCACATCACTCAGAGCGGACTTGGTGTGTGAGAATCACCTGTTGCAATAAATCCGTATTTTAAATAGGACTCCTGATATAGTCTTTTAAATGCGGGTTTCTTTTTCTTTGAAGGGGTAGGCTCCTCTTCTTCTGTCTCCTCGTTAGGCCTTTTCCCCTTTCCGAAGAAGCTCTCCAAAGACGTTTGTTTTTTATTTATTTTTGCTGCTTGTGGGCTTAATTTTGGGGCCGTATCCCGTGACCGAGACAAGCGTCTGGACAGGTGCTTAAAGGCACAGGCGGATGAATCTGATCGATTTATAAATGAAACAGCTGTCAGACTCAGATAATGAATAATATATGTTTTGCTCAGTCTTTCTGTGCGGCCCGGTACCAAATGACCCACGGACCGGTACCGGTCCCCGGCCCGGTGGTTGGGGACCACTGTACTAGAGCACTGGTCTCCAACCTGGGGTCTGCCCACTGGGGGGCACCAGAGATTGCAGGCGGTGCACAAGGTTGTGAAGTAACCAAAATGATATTTTTGCACATTATAAATTCCCAGTAACACACCCAAAGACAATCCAAACTGTAGAATCCAAATTAAAACTTAAATTTAAATTCATTAAGCTATTTATTACCTTTGACCTCTGAATAAGCAACCTTCAGGTCAGCTAGCGGGCTAGGCTAGACCAGACCTGGGTAGGAGTTGGGGTTGGGGGGGGGGGGGGGGGGGGGGGGGGGGCTGGCTCGTCTTTGACACAGTTAAGGGGGGCTTCCGGTATGAAAGGTTTGGAACCACTGTACTAGAGGAAGATCTTGAAGTCCATTGTCACTCTCTCCAAAAGATCACTCCAAAAAGAAGATGTGTAATAAGTCCACCAGCTCCCTTACCCCTAAGCAGCCAAAGGCCACATTGTCTAATGTTGATGTTCATGAATCCACCATCAGGAGAACACTGAGCAACAATGTTGTGCATTGCAGAGCTGCAAGCAGGAAGTCACTGCTCTCCAAAAAGAACACTGCTGCCTGTGGATAAACCAGCGGGGCTGCTGGTAAAAGGTCTTATGTACAAATGAGACAAGAATAGAATTATTTTTACAGAAGTCCAATGTTGGGAGAAAGAATGACACACTGCATGGTGGTTAACCATCATGGTTCAGGCCTAATATGCTGCATTTGAGTGAGGACAACTTGCACTCATTGATGAAACAATGAATACTGAATTATAGGGTTAATTCTAAATTCTAAACAGTCAGAACATGTGTCTGTGAGCTGAATCTAAAGCAGCAAGACAATAACCCAAAACACACAATTATTTCACAAATTCTAATCCTTGAGGTTCACAGGGAAACAAAACCAAATTATCTTTTAACAAGTTTTAGAGTGTAAACCTAATCTACACCTTGTCACCCATTACTGTAGGTGTTAACATACAGTCTCAGCAGTAGCAACAAATTGGTCCCAGGCAGATTCTCGACTATAGCACCGGGACCTTGTAACACAAAGTGTCTTCTAGAATGCTAGTTAAATCAATACACAAACAAATAGACAGATAAAATAACAGAATAATTTTGTGTGGCAGGTTCAGACAGAGACCACAGCGTGCCAACCCTTAGCTGTGTAGATCATCATGGTTGCACTAAAATCGCTCACAATACATGTTAACATCTAACTTCAGACTCCCATCCATCCACTGTGACCTTTCACCTCTGCTTTATGGGACAATAATAACATCACATTTCTCCTTCTTTACCATGTCACAGACATGATCTTAATAGATCCTATGGCTGCTGGAAAACTTTGTCTAAAACATAAACAAGCATATTGAGTTTTTTGTCATGTTTCCGCTTATTCTTTATTCATATTCTCTGCATGTTGCTTCATAGATACAGTAGGTCTAATTCTGGTCTGCACATTTGTGTGCAGAGCACTTAACAAGGACTGAAGGCTTTGGTACACTCAAATTGAAATTTAATTTGGCATCTCTCCAAAGCCTTTCAAATTTCCTCGCCACAGATGATGAGGATGGATGAGGAGGTGAGTGCGTGCCAGCCATCTTGAGCTTTCAAAACTAGATATCCCAATTAAAAATTACTTTATCCATTCATCATGTTTTGAAAAGCAACGGCACTGCAAAGGCAACAAACAGTCACAAATGGAGAGTTAATTTGCATGCTGTATTGTAAAATGTAAAATTTGTTACAATAAATAAAGCCCACACATACAGTCCATATAGACCATTCTAAGTCACTATGTGCAGTCAACGGACCAGGATTGTGTTGTTACAATAATCAGACAAATACATGTTAACATTAACCTTCCCTGCATGCATTGAAGGTGTAAAGTATGTGGGATATCAGCTACTACAGTATATAGTCCCTATGAATTCACCATTTGTATGACTTAATTACTATTGTCTAGTGACAATTCTAACTCTCTTTTTTTTGTCAAACCAACTATGCTGTTTTTGTCTGACTAATAATAGTGAGTGTGTTTCCATGCCGACAGGTATGTAACATACATCCTGGTTATAATTTACAGGTTAATTCCTTATGCTGGTTTTACTGAAGTAGTCCAACAGTAACCTGGATACAGACTCATGCAGGCAGCTAATACAGGTTCCTGAATATTCTCTGCTGGTATGGTAGCACAGCTGTATACAGCATCGAGGTTCTCATGTTCTATGTAAACATCACATGCATAATTAAAACCAGGACACATCACGGTGTCACCATATGCATATGTATGTATATTTAGCACTATTTACCACTTATTTAGCCACATTTTTCTGCATAAAGTAACTTTGGGACTCACACATACTTTATGACTAAAAACCTTACATGACAAATTTCCAGAAAAGGAATGTCAGCAGGTCAGCAGGACAAAAAGCAGCAGATTATTTTTTTCAGCAGCTAAATAAAAGCTTTTAAAAAAGAAAAGAAAATAGTTTTTGCATACAATCCAAAGAAAAGCAACAACTTATGAAAAGGAAAGACACTCAGACAGGCTCCGCCAGCCATATCACCTCAGTGTTGATAAATGAGACAAAAAAGACCAACTACACAGACTCAAGTAACACACACCATGAACTGACACATATTTCCACAGCATCCAAACCTAAACATAAGAGTACAAATTTAACCAAGAAGGACATCTAGTGGTAAAACTATGGAATGACATGACAAGCTGCACATTACGTTACATTAACTTAAAAGAGAGGTGTGGGTTTTCATTATGTTTGGAAGTTGACTATTAAAATGATTAACGCATAAATAAAAAGAAAGAAGAGACATTACAGCAAAGAAGCCTATATCACCATAAAAAAGCCCTGATTTAACATAATGAATGCATAAAATAAAACCTATAACATATAACATATTAGATTATATGATTAAAGTTATAATTTGTTATCATTTTATAATCTCACCCTATATTTCTAGAAAAATGAGATTGAATAAACTAATGTGGCAGTCAACTGATGAACTTCATCAGAGTGGAGCTGGTGTGCTCCTGATGAGCTGCAGGTGGTGCTGCCTGACTGCTGTATGTTACATTGATGGCTTTTGTTTCAGTATATTTAGTTTGTGTTTTGGATGATTTAAGACTAACACTGAGCATAAATGCCTTTGCACTGGAAGCTTTGCTTCCCTGTTTTGGTACAGTGCCTGTTGTATACAGGTGTCTCATGGCAGGAGTGCAGCATAAGACCTAAAGTCCTAAAGTCCTAAATTATATATATTTTTTATATAGACTGAATGAATGATGCACTTTAAATTTAATTGTACTTGACAATAAAGATCTATCTATCTAATATAGAGAAAGCCCCATTTACTTTGAATAGACGGGGTTAAAAGAGAGAAGACAATCTATATCACACAGCAGCAAGCTGTTCTTTTATGAATGAGCATTAGAGGGCAGCCTTTTATAGTGAATGATTTGAAACCCAGTCAACACGTGGATTGTCATAACAGTACCGACAATGAACAAAAATGCCTTCTCAGTACTTTGCTGTATTTGTATTTGCTTTGATTACATGACTCTAAGCTACAGCACAGACTACAGCAGCCAAACACTGTCTTCTTATACCTCTTCTTCTTGTTATTGGTGTAAATAATAATTGAAACCTGCAGGGTTTGGAGGAAGCAAGTCTAAATTCTAACCACAAATACAAAGCCTTTGTTTACTTTGTGGGATTTTGCCAAAAAGAAATAATGATAAAAACATCTGCAGATATGCAGTTGTTAATGAGAGATGCACAGTAACAATTTCATAATAAAAGCACTTTTATTTTTGAGCCCTTAAGCGCAATTAAGACATTGACATTGCATTCTTGGAGAATGATACATCTGAGTTAATTCAAGTACAGCAGTTCTTCATTCTTTAAAAAAAATGTCTGTATCCCTTAAATCTGTAACAGGTTAGGAGGGTGAAGTTGACTGTACCTGTTTTCTTTGGATTCTAAAAATGAGTTTTAGTACCTGAATGTCTTGGCATTGCTCAAGCACACCTTCACAAAAAAAATGTTCAGCAAATCTATAGCATCTATTGCATTGAGAAAACATAATAAAAATGTAATGTATTACAACCCTGACCTGATTTATTTTATATTTAATAGTATCAAAGATATAAGAGGTACATTGTAAAAAAAAAATACAATTTACATACTGTATGTACAACATTCTGGGTCCTGCCCACAGTGAGCAAATAAGCAGTCTTGTTAAGGCACTCACCAACAATCAATAACTTATTCTAAAGGCAGGTGAGGACATGTCTTAAATACTCAACTACTATAATTTAGCCAGTGTTATTTAAATATGTACATATATGTACAGAAACTCCTAGAGGCACTTCAGAACCACATCATCACACTAAGGCACACAGTGTAACACGTTTGTGCAGCCAGAGAATGTGAGAATGAGAATGTTTCTTGGGTGGGGGGCTGTAATGTCCATGTCTTACATGTGCCTCTTCATGTGGAGAGCCAGGTGGTCTGAGCGCGAGAAGGCGCGCTCACAGAGGTGACACTGAAAGGGCCTGTGTCCGGTGTGCTTTCTGAAGTGACGCGTCAGCTCGTCCGACCTGGCAAACTTCCAGCCGCAGCCTTCCCAGTTACAGTGATAGGGCTTTTCACCTAATAAAAAAACAATCCATTAGATCTTTGGTCTTTGACTCGCATGATTTACAACCTAACCTAATAAATGAGTGTAAATATTGTACATAAAAGACATTTGCTCACCTGTATGTGTCCTCATGTGCGCTTTGAGATGGGAGCTCTTGGTGTAGGTTTTCCCACACCCGGGGAATTCGCAATTATGCGTAGCTGCACGCTTTCTCGCCCAAGATTTGCGTCCGCGCTTTTGCTTGATGCTCCCCACCTCGTCGTGCGAGTAAAAGTCCAGCACAGATGGCGACGATGGAGGAGTAAGCATCATTCCCTGCATAGAAGACGGGACGTGCTGCTGGTGAACGTGAACAGGCTCTCTGTGCATGTTGTACTGCCCTTGGAACTGCGGCACCCCTTGGTACTGCTGGTGATACGGCGCGTTCATGTACTGGTTTTGGTGGTGGTGGTGTTGGTGGTGATTTGGGTGGTGGTGGGAACTTAGCTGCGCCATGTGACAGTCTGTGCGTCCCTGGGTCTCTGCGTGCTGCATGGGGTGCGCAGCAAACCCCTGCAGCGGGGCTGGAACTGCTGCCTGGTGGTGCGTAAAAGCTGCTGGGTGCACTGAGCGCATCTGATGTTTGTTGTAAAGTTGTCCCATAAAATTCCCAGCACCAGCAGCCATCATACAGGACTGACCCACAGGCTCAGTTTTAATTTTGTAACCGAGGTGGGACGTTGATGTGTGATGAGAGGGAGCCGGAGCTCGCAGTTCGGTGTACTCCCGCCCGTCTCTCGCCTTGCCTGCGCTGCCTGGTGACTTCTCCCCCGGGTAGCCCATCTCAGGCGTGAGAAGCTCCGCCATGAGACTGCGCACCGGGCTCGAGTCTGAGAAGCCATGGTAGCCCTGTGCGGCCAGGTGATGCGGAGGGTGGTCGCTGCAGTCAGACAGAGATCCACCGCTGCAGCTTTCGGGTGATTCCGGCAGGGAATACGCACACTGCTGTTGCTGCGGTGGTGAAATGTTCCCGTCGCCACTGTTGCTGTTGTTGTTGCTGTTTACAACTTCTGAGCCGATTGTGTTTGCCAAAATAAACTCGAGGTCCAGAAATGTCCCTAAGTCGTCCTCTTCTTTGGGGTGTGCAGTGGGAGACTGCACGATGCTGAATTCTACTTCGATGAGCGGATTGTCTGCGCCACCTGTTGCTCGGCTGCACTCATCCACCTTGCACACCTGTAGAAGAACGCAAATAAAAAAAAGCATGAAGCTGGATGGTATTGAAAATCAGAGATCTTCAACAAAATATGATTAAATCACACAATCTGCGTATTGAGCATTTACTTACATTATCCATCGCTTTGACGCCCGGCAACAATGTTATGTTGGGCATCACTGCTTCCACCACAGCCATGCTGATAGTTTGCGTAAACGAACTGTTTAAAAAAACTCCAGCAGATGCGGTACTATAAGTCCATATAGCGCCTGTTCCGTAACGTTGACAGCTGAGGAACGTTCCAGGATTCAGGATGTGTGTATCAACATTGCCGCCGGAGTCTTTTATAGCTCTTTTACGCATACCTGGAGGTGTGGCTTCTACTCCCCCCAGCGCGAACACACACACACACCTCCCCCAACACAGCCAATAGTGCAAACAAACAAAACAGAGTTGGTGTGCGTAAAGCAGGTAAGTTTTGGCTCTGTATGCAACAGTCAAAATCATACATGTGTTCATGGTTTATTATGAATAATAAATGGCTATTAAAGAGAAGTTTGTAAAACACTTCTACACTTTCTTAACTTTGCCAACAGGGTTTGTTTAGTGCAGATACATTTAGCCTATACAATGATTTTCTTGAGGAAGACATTCAAATGTCTAAAGGTATTGATTCACCTCCACAGCAGCCATTTGAGTTTCGCGCATTTCCCTTGAGGCAGGCACAGGGGGCGACACTACACCTGGCAAAACTCCTAAAGCGGAGGACACTCAAATGTTCGTTGCGGAAGGATCTTTATTACGTTTATGTGCAAATATTTGAAAACTATATTAAAGGTGCATTTTAACATAGACATCAACCACCGTGTCCATAAAGGCAATAAAAACAAATCCAAAGACCATTTAACAATTCAAATGACCCCCACGGTTTGGTTTCAGCCTCTTCAAACACACGCACATCATTAATTTGTTCTGAATTGATCCCTGCATGTTTAACGCAAACACAAATGTGTGAAGTGGTGGCTCATTCCCGAGGCCGAAACAACCTGTTAATCTGGTAGTAAACAAAAGACGACATGTTTCTTAATGATCTTTACCCCAACAGCCCAATACCCTGCAGACATTGCTATGGTAATGTGCAAATGGATGAGTGTCGATAGTGAGGAGAGGAGAGGAGGGAAAACAACTGGACCATAAACAAAGAAACCAGACTTTTCTTCTAGCTTTATATACATTCTTAATAGATTATATTGTTTCTGGTTGTACTTAAATCCTCAGCTGCAACATAGCCAAACAGTAATATCGCATTTTCTTTGGCTGGTCCTTGACTGTCTGCTCCTGCAGGTGCTGTGGAAGGCAGCATCCTGCAGCCCCTCTGCATTTATACTCCGTTATTTTTAACCTGCTGAGCTTACGCAAAACAGATTCCGGTTCTATGTACGAGCCAAGTGGAAATGGACTCCATTTCCTGAGGAAAACCTTCACACTTGCTTCCTCTACTTTCACTCTGCTGCCACCTATGAGGATACAGATGTGAAGTCACTCTTGTCCCTTTTGCTCTAAAAACCTGCTGTCTCCATGATGGAAAAGAACATTTATTTATTTATGATATAACACAGTGGTTATCCTTAGTTAGAACCCATCTTTGACAGTCAGATAAGGAAAATGAATCACCCAGGGCTCAGGTTTCTCTTTTGTGACTCTGTCTTCTGAAAAAAAAGGAGGAAGTCTTCCAGCTCAAGGGTTTTCTAAACACAATTACTTGAGATTACAGTTGAGCAGACAGACAGTTATCTCACCAAGCACACACTGAAAGTTAACAAAATAAGCTGTTCATCCTAAGTTGTTACAACCCTTGATCCATTATCTTTATTTGACTGCAGTTGAAATATACTTCATTATCTTAATTGAGAAGAAAAAAAATGTTTTTTTACAGTGTGCTATGTGGACATGACTTATCTTGGCATATCAGATGCCTTTGTGTATTACGTTGTCTAGGTATTGAGTGATCCAAGTGTACTGAGGAAGGAAGGAAGACAGTAATTGTAATTTGAGAAAAATGAACTAGTTAACTGTGTGATAATAGAACAAAGTAGTTAAAACTAACTGAAATAATAAGAACATAATATGTGAACCGTAAACTGATGGCTAAATTTGGCCAAATGTTTAAACAGCCTGGCTAACATACATCTTCAAATAAATAACCTAGCTATAAACAATAGATAGCCTTAAATAGGCTAAATAAATACATGATTATAAGGATAGATATGTATTAACAGCAGAAGCTAAAAGTAAAAGACAAGGTTAAAGCAGTTTTGCTAGATTTCTTGAAAGGACCAGCTATAGCCTAATAAGTGTAAAAGTTGTTATAAGTAGTGATCAAATGGAGTAGATGGGAAACAAGTTGAAAGAGGTTAATTTTGGGGTATAGTGGTTAGTTAAACCGATAAGAGCTTAATATACACATAATGTTGAAATAGCCAAAAAGATTGAGTTTCATTAAAGCTGCCATTTTTACAGGAATACAGCAGCGTGTCGCCTGGAACATGAACCTTTACAAACATATTTCTTCAAATGTGCGTACATTTTCATACAAGAAATATGTTTGTAGCATCCTCAGGCAAAATCTGTCCGCAATCCCTGTCCCGCTCTCTTATTCAAAGCAGCATACGTCCACACGCACACTGTGTTTCTGTGTTCCTGTCCAACAGTAGCTCCCAGAGCAGCCAGGAACAATCTACTTAGCAGAATATGAGGACACACACAGACAAACACACACACACACACACACATCGACAACAATTATCCTCTCTCACCCACAAAGTGAGGGGAAACCCGGCTGTTATCTTGGATAAATATGCTGTCGTGCATGGCATGAAAAAGAAACAAAGTGATTAGAAAGAAAAAAAGAAAGTACAACCACACCGCAGAGACGGACTAGTTACCTTCTTGTAAGATATGAAAAGAAGGTGGGGAGGAGAGGAAATAGGAACAAATGCAAACAACAAGGAGAATCATGGGAAAGAGGAGAGCAATAACATTGGTCTGAGGTCCTCTAATCTTTAATTCTACTCTTCCTGGGGCCACAGTTTGACGCCTGGATGGTAGATTTAATGTTGGTCTGGACTACACAGGATGTGGGTTCATATTACTGCAGGCCTGAAAGTCTGACATATTCTACAACATGTTTTAAACATCCCTGATTCAGCATGATCCCCTTGAGCCCCTCCTTATATCAAAGAATAACGTCCTGCTACGCTACAATATTTAGCTCACGGTGCTAAAATGTTTACTCAAGCACATGGTGGCTAAATGGTTTATAGCTTTCAGTCACGTTCTAAAGGAAAATAATCATTTGTGGTCGCCTTTGTGCCGTTAATAATGTGTATGAGATGGTTAGTCAACATTTGCATAGCACTACGTTTCACCTGCATTCTTTGAATGAAGGGTGAATGTAAACATTGCATCAGTGCACAGGACAAGGAATAATCTGACAGTGTTACCATAGCTTCTTAAGTGTCACTTGTGTCAGATTTTCATTTAGGATTGGGTGGTGACACACTGTTTAGACATATACGTCTTCTGACCTGATGAACAGTATTACAACAGCGTTACAACAAGGCCAAGATTTCATGGTATTAGATTGACAGGTTTTGCATCATTCAGTCAGTTAGATGTCATTGTAATGGCAAGAGTCCAGGAGGTCATTGATCCATGTAAGTAAATAAACCATCATTTAATCCATTGCATAAAAAAGCAAAAGACTATTTCATTTAGAGAATTAAAAGCAGCAAGATGACGTTTACACAGGCCAAGCTTCACCTTTCAGTACTAATGAAGCCATTAGCGGCTAGCTGTTAGTCTAATGAGTTTACCCAACACAGTCTGCCAGCTAATTTATATATCATGTGTGTGATCAGGATCAGAAGTGATTTGATGACCAAAGTAAAGACATTACCTTAATTTGCTTTAATTTTCTGCAATGTCTGTAAACACTCTAAATTAAACACCATAGTTTGGTTAATGGAGAAACTACATTACCAACTTAAAGTGCAGCAGCTGTTATTTAACCTGATCTTTATTCACGCACTTGTGTGCTGGGAAGAACCGGTCCCTCTTCTTTCTGTCTCAGTTTCAGCTTCATGTCTGCCCAGTGCCTGCTACCAGCTCACTCAATACCCCAAGGGCCATTTACCTGTTCCACCTGTTGGGATTTCTTTGTGTGTGTGTGTCACAAAGGGGTTAAATCATCAATATATGCTACATAAAAGCTATAAAAGACAAGGTGACAAGAAAACATCTCCTTGCTTTTGCCCACATGTCAGACAGAAAGGCAGCCAGGCACACATGCAGATAGATACAGCTAATTAATGAAAAGTTATATAAGATAGAGTGGACATTCTATTCTTGTCTAGTCTAGTCTATAAAGGTCAGGAAAGACAAGAGGCCAAGTCATAAGCTTGGTGTTTGACACCTCTTTTAGTCTCCAAACTTTGTGCCATAAATAGCCATCCTATACCATTACAAGTGGGTTGCTGTGTTAAAAAATGGCAGTCAATGGACACATCATTATAGAGGCAATGTGAAGAAACATTAAAAAAAACATATAGGGTTTCTGTTGTGGTATAATATCTGCACACACGATCTGTTTAGGAGCAATCTTTGTGCTCTTGGGCAATAAGTGATAGCTCTTCATCCATTCTGGCTGCTCCACTTAGCTCGTCTTTCAGCTGCTAAGCTGTGTCACTTTCCAGCCTAGAGACGATACTGTGCCTGCAAGCGTCACAAAGGGGCAATATCACACCCATTGTTGTGCTTTTGTGAGAGGCATAAGGAAAACATATGATGCTTGACATTTTTGGTTATTATTTAACACATAATGGTGCGTGTTTATCAGATTACACCATTGGCGCACCAGTTTCACTCTTGAAACTCAGTGTCACCATGGGACCAAACAACGTCATGTATGTCTATGGGGAGGTGGTTTCTTAGAAACCAAGAGCCGTGGACCATTTCAGCATAAGACCTATGATGTCAATGATAATTCATCTAACCTAAGTTTAAGAAAATCCTAACCATAGCAATCAAGAGAAATTCAAGCATCTGTGATGGATGTCAAATGACGTACTGCCTCTGAAATACCTCAAGTCTTTGCCTTCTGTCACGGGCCATAGAGAAGCTAAAGAGCACTAGTGCATAACATGGGTGAGTGAGAGGCTAAAGAGCGGTGTATTGTGTGTAATGCTGTTTATTCAGTGTCAGTGCGGTGTCTCACAGTACGGTGATGCGTTTGCTTCCCAGTGGGGCCACCCATGCAGACCATAAATCTATGAGAAAAAGATTTCTGCTAATGCAGCGTTAGGGTTAATGCTGCTTGTTGTTGTAGAGTTTTTAGAAGACACAAAAAATTTTGTGTTGTCTTTACATTCACCAGCAGTATGACTGTAGTGAGGACATCAGCCTATCTCCAGTTTATACAGAAATATCTCAACATCTATAAACAAATGTAAATATCTTTACATTTGTTGTTGTCATTCACAATTCCCAGGGAAGGACACCTACTGACTTAGGTGTTCTTCTGCCTCCTAAGGCTTCATAATGTTCACATTATGAGAACATTCATCTAAACATCTTAAACATCCCCGCAATGTATTGTGACACATAGATTTGTACTCAGTTATGAGCCCCAGAAGATGAATCCTAATATATCAGTTAGCATTTGTTGCTATCAGGAGTAATCCAGCGAAACATCTTGACCTATAGTAGATGCTGTGGACTGGTATGCACAGTCTTTTCCCCAGGGGATTAACCCTTGGATGATTATGGTTACTTTGCTGACCCTAAATAGTTATCTACTTATTGTTTTTCACTCAAGTGTCTATTTTTGTGATCCTGAAGGTTGACATTTTTTGGTTTTATTTTGACAATGACTGGGTCTCCAGAGGATGAAACCTCTTAGCTTTGGTGATTTTCCTCACTTGTCATATGACACTATCTGGTGTTCAAGGTTTTATCTGCTGAAGCATGTCAGCTTCTCAAAAGATGGGTACAACATTTTATACTAATGTCCTGCAGAGGATGAGCCCTCAGGACTTTGTTGTTGCAATTTTATTTTTGATTTAGTGGGTTTATTTAGTTTACCGGGAGGTTAAAATTTCTCTAAACACTAAAATCATCTACTGGAGAATGGCACTCATGGTATTCCTGAGTGTTCCTGGTGTACAGTTGCAAATGTTAGCATACAAATCAAATCAACAAGGTGAACACATTTTTTAAATAAACCTATAGTTATAGTCTTGTGTGTGTGTGAGAGCCTTTATAAATCTACTAGAGAAACCTATTTATTGTCATTGTACATTGTGCAATGACAATAAATGTTGATTGATTGATTGATCAAGGTGTACTTTTACTCTGTTAAAAAAGCTGGCAGTGTTTGAAGGCATGCCTGTGTGTGTCATGCAACATTTCCTCATCACATCAAACATGTGGTCTTGTAAAACTGCCAAGCATTACTCAAGCCTGAGAGTTGTCAGTACGGTGAAAAAGAACAGATGTGATTCGTAAGCACAAAGGTGGTGTGAGGTCTCTCAGGTCCACGGCTCAGATAAATCGTGGCAGACTTTTCACTCAAACCTAAGAGCCTGAACATAAATAATCAACAAACGTTCTAAAGGAAAATAATCATTTGTGGTCGCCTTTGTGCCGTTAATAATGTGTATGAGATGGTTAGTCAACATTTGCATAGCACTACGTTTCACCTGCTCTTCCTTTGAATGAAGGGTGAATGTAAACATTGCATCAGTGCACAGGACAAGGAATAATCTTACAGTGTTACCATAGCTTCTGAAGTGTCACTTGTGTCAGATTTTTATTTAGGATTGGGTGGTGACACACTGTTTAGACATGTACGTCTTCTGACCTGATGAAGTATTACAACAGTGTTACAACATTGCTGATAGGTAAGGCCAAGACTTCATGGTATTAGATTGACAGGTTTTGCGTCATTCAGTTAGTTAGATGTACGTCTTCTGACCTGATGAAAAGTGTTACAACATTAATCATTGGTAATGCTTGTGTGGGTGATATGCTTGAAAAAGCATATTTTCTCACTGAGTAAAATTATTCTGAAGTCCTGAAGAGAAAAGGCCAAGACTTGATTTACAGGTCATTCAAGTCAGTTAGATGTCATTGTAATGGCAAGAGTCCAGGTGGTCATTGATCCATGTAAGTAAATAAAACATCATTTAATCTGTTGCATAAATTTCATTTTTGAATAGAGCCAGATGAGCCGTTATAATGTTTTTAACACAGAGGTGTGGAGTCTCCTGCTACAACATGTCTCACCTCACTAGTACAATTCATGATTCTGCTTTCTGAAAAAAAAATCTCATAGAGACAAAACTGAGTCTGGCATGGAAGTGGAGCGAGGTACAAACATTTCAGCGTCTCTGGTTCCTCTCAGCCCTGAAAGCCAGAAGACAGACACGAGAGCAAATAATTACCTTTCCCAGGTAGCCGCACTGATTGGGGGCTGGAGGATGAATGAAGGGGGCTCTGTATGTGTGTGTGTGTCCGACCACAGCATGTCCTTTTGACCTTGCTGCACTGCAGACACACAGAGAGACGGTTTTGTGTCCCCAGACAAGAGGTCTGCTTTCACCTGAGCGGGCTCAGCCAATTATGCCCTTCAGTCCGCCCCCCCCCTCCCTCCCCACTCCCTGCAGGAGAGACAAAGGGGAGCCGAGCGGGATGAGTGACTAGGACCAGGCTGGGAGCCTCTTCATTAGCGGAGGAGGGGTGGGGATCCTCAAAACTTTTAAACACCAAAAAACTATCTGTGTGTTCTCCATGAAGACATACAACAACATGCAAGGGCTCCCTAATGGTTTATAATGGAATTCATAATCAAATGACGATAGCATGATGACATTCCGCCATATTTTCAGGTGTGTGAACAGGTTCAGGCAGGGCCACAGCCATTTACACTGGAAGACTTAACTCACAGGTTTGGTATTGCTGTAGGCGCTAGCAGGTTTCAGGTTACATCATGTGATTGCATAATAAAAATTTGGCAAATTCTAAATTCTTCCATTTATGGCTGTGAAAGTGTTTCAATATTCTAATATTTAACATGAAAATTGACATCACAATTGACATTACAAAAACATAACCAGTCCAACATAAGGAGTCCAACATTTATTTGTGCGAACCTGCCAATGAAAGGTGAGAAGATGCTTTGGTCACTGCATACTGATCCTGACACAGAAATCTAGTTATTAAATATCCTATAGTTGAACACTTGGCTGGAGAGACTGCAGGTATATAAGGGTGCTATACTTACAGTAGCGGGCTGCCTTGTTAGCATCACATGTAATTGAAGCTAACGATAGAAACACTCTTATGGAAATGTGTTCATGTTTATGCAGCTATAACTGCGTTTTGTAGAAGGGATTTACCAGGTACCCAACTAAATATAGCCATGGACACAGTACTGCCATCTCAGCATATCATGTTATAATAATTGCTTCCCTGACTGTAGCCTTGAAGGCATAATGAAACCTTATCTAAGGATAAACTTGGCGATATATATATGAAACTGTGTACCTGCACATGATTATGAAGTGAACATATGAAAGCATTATTATTGTATTTCACAAAAAATAATTCCTTTACATAAATAATAAATACATTAACTATTAAGTAGTTGAATTACACAAAGTCATATTAATTACAACTATTTAGTACATTACATGAATATCTAAAACTAATTATCACTGCGCTGTCAAGTTACCTGTCTTACATTTTTTTTTTGCTTAGGTAAGCCATTTCATAACCTTTTTTCCAGTGTGCGTGTGTGTGTTGTGTTGTCAGTATGCATTGCGGTGTACAGTACATTTAAACCTGCCAGGCCTTTGAAATAGCTGTCATGAAGATATGGTTGCTGCTATTGAAGCTGTTATGAGATTAAAGCCCTGCAGGGCTGTAGGGCCTCCTTCAAAGAGCGCAGCAGCTCAAGTTGACTTCTCACAAGCAACGAACCAGCAACGCACACACGCAATCACACACACACACACAAATCAGAATACATGTTTAAAATGTATATTCACACATATAGGTTGCTGAGTGTATTGTTACACATTGAATGTGCATAGAAATGTATTACAATTAGAATTCTGTTTGAACTAATCAACATGTATGCTACAAAATCTTATATATTTTGATAGAAAAAATAGTTTATTTGTTCCTCTTGGCCTTAATAACTAAAGAATAATGTGCTGCCAGCTGTTTGCTATACTAAATTTAAATTTAAGTGTTTAATGGGATAACCTAAAAATTGCTCAACACTAACCTAGTACTAGCATTAATACATATTCTTTTTTAATACTGGTATGACTGGTAATTCTGAAAAAAGTGCATGTGTATGTGTAAACTGCTACACACATGCACATACACCTCCCTTTTCTCTTAGGAATTAACTGACCCCCTGAATGCCATGATTAACATTGGTCAGGATTACCAGTCCTTTGGTACACCGTATTTTCCACAACTACACAATCAGAGATGATCAAATATGTTTTGATGACATATTAAAAGTATTTTATCTGTAAGATACAAATGATACAAAGTACAGCTCATTACACCACCGTGTATGTATACACAACAACAGGAGGAGGCAGCAACTAGAAGAACAGGACCAGCTGCTGACTGAAAGCCTGAAAGTGCTTCAGCAAATGAGATGTTTTGTTGCAATAGCCGCTTTGTATCTCACGCTGCTTCTGTTTTAGTGACTCCCATCTTCTGTCCTTCTTGTCTAAGTGGACACTTTCGAGTCATCTTTTTTTCCCAAACAGTTGCACTCAAAAGTATACACACATGAAGTAAAATGATTGGTAGTAAATGAAGACAGCATTCCTCCCACCTCCTGTCTGCCCTAAGAAGTGTAAAATTGAGACTTTTATCTGCACTAACATCAAGAGAAAACCATGAAGCAGTTCCATGAAAAAGAAGATTTACTTTGGATTTGTGAGCTTATTCATCTCTGTCTGTTTGCTTTTCTCAGAAAAGCTGGTATTTTAGTGTTAATTTGTCATACGTGGCTAATGGTGTCATTTTCTACAGAGAACAGCACTGACAGGCTAATTCCTCTCTGGCTGTGTAAACTTCTCGGGGAAGGCCGAGGTGGTCTCTGGATGTTTTCCACAGAGCTTAGCTGACATACATTCATCTTTTTGGCTTTTCAACTCAGGCTGACAACTTCTCTCCCCTCACCAATTTGTCATCATATGTGCTCACTGACTTTGCTAAATTACTCACCCCCCCTCTGCTCTCCTGTCACATTTAGAGAGCTAATGGGATTCACTTGGGGATATCTGATGTTTGACCAAGTCTGTCTCAAACCTTTGTTTCAACAAGCTGAGCACCAAAAAACAAACTTAAGCAAAAGAGATAATCTAATTCAGAGCCGCACGAGGAACACGCGTGATTATTATTATCTCCACCTCTTTTAGCTGTTTCACACTCATCTGTTAATGTCCCAAAATTAATCACATTATGCAAATTCCAATAAAAATGTTTTCAGTTTCTGGGTCACAAGGTTTCAGTGACCCCTGATCTTATCTTCCACTCAATCAGAGAGCAAAATAGGCACAATCATTTGCTGTCTTCAATCCTTGAAAGAAAAAAAGAAATGTCATCCATTTAAAAGAAGAACAAAAAATGAAAGACAAAAAGTTGACTTTGTTGTATAAATTATATACCACTGTGTGAAAACCCCTTATCCAATGTCTGATGATTTCAAGTGCCTGGTCATGAACCTCTTGTTTATTGTACTGTGCTGTTGTTGTATGAAACTATTCATCATAAAAATTAAGTAATAAAAAAATGCATGCCCACATGCACTGGTTTCCTCTGAATACACCCACTTCATGACAATGACCAAACATGTCTTAATGACTAAACACCACATTTGATCAGATACCACACCCTGTTATATTTATGCTAATGGACATATATAGATATATTGGCTGACATACAATATTATAGATTCATGTTATCGGAACATATGAAACCCCCAGGTAAGTTGAGTTTGAGACCCCTGATTTAATGTGTCAGACTTTCCCGAGTCTGAGGTTCGAGTCCCTGAAATCACGATCTGTTTTGTTTTCACTTGTTAAATTTTGCTTTCGGTTAACTTTTTTTTAAAAAATCACAGCTGGATTTTGGTTATGCTTAGGGATTAAAAACAGGATAAGGTGTTAGGTAAAGATCAAATTGAAATACACAAATTCATAACACTAAACACATTTTACAAGAACACCAGTTCCTGTGGTGTAGTCATCATTTCCGGACATGTCCTCACCAACATCAACATGTGAAGGCAGTGCCAGAGATATACGCTCACATATTCTCTTTTCAAGGACTGATATAGCGACTTAATGTTACCTTTTTCTGGTGAGGACGGGGAGTTTGGCTGCACCATGACAATATGGTGATTCTGTCACTGCCTTAATGCTATTTGATTAGCTTATCCAAATCCCCTGCAAGTACTTGATAAATGGCTGCTACATCCATTTGTGTGGCTCTTTTGATGATGATTTATGTTAAATTTATTTCTACACCTTTGCTCTCTTCTTTTTTTCCCTTTTTTTGTGATGGAAGAATTTTTTGCATATTGTGTTTTCTAAGAATCCTGTGTGTTGATGTGTTTGCTATCACTTGATCCATAGTGCATGCAGAGGGCAGAACAACTCCTCATAGGTCTTATCAGACTCTGTCCTCTTGCATTTCCGTTAGAGAAGGCACTATCTCGTCTAGCCTTCTATTCTGTCCAGCCTGTCCACCACAGATTAGCAGAGACAACATTTTAGAGGAGTCTACTGAGTATTTAAAAAATGCTTCTCTGTGTTTTACTGATGAATGTTTGTAGGTTCAGTCTTGTTTGTTGTTTCTTTTCTCTTTCTCTTCTACTTTCATGGGTAGATTATCTGTTTCTCTTTCATCTCCCATCTATGAAACAGCCTTCACCTCTATAAGCTCACAGTTCTTCATCTCAGAACGATGAAGTATTACATGAAAGTATTTGAAGTGTTTGTGTTTGTTGAAGCCATTATGAATGTTGGGTGCTGTGATGTCTTGTGTGTAATCCTTCGGCTCTTTATACAGTGCACACCTCTCCATCACACAGGCAGAGAGAACTGTTTATTATGTAAAGCAACTTCATTTCATCAAATTTGGGTTTACCAAGCTGTTATGATGGCATTACACATCTGGCTTGTTTTAAAAACATGCCTGTCACGATTATGGAAATGCCATATTATATAATAGAGCTTCTGCTGTGACAAGCCTAATTGTTTTGGCCACACGTGCACACCTGCCACAGCCCAACCAAGCAGTTCACAATGTCTCTGCTCTGTTGTGTGTTCATAGGCGTTGCTGCTTAGTAATCATCCTGTGAAAGGACATGATATAACTGATCTGTTATTCCAAATCTGTAAAGGTGTGTTTTGCTATTTTAATTTCTTTCATTTTAACGTGCTTGTTGGGTATATTTGGTGACTAAAACTGCCCGTAGGTGTGAGTGAGAATGGTTGTTTGTCTGTGTATGAGTTTAAATCGAGGCAACTGGACTTAACTAACAACAACTAAGGATTTTTTTAAAGACATACGCCGCTTCTTCAGTTCTGTGTATGTTGCCCTGGCGACGTGTCCAGGGTGTACCCCCGCCTCTCGCCCATAGATAGCTGGGATAGGCTCCAGCCCCCTAGGACAAAGTGGGTTCAGCAGACGGATGGATGGAAAATAATATAAAAAAAAAAATTACAAATTAGTCCTGGTGTGCTATCAAAGTAAAATTTAAACAGTATATGGAAAAAGTCACATCCTGATTGGACGGATTTCATGGGATTTGTAGGTTTTGACACTGGTTTTAAGCTCTTTATTTGTCTTTAGGTAGTGCGGTGTTCATGTACCACAGTTCATTTATCACACTTGGCTCAAATGTACCAGAAGTTCGTTTAAAACCTGCTAAGTATGAACACACCTGTTAAGTCAAGGTGTTGCTACGCTGTGCCTGCATGTGCAAAGATGTGGGAACACAGTGATGCAAGCCTCTCTACAAGTCTCTCTCTGGAGTGAGCAGGAACTTTGAAGCAATTTACTCCAGGCTGAATCTGTCACACACCCACACTCCAAGCTTTCACCCTTTCATGAATCCAGCACACTACGTACTTGACTTTATGAACAGACCACACATTTGGCCAGAAATCAGACTGGCAGTTGTTTTTTTTTCTTTCTTTTTTTCTTTTTTTTGGCATCCTTTCATCCTATTGGTTGAAACCAGAAATGGCGCCGGTGGTTAGGAGATAGCATCACTAGCTGCAACCACATGAAGAGAACAACCGACAGTTAATTACACCATTAGCAATGATGGAGCATGGCAGATGACAGTGTTCACAACCACTTGGTAAACATATTAGGGTTACGCACACACACATAAGCACGGCAGTTGGCACAGTTGAGCAGGCGTGCATGCCTTTATATTCACCTGCTCCTATAAGGTGTTCTTTCAGGCATTTAAAGCAACAGATACCTAATTTTAACACACAGATATTTTATGGGATACAATTTGTGCCATAAATATTTGAAATATGCCACTTTTATTTATGTAATCTGTTCTATGATGTTTTTTAGAATTCCACTGGATCAGCCATTTAATGGCAGATTGTAAAATTATGACAGCAGGGTACAGAATGTGCAAAAGCAGCACTAAAGACACTCAGCTGCACCAAACGCTGGTGAGGTGTGTGAGCTTTTTGTCAGGGGATAAAAGCAGCACAGACAAAAAGAGATCCTAGCCATTGACAGTGAGTCACCTTGGCATCCTGTGAACATTTTAAGTGCACCCGTCCCTCCCTCCCCCTATTCTGTGCTTAAATAGAAATTTCTTGGGAAAGATCTTTAAGCAAAGTGAAAGAAAAGCTTATACACAAAAACAACAGCAGTTTCTAACATTTTATCTTTGCAAATCTCCTCTGTGGTGAGTCATTAAATCCATGGAAATATCAACATTGTCTTTAAAATAACAACAACATAGGAGACAAACATGGAGATATCATTGTAGTTGCTTTATCTGGATGGATCTCTGTAAAGTTTTCCTTTCATAATATTTCGTCATTATGAATTCCTGCAGAAACAGGAGTGATGTACAGTTAGGTGTTGTTATGAGTTCGTTTTATATCTTACATAATGCCATATTCATACCATATTGTCAAAGGCAGCACTCTAATCTAGTCTTCTACAGAGTACACGTCATTCACTGTGTCACATTATTCTGCAGCAGTCACAGGCCTCAGTCTGCAACAATGTAAACACACTAATTTTCTCCCTTTTTTCTAGTGCACCACAGCACTTTTTGCCATTTCAATCACAAATTCAGTCTGCTGCCATTCAACATATATCAAGCAGAAGATATGAAAACTGCAACTAACAAATTTACTGGCTTTCGTGCTGCTTTGTTTACTTACTGTGAACCACAGAGAGAAACGCCAAAGAGCAGAATGGCATGCACAGCAGCAGCCACATTAATCAATATCAACAACAATCAATAAAATAAGCAATCAATAAATAAGCAATGTCTCACAAAAGGTCCCGTTGTTTCTCTGTAAAATGCCTGTAGGTGCTCAAGTCAAGCGTGACAGTGTTTGTTAGCATGTCAGCTGTTAATTAGTAACCTGTGCTGTGGTTTTCCTTATGCAGCTGCCAAACAAAAAGTGATAGACTGTAATTCAAACAATGTGTGTAAACATTACATTTACAGAAATGTTCGCAGAAAAATACCAGTATTTTAGGCATGTTTTCTAAATTATTATGATCAAGCACCATGAAATAAGTGACTACGCTAAAGGTTTTTCAGAAAATTACTATTATTTTACAGATTTTGACTAAATCCCAGTAGATGAAAATTGTGGGTTAAAAAAACAGAAAAAGATTCAGCCAGTCACTTCTCTCTCATTCAGTTATTCAAATAGATTTAGTTGTCAGCTCTTCTCCATTTAGTCTGGTTGTATTTTGAAAGTTTATCTGTTTCCTGTTTTATTTTGTAGTATTGGCATGTCTGATACTTGTAAAGCACTTTTATCTACCTGAGAAACTTAGGGTTAGGTGTCATGCCCAGGGACACATCGTCCAGGGTGGGGGATCAAACTGGTTAGTCAACATGACATTCTGCTCATTATTGGAACCCATCCATCCATTCATGTATCAGTCTGTCTGAAACGGTTTGACTATGATCCCTCTAAATGATAGAGGCCATTGTCCCGAGACGTGTTGCTATGGCAACGAGTCAGTGGTCCCTTTACATGAAAGCCAGCTGTACTTCAGTATTATTTTAAATACTGAAGTACACTTGTTAAGTTAAAGGTCTCCTCCTGTTAAATCACAGATTACTGTCTGATGATTAAGAGTGTGCATGCGTGAATGCGACATTGGAGGGGGGGCTGTAGTCAAGGTTTTAAATTAACTTAACTACTTTAAATATAAAAACACATATTTGGGAGGTAGATCCATAATACTGACAAATACTCATACTGTATGTGTATTTGAGCAAATGATCAACTTAAATAAAATAAAAAATAAAATTCAAGGTTCATACTGAAACTGAGCTAAAGACTAATTACGCAAACAAAGAGAGAGAGAGAGATGGAGCTCTCTCTCTCTCTCCCTCTCTCTCCCTCTCTGTCAGGTAAACGTGCTGACAGCAAATTACTCATACAGTTAGTAGCATCTGATATCACAGATGTGATATGCGCTTCAGGCTAGTGCATCTTCATTAATCCTCCCCAGAGGCGCAACAGCTAACTGTTGTTGCTGGGACCTTTCTCTGGTTTTACACCTCAGGCCCTCCCCAGACAGATGGGACTCAATGGTTTCCTGCAGGAGCTCATCCACATTGGAAACCCAATACCAGCCCCCCCCCCCCCAATCACACACACAAACACACACACACAGACCAGACAGGTTACACACACACACTGTAACAGAAGCCTGTTAGCTATCACTGCTGTTGTTTTGAAGGTTTGTCTCCGTAAGATGAGCTGAGCTGATTTTGGATTATTTCCAAAATAAGTGTGTGTGCGACATTAAGACTGGACAACCGGGTATAGTTGTGTTTTTTAAGACTGTGAAACAAAATTTGTTGTGTTTGTGTACACGTGCCTGTTAGCTGTTTTCTTTGTTTATTTAACTTTTACTGACACACTCAAGCACACACTTTAGGACAAATATATATATAAAATGTCTCTGTTTGTGAGCTGGTGGATTTAATTTGACCCAGTTGTTAATGACTGACTTCTCTGTGTCCACACACACACTGTGGATGACTCTTGAAGACATCCTGTGGAAGATTTTCCCAGCATGCATGCTTGTGATATGAGTGGACAGTTGATGTCTTTGATATTTCCTCTCTCTGCCTGTGTGCATCCTGATAATCACACTGTTTACAGAATCAGAATTACAGTACACACAAACAAGGAGAGGAACCTCAGAGCCGTCTCAATGTCAGCTACACTAGTTCTAAGGTCCTAAAATAGAGGGCAGCATCAGAGTGAGACTTACTGAGAGTACAGACCGCTGAGTTTCACCTAAGCCTGACAGATAGCCTTGACCTTTGCCCTCCTCGACACCCTGTGTGCCTCGAGGACAAGAACGGTTAGTCAGAGGACACCTAGCTAAGTCTAACTACATGTCTTTTACACTCCTCATCCCCATTCATGCTGTCATCTACATCCTGCAGTGTGCTCCTTTTATCTTTTGTACTTTTGAAAACTAGGGCTGGGGCAGCTGCGCAAGCAGTGTCCTTTAAGCATTAAACAGAGTGGTGAAATTTACATGGAACTGCTCACTGATGTGTTGACTGTATATTTTGTTTCCAAATCTGGCATGGTGAGTCACGGAGCATCAAGGGTGACAGAAAGCAAAGAAGGAAGTTCCGAACATTGCAGCCGCTTGAGTGGACAACTAAGTCAGGCTCCTCAAAAGGGAATCATTCCCCTGAAGACTTTTTAATGTTAAAACGTTTACAGCAAAAATAAACACGTTCTCTTCAGGGTGGGCAATATGACATAAAGATGATCCTTTTCTTTACAGACTTCTGCCTGGGCACTTATACTGTCAACCAATGAGACCTGTTTCTCATGTGCTGTGGGGGCACAGCCTCGCAGCAAAAACCCTCCTACTGAAAGTAGGCAGTAAAAAGGCCAACAGCTTTTAAGACTCTATTATTTTGTCCTGAGAACTCTTGCATCACACTGTAAAATGTTATCTCGTGCAAAAACACAAAGGATGCTTTGAGGAAGTGGCAATTGAGCAATGGCACTGACCTTACATTGTTTTTTTAGAGCACTATATCCCCTCAGTGACATGTTATCCTTTATGTGTTACACCCTTTCTTAACTCCCGGGCCCTCTCTCTCTCTCTCTCTCACATGTGTGACAGTAAAACACAGCTCTTTGGATGGAGTGACCTCTCCGTCCTCATTTCTCTTGACACTTTGTATTCTTTACCTACGTAACCAAAGCCCTCCAGAGTAACCCCTCACTTCCTTAATCCCCCCCCCCCTCCCAACTCAGTTTTCTCTCTCTCACCACTATGATCTTTCTTTCTCTCTTTTTCATTGTCCGCCCCCTCCCCCCCCCCCTCTCCTCTCTCATTCTTCAGTATGCTGTTCCCTCTGTCAGTGTCATCGCCTGCTGTGCTGTATTCTCAGGGATGAGCCCCAAGGATCAAAGAAAGTCAGCCAATCGGAAGTGGAGGAATCCTAAAACTCTGAAGTGGTCTGGTTACTTCCCTGATAGTCCTGAAAACTATGCACATGCTCTCTCTTTCTCTCTCATTTCTCCTTAATATAGCCTATTACAACATTATCTGTAGTTACACTGTTACTCTCCCTCTCTCATACCTTATCATCTTCAACAGTGACTCTGACTCATTGTTTTATGAACAGTTTACCAAATGACTCACGCAGGTTCCGCAATCTTGAATCTCTTCACCAATCTTCTTAGTAAATGTGTGTCCCACCTACTTGCAGGAAAACTAAAAACATTGCTGTCTATGGTAGCAGCTCTTAAAATTGCTGTTGCAGAAAAAGCTGTCCAAGCAGTCCAAGCGGTCCAGTGGATTGGATTATCTCTGTAACCGTGCTAAAACCATGCATCCTGACAGGCATGTATTGGTAAGTGTATCGGTATTCTGAAGGGTGATGGGACACAGTTAATAGTTGAGGACATCTGACTCACTGTCTAAGAAGCATCCCGGTTGTGTGATAAGCTTCCATTAAATTCATTCACATAAAGTGCAACATTCCAGACAAACTGGAGAATCTGAGACAGCTGACCAAGCGATTTGATCGTATTTTGGAACTGCCTCATGTCCGTTGTGTGTCTTCAGTATTTTATACTCTTCTGTCAAAATTCCTTCCGAACTTTTCTGCACTAAGAAACCCAGCAGCATAACATCATTATAACTTGTGACAAAACTTTCTTCACATAAAGCTTTTTATATGTTGATTCCAGCTAGTTCTCAACAGTGCATGTAAGATCACTCAAGTTCCATCTCATGTCCGACACTCCTATTCACACACTTACATGTGTACACTGCATAATCTGTAAAGGATAGGATTTTAAATCCAACATTCACTGGAAATGACATGTAACTGACTGGATCCCTACAGACTATTATGAATGAAAAATACACACTTAGAATAAAGTGCAGCATTCAGCATCTACTTCTGCTGATGTAACCAAGACAAAGGTTTTGTTGCCTGAGGCTGAAGTCATTCCCATGGTAGCCAAGAAAGAAAAATGTCACATCTGGTTGATAATTCATCCCCCAGATATGACACATGGTCACGTTTATGCTAGCAGAGCATGTCCAACACCATCCGATCATGGGTCCAATACAGAAAAAGTCTGTCTTAAAAGGTAGGAGGTACTGTCATGCTATAGGCAGCATGGGTCCAGGAGTCCAGGGTTTTCACTTCCGGTTGGAGTTGGAGACATTATAAACTATCGGTTTTGATTGGGCACTAAAACAGGGTAACATTTAAGCTTATTGTAATGTGTCTTAAAACGCACAAATTTATAACATTAAACAAATTTTCTAAAGAAAAACGTACTCTGCGGTCGCCAATTTCGACTGCCATCACAACAAGCCCCCCACATGAACACAAAGAGATGTAACTGTAATTATAAAAGGGTCTGTCTGCATGTCAACCATGATCTGTTCCTTAAATTAGTTTAATAGAATATGCCTTTAATAAATGTTGTTTTGTTGCCATGAATTTAGTTAACAAGTAAAGAAAGCTGAAGGTCAACTACATGAAAAAAATTACAGGAAACATGGCTATACATGCATAACTCACTGCTTTGACGACTAAGAAGAGAGATTAAACTTGCCACTCCGGTAAAGCCTTTCGATAAGAACAGTTTTGTAACAATAGGAGAGCAGGCCAAGCATAAAAACACTGATAACTAATCATAGTTTTAAAAAACAAATTACTGTTTGTTCCACAACAATATCAAAATGTCAAAAAAAAATGGCCTGTGAGAATAATTACAAGGATTCTCTCATAAAACCTCTTGTTTCAGAGACAGTAGGATGAGTGCTGTCTCTTCAATTGGACCTCTTGTCCTTCACGGGGCAATTTTCCAAACAAAACATATGCTTCGTGTTCTCATGTCCAGCTGCAGTCTGCATGAAAACAAGCTGAATAAAAATCCATTGAGGTCTCACACTGTAATTTTCCCTGAGAGTTTTGTACCCGATCGCTTCACTCGGCTCCAGATAAAAAAAACGATGGATAGAAACACTTTACAATCAATGCTGGGACACTGCGTGCTCACAAAACACACAGAGATACATATGAATAGTGTCAAGGGCAGGGTAATACTGCCATTAAATCTCATTAATAAAAGGGAAAATGTGAGTACTTATTTCAGTTATTATCTGTATTTATAAGGTTGAACACCTGAGGCTGTGTGTGTGTGTGCGTGTGTATGCAATGAAAACGTTGTCATACACACAAAAGCGTGACCTCTGGGCACGAGTGAAGGTAATTATTCGAAATTATTTTTGATTGTTCCATGATTTTACATTGTCAGTCAGAGCACACGTTGATCCGTTTTATCTTTACATGCAACAGCATGTCTGTTTGTTAAAGTCAGAGAGAACAGAGCGTGAAAGTGCGAGTGTTCGGACAACAATTCCCAACAGCGTTAGCAGCAGTTGTAAAGAAATCGGTCATGGCTTCCTTACTGTGTCCGGAGCAAAGTAGACTCTTTATAGAACAAACAACTTGAACTGAAAAATGTACCATAAATTATCTGTGATTAAATATGATGATCAATAAAATGTACATAAATACATTTGGACATGACACATTCAACACATTCCTGTGTTGAATTATATCTTTTCACATTTTTTCAATGGCATGCATTTTAAATGTTGGTGGATTTGGGGTTCAGAGGGTTAATGAGAAAATACGCTTATTCATGAGCAAAAACTAAAATACTAAATATATACAATATGTATGGGTTTGATTACATTAAGCATTATTCTAATGGGGTGGTCTGTATTAAGGAGGATTTTTTTCATAAATGTTTAACACATAGGCTGCTGGCAAATAGCAGCTAACAAATGCAATAGGAGTAAAAAGGGGGACTTCCTTTTTACCTCCTTGCTGGTGTATGTCTTTGTCACTCGGTCAGTTTGCAGTTGCATATTCAGGTTCACGGACAGCTGGAGCCTATCCCAGCTATCAATGGGCGAGAGATGTGGTACACTCGTTAAAGGTTGCCAGTCTATCACAGCGCTAACAAAGATAGACAACCATTCACTCACACTCACACCTACAGCCAATTTAGAGTCCCCAATTGTTCTCCTATTGTCATTAAGTCGTAAGTGTGACGGAAGCTTAAATTAAAATAAACATTTCCAGATAACATTACTGCAGACTAATGTGGACGCACTTTGTGTTGTAGTGGAATGTGTTGCAATAAAAATCATCACTACACCCAGTGTGTGTTCCAGCATACACTCTCTTCCATGGAAAATGATATTGGCTGTTAGATAAGGACTTCCCACTGCTTACTGGAAAGAGGGAGCTGGCAGAGTTTCCTGCAGGTCAGGAGGTCAGTTTACAGTGGCAACTCACAGACCGATGGTATTCAACCGTGAAAAGCATGGCTTCTAAACCTGCAGGGGAGTTCAAAGGTGACCCTGCACGCACTCAGTGACGCCCAGGATAGCTAGTTCATTTAGACAGCGTTCTTTGCATGCATGACTTGTGCTGCATGTTGGTACAATACATGACACATGACACAGAACGGTGTTCTGTTAAACACTGATTGTTAGTCACACTGTTATATTTTTTTTGGATTACATCTGTGTCATGAAGGAAACATTTGAATATAACCAGAGTTTACACAGCAGCTGTTGTAACCTGACTCAAGAAGTTTTTGCTCACTGCAGGTGCTTTGTTTGCCAGTTGTGTATGTGAGTCAGGCGTCATTCTTCACGATGGGGCATGCATTTTGTTTTCTTTTTAAAAAGGAGATTAAACACTCACAGAAAGAAAATCCTAACAGCACAGCGCTCTGCTAACCTGTTTCCTTATAGGAAAGCTAAATGCTAACAGCTAGATGACTCGGACAGTACTGTAAGAGGCACTGACACACAGCAGGGACTGCTATATATGCTATACATATTAGAAAAAGTCTGATCAAATTATTTTAGTTACCCCTGCTTCATTGTCATTATTTTTTGATGAATAACTTTTTAATTTATTATATTTAAATATAACTTCAATGTTATGCTTATGAGACCATTAATTCAAAAAGATTTATATTTATTTTTAAGACAAGTTGCAGTTTTTATTTCTTCCCATATATTTTTATATTCACCACTTAACATACGTTAGAACAGTAGCAAGCTTTGAAATTTGAGTTTTAAATTTGTAGATTGGAGCTAATGTGTATGTAATCATATTTTTTTAAAAATTAGAACTGTAATTGAAATGTTTTCATTATTTGCATTAATCCAGATGTTCAAATCAGTGGGGAGAAAGAGGTGGAGGTCTTTTAAAGCCATGGGAAAGTTGGAGGAAGAATAGTATGAAACCGTAATTTGATGTACAGTATTAGCATAATTATTTTATTAGGTATATTGAAATTACACAGAAATCTACCAACATGAGCGACAGAATCTACAGTTTATCTAGTCTATCTCTATCTCAAAAGTGTATTTTTTTTCTAATCCCAGCTGCCACAGTGCAAGAAGTGAGGTAAACACTGGACCAACGCTGCTGAAAATATCACATACTGCTACAGGAAATTGATTTACTAATAAATCCAATTCATGTCTTGACCAGGAACTAGAGAAAACTAAGCAATTTGAGATAACTGGTAATATCCTCCACATCAGTTCCTGCTCCAACAGGTGCAGTATTTGCATATTGTATAATACAGTTTCAATTTCTGGTCGTTCTTCCAGCTGCTCCAATAAAAGAAGTCAACACTTCATTTTTTGTTTTGAATGAACTCTGTTACCAGTGAATGGCTGCTTGTGCAGAGCTGAAACATTAAGGGACATATGGATCAGAGTAAACTTATATCCTGTCTGTGAGTGATTCCTTTGAGGACAGCCACGCACCAATGTTTGACTTGCAACAAGATGAACCACTCCTAGAAGTTAAGACTGCACACACACACACACACACGCACATGGATAACCTTCACATTCCGTGTGTGAGTTTTTTTTCTTACAGTAAACAATGACTGACAATGATTCATCAAGAGAGGATCCTGATGGATCATATATCATTTTCTAAAAAAAGTTTTTGCAACTTAATTCCTATCACTTTCACAGCCCTGTAACGGTAATCTCATCTGTCTAGGCGTGCTCATTCACAGAAAGTCTGTCATTCAGAAGAAACAAGATAAAATTTAGCGTGTTGTAATCTCAGAACTGTGACACCTGATACCTGATTTGTGAGATGCTGCAGTTTTAAAACATTTGCATCTCACACCTCACACAAACACCGCCCCTTATGTATGCCACCGCTCTCTGCATGCCCATATATTGCTATGAATTTTATTACTTGGGGTGGATACACAGTTGGTCCATGGCTTCCATGGGGGGGGGTTGGTCCCAGGCACACCTAAACTCAGCAAGGGAGCCAGTGCCCCACCTCATCTTACCTGGTTAGTGGAGGGAAATTGACTCCACCGAAAACAGTGGGACACTAATTCACAGCTCTACTAGGTTTATGCCTAGAGGTCCATTTCCACGCTCATTACTGACTGCACCTTTACATAGAGATTCCCAAGTCCCACTCACAGAGATGCTTTTTAAACTCTTCCTTAGAAAGGCTGCAGTAATGTTTGTAATGTTTTTGTTATTCCATTGACAGTTGATAGAAAAAAGGCAAACAATATTTAAGGTTTGGTGTGGTCTGAATTTCTAACTCCATCTCCACTCTAATACTTCATTATATTACTTCAATACTTGATAAAGTGCCACAATTTGAACCCTAAGCTTTTCATCAGGTGTCATTATGAAGTGAAACAATGTCCAATCCTTTGATTTCTCACCAAATCTTTGCAAAACTAACATATTCCCATAAACTACCAACATACTTTGTAACACACTCCTCACACAGAATAGGTCAATTCCCCATTGAAATGACATCATGACTAAGGAGACTATGATCATTTGACTAGCGACGAACTCCTCCAACAAGAGGTGGAGCCCTGGTTATGGTTTAGTGCTTCCACTTAGATGACAGGGGACTGCATCCCATTACTTTTCCATTAGCAGTCCAAACTGATGGACATCCTTCTAAATCATTAAACTCATTGTGCAACAGTTTTCATATGTAATGAACCATGGAGACAAGTAACATCTCAACCTGATGAATTGTATGCACACAAGACAACACACATGCTCTGAACTCCTTACTCCACTACTGGCTGTCTCTCCTGCTGTGGACAGACTGCTGCCTGCTTTGTAATATCAGAAAACGTGCATATTTCATGTAAAAAAACAACATTCAGAATAGAAATTCAGCTAATATATTACAGGATAGGGCTGTATACGATAAAGGGTCCTTCAAATGCAGCTGTGACTTGCATCCTTCATTTTCCCTGGAAAGGATGAAACAGGTGGACCCTTTGCAAAACATTCACCAGAACTACTCACAAAAAAGGGTACCGGTACTTGTAATGGACGTTTTGTCAAAGGAATAGAGCAGAGATGTTTAAATCGCAGTTAGAAAACAGCTGGTGAGGAATATTAGAAATCCTCCATAATGTCTCATTATTGAGTCTATTAGAAAGGCCACTCCTAATTAATTACGTTTTTTTTATTGTAAGGTTTATTCAATTTAAAATATTTGCATATCTGATATGTGAAAGCCTAAAGGAACGGCTAAAAGTGAATGTCGGTGCTACAGTTGTGTAAAAGTAGCAATGTGAAAATATGCTTTGAAACAAGTGTAATGACTTCATGTTTTCATCTAACGTATTCTGAGATAAGGCTTAGTTTACACATCCAGGAATAATATCTGTAACATCAACAAACTGATGTTGTCTTTGCACATTTAGGTTTATTAACACAATCAGTCCATAGCGTCATAAAGAGATCTGCCTTCTACCCTCCACTGGCAAAAGCAACTGTTAGTGTTTCTGCCACATCATAACCTTTATAGCTGTACCTCTGCTCTGTCCACACACACACACACTGCTGTGCCTCTGATAAGACATCACAGAGAGTTTTTGTTAATTGCGTACTAAATTCCTGGCAGTGAGGAAGTGCTTCCATAACTGTGGCTCAGATGCCAGAGGTCCGATGGCATAAAAGAAGAGATCACAGGCAGAGGATTCACAGCCAAAAACAGCAGTGGCTCTGGAACCAAGGAAAAACTATGGGTTTGCTTATTTCCAGTGTTGTAGCTGGAAACATAGATAAGCTGCATTTGAACATGCATAATATATTAAATATATTGATTATGCAATACAAGCATTTGCTGCAACCAACATAAGATAAGATAAGATATGATAAGATAAGATAATCCTTTATTAGTCCCCCACAGGGGAAATTCACAGTGTTACAGCAGCAACAGCACACGTAAGAAGAAAAAAATATAGAGAAATTATCATGTTGTTGCTGCTGCTTAGTGTAAATAAGGAAGAAATACATGCTGAAACTGCAGCCTGCCACTTAACGTTGACTCACTAAATGAGTCAACAAGTAGATGAGGAGTTGTGTCTGGTCAGTTTTAAAGTTAAATGTTTTGATTTATAGGTCATTATGGCACAGAAATGTTACATCTCATAGCTTCTCTGTCCTCAAAATATAATCTTAAAAGTTTTTTTTCCCCTGTTCCCCACTGTTTAAAGTTTACCCAACAAAAAAAACAGCTTTGATTTATAGCTGACTTTTCCATGGGTTGTGTTGTCCCCACTGTGCCTCATGGGGCTGCCCAGTGGGCTTCTCAGCATGGGCTACAATACCTGTCCAACCCCTTTCCTGAATTCCCTTCTACCATAAAATCACAACCATTATTCATGAAAGGCATCAGTCTCAAGTTACTGTTGGGTATTTAGGACACATGAGTGCCCTGTAAAAACTTTTGAGTAAAATGTGAACAATGCTCATTTAATTAAACCCACACCTGAGAAATGAAGGGAATTTGACTGGGGTGCCATTAGATGACCCCATGGGGGTTACACAGTGGGCTAACAGCAGGAGCAGCTATATGTAGGCAACACCTTTCCCTTTGGTCGGTCTCACCAAGGCTTCTCCCGTTTTCCTTACGTACATTTATATATATTTTAAGATTAAAATCCTACATAATAGGAGTTTTTGTTATATAAATATTTTTTCACTTTTTTTGTATACATTAGTTTGTGCACACACAAAACAACAAATTATGATTTAAATCAACAAAAAAGTACTAAAGTCAGATTAAATAAAATGTATTCTAAAATATCTTTATGCAAAATATCTTCTCCAAGTTATTCTTTCTTTAATTTCCAATAAAAAAAGTCCTGCACTAAATCTCTGATTTACAACTGACAGTCTCACTGTGATGTGTGAGGCCACAATACCTGTCCAGCCCCTTTCCTGGGGTCCCTCCTATTTATGGATGGCCCGTGGCTCAATTTACTATCTGATGTTTGCCTTGAATATACTTTAAAATTCTCAATGAACAATGGGAAGGAGGTGGGGTGGGATGTGATGGCACCACTTGACCGAACCTGCCAAAGTGTGCTTCACACCAGTGTGTGATCGAACCTTATCCCCCTGAGCCTCACAAGTAAACCCTAACCGGCCATCCTTATAACTTCAAGGAATACATTTTAAGAAAAGTGTGACGGCTTTGAGTGATTGGCTATATAAAGTGTTGGCACATGCGTAGACATGTTTTGGTGAGACTGCATTCACGTGTAACAGTGTGTGAACCCACTGCGTGGTCGCACCATCAATCCCTTCACCTGTCGCCCTACCAGTCTCCGGCAGTGGGAGAGGCCTCACACTGTGGAATGCCTGTTGCCATTTAAGCTCCATTACTACCTGCTGCTGTCCTATTCTCCCTGCCCTCTATTGCCTGGGGTTCATATTGGATAAGAGCCGTAAAGCCATGCGTTTCATGGGGCTGGGTTGGGTGTAATTTAAGGGAGGCAGGCCCCTCATTCTCAGCACAGCGGGGGGCTACAATCACAGGCTTGCCCTAGCCTTTAGGCTGCCCCACCAGGCACTAAAGAGGGTCTAAAGAGGGCACCGCAGGGGATGATATCAAACACTGTCAGGGTCCCGGGATAACAGCAAATAACACTGCAGGAAAAGGAACACACACACATACACCAGCAAAACATCCTCACACATACCGTCTGTCTGTCTGTCTGTCTGTCTGTCTGGACTTCCTTGCTGTACTGAATAAAGCATTGTGCTCACTAAAGTGGCATGTAAAAGGAGGGGATGATTTTGGAAATGATAGAGAACTGGTGAGAACATTGATAGGATTCTAAAGATTTAGATGTTTTTATTATGATTTCTTTTTACCTTCAAACCAAAAGTTTGACATATACTTATTAGTTTCTTGCTCAGCATGACTGATAAGAACCTATCTGTCTTTTAATTTATGATTTTATAAAACAAAGTTAATAAAAAATGTGTTTAAATTACCAATATTGCAAAATAAATCAATAAAGAGAGGCAGATTTTTTTAAATGTAGACATTTAGACTAAAGTGATGACACAAAATTATATTGTTTCATGGGCAAGAGAAATTGTGGGTTCTGGCTGTGCAAGGAAAAAAGGTCAGGTGATCCATCACATCCCTGCATTCATACACACGCAATCACCCATGTCCCAAGCCTGCGTGGCCTGACACATTCGTCCAGTGTAGGCCTTACTTACAGTATTCACACACCCAAACATAACAAAGAGCTTATGATTCAGGATGTGTCAGCCTACTTGTCGTGAGCAAGAAAGACAGAGCAGAATCAACAGCAAAACGCTGGTAGTAATCTGTCAGGAGGGGATCAAGGTGTTTGAAGAGGTGCTGTAGTAACAGTGAGTGAGAAACAATGCATAGTAAGTAGTGTCAATATGAGAGGGCAGGGTACTCTGTGTGTACTTTGCAATGGCAATCAATGTGTGAGTGTGCAAGAATTGCTGCCTCATGTATAAAATCTGACTATATGTGTGTGCAACTATGTGTGTATGTACATGAACTAGAGTACAGTATATGCACAATTATGCACGGTTGTGTGTTTTTGCATACAAATGTGTATTAATATGAGTATGTGTAAATTCCTTCCTTTTTCGAGTACACACATGCCTGTGTGTGTGTGTGTACGTGCACATGTGTGTGTGTAAAGGTGTAGAGGGATGTTAATCCTATGGGGGCTACAGCATGACAGTACAAAGCTT